>NW_022145612.1:9474680-10186346 GCF_000002235.5 Strongylocentrotus purpuratus | reverse complement strand
GACAACACAGTCAATTTTTTATATGAACTTCAGTATTTTTACAGCTTTCTGACGCTGCAAACAAAATATGAGCATAGCACTGCAGGGCATGCCTGCATGGAACAATGTTATTCATTTTGTAAATAAACGTCCTTGCTACATCATGTAATATGATTCGAAACTACATCCGGCCCACAGGCGAGAGAGGGACAGGGAAAAAAATGTTGGATGAACGTCATGATTTTTTCAAAGTATGTTATTCTAACTCAGCACCATTTGCCAGTTCATTAACCCTGGAGTCTAACAATATACAAAAATGCATTTTAAACTAAAGTTCCTATGCCTATTCTGAACTTTGAAAAATATGCCTTTTTTAAGTCAGAGCATATCACATAATTATAATAATTAGTGGGTCGAAAACAACCTTCAGTCACGAGAGATTAAAAGGTTTTAAAACATAAAGTGCACAATATCATTTGACGGACATGTACATCAAATGCACATAAAATAGGAACATAATGACAGGAAGTCTTATAACACTCTAAACATGATTTTCATACCCATGGACGATAGAGTCAGTGAACTGATGGCGAATAGTCTACTGAATGGACATTAACATAATTTCCCTTTTTTTTTTCTTTAAAAAAAATGTATCAACTCTGCATATCACAATTCACACTTTCTTCACTTGCCTGTGAAAACATTGAAATACACAGTACCCGTCCGCATCCCATAAATAAAACACATGTAGCTCATTTAAAGTCACAGAATGCTTTATTATCAATCACACATAATTATTACTGCACAACTTCAAGGCTACAACATAAAACATAGTACATGTACTTTATTTGAAACATAGAACATAATGCCCAACACTTTGATTTTTTTGTGTCACTAGATTCTGCCAGTTAATCGACATTCTCTTTGTATTAGACTTTAATTACATAACTTCTATGAATATGCTATCGTTTCATATCAAACTTTATTATTTATTAAATAATAATTTCAATTACAGTAATATCATATGAATGCTTATATTACATTGTGTGATTATTGATTATTTCTTTAATGTGTAAGAGTGTCAGAATTTTTTAAAATTGGACTTTACAAAAATATACTGATTTATCAAAACACGTTATAAGAGAAAATATATGAATCAGAAACAAATATCTGACGAGTAAGCAAGGCACAAAAGTCTACTTTGAATTCTCTTGTATTTGGAAGCTATCACATCATATATCACAACCTTTCTTCAATAACATAGATACATACTCCATTCCTGTCAATACAGTGTGTATCAGGCAATCCCTAAATCTACTTTGTCATGATGGGGACATCATATGATAAAAATAAACATCCCATTTCCTGGGGATCACCAAAATGGGTTTCTTCCAATACTGTATCATGAACGAAATGTGAGCTCCCTCCATCCTTATAAAAACATTCCCAAGTATATGAATATAGCTTTGTTTTCAAACCATTGATTTATATTGCTAAAACAATGTAGTATGATTGTACATGTCCACAATAAAAATGTGCTAAATGTGGAATTTGAGCTCCTGAGGTGATGAGCTTTTGAGAACCATTAGCTGGGAGCTAGAATGGTGCTAACCCTGTGTTAAAATATAGGAGTCAACGCCCTACTGGCTCTCAACTGATAATTAAAACAGATATTATAACTGCATTTTAATAGAGAATTACTGGTAGGCTATAGCAAACTTGCAGTCATACATAACCTATTTCCATTGCCTTTTTTCTTTGATTACAATATCAAGACAACCTTTATTCCTCTTTCTGTTGGAATACATTCACCTTTTAATTTTCCCATAAAATGCCGTCCGTCGATGTTACCTCAATAACTCAATTTCTAAGGCTTTACTTCAAAAGATATAGGAATTGTGCTCCTCATGTTATCTGGCAAACAACTAACCCTTGATATGAAGTAATTCAAATCACTCATATCAATCAAATTCAATCACATAATTACTCTACCCTGTCAAGCTTTTCTAGTCCTGAGTTTCAACATGTTTTATTGTCTGTGGTGCTGACAAGTGTAAAAATACAACTATGGGATACATAAAACAAAAACAAAAACAAACTAGTTGTTAGTTGAACAATAGTTAATGTGCATTGCAGTTACCTAAAGTTAGGTTAACTAATAGAGAAAAAAAAGTATCAAAATTTGAAATACAGCCTGAATTGTTCCATAACCATAAAAATGTTATATTCATGATGAAAACTATAATTTGCTTGCAACTGGCAAGAATAGAAACTATAGAGTAAATTAAAAGGTTTGAAAAACAAGTAAAAAAGTAATGATTACAGATTTTAAAGTGGACATACTATGTTTTATTGCATTCATCATAAAGGTCCGTCTTATAAACAGTTGCGATTAATCTCAGCTTATTTGCAATTTAATATATCAATCACAATTGTACATAAGATATAAGAGAGTGTAAACTTGTAATTGATTGGAGGACTAGGAATAGGAATTGATTCAGATCAATCTCAACTCTTTATAAGATGGGGCACAGTATATCACAAACTCGACACTTACTCCCATGCAATGTATACTATCTTTTATTTTAAAGAAAAAAAATGTAATGCTTTATCACGGAAATATCGAATCCACAAATGTTCAGGTTGCGTCTCCAGATATCCAATAATAAACAGGGAATAAATGTTTACAGTCATTTTATGACATCATATCCATACTGCGAAAATATATCTGTGAGAGAAGATATATACTACACAAAGGCTTCTCTTTACACTTACACACATCATTTTATTGCAGGTGAACAGTTATTATGATGGACTCAGTGACAAAGACAGTAATGAATTATCTATTTTTGAATTCAGTATCACAAATTAAACAAATACATGTACAAGGATGGAATACATAACAAATCCTGAAGATAATACAAATACTTGGAAAAATGCATACATACCATTCTCTCAAATACCGTGCTTCAATGGACAAATCAGCCAAAGTCCCCATACCCTAGGGCAGGATTATTATTTGATTATTTTTTTCTTTTTCATTTATTTTCTTCTATTCATTTTTCTGGGCAGGAAATCCTTAAATGCAAGACATTCATGTATAAGTCATCAAGCTTAAGATGCTTAATTGATTATGGTATTCTATACCTCTTTTAAACGTAACATGGTAAACCAACTCTCAAAAAGTTGGTGACAAAGTAAAATGACATTAAGGTAGTGAGTGCACTTCCCATTTCTGTATCTTCCATCCAAGTCACACTGCCAACCAAGACTAAACCAACTCCAAACAAAACTCTTGGCCATTTGGGGGTAATGTCTTGTTAAGTTTGGTCTATTGTGAATCAGGTATCAGTCTCATCTATGCTGACTGAGTCATATAACACAGATATGAGTACAGTAAATATGCTTAGGAGACTTCCATGTGCATACAGCTACTTTTTCTTTCATTTCCACCT
This sequence comes from Strongylocentrotus purpuratus, assembly GCF_000002235.5. Lineage (NCBI taxonomy): Eukaryota > Metazoa > Echinodermata > Echinoidea > Camarodonta > Strongylocentrotidae > Strongylocentrotus > Strongylocentrotus purpuratus. The sequence goes on along the minus strand of NW_022145612.1, from coordinate 10,182,912 downwards.
GCCTTTTATAGATATCTACACAATTGTACTTATTGTGTTGAGACAAGTTTGTATAATGATAACAGGGATAATCCAAGAGATGGAACGACTAATGGATAATTAAAAAAATCCTTTTGTTTTGTGCAAATAAATACGACACAAGTACCCGAGAGAACAAAACTGCAAAACATATTATACAAATATTGTATGATCACAACAGTGAGAGTAATTATGTGAATTAGTTTAGAGCCCTGATTGCAAAATAAAACATTACTCACAATTTCACCCCACTGCACAAAAATAATGATGAACATGATACATATGAGCATGCCATGTGCAGGATAGAGACAATCAATCCACAATATGAAGAAGAACAACATTAAATGATAAAATAACTTACAACGCAGTTTCTCCTGAATCGGTAGATCATACAACATTAGAGAGCTTCTCATTCATTTCAAATGTAACCATCTTAGACACTAAATTACAACAAAAATCAGCGAAATTCACTACCTATTTGCAATATGTGTACCTGTACACATAACAATTGCCAGAACTTCCACACATAGGAAACCGGCTAAATCAATGACTTATGCAACCAAACTGTTTCATTTGTCTTTATTCATTAAATTAAATGATGAAATAACTTTTAAAAAGCAGCATATCCTAAATCGGCAGATCATACAACATTGAATAGCTTCTCACTCATTTCCAATGTAACCATCTTAGACACTAAATTACAAAAAAAATAGTGAAATTTACTACTTATTTGTAGTATGTGTACCTGTACATAAAACGATTGCCAGAACTTCAACACATAGGAAACCAGCTGAATAAAAAAAATTATGCAACCACACTGTTTCATTTGCCTTTATTCAATAAATGTTATCACTACAAAACATTTAATGAGCACTACATTTCAGCAATAGTTTCAAATAAATATTTCCTTGTTCATTCAAATCTTAATCCTAGACTTTCCCTTAAAATCAAACAGAAAAACACATTTTATATCGGCAAGCCTTTTTCAAAATTGTGTGCTTTCAACAACAGGAGATGGCGCTCTTCCATTTTCCTTCTGATCCAACATAGAGTAATTGTTTGCATCATCATTCTTCTCATCCCCGTCAAATGCATTTCCACTCCTTTGGTCAATCTAGATAAGAGATGGATGAATGACAAAATAAAGAAAACATTAAGAGTAAAAAATATAGACAAAGTCTGTACAAGTTCCAAAAATAAAAACAAGTATGTATCACTGAAATGTTGACCTCTCTTTTACATGCTTGTCATACGTTAAAGAGTACACACATCATACTGTCTCACATTCACACTGATTACCTCATCAAAGTTGACTCCACAGTCGAGCTTCCTTCTACAGTTAGCAGGGAAGCAACAGAAGAGCTTCCTTGAGATGGGGCAGATCAACCTAGGATCCAACTCACTTGGTCTGGTTGCACCTGATTGAACAAGAGAATTATCAAAGATAACAGATTGAAGGCTGTGGTTGGTACATACATATCTATCTCATGGAGTGAATTGTGCACTGGGTTTTTAAAGAGTAACCATAAAAGATAGTTTGTAATAGTAACAGTGAAAACAGTGACCCCTTTCCTGAAACAAATTCAATATTTTGCACAAATTAAAATAAACGTAGCTATATGGAGGTTAGCAGAATGGACTTCTCAATGTTATACATAATATTTTCAGGCTAAAATATGAAGGAGATATTATACGGTTATGTACTTTACATTTCAGCATGATTAAAAGTGAGTAAGAATACGGAATCATGAATGATCCTCGCTGTCTGCATATTTTGTTAATTAAGATCCCTTACATGTAAATCATCTGACACCATTCTTCTTAAAGTGAGCTGATTCCTGTTTAATGTAAAAGTATTTTGTACTGGTGGTGCCCCCCCCAAAAAAAAAAAAAACAACAACAAAACAAAACAAAACATGTGTAAACTTTGTACTACAAGCATTGCATTTTTGCTTATTGCAGTTTTTCAGAGTTTAAACCTATACACATTAAGGACATATATCCACAAAAAATTTATCTTGCTTTGTGATATTAAATACCATTGACTATGTCACAAAATGCAGATAAATTTTCTAGATATCCCTTATTCACTCTCCACTTTTTTTGAAGCAACTGCTAATCATAGGTAGAGGGGTACTAAAACCTCATATCATGTGATTAGATCCAGATACCCTATCCAGCGGTTTCTCACTCCTGTAGTAGCTAGCTTACCTGTGAGGAAGCTGGTTAGCAGACCAACAAACAGCACCACTGACATAGCAGTGAAGCTATACCATAGATAGGATATACTGTAGAACTTGGCTATCCGTGGGCTAACATTCCAGATAAAGACAAAGAAAGAACATGGAATAATTGAGATCAATTACAAAAAAGGGTGAACTCGATACATATTTGTTTGATTGCAATTGAGTAGCATAATCAAATAATGACTTAGAAGAACGAGCGCTTGTCATCATTGAACTGTCACAATTCTAAACTTCATGAAACAGTATTTCCTTTTGTGACTGTACAGAGAAACAAAAACAGTTTACAACTTTTTTTCCAATCAATCTGGGGTCTACTATTGTACTTCAATAAAACTCCCATTTACTACTTCCACAACAACTTAGCTTCATTCCTCTGACATAGCACTATGATAACATACACTTTAAGTATTTTTTATTTAAATCAATAAATACAGATTTTATTAACATTTCACATGACATGAATGCCCGAGTGGCATATTCACTGGTGTGAAAATAGTGTCAATAGGCATACACAATAAGCACCAGTTATCACAAGGATTTGCACTGTCTATTACAAAAGAATGACATAACCTGTGTAGGTCTCAACCCATTGGCTACTGAATTCTTTCATTTCCATAGGCTAAATACAGAAACCACCCAGTTCCAGTAGACAGTAGGTAAATTGGCTACTAGACAAAACCTCTGACACCTGTATGGAGTAGTTTTACACTAGATATTTTAAAATCCAATGATAAATCCACCCCTTTCCACCTACAAAATGTGGCAGACAAATTTCATTTGAGTGGCATAGCAAAGAAAGTGAAATAATTTAAAAGAATTACAAAGAAATGAAAATATGCTTACTATGGTTCAGGTACCATGTCAGGAAGTGAGGTAACATTGGCCAATAGATACAAAGGAATGTCGGTTGTTATGTCAGTTATGTTGGTCAGAAAACATCCATCAATAGATGTGGGAAGCTTGTCGGCCATTGGAGGATAGACGTAAGCTCCAATCCCAATCCAGAAAGAGAAGGCAAAGCCAGTCAAACCACCAACAATAGCACCCTGAAAAAGAGGGATAATAAAAACATAGATTATAGAGGAGCGGTCACAAAATTATACATATTGAGCATATCATTAGAATACATGAACTTGGCCATGCACCATAGAAAATATGCAAGTGGTTAAGGATTGAAGAGCCAAAGAAGGGAAATGACTTCCCATTTCATATTTACATGTACACTCACTTGGAGTTAACGTTGAAATGCATGTGTGGGCATATTGGTCCAAAATCTTTTTTTTTACTTGTTTGACATCGTGTGCAGTATGCTTCTGATTTACAGAATAAGATCACTTAAAAGAACCATGTGATCTGAATTTACTCCAATACTACAATTAAAATCACTAATTAACATACAATAATTTACTAATCATAATCAAGAGAGTGATTGGAAATAAATAACTTTCTTCCTCCATAAAAAGAGTCCACTTTGTTCCAGATCATCAATGTATGAATTACGGGTACACGCAATAGGCCTTGTAAATTTGATCACTAAAGGCTTGTTCAGATATGGCGAGCCAAACTGCCACAAAAAAGCTGTGGCGTTTAAAAAAAAATGTGTAAATGAATGGCAACTGCGCTCAACAAAGGACTTGCCTTATTCACCAAGCTCTGTGTTATAAAATACAGTAATGTAAAGCATATTACACTTTATGTCATCATTAAAAACCTGCTGTGGTTTTGCCACATTCAAGTGGAGTCTCAAGGGGAACATTGTCAATCAACAGGATTAGCCTTCAATTTTAAGACTATCAAGCTTTATGTAATGCTCTGACTTTTCCCCATTTAGTAAATTCCCTATCTGACATTTGCACTATTCGAAAGTGCTCTGAAAGACAAGGAGGTATTTGTTGAATGAACTACGAGTTTGCTGTGTGCAGACTTGTACACCCATTAATGGTATTCCCACCATGTCTGGTGTCAGGGAGTTATGATCTTCTGCGCATGGAAGCTGCCAACCCACCCACTTTAAACGTCAAGATCATACGTTGTTGTTGTTGTTGGTTTGAATGGCGTTTTCCAAGGTCGTTGAATGTTGCTCATACTCACTTTATTGTTTGACCAAGGGAAGACAATGCCCAGTGTAAACATGCCTAGCAATGGTCCTCCTATCATGCCCATCAAACCGATAGCGACAGTGAGGAGAGGGCCCAGCTTGGATGCTACAAAGGCCATCCCAATGGCTAAGAGTCCATACAGGATTGCTGGAAAACAAAAACAAGAAGTATAGATTGTCTTGTGAATTGGATATGATTATTTCTATAGCAAATTTCTCTTTGATGTGGATTTTAAATATAAATATAACATACAAGCCAAAGAACAACAAATGGAGGGGTAGGGTATGCGTAAACAAGTAAAATGTCATACCACACCTAGGTCATTCATTGAGTAAGAATATGTCTGTTTTTCCTGTCTATTTTTTTATATATTTTTTTATTTAAATATATTTATTCAGGATAACAAGAATCAGATATACATTGTAGATACAAAATCTGTTTTACATCATGGTCCTGAACAGGATAAAAATGTAGTACATGGAAATATAAATAATGAATATCACCAAAGCTCACAAGCAAAGGTAAGAACAGTATAAAACTAACATATAAGAATAATACACATAAAATCTAACAGAATGCTAGACTATAAGATTGGAGAGAAAAGGAAAGAGAAAGAGAGAGAGAGAGTTCTGATGAGTTGAAACTTTTTTGTAATCAAGAGTGAGAAAATAAGAAAAAAAATTGGTAGATGTGATTTCTCCTGATGGAAGTTCCATAAGATTTTAGTATCTGAACCTACCAAGGATCTTCGATATTGTGGTTCTCTTTGCATCTGAGAGATCTTTCTTGATTGGTCTGATGATGTCTTCAACTGTCACAGCAGCCAATGAGTTGAGACCAGATGATACGGTGCTAAAATGGAGAGAAAAAAAGCCAATATTTAAATTAGTCATTTCATTTCCAACAATTGTCACTCAATCTTTGTTTGAAATCAATACAGCCATTTTGCCCACATTACTTTGCATAGGACTACATGTATATCATATCATAAAACTGTATTATACAAAAGTTTACAATGACATTTAATCTCATGAACCCCAATGCAAAATACAATATCCCTACTGCTAACTTTCACAATTTGCAAAAAAATTGTTTCCCACAATGTTACGACGACTAACCTGAGAGTTCCACTGAAGATGGCTGCAATAAAGAGACCTGGTAATCCATGTAGAAAGCCTAGCTGAGTCACAACGTAGAAGGGAAGGAGCTGCAAATTGGATGGTGATAAGGGTGTTTTCATTATAAAATAAAGAAGTTTGTTTTGTGTTTGTAGATGAAGGTTTACTTTAGCTGAAAATAAAATTTGGATCCCATGTAGTGCTGATTTACTGTTAATGACAAGATATTATACAAATGTTCCAGTGTTCAATATAACAAAATATATGAACCAACTTATTCAGATTTTCCTGAGTGATGTAATACTTTACCAAGGCCATAGGCCAAGGTTGAAATATAATGGCACGCAGGAAATTCTTTATCGGAAGTTGGTTGGTTGGTTGGTTGGTTGGTTTGTTTTACTTGACTGTTAAGAAAGCAATGAAAGTAATGTTAAAGTCCTCCCCTAAGGACTTGGTAATGAGGATTAATGCCTTACCAAAGGGCTCCTGTGCATCAAATCGGTTTTGAACCCAGGACTTCTCGGTTACAAGACCACTGCTCTATCACTGAGCCATCGGGGCCCCACTTACTGGAGGTGAATATATGTTTTATTGAACAACGGTGCATGCAATATTTGTTATATGAAAATTGAGGGTATTTGTGATCCCATGCCTTGTCTAATTCACTTTTGTACGCATTATAAAGTGCAAAAGAGGTTGTTGATTGCATGTTTGTGCATAACAAATGTAGAGCGTTATGCGATACCTTTCATGCTTTCATCTAATGGAATACTTACTAACAAATACTCTCTTTTATTTCTTAAGATATGAAGTAATCAAGGATTATATTACATTATAGGGTCATGTCTGTACTTAGGAAACCACTCTTTTATTTTGAAGAAACATCTATTCTAAGCTGAATGGCTCAAGATTACATCAGTCTGGTGTTATAACTACCTCCAACTATTTGTTTAGCAAGAACAGTAGTTTCACAAGACATTAATAGCTCTTCTTTTCCTATCATTGTTCCCATGCTGTTACTGAGTACTTCCACAACCCATTTATATCAGACCTTATGACCCTGAAGTAAGACATTTCTGTAGCCATTAACAGGTCTAGAGAGGATTTGTACAAGCATTAGGTTTGATAGCACCTATGTAAAATAAAAGTAAGAGGTTACTGAAAATAGCGGATGTAACAATAAAATGTGGTACTATCAGATTGTATGATTGGCAAAGAGATTGTATTCAATTCTTGATATGAGACTTCTGGAATTCCAGACTTAATCTGACATTGTAAATAAGAAATCTTGTTTCAACTTGATGAATTTTCAAGTAATGTGATTTTGAAAGTTTTAATTGTACTTCCCACAACAATGAAGCTTTCAAATATCAACAATAAACATAAAAAATATAGCTTTCCAACAAATGTTGGTACTTGGAAAGATTACTAGTGGAGTCTAACATCGTTCTCTGCAGTGGCAAGCCTAGAGGTCCCGCCTGGATTACAACAAAGGCAAATCAAATGAAAACCTTGTTGAAATTTGCCAAACTTAATTCTTCCTAATCCTCTTTCGATCTCAATCTTGGATTTACCTGATCGCCATTTGTAATGTAGCCAGCTTTGATAGGGTCACAGTCAGCAAAGACTGCAAACATCACCAGACCGCACATGAGACACAGAGATACAAATATAAACAGCATTGGGCAGTTTAGGTAGATGGACCTGTAAAGTGAAAGATAGTTTGATGAAAGTATGTCATAATTCTGATGAATTTACACAAAAATTTCAAACAGGGCCTTAGTCCAAGTCTCAATTAAAGTAGGAATAATGCAATTATCAGAAATTATTAATGCAATGTATTGCAGACATTCGTATAGTCAGTAGACATTATCGCTGACAAATTAAAAAATATATCCATATGTTGCTATTTCTGGACCATGAGCACACGTACACATTCACAGTATTTAGGCATCAACTTTGACTTTGTAGCACCAAAAACAAATATTAATGTATTACCCTATGTCTCCTGAAAAGTAACCTTCCAATCATAACAACAAAAGCAAAAATAAAGAGACTGCATATAAGTCATTATACATCTATGTAAAATTCATTAAGTTTTAAAATCATGACTGAAAATTTATAACGCCCAGTTCATATTGATCTGTCAAACATACAAATATTCAGTGATGAACATGGATAATCATTTTTTTTTGTAACTATGTATATCATCAATCTATGATTGGCAATTAGAGCTATTCCAAAGTTTGCTCATAGATATGAACAAAGTCATTAATCACTCTGATTTCAACTAGTATTTCTAATCAAATACACCATTGGGAAAAAATAGATCATGGTCTTGTTGCAAAAAAACTTACCATTGATGGTAACCTTGCCATTAATGGTAACTTCTATGGAAATCTTGATTTGATTGGCCATTGAGTGATGTTGCCATGGTAGTTAATATTGACGGCAAGGTTACCATCAATCGTAAGTTTTTTGCAATAAGTCCCTTGTTTCCTTGTAAGGTTTCAGTCTGTTGCAAAACAAAGCCAACCCCCATAATTATATCGCTACGCATTCATAATCTCCTTTCTGCATACCATTTGGCCGCTTTGAGGGTGGGGCAGCTCAGGTAGCGCTGGACAGAAGCCTGGTTACAACCAAAGGTAGCCAGCCAATTGAATGTAGCACCAAATACCAGAGACCATACAGTGTGACGTATGGTAGGGTTTACTCGTATACTGCCAGATATTAAGGGAAGGGAAGGGAAGGGGAAGGAGGGAGTGAGGAAAGGAAAGACAGTGAGAGATAACAAACATCATTCAATAATCCAAGAAAAACTTCAGTAATAAAAATTCCAAGTCACATCTCCTGGTAAAATCTAATTCACATGTACATTATTTTCATTAAAAAAAGGAAGTTATTTCAAAAGTAAGAGTTGTTTTCATTTCCTATCAAAAATAAAAATAAGTACAGGATTATTAGCAAAGTGTAGATAATGTAAAACTTGAACCTATAGACCCATAAACGAAACAGTGGCCTTTCACTGTCTACCACATACAAAAACAGAAAATCAGTAACTTTCTAGACCTAGCATCTCTGGAAAGAAATAACTCACATTATCAGACCTCATTGGACAAATGCATCAGGCAAAATGAATTACATCTCAAACAAGAAGAATTTCAATACTATTTTATATTATTCACTCTCATTTTTTGTCTCTTGCAAGAAAAAAGAAAAACTTTTAGGTCAAGAAAGTGGACTTACTCATCAAAGACCACTCTACCGCCCTCATCGTTGATGCGCCAGACATTACCAAAGCCATTCATCTTGACCGAACCATGGATGATTACAGCTATGAGACAGGACACCATAATAAGGGTCTGGAAGACATCCGTCCAGATCACTGCTTTCATCCCACCCTAAAAAAAAAAAAGTGAATTAAGAAGTCTCTAAATTGCAACACACACACAAAAAAAGTTGCTAACACCTGGGGACGGGAGTCACATCATCACATGTATAGTCTACCTTTATCACATTATCTATCACATATCGTATCAACAACAAATCCTGCTATTCTCTTCAATGTTAGACGACATTCCAACAAAAATGCAACAATGAAAACTACAAACAGTTGGCCTTCACATAAATTACTCTAAAACAGATTTAGAATCCTAACTCATTGTTATACCTGTAAGAAACCAGTTGTATTCACCTGTACATTACCTTACAAAGAAGTCAGTGGCCCGTGGGGAGGAGTATACATCGTATGTATGGGCACATGGTTTGGAAAAACAAGGATTAAGCACAAAATACAGGCTGCTAAACAATTCTACACTTTAACCATAAATGCTACACAATTGAAGGCCTAGATAAGCTCTTTCTTCTCCCTTTTCTTGATATATTATGATTCCCCTGACATGACAAGGGTATGATATTTCACAGAGCCATATATTTGCATATATCCTAGTGTGTATACTTACCAATGCAGTATAGAATGCACACACCAGGCCAACAGTGAGAACAGACCCCCACAGAGTAAAACCAGTCACTGAACAAAATAAAAAATAGGCATTAGACAATCTGTGTGAGTATGATTATCGATGCAGTAACACTCATGCTCAAACGCCAGAAAATTGTATAAATATTAAATGCCTGTTATTCAGTATTTTAAATGGATGTAAAAGAGATGAGACTACATGTACATACCTGCGTTTACAGCCAGAGCAGGGGCATACAGCACTATGGACATGTACATCACCTAATAATAGAAAATTAATATCAATAAATATATGTGTATCAAATCTACAATGCTATCTACATGTAAACAAATTGTTTGTGTTGTGTTTTTAATTCACCAAGAACATGTTGAATGTTACCAAAAATATATCTCTGTATTGGAATTTGGCCAAAGTACATTTAATGCCTTTAAACGTATGGAATTAATACAAACACCGAATAATACAACAAACAAAAAAGCCCAAATTGCGTTCAGTGCGAAAAAAAAGAGGAAAAAAATACAAATACAAACACGGAATAGGGAGTCAACACAAATAATCTCTCAATAAATAGGCTTTTAAAAGCTGATGTCATTCTAGAAAGAAAACTTCAGATGTATATTTCAAAAAGAGACAAAGCTGATGATGACTACATGTACTAATGCCTGGAGCAATAACAATGATAATATATTTTTCCAATACACATAATTGGAAATCACAATCGGATCTGGATCATACATGTAATGCTGGTAAGGTGAGATATTGCAAGTACATGTATAATTGTATATAGACCTGAACTTCTGCAATACATACATGTAACATGATTTATAACTTACCATGTATATTACAAAACCTGTAGTCCCAATAAGACGGGCTGCGACAGAAAATCGCAACTCAAGATACTGGAATGAAGAGGGAAAAAAATTGATCACTGATTGAAACTGACAAATGGGAGGGACTGAAAACATTCAAGAAAGTAATGATTGTATTGTTAATTTTATAATGTGAAAGAGATGCATAAAGAAGAATATGAAATTAAGAGAAAGACAGAGAAGAGAGACAGACAGTTGTATAGGGAGTCAGGGACAAATGGAAAAGAGACACATGTAGGCCTATGCTGGAGGAGACCAAAAAAGATAAACTGTGGCAATCTTCTGGCAGATACGGGATACACGCAGGGAAAGGCAGAGAAAGGAAGATACAGGTACATTTATAACCATCTATCAGATGTATAGAGAGACAGAGAAAGAAACTGATACATTAAAATGTAGCTCCAGAGAGAGAGAGAGAGAGAGAGAGGAGAGAGAGAGAGAGAGAGAGAGGAAGGGGAGAGAGAGAGGTGGAGGGAAGAGAGGGGGAGAGGGGGAGAGAGAGGGGAGAGAGAGGGGAGAGAGAGAGAGAGAGAGGACGAGGTTAAGGGCAAGACAAACAAGGATGGAACATGGAATCTAATTACTCAGTACGTCACACAGTTATTGATCTTGTGAGCAGGTGAAACTATACTGGGCTTTCTTGGATCAATAACCCTTCCTCTGTATACTGTACGCAATCAGATCTTAACCTGACCATAACCTCCCTCTCTCTCTAAAAAAGAACAGCTTCAAAAGTGCTTCAATATTTCATTAAAATTTCAAGTGAGCAAAACACTCTATAATGTTCTAGTGATCTGGCACTGTATTCCCATTTTTTTAAGACCTTTCTCTTACATTTATACTTTAAAATGTTGAATTTGCATGAGCCTTTATTAAAGTATAAGGAGGTCTATCACACTTATAAAATACTGTACCCCGTAAAGTAGTATCGCTTCAGAAATAGTCATATTATCACACAGAACTGATTTCTAGCAACCTCTTGTGAATCCAGTTAATAAAAGAATTTACAGTCCTTATCATTCCTAAATACTACATTATTTGCTTTTTGATAAAAAACCAACTTGCCAATTCATAGGCTAGGGGCAGTTGATAACAGTGTTGACATTAACACAACTTACAAAACAGATTATATGACTTCACGAGTATAAATCTCATCCATCCCGAGCTACGTTCTCAGTCTTTCATTGGACAAGGACATGTATTCAGCAATGCACTGAACAATATAGTATACTTGTGGAGTATATTGTTTTCTAAGCACAAACTACTTGCATTCAATTTTGGGGCTACAGTTAAAAATGTATCCAAAAGGTTGGAGACATTGATATAAAACATATAAAACTGTACAACTTTTTCAGTATACAAATTGTAGTCTTCTCTCTCCCGGCCCGGTGCCCTAAATTTATGTTCTTCTGAACCTTTCTTTTTTCTCTCATTATTCTAGCCCATGACATAAGTGTATGTAAGCATGGAACAAAGTGAGTCATGGATGAAACAAAGGGGGCAAATTTCTCATTTGCCTTCTTCACAACAATCATTTTATTTTTAACCCGTTCTATAAATCTAATTTCTAACTCGCATCTGATGCTGAATTACCACGCTAGAATATGATTGTACCTTTACGTTTAACAAATGAATGCTTGAAAAATTACCTCATAGACACTAGTGAGGCGAAGATTATAAAATGTTGGGATGAATACATTTGCAGTTATGATTGACATGAAGATGTAACTCCCTCCGATATACCAAAACATGGTGCCGTAAACATACACCTCGGAAGGAGTTCCCAGAAGTGCGATAGCAGACATCCAGCTGGCAAGCAGGGAAAATCCTACTGGAACAAATGGCATCTTCCTGTCTGCCACAAAGAATTCTTGAGTGGTCTTTTGTTTTCCACCTGTACATGCATGGTAAATGCCTATAGAAGCCGATATGACCAGCACCATCACGAACACAACATAGTCAACGACAGACAGCCTAGCGCTGCCGTCGGGACCGGCGAGTCCATCTCCCGTTCCACTCTCAGCCGACATCTTTTCTGAATGTTGATTGTAGTGTAAAATCGGGGAGCTTCCGTCAATAGATCTACTTCTTCTAGAATAAAACTGGCAATCCTTGTTTTTATCCTTATAAACTCTAAGATGGGGTGGTATGTTCTGTCATGTTCGTGAACGAATGCACGAAATAACAACGCCAAATATTGGCGACAATGACACACAGTACTACTAATACGGCTTACAAATTATAAAACACATGCGATACGCTACGGTGTATGACGTAATCATACATACACGTGCGGTCGTAGTTTGTGTGGCGGATAGGATCCCGATACCGATAGGATACCAGCAGAAACATGCGGGGAGGGTTGGTGGTGAGGTGATGGTGGTGGTGGTGGGTTTTTCTTTTAGGGGGGGGGGGGGGGGGGTGGGTACTTGAGGATTATGCAAATCAAAAGACTTGACCCTTTGATCGCACTTATCGTTATTGTGGCATTGTATTCAGTGGCGTACGCAGGATTATTTTAAGGAGGGTGTTTGAAAATTTGGAAATCGCGCTGACCGATATTTCGCTCATTGGGGGTAGGGGGGGGGGGGGAGGGGGTGAGGGGTTGGAGGGAAATTCATTGGTGTGATGTGATGTGATCATTGTGGTTCTGATGCGATCCTCTATCATATTATTTAATAGGATACCTATCAAAAGAAGTACACACTTTGTAAATATCCTCACAAATTGTAATTTTAAGATATCTGCATGTTTTTTTCGTATGATTATGGGTGGGGGTCTATTCATTTGGATGGCATTAAAAGTATTGACAATATTTTACGCTTGAGTGAACACGGGATAATTTTGAAAGACATGCCATAACTGCCTAATTTGCAATTTGATCCAATCCCAGGCTGAAACATTTTTGCGCTTAACTTTTGCGAGTAATTCAAAATGTGTCGGTCCTCGCTCAAGCGCAAAATAGTGTCAATACTTTAAGTGCCATGCGATTGAATACAGTGGACCGTCACCCATAACTTCATTTTTGTTTAAATCATGCAAATGTCATGACATTAAAATTTGAAGGATATTTTTTAGTTTATACTTTTTTTGATACACACTCTACTGAAGCAGAAAAATGACAGAAACGGATGAGGAGTTGAGGAAACTTAATGTAATCAATCTAACAGAATCAGCAAATCTCAATTCCTTAGAAGGCATTTCTCCATGTTTGTAATAACTATTCAATTTTCTCCAAAGGAAATATTTCACCAAACCTGTGCCCCAGATAAAAAATTATTGCACACATTTTGTACAGCCCAACACTAGGAGATACATAAAGTCCTTTATCAACAACTTAAAAGATGTTTTTAAAACAGATTCTCAGTATAATACAAATGGATGGTTTCTCAAAAGGGAATTTTAAAATTTTCCCAAGCAACTTCTCCTTAACTGATATAATTTTAATGAATAAATTTATCCTTTACCACTTCTTCCTCAAACATTCTCTTGACCATGCTCTTGACCATTTCTCTCACTTTTCTGCACTAGCTTTCTACCTTGGGTGGACTTCCCCATTAACAATATCGATTATCTAAATTGATCTAAAATGGCATTTTAATTGTTGTTATATAACAGTTTCATTGCCATGACTAAGCAAAAGGTAATTAACAGCCTATGGCAAATTTATAGTAATCCAAATGAATCATAATTATATCTGAAAAAAAAAGAATAGGCCTGTCAATAAGAAAAGCGTGCTTGTAGATTCTCTTTGGGTTCTTATGATTGAAATTACAGAGACATATTAAGCTATTCAAGTTTGAGTGAAAAGTTAGTGAAGTTAAAGCTTTTTAAAACATGATATGAAAACAATTTTTAGAAATTGATTTCAATCCATCATTTATGACACACCATCAGAAAGCTTTTCAAAAAATTAACCTACAGGGAATTTCAGTAGCCCTTTGCATGTACCTTTTGAAATGAGCAAACATGAAGAGCATGATATTAAACATGAAATTGTGAACATTATTTATACAGTGCGTCCCAGAAAAAACGAAACCGAGAATTATCGATGTTTTATCATAACTTAATCACATTTATAATTAATAAATGACACTTATTTGGAAAGCTTAGATCCTCCTCTTTCATTTGATGCAACTCATTATGATGCATATTTCACGCATGAGTGATTAACATCCGTTTCGTTGACAATCAGTCATGCATGAAGTCTTTCGTCTACGGCTGATTGTCAACGAAACGGACTTGAGTCTTTTGTTAATTTCGTTTGTTGATACGGTAGGCAGCCTAGCTCATTTTTCCTGAATGAGGTGTCATATGAAAGGAAAGAAACTCAACTTTCTAGAAAAGTGATTTTCTCTTTGAAATTCAGATACCGCCCGCCAAACGACTTGTCGGTTTCCTCTCTTCAAATTGATTTTAATCACTCATGCGTGAAATATGCATTACGAGTTGCATCAAATGAAAGAAGAGGACCTAAGCTTTCCAAATATGTGTCCTTTATCAATTATAATTGTGATTAAGTTATGATAAAACATCGATAATCCTCGGGTTTCGTTTTATCTGGGACGCACTGTATAGGCAAAAAAAATGGTATTGAAACTGCCTTTTGAATTCATTTTTTATAAAGTCCTTGAGATAATGTCACATAAAAACACACACACCCTCACAAAACATCAAATGAACCTCCTTATGTACTCTTCATATCTTTCTTAGTGTCATCAAGGCTCTTTGCAAATATTATTATTATGGGCAGAATTTTTAACAGTAAATCAAAGAGGACACAATTCAAAATGACACACTAAGAGATCGAACTATGCTGCAAGTCTTCATGTTTTATTTTGCTATAAGACCTACATTTTAGTATTGATACATACGTTTGAAGCCAAATAAACAGCACAGTCTGTCGGCTTAATATGCCACAGGTAATACTTTCCATTTGATCGTAGAAAATAGCATGATACATTTGCTAAGCAATAAACTACACTTACAGTAACTATTCATACAATTTTATCTCTACTCGGATACAATATCATTGATTGTTCATGTTAGATTTAGTACAAGTCCATCACACAATACATGATTTTTTTTTTTACTTCATACAAACAAAAATAAACAAAGTGCTTTAACTCTTCACTTTAGAAATAAAATGTGCTTCACAAGCAACAGATATTTTCGGTAGTCATAATCTTGTCTTAATGTGGAGAGAAAGTAACAATCACTAGCCTACATAGATATTTCTAAATGAGTGAAACAAATCTTGCATGGCTCGAATTCCAAAATAAAAAGGAAAAAAAAAATCCAATATACCTATTCCCTCCTTATATTGAAGAGAAAAATAGTCAAAATGGGACTGCAACATGAATACAAGAAAATGTTGACGGATTGGACAACAAAAGGCAAAATACTCTAAATGTACACTACCCTCTATACTTCTCTTTTGTATCCATATATGCTCACAGCACTTTGTGATGTGATATAGAAGTTATAGAAGACTTCTAACACCTGGGGATGTCTAAAGGCTTGTTCACATACGCTGCAGTAAACCATGTTTTACCGTTTTGTTTAAAGCATAATAAAGTTTTGTATTCTATAACACCCAGATACACGAGTATGCCTAGCACCTTGTTGCATACAGCTACATTTTTCATCCCCACTTGCCTTTCATTTAATACAAGCAGAACCCCCACATATGTGCAGGACACCTGAAGGAAGCTGATAACATTCATTATTCAATCGCCAGTAGAAGAGAATTTAATTTTTCTATGCTTTTCAGAAGGTTAGATTCTAACAAAGTGGAGGACAGCACCATTCTAGTTTCTATAAAAATATTCTGGCACTTTATGACATGGAGTAAATGCCTTTCTGTGATCAACATGACGTGACATGATAGCAAATTATGAGATAAGTTTTACTGAGAAGGGATTCGTTATCCATATTCATTCAGGGAAATGAATACAAATGTGAATAGAGCACATCCTCTTAACTCTAGCTTGCAATAGTTATCATGTCATGTTGGCTAAAAAGCTACCGGGTATTTCAATCTTAGCTTCATATCATCTGTGGTCTCTTCTAGGGATACCACACAACTCTGCAATAACTGGTTCAGATCGCAGTCTATGCAAAACATTGTTCATTAAGTTGAATTTATCTCTATTAAACTTACATTCATATGTCTTTCAATCAATTCTTAATGGAATTTGTCATTGTTCGGGGTATTCACCTGTAAAGGAAACATAAAAAATATACCTGATACAGATTCAAAATGAGGTATACAGATATAGTACATTTTTTTGACAAACAATGCTTTACAATGAATATCTTACACTGGCAACTTTAGAATTCAATTTGGGGAATAGGCTGTGGCAGCAATATCATTATTATCTCATGATCAAATGGCAATACAAAAAGGAATCATCTGAATTGCATTTCAGGTCAATTTTAAATAAGGTCTGTAAGTGCTTTCTTCCTCTAGCTACATGTACATACATAATTGTTAAGATTCTGAGTATAAAGAGGTGAACATGTAACATTACCGAGAAGGTTCTGGTGCTTTTTACCATTTTAGTGTGGAAGAATATCACAAAAGAGATGTTCCTTGTCAAGGGTTGTTTCTTTGCTCTTAAATGTCCTCATTTCTTACACGTATGACAATAGCTGAAAAGTTAGGACCAAACATTCACACCACATGTGTGTATAATACTTATACAAAAAAAGTAGAAAAAAGGAGACAAATGTAGATAAGGGACTAGACCCATGGAAGTCAAACAATATTCAGAGTCTAAACATTTTCAGAAAAATTGGCACAACACTTTGGAAATAGAGCTATGATTTAGTATTTAATGAACATACATGTATATGAAAATATGTTATACAATATACTTTTTATCTTATTTCCCTGGTGCAAATACTCCATATTTTTCCAAATATAAAGCTGCAAGATGGTGAACATTTTCAAAGCTTTTAAGCCAGCTTAATGTTTCAACAAATATATAAATGATGGACAGAATTCGAATCAATTTTTCTTTGCTTTAATTGCAGCTTTATATTTAGATAGGCAATGCTATAAAATATTTAAAAGAATAAGTTTTAAATTATAATTTCCAATCACCCTTTTTTATGTTGTATTAATCTGTGAAGTGAATTCCAAAACTCATTCCTAAACTATACCCATTGATTCCATAATCTATTCCAATATTTTCAATTTTGACTGAAATCTAACAATATCACCAGGTTGCATAAATGTTAAATTTCTAATTTTTATCTCTGATTTAAACTGGATATCAAATTTACCCTGTGATATTTAGAACAAAAGCTGAACAAATGAAAATATTTATTGGTAGACTTGATAGAGGTTTGAAAACTGCACCAACATCATCAAAGGCTACATGTTTCATACAATGAATACTGATTTAGGATGAAAATGAATAAACTAATCTTACTTGCCCATGAACAACGTACAAGATCAAAAATAGCCACAAAACACGAACAATTTGGTCAATTTAAAGGATTATATACTCCACTCAAATTAGTTTGCAATGTGCTCATCAAGTGATTATTATTATTAATAAAGTTGGTCAAAATTTTCAAATAGAAATTAAAGAATTAGAAATTAAACAACAAAAAATGACAATGACAATTACTTTTTACAACGATTAAAAAATATATCACAAACAAAACAAATGAAAATTCAAACAAAGAGATTCTATTATCGCCTAAATTTTGCCATCAATGTACATTACCAGTCAACTTTTAGTGCAAGATACGAATTATGTCACAATGAATGAAATATTTTTGTGAGATCAAAGTGATATTGATATGTTAAAAAATCAAATCAAGTCATTAAATTCATTGTGATTCAGACACTGACTTTTGTGTGCTTTACATCACAAGTTGAATCATAAAAAAATATGTATCCTCCTCCCTTTTCAAAAATCTTAATGGCTAGGTCATAACACCGACTTCACAATACATATAAAGCAGCATGTACTAGTGTAGCTGCCAAGCTTAATGATGTATTACGTGTACATTTTGTGAACAGATCAAGTTTTATCTTCCAATTTAACCCTAATGCTAAAATATATTTATATTTGCATCTTTCTCCTCCACAAACCCACCCCCTCATTTTTCCAAAGACGTCAACAGTTGAATGCTGTTTCAATCTCCTTGTAGTACTAATAATACAACCACATTTGCAAGATTTGAAGCTTGCTAAATCACAAAATATCAAAATATATGTTCACATAACACTTGTGTCATCTTTTCTAAGCCTTTAAAATTACCATTTCTCAGTCGTTAGTGATTAACATTTTTCATATGTACACATTTTAATTCATGCATGCATTTCATTACACAAGTGTAGACTAAGTATACTGATTATCTATGTACAATCAAACAAGAACCAACACTATCCCATGAATGAAAATGACATCAGGATTCGGATGCAAGTTGGACAAGAGCCATCCTCGACTACAGTCATTAATCCTCTGCTCGAGCAGTCATTGTCTTTTTCTTATCGAGTTCGTTATCATGAGAACAGCATTGGCTCGGGATGTGTCACGTGTCTTTCCTTGCACGACTACCGACACCACCACCCCCACCACCACCATCACTGTCACTTCTCTCTCTAGTATCACCGTCTCCTTGCTTCGCCTCTTCTCTCTGCCACGTTTCTTTCTGCGGGCGGGCTTGGTGGGGCTCCAGTCTATGACGTGCTTGCGCTCCACCGAAGAAGATCCTCCATGATACCGGCTTGTGGGTCGTCGTAGTCTTCCAAGATGGGTAGTTCCTCCAGGGGACTTCACAACAAGAGTAACGATAAATAAGGAGAGGAAAAGAAAAAAAACATAGAGAGAACATATATTTTTTTCAAATTCTTTTTTTCCCTGTTCATTGCAAGATAGCAACTATGATGTGGGGAATATATATATATACATATTTTTTAATACAGAAAATCAAATCCTTACAACCAAACAAGCTTTGGAAGAGTGTATTTCTAATTGGTTAGTTGTTTACTAAAATATAAATTTTGCCTCCCGTTTTCAAAATCTTTGTTTTGTGGTGATGGTAGTGTACATGTCCAAAATTATCTGGGATGTATGAAATTGATTTCTGTTCTGTAAACCTCAAGGCACAAATCAAAATTACAGGTAAAATGTTATATGTTTACACAAGTGTACAATACCAACAAAGAAACAGAAGGAATTGATTGTGTGATGCATGGTAATGTATCACAGGAGAATAAAAATGAGACAGAAAGTGTTACTTATTAGCTTTGTATATCATCCGCTTAGAGCCAGAAGGGCATTAACTCTGTGCTAGGTACCCTTCTGGCACCGAAAAGACAATACGAACATCAATTACTGACAAAGATTAATGTTATTGACATGAAAACAGACATGGCTTCTTGATCAACCACAGGAGAGGATACATAGAGTCTGAATGTGGGTATGGATATGTGAATTTTGAGATTTTCTCCTAACGCTCCAGATACAGTTACCTATATTTAGTTCTTTTTTTTTTAATTCTAAAGTGGAAAAATATTAAAACAACGGTCAGTATGATTTTTTAAATAGATTTTTTTTTTTTTTTTTAAATGAATGAATAAATAATGAAAATACATAAGGGACTTTAGCAAAGCTAGGCAAAAGGTGGTAAATTTCTTTTCATTAGAATTTTAAGCATCATATATATAAGGAAAAAGGACACAACAGACTACGGGTAGCTAGGAAAAACAGTCTCTGTCCTCATAGGCCTTCTTGCAGACAGGTTTCTCCCAGTGTGTCTGTGTGTGTTGTGCCCTTCTTCCATACACAAGCCCCTCAGCATAAGCATTGGTAGGACGAGTCCCTATATGACCCCCGAACTCACCAAGAATAACATGCTCCAGTGAGTTGGGCAGTAATCACTGACCTTCGTCCAGTTGATCGGTCACTGTGAATCTCTAGCTAGAAGTCACCGGTCTCCAGAAGGGGGATTCCGTTCCGCTTCCCGAGTTAACTTGCTGATCGCTTTCTGCTTCAACAATTTCTTCCAAAAAGTTTTCTCCCAAGCCCTTTGGTCAAGACACAGTTTGGACAGCTGCTTTTTGGAGTTGTGCAAACAGTCCTAGATGACTATATGAAATAAACTTGCCAAAATTTAATCTGGGTTGTTTCTAGGTCGATGTTGACAGAAGGCTATGAATATGTGATATGGTGCACACTCCATTCATCTTTAAAGTCCTTCAAATCGCCTCAGTCAATGAGCGGTGATTGACCTCTAGCTAGAGATCACAGGTCACCACTTGGTCAAAGGTCAGAGCTTACTGAAAACACTGCAGATAAAAAGACTTCAGAGAAGGTTAAGGACAAGGAATTCTGCTTACATCAAAGTTTTAAACTAATCATGTATAAAGTAGTATATGTACAACATGTAAATAGAAAGCTGCAAAGATCATAGTCTGAATGCAGCCCACTCTAATGACACAAAAATTCCCAAATTGAATGCTCATTAAATTATAAAAGCTTCTACAAAATGCATTTTTTTTTTGGCTGTCAAATAATTTCTTCAAGAATATTTTCTTTTCGTTTGAATTTCATTCTTTATTTGTAAAACAAATAATAAAAATAAATTATAATATAAATTTAAAAAATGACCTTTTATTAAAGAAAGTCATTCATTTATACATTATGGAAAATGGGAGATTTGAACTATATCACACCAAAAAGAGAGTAAAATATTCAGAAACACTTTCCCTATAAAAAGCAAAATAAATAATTCTAAATTTTGAAGATCAAATAACAAGTTTAATAGTCAAATAAATGTAGCGAAAAGGATGGTACAAGTTCAAAACAGAACACGCTCTGAAATAGTTGTCTTGAAAACAGTTTAATACTTGCACATAAACACAAAAATTAAATAAGCCTTCATAACAGTATGCAAGATATCAAAGGGTCATAAAAGATTGATTCCTAGATTCTCATCTGGGCATTTTAAAAAAGGAGCAGGTTATCAATTATCTTATTCTGTTCAGCCCCCCCCCCCCCCTTAAAAAAAGAAGAGAAAAAAGATGGGTACTGAAATTGAAATAACCTTAGTTCCTTATTCAAACAATCAGGAAAATTCCTATATTGAAGATGACATTCATTATCATAGGAGTATAGAGAGAAATTTGAAATACGAATGATGACCTTGGAAATTTAGTCTAAACTTGGTGTACCGTAATAATCTACTCATCATGAATTATTTTTAAAGAACACTTGTTACTTGAATAATACATTATTCATAAGACAAAGGATGAGGAGCTTGACAAACAACAGACAGAATAGTATTACTACTGAACCAAATGTTTT
Organism: Strongylocentrotus purpuratus; assembly: GCF_000002235.5. Lineage (NCBI taxonomy): Eukaryota > Metazoa > Echinodermata > Echinoidea > Camarodonta > Strongylocentrotidae > Strongylocentrotus > Strongylocentrotus purpuratus. The sequence continues at coordinate 10,161,249 of NW_022145612.1, read as the reverse complement.
GTGGTTATTTTTTTGTATTCATTGATTACTACATATTCTATCTCTACAGGAGTGTCCAAGCAAAATGATACCACACTACTGAATACATACACAGAGCTCGTGAATATAAAGATATTTTGAGTTTGAATATTCTGTAGATGTAATTGCACTTAGCAGCACCTATCACTTAGAAATTTGATATAAGACAACATTTTTTGTTAAACCTCTACAATAGAAGATCCTTTTCGGCACAAATATCCCTTTTGTGAATACATGTACATCAGATCTATCCATACTTTTTTCCTACAAATTGTGTGCTGGTAATCAATGATCTACTTTTTCTTATACATATATATACCAGATGAAACTCTAATATGAAACACTGTTTTTTCTATGTCTTCTTTCTCTGAGCAAACCTTTCAAAAAGAGAATAATAACAATTGATAGACTAATCTCTCGCATAATTCTTATATGTATCTTCAAAACGATGTCATGTCAACAACTTACTATGAAAATCATCAAATAACTGATCAGAGCACTTTATCAAATTAGAATTATGATCCCTCTATTTGCATTTTGCCAAAATAAGTATCATTATCTTAATATCTAAGAACATACATTAAGCACATACAAATGACAAAACGTACTAGGACAAACATGAACACAATTTTAAGAGGAAGTGGAATTATATTGGTATCTAAAATCCTATATCAATAACATTTTCAAGATCATTCTGGAAATAAATATTATAAAAGAAAATATTTTGTATTTACTTCTTGCAACATTCGTGCAACAACAATGTTCAATTTCATCAGCTCGGCATGAAGCCAAACAATATTTAAAGCTTTCAAAATCAGGGGTAATACACTACTTTAACATCAATCGTATTGATGAAATTCAAATATTGTGAAGAAGGGTAGTCATTCTTGATAAAAGACTGAAATTTAATCTAAACATGTATTTAATTTACATGTTAATATATATTTAAAAAATACATGTAACATAGCACTCACATATATTCTTTAAAAGGTTTTCATAAATGTAACATCTAACAAAAAGCATTCTTGTTCATAACTCAATCAAAGGAATAAACATGCTTTTCAACAAGCTTTTAGAAGAGAATTCCACTTCATCTTTACATGCAAATTAACAACAAAGTGACCATGAGTTGAACACATACAAAACAAAACATATAATATTCCCTGTTCAGACATAACATGATAAATATCAAATATCAAAGGCAATGTGAAACATACATGTAATCAGAGAAACCCTACAACATCATAAAATGAATGATATAATTATCTATCTGCATTATTTTTGCTTAGTAAAGTTTAGGCAATGACATGTTTGCTATCTTAAATGCATTATTCAATAGCAGTTTTTTGAAAGATAAATTTGAAAATGTAATCACATTCCTTTATTTTTCAAATTTTCACACAATAGAGAACAAAAAGTTCATAATATCCAAATATAGGCTTAATTTCATGTACTGTACCATGGTCTTTCAAGGAATTTAAGTGCAAGAACTTGGCAAAGAAATCAATAATTGATTTTCTGTATATATTTCAGACAGTTTGGTAAGCAAGGTGTTAAAACATCATGTCCTTAGATTGCTATGCATACAATATTATTTGGTATAGGTATGGTAAACAAAATTGCACAAAGCACACTTAATTTTAAAGCCACAAAGGCAAGAATGGTGAAAAATAATTAATATACTTATTTCATTTTCTTGATTCGAAATAGATTATCATATGAAAAAGGAGACAGGCAATTACTAATTCAACACTTTTGCCAAAGCCTTCTCAATTAAAATCTAACCTATATATACTAGCATTATTAGCTAGTTGATAATAAATATATATATATCGAAACGATTGCATCGTATGATAAATAGATGTGTATAACATTTTGTCTTGATATACTTTCACATAAAAATTATATATCTTCAATATTTGTCAATACAGCTGGCTAATTCAATTTCTTATAGAAAAATATCTTTTGGAAAAATATCTTTTGGCTACATCATGCAAAAAAATATACAATATAACAACTTTTTTTCTAATATTTTTGTAGTTTCCTAAATAGATTCTTTTTATATTTCCCTACACATTACTGCAGCAAAAATGCATCATTTGTATCTTCTACATAAGCACATAACAAAATTTGTTGTAAACCCATGTATGAGGGCATATACTTATTACTGTAATTTTCTGAATTTTCCATGAATTCTCAACATGCAACTTAAAAAATGTCCATTAATTTGTTTTCCCAGTAACATTTGGAACTTACAACTCCTCTAGTCCCTTGACTAAGATAATGTGCTCACTACTCGCACATTTTTATAATGATTACAAGTGTTTCCTTGATTGATCATGAAGTTTTCATCACTTTTGGTAAGTTTCCTTTTTTCATGATCAAGGCTAGGAATATGCTTTCAAAGTTCCTGGTTATTTTTCCATGACTGCAGAAAATCTTGAGAAGGTTGGCAAAGGGCCTACTTCCTTGGGCAATTTTTCCAATTTTTATTGTCTTATCTTGTCTTGGAAATCAACATTTTCAAGACCTTTTCAGGTTTTCCATTACCGCATGTGCCCTCTAAAGGCTGTCCAAGGGACGTCTTTTCTCAAGTAATTTTTCCTTTTTTGTGACTCCTCCAGTCCTGGAAATTTGAATTTCCAAGATTTTTCCTGGTTTTCCCGAACTGTGGGAACTCTGTGAAGGTTGGCAGAGAACCTACTGACTAAACTACATGTAATTCTCCTATTTTCCTTGACCTATCAAATTAAATTTTCAAGACTTTTCCTGGTTTTCCACGACCAGGAAAACCCTGTGCAGTTGGCAGGAGATCTACTTCATAAAGTAATATTCCTTTTCTTTCAGATTTATCCAGTCCTGGAAATTGGAATTTCCAAGATTTTTCCTGGTTTTCTGTGTGAACCCTGTGAAGGATGGACAGGGAGGGGGCCTACTTACTCAAGGTTTTGGTCCATGGAGGTGGTGCCCACCATTCCATCACTGGACGACACCCTGAGGGATGAAGAGGTCATCAGCTGCTGGGATGGGGGTGACATGGGCTCACGGTTGCCCATCTCCTGGCTGTGGTGTTGGGGTGGTCCACTGTATCAGGAAATAAAGGAGAGAAAGGTTAATGAAAAGATATTTCTGCAAACAATCACAAACAAGAACAACTTTGTTATTCAAATATGCTGTAAATTTTTGTACATGTTTCTTATAGATTTAACAGTGATTTTCAGGTCAAATCATTTGCAACAATTGAACTGGCTTTTGCATATTTTTATCCAAAACACAAAAACAAGATAATAATGCAACAGCAGTGTTAGCTAATTAAGATAAGAAATGACTGCATTCCCTTATTTGTCTACACATCTCAATGCAGTTGTAACCAATGTGTCAACAAAAGGCTGCAGGACTTCAGAACATCATTAAGTGAAACATCTTTTGTTTGTTGGTACTATCCCAAATTCAGTAGGGGTAAAAGTTAATTCAGTGGCAGGAGGATAGTAAGCAAATATTAATCCACTACGAGGGTAATGGTACAAACTATCATCGCCGAGGTGATCTCGGGGGGCTACTATCATGATGGTAGCCCCGAGATCACCGAGGCGATGATAGTTTGTATCCATTGCCCAAGTAAAGGAGGTTAATGTTTGTTTTATATCCCACATCGGCAATAAGGTCTATTTAAAGTGAATTTTATATAATTAAAAGAACTGATTCTGCAGACAGTTTAACTTCAGCTAGATTTTACAAAGCGCAACATGCATACAATGTAACAAAGTCGATGCGCGCTCATTTGACATTGACATTTCGCGTAACCTACTTTGCTACGCGTATTCAATAACAAGTGGGGCAGCAGCAAAAAGTTCCCTTACAACAGTCCTATCGCAGGTAGATAGTACTTATCTATCTTTTATCATGTGACCTCGTTTAGACCGATCAGATTGCAAGATTCTTAGTATGCAGGATATAAAAATCAAATATACCATCCACTGAGAGGCTCCTGTTGAATTATGGATTCTCTGAGATGACTGGCATACTGCTATTTTCTCTTTTTTTTTCTTCAAGGGCAAAGTATTTTAAGTCACATAAACCATCTGTGGCCAATCCTTGCACTGGATTTTTTTAAATATAGGAAATACAACTTGTGTAGTGTAGTATGAAGCGATATTCTTACCCAGGCATGTGAGGGATATGGCTGACGAGTGAGGTGGGGACATAGCCACCATCACCCTGTGGAGGTACCTCAGCTGAGAAGAAAAACAAACAAAAACACAAATAAAGCAACTTTACAAGATCAAACTATTGCAGAATAGGTCTACAATGATCACTCTTTCATAAGTTTTGATACAACATACAAATGCATTGAGATATCCTGGCAAGAAAAATAGTTCTATTGAACTGGCTCTTAAAATTTGAAATACCTGGTCTTATGCATTTTGAATCACATACTTTATGAACATCATTTACCTACCTATGCCAGGCCAAGAAAGGAAAACAAAAGGATTTTAAATATTATTGAAAAACTAAAGAGAAGCACAAGAAATGAGGTATGTCCTATGTCATACATGTATTATCATCAATTTAATGATATAAATTACAACAAAAATGTCAATGGAGAATAATCAGTTCATTTATTAATTAGTTACTTAATAGTTTTTTTCTTACCAAAGCCTAGATAAAATACAAACATATAAGTGATAACTAGCCTTCAAAAACATTGGAAACCCTGTAAAGAAAGACTGTATGTCAACTTACGATCAGTGGTGTAATACTGTCCAAAGGCTGTGTCCTTTGGTTTGTCAGGGTAGAGGTGGGTCAGATGGCTCAAGTCATGGATGCGGTCCGCTAGAGAACGGATGTTGAAATCATCTGCAGTGAATGGCTGCAGGTTGTAGACCTGACGCTCTCCTGTAAAGAAGAATAGGAAAAGATGACCTACCTCTTTCTAGACATAGGATAATGACTCAATGAGTATCTCTGGCAGGATATTTTACAAGTGGCGATTCTGTATTTTTACTTAAACCGTCCCTGCATATTGAACAACACATGGTTGTGCAACAATTGCTTCATAATACAATTTTACCACTAGCCAAACTCCATACCTGACTTCCTTGTACTTGAATTTGCCCTTCCTAACTACTGCGCAACACATGCTCTAGTGACAGTTGCTCCATGACAAATATCTCACCCCAAACTTAGATTCTGGGCTCATCACTTTAACTAACCAAACTCTAACCCTAAACCTAACATAAATCCCAATCAAAACCAAAGACCTAACACTACATTTGTGAGAAAATAAAGCACAAAAGAAAGTTACCACAAAACATGTTGAATCATCTCTTCCATATTTTGTTACTGAACACTATTTACATGCTTTTTAATCTAATTTGATTTGATTTTGATTTATTTACCAACAGCTATACTTTTACATTTTGTACAATGATTTTACATATACAAGAAGAGAAACTATTGGTTGGTAAAAGGGGCCAGATAAAAGCACATGTGCTAGTAGAGCCTAGCCCCTTAAACAGCTAAAAAAAAAGTATTTTGGTACAAATCAGTTTAGAAAACGTAACAAACAAAAAAATAATGAATTTACTATTACGATCAAAACTTTAAAAAATAGGAATACTCAACAATGTCCTACAATATACAGACTAATAATGTAAAATATAAATCAATATCTAACCTGTATTGGCATCTTCTGCCAGCCAAGCTATGGTGATGCCTCCAATCTCCGAGTCACTGAAGCGTAGCAAGAAGCATCCTACTTGCTGGGACAGGAGAAGATCGTGAGCCATGCTACGAGATACAAAGCCCATGATGGATCTAAGAAAAGGAAGGGGAAAACTAGACATGACACATGTATCTGGTTTAATTGTACATTGGTGAGGAGAGGATGCAATGGAGAGAGGGTTTGCCAATGTCTAGTTCAGAGATGTGAAACATGTAGTCAAAATGATTTGAATCACCCATATACCCTAGTCAAATCTTAGTTCAAATCGACCAATGTTTGGCAACATCTGTGACTACATGGGATAAAGTAATTTTTTTCATTCAGTGTATTGTTGTTCTGGTATAAGCCACATTAGTGGGACTGCGGTATAAAGATTCTCTGGAGCTCAAAAGACATTGTGACTACATCACATACCCTACATCGTAATAGCTACAATAATTAATCTTATGACCTAAAATTTCAACAGAATAGCAGAGATGGTTACATGTCCCAATACGGTGAATAACATTTTTTTTTAATTAATACAAAAGTGAAATAAATAAAACCACAGAATACTTCCAGAATCTTATATGTTTAGAGATCATGTTCTTAATGCACCCTGCCGGACTTGCAACTAAACGAAAACCCTCAAACTTACCCATCATTCCATGGCCCTCTCAAGTGCTTCCGGGTCAGCTCTAGTACACCATGGAACCAGCGCCAGAAAGTAAAGGTACGATTTGGCAAAGGGTCCTAATAAATCACACAAAAAAAAAATAGTACGATACAAGTAAACAATATTCTCTTCTCGTATAGCACAATCATATTATTATCTCTATGTACTCTTAAGGGCTTCAGAATTGTCGGATATTTAGCCCAAGCAACCATTGTCATTGCCCAGTGTATTCAAGTTAACCGACTACATACTAGAGTTGAGAGTAGCACATGTACATGTCTTGTCAAGTGACATTAAGTGATGTGCCACAAACTCTGCATCTCCAAGTTAGCGTTTAAATTACTCAACTAAAACACAAGCATAACAAAATATCATCAGGTAGTTCCATCTTACAATGTATATAATACCAATTGCAAACTAATCCAAATGGGGAAAAAAAAATCTAGACTTTAAACATCGTTGGTGAAGATGCAGTGCTACCAAGGATAGAGGACAAACATTTCTTTGACAGTGTTTAACCAGCTCTTACATCTACCAGAGAAAGACATTGATATTAACTGTCATAGTTAAGACCCATTACAAATTGATTCTCAATGGTTGATTAACCATAAGGTATTTTAATCTGAGGCAAAGTAACTCTTTAGAGAGGGTTTCATGTTTCCATGTAAACATGCTTCAAATAGTTTTCATCCTGAGCTACATAAGTCTTAAAGGGATTGGGTATCTTTGCCTTAGATTTATTAAAAATTTTGGATTTAGCTCATACTGCTATCATAATTATAAACCTTTAGGTCAGTCAGGAATCCCATGACTTTTGCAAGCCAATCAACTGTCTGATTATCAAGATATTTATGATTGGAATTAAACATTTCAAAAACCGTTTTCCCAACTGTTTTTAGAATATTACAGTCTAATGGGGAAAATGAGTATGGTGAAACCGGTCACTCAAAGATGTTTACTTTTTTGAGGCACTTCTTGGTCATTATGAAGCACAATTTGTTTAGGGCTTCAATATTACACCATATCACAGACAGTGATAACACTAAGGGCTGTGCATCTCAGATTTAACATTGTTAAATGATGCCATTAATACTCGACAGTTGAACAGAATTCTGATCACCACTAAATGGATGAACATTATCAAGGACTCTCTCTTAGTCTTACCCTGTTGAAGATACTCCATGTGATGTAGACATTGGAGAAGTCCTCTGTTTGGCCAACATTGTGGTCTGCTTAAAGGTGGGCAAGGAGATGGAGAGAAGATAATACATCACCTAAGTACATGAACATCATGTGATCCAGTAGACCAGTTACAATATTGTAAGAATTGTATCTCTACTACTGATTAATTGTTTCAATTATTTTCCATAGTATAACGATTTAGTAGAAGACAAACATTAGAAAAAGGGGGGGGGGAGCCGGGAATACATTTCTAACTTCACCACAAATTTGATTAAAAATTAAAATAGCTTACTGCAGCATCATTTACGGAGACAGCTTTCATTTCTCTACAAGGTTTTATTAAAAGAAGGAATTAATGCACATGATATAACATTTTATTAAAAGAAGAAATTAATGCACATGATATAACATCTGTTATATCATGTACTTCCGAAATTTGATTTTCTATTTCTTCCTCATTAAATTCACAGGATATACATTACAATTCAAAGATTTGTAGTGTGGGAAAAAGACTTTGGTGAGCCAAGCTCAAGTCCTGAAGAATCCCATATAACACTTACGACTAAAAGCTTTCTGCGCCAGATAGAGCAGATTAGCATCACTCAGGCTACGCCCGTTTGCCAGCATAAACTTGGAGTTGAGGGCTCGGCCCATGTCTGCGAAGGGAACACCATCGGGTACCACAAAAGGGACTCGTCCCTAAATAATAATTAGACAGAAAACATTGATTTCATGCAATCCAATTTAAACAATCATTTCAGAGGCATCAAAATGCTGTAAACCAAAATCTTTTGCAAATTTTAACAATGCTAAATTTCAAGGAAGAATGGTTTTAATTCATTGTCCTGTCTCTGTTAAATTTTGTGGCATAAAATCTATGCAAAACTGAACCACTTGGAATTTGTGTGAGTTTCATACATGCAAAATGTTCTGGTTTTACAATTAAACGAAAAAATTAAGGACCAGAAATAATTCTAAGGGGAAAATAAAAATAATGTAGGTTTTGGCACTAATTGGATGTGCAATTACAGCATTTGCACAAAAAAATGTCTCTGCATAAAGTAATGAACAGTGTAGCAAAATACACTGCAGCTATGGCTGATAACAATTCTGAATGTAACTTAGATTTCATAAATGTTACTTTCAGGTCATGATCTTTAAAACTTGGAGAAATCTGTATTTTGTATTAGATATCACTCAACCAAACAATGGACAATTCAACAAAAAAATGAGGGCAAAAAAATTGAATGACATGATTAAAAAGAAAGACTGAGAATGATGGTACACTGTACTTACCTTTTTTTATGCACTTTCGGTTTATTCACAATTATTAGCAAATAGAGCATGCATAGTTAATAAACATGTGAATATTCTTTCACATAACCAGCATCATGCAACAATATTTCAGAGCTTGCTGCTAAACTGCTAATGAATGACTTTAAAAACTCATTGAAATGCCTTCATCTGATCTAATTTGTTGTCACATGAATAAAGACAGAATTCATGTTGTAATTTAATTTCTTTAAAACCAGGTATTTATTTCCTTTGTTGGAAAACAGAAGACTGCCTCTCGTATCATCTTTGGATGGCATAGGCATTAAAAATCTTTTGTTCAATATTTCAATGACACAAATACATATGCTTTTTGGGTTTAATAATTCTGCGATTACTTTAAGATCTGTATTTCCTGTTCCTCTCTAAACATGGAAGAAGAATACTAAATGACTTGATCATAGCTTGATACTTACAGAGCTGGCAAACGCATTGTCCCACAAAACTGTGGCAAGCGCATTTGACTCCTGGTTTCCATGAACTATGACAACCACGGGCAGTGACATAGTCTGATCATGCACGCAGAAGATACGGTTGCCATAGCGACACAATTAGCAGCGTAGATGGTGGTGGTCGTTTGGAAAGGCACATAGGATGAATTGGAGGGTAAGGGGGGATGGCAAGTGACAACAAAGTGTTAAAATATACATCATGCAAGGAACACGAGGCAGAACCCGTTCCTCAATGTTTGCATTGACTGAAGTCAGTCTCACAAAACTCACTTTACAGATACATTATGTTTCATGGTTATAGAATTAAGCTGATTGACATACATGTAGGACTCCATGCAATGGCAACGAAACGTGTCTAATTGGGGTGGAATTTCTTGACTTGTTACTGAAAGGGTTAGTAGAGGTGTTTACGCTGAAAGCTATCCATACTCATGTGTTCCCAAAATGGACAAGAAGAAGAAATAAGAATACAGGAATGAAGAGAAATAATGTAAAGGTGAAACTGCAAATAAAATCACCATGCGTCCATGCAAAACTGTAAGTAGAAAATAAAACTGAAGGAGTAGTTGAAAGGTTTGGAAAATTCTGTGGATACAAAGAATATTCAAAGACATTTCAGAATTGGATTTTGAAATGCCACACGCTTACAAAAAATTGAAGATAACAGAGCATACTTTTGCAAGCCAGTGAAAAAAAAAATATAAGATAAGCTTGATAATATAAAAAGTAAAGACATATTAAGTAGATTATGCTGCATCCTCTTAAGAGTAAATGCAGATTATTTTATTTTCTTCAGACCCCAACATTAATAGGGAAAAAGATATAAAATACTTAATAATTGGACGAAAAAAGGGCTAAATTAGATTGGCTGTTACATGTCTGGCATTTCAATACCCAATACTGAATGGTACAAGCAAATGAAAGGGAAATGGTAGGCTGCTCCACTAAATGGATGGTAAAACAAAAGGTAAATGGAAACATATAATGAAGACTAAAACCCACATGCAAGATGACATCACAAAACACGTTTGATCCACAAAAATCTACTACAAGCATTTACAAGGTCACATTCACAAAGTCATTCACAAGGTCACATGTGTAAAGGTCCACGGAGGTCATTCCCCTGAACTTACTGATTCACCAAATGCGTTATCCCAGAGAATAGTGGCAAGAGCATTACATTCCTGGTTGCCATGGGAAACGACAACAACTGGAAGTGACATAGTCTGATGCCAGAATGATATGGAGTATGAAATGAAAGAGTTATGATTGAGGATTTTTTTTAGGATGGGTATTAAAGTAGACACAAAGATAGGGGACCCATTACAATCACACAGGTATAACCAATAAAAAGGTTAGGCAGGTTTTTGTACAAATGAAAGGTAAATAGGATTAGTTCAACATGGGGGGGGGGGGGGGAGAATGAAGATGGAAGACAATGGTACGATATGATAGAGGAAAGGGGTCAACATTAAAACAAAATATATCATAGAACAAAAAAGATATGTGGGTTAGTGTATTACATATTAGAAATAGCAACACAAATATAAACAGGTTAGGTAAAGATATACAGATAAAGATTGAATCTCATGCAATTGAGAATGAGGGAGTTAAATGAATGATATGAATTAATGGCAGTCACATTTAACATGAAGGGAGAAATGATGATTTGGGGAAAAGGAAGAGAGGGGGGAGAGAAGGCAAAGAGAGAAAAACCAAAACATAAGCCAGTGATGTTCGGTAAAAGACAGCTTTGAGAATGAAAAAAAACTAGGGCTCTAAATTCTTGATAGAAAACTGTTCACTTCTACATGAGTGAAGAGCAAAGGAGCATGAAAATCATTGTCAATGGAACTTGTGGAAGGGAGAAGAAGTATTTCCTTCAATAATACAAGATGTTACAACAGATATTGCTAGTAAGTAGAGAGTAAGTAGAGAGGGCGCCCTATTGAAATCTTTGTACAATGTGTAGTATTGTATACTAAATTCTGGTTTCACAATATCAACAGAGACCTGTTTGAAATATAGATTACACTTAAAGTAGTTTCAAAATGACAACCCATGCCACAATTCACATCTTTAAATCATAATTTGGGGGGCTAAATTATTACCAGTGGTTTCAGGTCATACCAACAGGTAATTTCCTAAGTCATTGGTAATCCAAACAACTAATCCAAATATATTTATTTATCTATTGCTTTGCTTCCTTGGCTATTCCTCTAGACTGTACTTCATAGTATTTTATTTTTTTCTCAGAAAAGTAAATGCTTTTTATTTGTCTACACTTAAAGCTTTGCTGGTTGACGACTTCCCTCTAAATACTAGCAATATCAGACCTCAAAATAAAATAATCAGAGGGGAGACCAAGCCTAAAAGTACCTCTAAAAGGGAAACCCCAAAACAAAACAGGAAAAGGTTCTTCAAGGTAGAAAAGGAGGAAATGCAACACACATTTCCTAAAGAAAACATCCCTCAAAACAAAATTGTGCGTGGATGATTAATCATCTGTTTCTTTTAAGCAGAAAACCTGAAGGTCACCATTGAAATTAAACCAAGAAACTACATGTTTTCCCATAGCAGTTAAGTGTCACCTCTTAGTGACGTTTTTTAGTTATATCTTGAGCTAGACTGATATGAATTACACTTTATACATGAGCATACAGAGTCAAACGTACAGACCATTTCAAGTCTATTCTAATGAAGTATATTGTGCCATTCATGAATAGGATTTATTTAATTGTAAATAATCATTAAATCTTGAGTTTGGCGATGCAGTCTGAAATTTATAATCATTATTTTGGTGTAAAAATTGGCTTTTTGAATCAATTTATACACATTCATTCAAATGATTTATATTTCTTTTTCTTCACTGTAGGGGTGAAAAAATAAGAATTGTGGCCACTTTGAGGATATTTAGACCTGAAGACAACTCTGAACTGCTATGGGGTTAGGGTATAGAAGCCTTACTCTGAAATAGAATAGCCCAAACACAGTTGTGGGAGAGTGTTAAGGATTTAGAGCACTTAGTCAACCCACACCAATGATTATAAGTCATTTATATTTTCTGCTCTTCTCTAAACCAAAACACAGTAAAGGGATTTGCCATTGCATGGAGTCACTAACAAGTACAATTATAATATTTTTAATGTGCATTGAAATATCACTTCTACTAATCTAATCATACACATTTGAATACACATTACAATATCAATTACAAATTGTACAAGATAATTTCTAATCATTATGTTGGTATTTCATTTCACATAACATTTATATAATTCACTGAAATTTGTCACTGAAAATTTGTATTATCGATTGCCAAAGTATTGTCAAATACATGTATATTAAAAGTTATAATGAATATGGTCAAGTTCAACATTAATAGATTCAGTCTAGATAAAAATAAATATCAATTCCAAATACACCTTGAAAATCCCCTTTTAATCTACATTTTGTAATGTTAATAAATATTAAATCATATAACTCATTGCAATCCATTTGAGAGATTGTGCAATCAAGTGAAAAATAATGTGCACTAACTTTTGGTGCCTTCTTTGCAATATAAGGAAACCAAGATGAGTGATAACTAAATAATGTGAAGAACATTTGCTTAGTCTTAAACTAACCCCTTCTGTGCTACCAAATTTTGGACAAATACCATGGATGAATTTTCAAGAGTGAATGCTTATTTTATTGATAAATTGGGCATAAATATTTTTCTTGGAACTCAACTTCATCTTTAAATTCCTTAATTTCAAGGCAGAATTTGCTGTTACAGCACAGAAAGGGTTATCGCCCATCATGAAGTATCCAGAAAACAGAGAAAACAATCCTTTCTCTATTTTGAAGTAACTTTGTTATAACACAAAATAATGTGGAAGCCAACTTACCCTAACTTGGAAGACAAGTTCACCACTCGCCACAGAAAATTGGGACTGGAACAGGATTGTGAACTTCTCCTCGGTAACAAACTGTAAACAAAAAAAGGGGGGGGGGGGAACAATATTTTAGGATGAATCAACCACAATTTTCCCTGAATGGCAGTGAAATCATGACAAATAATTTACAACCACAAGAGCTATTTGATCAACACGATGATGGCTCTCCATGCCATGGATTTTTATCTTTTACTGTCATAAATTTTTTGTTTTAGTAACAGTGAAGGTGTCCTTATATATTTTATTAAACACATTTGTAATTCAGACAATGGCTGCCATTCATAAATTGTAATAAATCATGAATAAACATCTCATCTTCATCTAACAGGCATATAAATGGGAAAATGTAGTGGGTACTTTTTCTCTCAAATATGCTAATTAATCAAATATTATTTCCTGTTTAGTATCGGTATGCATTACAATGATTATGAGGCTGCCAAGGAAATGCAGACCACAAATTTTAAAAAAATATGTTTCTCGTTCATTGATTGTTCTTCTGACGGGAGTGGATTGTGCAGTTGACATACCAGGTACTTAAATTATTGGCAGGGCCTAATCCTGTTTGTCTTTTCTTTACATTCATGGGTATCAATGTATTAAAGCTCGCAAAAAGCATAACAATCTGCAAGGGAACAATATGTTGTGAACATCTTCTCTTACCTCAGATCCCCTTCGATCTGCTCTGCGAATTCTCTTCAGTGACTGTGCAAGAAAACAAAATTAATAAAGTTCATCCACTGACATATATCACACAAACATGTGTTTTCCCAATATTCATATGCAACTCAATAGCATCTACATGTATGTATGTATGCTAAAGAACAACATACTAAGTCCCTAAACCAGCAAACCTATCTGATATTTAATGATAACTTGAAAGAGCAATTTCCTTTTAATGGATCAACTCTGTTTTAATGTACCAGCATATTGAAAAGGACTGGATGTGCAGCTCCACGTATACTTAACTCTGCATAAGTTGAATCTGTTGGGACTGCAAAAAATGAGTTCGACTTATGCAAACTTTGACACAGGAATTGTGTTTAACCTGTTCTGCATAGTTTGGTCTGAAAAAATGTATTCGATCGTTGAGGAAAAGTTTGACTTGTGCAACTTTGAGTAATGCAAAGTTTACCGTATTCAATTCTAAACTGATGTCGAAAATAAAATGTTGCAATAACATCTACACATTTGAATTAAATGTTAAAATGATCAGTACATTTTAGCTGATTATATTAAGATAATAATCAAGATGCGCTGTGTTCGCACAGGTGTATCTTACCATGTTTCTGAAGGTGACATTGAGCACTCCGGTCTCTCTATGATACTCCATCACACCACAGTTGTTCAAGATGTCTCCGCTCGTCTCACTAGAAAATACAAATTTATTTCAAACAAATCAGGATTGAATACTGCTAATCACACATAGCTATCAAAGCATATAATATGTCTCTCTTGTTTCCTCTTTCAGTAGAGAAAGTTATACAGTCAAACCTGTCTATAGCGACCGCTCAAGGGAAACACAAAACATGGTCTTTCTAGACAGGTTCCTTTATTACATGTTTCAATGAGAAACCATTTTCAAGGGGAACAAAAAATGTGGTCTTTGTAGACAGGTGGTCACCAAAGCAGGTTTGACTGTATTATAGATGTATTTCATGCGTGAAGAGACTTTGAGGCACTTATATTTGAAACAAAGACATGAGAACATTTTAAGTTCCTTTTCTAATTGGAATCTTGGAATGACCAAACATTTCAGAACTGGAGTTCCAAATGTTGCATGGTGAAGTCATTTATAGTTTTGTGAAATCAATGTAGAAACCAGTCAAAATTTCAAGCACTTCATTCATCTATTATTTGTTACTTAATGTGAGGTTATCAAACTGTTCTACTTACTTCCAACTTGATGTCTCACTAGCTAGCACCGCCTTTGCTTGAGATTCACTGTGAATGTTACAAAATATATAATACAGGTCGACAGAACAAGCTACTCGCCAACTATCACTCTTCATTTTGTCCAATGTTATTTTTGATAAACCTAACATTTCTTCTCTTGGTCTGCTTAGATAGCTAGCAACCGTAGTTTAATCAGTGGCGCGTAATCAACATACATTAATACAAACTTTTCAACTAAAAAGAGCACAGAATGCACGGTATGAAATGATATCTGTGGGAAAACCATATAATAGGTAAGCTGTCACATTGACAAACTGCCCTTTACATACAAGTATAAATGAGAAAGAATTAAAGGTAACAAACATTGGTAGACTATAAAGGGAAAGCATGGATCAGAACAATCAATGCCCAGGTGAGGTGTCTATTGATTGGCACAAACGATGTTCATCTTCAATTTGCTCAATAATGACCTCAGTGGTAGATAGAAAAACAGATGATTTATATTTTACCTGATGATTGTAGCTTTGACTTGAGGAGGGTTCATGTGTACATTGAG
Organism: Strongylocentrotus purpuratus; assembly: GCF_000002235.5. NCBI lineage: Eukaryota > Metazoa > Echinodermata > Echinoidea > Camarodonta > Strongylocentrotidae > Strongylocentrotus > Strongylocentrotus purpuratus. Next base: position 10,145,498 of record NW_022145612.1, on the reverse strand, counting down.
CTTGCCACCAACTAACAATCTGAAAAACAAAGATACAAAATAAACATCATATTTACATTTACTCATTTAAGAAGGAAATGGAGTTCACTGCTACTGTCATCATTATTTGCTTAAAGCCTACAAATTCATATTGTCACTTAATTTAGTAACATTATAAACACTTACATGGTTTCTACAACATATGTACTACTGCCATTATCATAACTTTGATCACAAAACAGCATAACTATCATGACAAGACAGAAAGGAGATCAATATTTACCTGACAGATGCTGAGAATCTAGTCTCTTTCTTCAAAACCTGTGGGGGCTGCTTCTCAATGATGAATGTACTGAAAGGAAATCAAGCAAAACAAAATGAAGATATAAAGTAAGATTTATTGCTGCATGTACAAGCACATATTTCTTTGTATTCTCTTGATTGATATCGATATCCCTTTTGATTTTGTATCAATATCTTAATAATCAAACAAGAATTGTAAGTGCTTTGTATCTCATAAATTTTATCTTCATAAACAAATCACACTTGAGCACTTATTCTCTAAATTCAAATTGCTTCCTATAAACTGGGTACAACATAGTTGCCCCCAGCTCAATTCATAGTAGGCAGTGAAACCCACTCCACTTTATAGAAATCCTGTCACTGATTGCTTACCTAGTAACAAGGGTTGAAAGCTGAGCCATGAAGCAGCGATTAAGCTCTGGTAACAGGTCTTGTCCATGAGGTACAGGAATTGGCAGCTGTTGTCTGAGTAGTTCTACTTTCTTCACTTGTTGTCTGTTGTGCCAAATCAGCTCAGCCAGAGCCTCACACCTAGAAAGTCACAGAACAGGAGGGATATCATTAGGTGTACTTTGTATGTCAAATCAGGTCAGTTATGTCTCTAATCAAGGATTTCATCTGATTAAAAAGCTAACGTAATGTATTGATCCATCACTGCCACACCTGAAACACCTCATTCTGTGTGAAGACTAATATCTTTGAGTTTTTCATAAAGTGATTGATGACTTCAGGTCCAGACATCCCCCCCCCCCTCCTTCTATTTAGTAATTTGAATTCAAGATTCAGCTAGTTCTTACCTCCCAAATGCCCCTCAACTCCCTTTCCTGTCTTTACAGCCCCCTTTATAGCTCCGAAGTTAATGTATTGATCCATATCACTGCCATACCTGATAAATTAGATTCTGTGTGAAGACTGACACCTTTGGTTGTTTTTAAATAATTGTGTTGCTTCATGCTTACCAGCACTGTTGTTGATCAAGGGTGCCCTCTGGAGGTCCACCAATACCAGCCAGCTGTTGCTGTCTCTTCCAACGGATGAGTTCATCTTCCAGAACTCTGCTCTGCAGGATCTTCAAGCTGTACAATGTTTTCCTGTGCTTTTCAGCCAAGTCCTGCCATAACACAAGGATGAAGATGATGTTAAGATTTGTTTAAAGACAGTAACTAGTGCCTTTACAAGAATTTCATAAAATGATCAATCAATAATTTCATATTAATTTGATATAACGTTCACTATAATATTTATATAATGTGTTATATGATGGGAAAATATTTAAGCAGATAGCATTCAATCCTTTCAAGGCCTCACAATATCGCTCTTTCCATCTTCACTTCGAGACACATGCATTTATTTCAAAGGAGCTTTTATACACACAAAAGTCCTGTAACTTTCATAATATAATTTTGTAAATCTAAAAGATTGCCCATTTTTGGTTACAGAATCATGACAACAAATATGTCAATAATTATCCACAAGTTGCATTCTTCACAGAAGTATTTAAGGTTTATTGGTATGTATATGGCAGTCCATTACACTTTTAATAAACGGTATTATCATTATTATTTTCTTTATGCATCATAGCTCTTAAAATGTGAAAGTAATTTTGTACTTGATGTCCCTGTCATTGGCACCTACCATTCTCATTCGTAGCAGTTCTTGTGCCTCTGTCTGTAGCACCTGTTCTACTTCAGCTTTTTTCTTGCGTAGAGAGACTTCCTCTGCTCGTCTGTTAGGATCACTCTCTGCCAGAGAATTGGCCAGCTGGTTCAAACGACCTGATTGAATGCAATGGAATATTGTAGCTTTAATATCTCTGTCAATGTGATTTAATGATACTCCATTTTTATCAAAGCCGCTTCTCTTTCAATGGATTTGGTCATTAACAAGCCATTTGATCTTTATCATAGGCATGAACATAACTCATGCATAGATTTCAAACTATGTTGGTATAACTTGGTGGACAAAAAAAAAAGAATGTTTAACATACTGTTTTTTTAAACATTTTTTTAACCACCTTGAACTCTATTCACGTTTCAATGCCTCCCCCATTCCCTCAACTTACTATACAGTGTACCTTCTAAATGAAGAAGAAAACAATGACTTTTAAGTCATGGAAATAGCACATTGAGAGGTGCCAAACATTACTTTTTTTTAGGTTACTAATATGCATAACAAAAAAGCATAGTATTGGAAACATCAAATGACACTTATATTCCATCCATATTTTGCATAAATGAACATAGCACCATTTAAAACAGCAATATTTACTTTGGAATGAACCATTTGAAAGAGAAAACAGAAATGTCAATTATTCTCCAAACTTTACCTTGAAAGCGCAAATTTTCCTGGTATTGAAAGACGAACATTTCCTGCTTCTGTTGGAGATTGCTCAGGTCTTCTTCTGTTTTCTGAAATAATTAAGCATATTTAATCCATTTAAATGCCACTTTATAGTGCTAGTGGAAAATAACTTGAAAAGCATCAAAAGTTTAAAAGTGTATTGCATTGTATTGTTGATTTTTTTCTTAAAGGAGAGAAAGCACATCGTCAAGTACATGTATATAGTTGTTTTCAACTCCATTCTGATTACTTGTCAGACCTAATATCTGTCTCATCAGCTAAAAATTGTACAATGAAGATGGGTCTTTTCGTACTCATTTTTGTAAGAGAGAAAGGATGTAGTCTTAAATACAGGAATACATAAAAACGGGTTGTCTTGATTAGCTTGTAACATATCCCACGTAAACCTACATATTTCAGAGAGCCACATATTTTGAACCATATGAAGCATGAATAAAAACATACAAAAATGCTAGATGTTTTTCATGATCCAGATCCATTAGTAAGTAGGAGTTAAAAAAAAGTTGCTTGACCCTTGTCATTAATTTTTATTACTTTTAATATACCATGTCTTTTAGGAAGAAGAAATTTCTACAGGTAGGTACTTGATGTCAATTTTAACCACAAAGCTGTCTTGTTGAGCACCAAAGACAATTAATCATTTATGGGAAAATTCCAAAGGAATCAAACTGAGTGTTGTGTATTTAAAGCAACAACAAAAAAAAGAGAACATTTGTGAACACTGCATGTGTGTGTGTGTGTGGGGGGGGGGTGGGGGTGGGGGGAGGGGGTGGGAGGGATAGGGAGAAGTCACATGGCTGATAATAATGATAACAATCTTTAAAATAGACTTACCTGTGTCATCATTCTTATGTTGGTAATGTTTTCTGTAATATCTTTGTTGCATGGTGGGGCTTGAGGAGATTCCACAGTTCTGTTCTGCTGCAAAACAATAAAGAACACCAAAATTACACACATACATGTAAGCCTTTTTCCACATTTCTGTAATGATGAAGCACTAAAAACTGAATTGAATCCTAATTTCATACAACTTCATTAGATTAACTCTCTATGATACAGTATAAAGTAAATTATACAAATTTATATGGGCCACACTTTTCTCAGGTTGCATCAGCAAAATTTTGGAATAAATTGAAAAACTGTTGACAATTTTAAAACATGTCTGAAAACATTTCTTTTTTAGAAACAATTCCCAATGCCAACTGCAGAATGTTTCTCACTTTTTTCAATTCTTTTTCTTCTTTTTTCTTTCTCTCCATTACAGCCCATAAGGATATATTTGTGATATATAAGTATGAGCTATAAGTATGGTATATCATTATTATTATATTTATCACACAGTTCTCCAAAGATCTACATTGTACTTACCATTGAATTTTGTACCAGTCTCTCCTCACTCTCTAAACAGTGGTTAATAAGCCTGACAAAGGCGAAAGGCTGGTTACTGAAACGTTTCTGTTAAAAGAAGATATGAATACACAGTTTGAGTTTGGTATATACTATATAGATTGACAAAACTTATAATACCACTTATAAAGTGATCAAGAAAATACTCTTAAAAATAATGGCTGGATCTCTCTTGTAAAACTTAATGAAGTGGTAGATGACATGTCTGTTCTGTATTTAGAGTACTTGGAAATGTGCATTGATTGGAATTTGCAAGCAAATCTTATGTAAGGACAGTTTAATCAAAAGTTTGTACAATTAATGCAAAATAGTTGTACATACATACATGCATTCATTCCTTTATCATAAGTACCATAATGTGACATGAATTATTGTTTGAGGCATGCTTCCTAATTTGTTCACATACATGTAGTCAAGTGGAAGCAAGGTATGTTTGAGTGACATTTTTATTATAACTACAAATATGCATGTATAATGTACATGTATGCCTAGCCAAAGACTAGACCTCCTGAGTCATTACATGTTTTGGGGCCCTTTTCCTTACTTTTTATTTTTATTGGAACAATAATTCTTCAAAGATGTCACCCAATATCACTAATGATTATTTTTCTTGTTGAGAGCCTCAAGGAATAGTACTATTATTTGCATTCACAGCATGATAATCCCCTTTGAATCGCATCTAATGACCACATAATCCCAAAAGGCCTGTCTTCATCAGCTCGAGTTTGCCAAATGATCTGCTATTTGAACTATCCGGACGCAAATAAACCAGTTAATTTACGTCTTCATCAGTCCGCAGTTGCAATTAGCAGGATATTGGGTCAAGAAACCATCCCGAGAAATCTTGGTCTTGTTTCCAAAATATCCTGCTATTTGGGAAATAGCGGGCTAATTTGCACCCATCCGAGCAAGTTTGTGATGAGCGTATCGGTCTGGTGAAGAGGCAATTTCGAGCTTCAGGATAATATTGTGTCTGAAAGTAGCAGGTGATTTGGCAAACTCAAGCTGATGAAGACAGGAGAATTGTAACATCCATCCTTAGCAGGAGCAAAAAGGTGGAGTACACATATCTAGAAAATACATCATCACAAAAACATGATACCAGCATGTCTCCTCAATTTCTTGTCATCATCCAAGTAGGACAGAGGGACCATAATAATAATATTAATCACAAGTACTCAAGGTGCAATGGGGAAGACAAGTTAAAACAAGGAAATATACAATGGCTGAACAACTCAGGATAGAAGGGAAATATACTGGAAAACAATTTTGAGTGAATGAGTTTTGAGGGTAATTCCAAAATAATCTACATCTGAAATCTTGCAAGATGATGTTTCCACAGGTAATTTGCAGTACACTGTATGTGCAAATGACCAAAGTGCCCCCAAGAAGATTTAGAAAAAGATGATTGTACATGTACATGTAGGTTACTGTTTGGGAGGACTGTAAAGCACTTGGGTGTGTATCCATATCTTGACTCTCTTAACATAGGTTCCCCAGTTCCATCTTTGCTTAGTGCTTACATCCTGGAACAAGGTGTTTTGTCCACTTTTGTCTATTTTATTCTTAATCTATCTTAAAATGGGGGTAAATGGCCACCTAGCGATGATGGGGTAATAGTTATTACAGGACCTGCAGAAAGACCTATCTAATACCCTTTTCTAACTGCACCGATTTTCATCGGATGCATCCGGACGCATCCGATGAAAGTGCCAGGTAGAAAGCAACAGAGGAGAAAAAGGCGATTAAATAGCCGATGAAAAGAAGAGAAATAGGCGATTAAATTCTCCTGCTCTAGAGCAGGAGAAATTCTCATTCTATCGGTGTGACACCGATGAAACGTGCAGTTAGAAAACGTTCGGGAGAAAAGGGCGATTAAAACAGCGATTAAAATGGTCAAAGGTCGCAGTATACGCGCACTTTACCGTAACCAGCTGTGTTTGTTGACTTATGGTTGAACAAGCTGCATGCTAGCTAGATGGAGCACGGGCTTAATAATTACGTAATAATTCTTCACTTCCGGCAAGGGCTCGCCACAGCGAGTAAATTTTACCGGCAGTTAGAAACCGACAGGGGGAAAACTGCGGTTTCACCTTTGTTTACATAAGGAAAATTCAATCGGTATTTTCATCGGTGTGACTCCGATAGAGTGCAGTTAGAAAAGGGTACTAGAGAAATAGGACTGATTAATTAATAATAATTATCTACCAAATGAACATCATACTCCTAGGCAGAGACATGTTCGTACATGTAGTTGGGGAAACATACCATAATACGGTGAAATCTGTATAGACTAAAGACAAGAAAAGCAATCTACACCATAGACAGGTGGTCCTCCTATGCAGTACATGTAGGTCACTAAAGCAGGTTTCACTGTAATTCAAAAAATATAAAGCAGAAAGTGCGTCTTACATTCAGTTCTTGTGTGAAGTTATTGAGCTTGAGCTTGATAGGGAACATCTCATCATCAGAAAGCTCTTCAATCTTTGCTTGGACCTGTTTGATCATCCCATGAAGTAGATCAATAGCATCAGGCTCAAACACTGGGTTATCAATGTCAATTGAACTCCTATGCGAAAATAAGAGAGAAAGGGGTAGGGGTAAGAGGGCAAATACAAATTGAACAGGGAACCATTCTATACATGTACAGACATTTTGAAAGACCCCCCATCCCCCCCAAAAAAAAAAAATAAAAAAAATGAATAAATAAATAAATAAATAAATAAATAAAACAAATAAAAAATATTTTTAAAAATATTTTAAAAAATATATATATAGCAAAAAAAATAAAAAAAATAAAAACAAATTCAAAAAAGATACTTCACGTTTTTCTTAAAACAATGAAACTTATTGAAAACCATTTTCAACAAAATAAAAAAGACAACAAAATGAAAAAGACAGCATTTGAAACAAACACAGGGGGAACACAAAATATTTTTAAATTGGGAAATGTGAAGTCCAAATTACAAAGAATCAGGATAAAATTGATTCTAACTTTTTAATATTCAAAATATGTTTTACAAGTTGGAAGAAAGTTGGAATTAAGGCGGAGATATGAAAATTGTTCTATTGCTCTGTAAAAGTATGTACATGTCCTTGTACTTCCATGTACATACATCATGAATATGTACATTGCACATTATGCGATTACATTTGGAATTAGAATCTTCATATGTACAAGGGTACACTTAAAATTTAAATTTAAAATAAATGCAAAATAGCACAAAAGTAAAGTTGGAATAGCCTGTAAAGTAGAAATGCGCATATATAGAAATACGTATATATAAATGTTTTAGTAGCCTACCGGTACAAGGTACGGTATGCTAAATTACAAAACTACATGTGCAATTGTGCATGTGCAGTACTACATGTACATGTGTAAGAAGAAGTTCATTTTGGAGATTATCAGAAAATTGGACTTTATGTTGTACATTATGTACATACATATTGTACATGTAGTGTACATACATGTATTTGAAATTCAGATGTGCAATAACAAAATTTACATGATGACATTTTAATCATTTAAATTTGGGTTCAGCAGACCACACATAAACCCAAATTCTAATTGCTTGTCTTCAGAACATCCTGTGTAAGTTGGCCAACAAACCCCCAAATGCTGCCAAATATTGACTACTCGCACCGACTAGCAACAGGGATTTCCCCTGAAGCCATGCGGTTCTAGGAATCCAACAAAATCAATGAGTGTCAATTACACTGGACGCTTGCATAGTAATAGTATACTGTATCTTATGTTAATGACATACTGCATACATGATTGTAGCATGTGGTACATGTTGTAGCTGGAAATGTGTACACTGTTCATGTACATGTACTGTATGAACAATAAATGCAGATGATATTTCAATATTATTTTTGAGACAAACCAGAAAAAAGAAGTTAAAATGTTTCAGAATGCAGGAATTCAAATGTGTACTAAGTATACAATTGTATGTTGTTTGTAGTCATATTTTCTCATGAAATTGAGTACACACTTTTAAGACATGTGAGATACACATCCACTGCATTATAAAGCTCAGCGGGACTTCCATGCAAAACTCGTTTAAAATACATTGTACCCCATACAATATGCATGGGATCAGTTGGGGAGCTCCATTAAAATAATTGCCCACTTCTCCCTACTTATACTTGCTGGTAATGCAGTTTGCATAATTAGGGGCTTTCAGCCATACTGGAGGAGAGCAGTAAAGTTACATCAACTCACCAGTTCTGTGCCTCTATCCAGTGTGCACAGTAGTATCTGATCTCCATAGGGAACTCCAGGTTCTGGTAGAGACCCTGGAGCTTCTCCAGGTCTCCACCCTGGAGCTGCTGGAGCTTCATGATAAGAGACATGATGGCGGCTCCTCAATGCCTCCTTCTCTACCAAGTGGATCTAAACAGGAAAACGTTGAACCTGTAGAAAGATATAATGTACAGTGTACAATCATTTAAAAAAAACTTACATGTAGTGTTAATTCTTTCAACATAGTTTTTGTCCAGTGAAGATGGATTGAGTTTAACCTGCATTTGCAACGAGATTCATTTCAATTTTAACAAGTGAAATACATAAGTTATGACTCATGCAGCTTCACAGTAAACAATACTTGGGTTTTATGCCGGTAATATCAACTTCTTGTCAACATGTACAGTATGTACATGTACACCATTATAATTAAACATCCGTTCAACAAAAAGTAAACTTATAAAACAAATTACAGTGTAACAGTATGTGTGCTATGTTGAACAAAAACATATACATGATACAATGTATCTGCCTAAACAAGAGGACTGATGAGTGATATTCTTTTTCAAGTTATCAACCATAAAGAATAATCAGTATGTGTACAGTCCAAAAAGACTCCAAATGAATAATTGATTGTCTCTGTATTCTACTCTAGGTATACCATATTATTATCTTCTTTTAGGTTTTGTTTTGTTTATTTTTGCATTATTTTATTTCTTTCTTTCTTTCTTTAACCATGTAGTGGTACAGTAACAAGTAGCCATGTTTGAATGCTTAGCTCTTGTCTAAATGGATCATCAAGTCACATTGTCACAGAGCTTTTTGATCATGTACATGTACCCTCCTCGCTTCAATGTTATTGCATGTAAAGTAGCAAAAAGGGGCGCAAACGCGTAACTCACCAAAAAATGAAAAAACTAAATATCGAAGACTGACATTTTTTATGGGTATTTTCAGTAGTGTACATCTATAACATGCATGTAAAATTGTAAATGGAATTTAAAAAAAACAATTTTTTTTCAAATGATTTCCTGCAATGTTAATGGGCCAACACATAAAGTTCCACTTCCTATAAATTTGTTTTTTAGAGTTTACAAACCAGGATAAATGTAGGCCTGAATATATGCATACACTGTACATGTAAATGATGATGATGATGATTGGTACATTAAACATACATGTACATGTAGGATAGATACTAGTAAGTAATTAACAACATGTACTGAACATGCAACTACTTGCCATGATGTACACATTGTGTACGTACATGTACATCGTAAAGTGGATTGAAAGTTATGTCACAATGCAAATGTACAGTACATGTACAATATGTACGTGTCGATCATATCAACTATGAAAGCACTTTTCATACCGGTACATTTGAAAACATACTGTACTACATCATTCTACATACACTGTACATGATTGTAGCTGTTATCATGCAAAAAAACCATGAATACATTACATCATGGGTGATCATCTAATAGTCGAAAGCCTGAAAGGGCAAGGCATCTCGATGTTTAGCAACTGGAGCAATAAACAGCTCATGAATAGATTCATGAATTTTATCTGAATCAAACACAAGAATATTAGTCTCCACAGTTTTTGGTTTCAACGAAAGCAGAACAGCTAACAGATTATTAAAAGATTCTATTTCAAGCACTATTTACTTGATATCTTCCTTTGCAGGAAATATAATATAAAACAAAGGATTACTAGGACTAGTGATCTATTTTTTGTTTAAATCTATGATATTACAAAAAGATCTGGTAACATCAAGGTTGATTGGATAAATTGTGCATACATGTAGATCTATTCTAGAAGTACATGTAGAATGCTATCATATTTACGTATGCAAATTTGAAGTTTCAAAGTTTCAAGTACAGCATGTACAAAATAAAGAGATTTAATACCATCATTCACAATTTCACTCATTCCTTCAAGCAAGTTTCAGAAGCATTTAAAAGTAATTAAAACTGCAATAAAGCTGAGCAGTATTAACAGCTGCTGGTTGGCAATTGATACATTAATTTGTAGTATTGCACACTGTACGCTCATGGCTGCATGTTACTGCAGTGCACATGTCTTACATGTACACTGTACAACCTGTGCCAGTGAAAAATTATAAATACAGTACGCTGTAGATGAAGAGAGTCAAAAGTCAAAAGAACTCTGGTGAAAAGATATACGACACAAAGATCTTTTCCAAGGGCATCTCACTTTTGAATCTAAAAAAATGGTCCAATGAACAAAATAGCACTTTGTTTGTACACTGTACCACATACATGTACGTATACGACAGATCACGATAGCAGTAGGCCTATCCCACAAAGAGTTTGACAGCTGAGTAAATGTCTTAAGAACTCTGTGCATTCATAGAAAGCATTCACTTAAACAGGCTACCAGCAAAGTCGAAGGAAAAAAAGAGTGTTTTCCCTTGGGGACATTCCCTGTAATTTGCTAATGAACATAGAGAGGTAGGAGCCCAATAGAGTTAATCACCTAATGGGCAACCTTGTTAGCAGTGCAGCGCCTTCTTCAATTAATCATTTCATGGAGCCTGAATCAAGTGGAACCTGACATGCTCCCATGACGATTGCTCATGCAGTGATCAATATGTACTTACAACCGCAAGTCTACAATCCTGGACAGAACATCAAATGTAACCCTAACCCTGAACCTAACCTACATGTAAAGCATCATTGAAGAAAAAAATATGCAAATGCTTAAGCTCATTCAAATCTACCAGTCTGAAGAAATAAAACCTGTACATGTCCACTGTACATGTATGTCAGAGCACCCATGGCGTGGTCCACACATAAAAAGGGGCGTTTACAAGTTGCAAGTAGAAAATGTTGGTTTTTCTCACATTCTGTAAGAAAATTCAAATAAATTACCCCATTAGGAAATGTCCCTGTTCTCCACTCCATATTGCAGCCTTTATGCAAGCTTCAAGCAATTCCAAGTACAGTCCTGGATTCCTACCATAGGCTAAAACCCTAAAACGTAAATCGTAACTGTATTAAGAAAATTGTTATTGTACAGCATTCTCTTGCTACACGTACTTGCACAGTATGTAACATGAACATGTAGAGTGTACATGTGCTACGGTGTATGTTAACGACTGTGAAAGCTCAAAACTTTCAAGTACCAGGCGCATGGCTAAGGTACAATAAGGTTTCATCCTTGAAGCCTAATTTGAATAAAGTACACAAATTGTTTATGCTAAACTGCTACAAAAGAGTCTCAGCTAAACGGTAAAATCTTGCTTTAGATACCACCAAATGAAATGATTAAAATGTCAAATTAAAGAAGAGTTGTTCTACCCTAAAATATTCCTAAATATCCAAAACTTCCTAGTACCTGTAGTGTACAGCAAATTTGAGTACCCGGTAAAGTATTCTAAAATCGAACGACAAGCTGACTTTACAATAAAAGAAGGAGTAGCAACAATAACTCTACAGAATGTGGCTAGGAAATGCACTGTTTGTCAAGCATAATGCCAATATTGATTTGGGGTAATACTATACCGGTAGCCAATAAAATATTGATCAATGCTTTCAATACTACTGAAGGATGTCAAGAGTGTCCATTCACATCATAAAGGTGGGCAGGTAAAACAAAATGGGCAAAAACCACAAGTTTGAGGGATTATATAATTAGTGTGCCTACCGTACCGTAAATCTCTGTGTATAAGACGCACCCCTATTTCTTAGACACTTACCGGTATAGTAGCAGGACGTCACTGCACAATTTATTTTGGGTTCTTGGGACTCTGGTACAATTCACATCCTTTGTGAAATGTAAAATGTAAAATATTTTGGAAAACAGCCCATCATCAGATTAGCAACAATTAATTCATGTACTGCTCATCATTAAATTATTTGTATGATAAGCTGATGTCCCATTAAAGGTACTATGTCCCTTTTGCAGCCAACCTCAAATGCTGTAGAACTTTGCAGGAATTATGAATATGTCATGTATGTCCTATCTATGAAATTTAAACGTTAGCAGTGTCCTCATATTCGAATTATGCAAGGAAACCCGGTTACTTGCTAGACTTCACTGTCAGACACTATTGAGTGACTGACTGGCTTTTTTTCTTCTTTGGTAATAACATATATGAAAAGAGTTGTAAAGGGTACATGAGCATTTGTCTACATCAATAACCCACTTCTTGTGATGGCCAAGATTAAACTGATTGAAACCTAAAACGTATGACTATTCGGTACAATCGTCTGAAAATCAAGACTATTACTTTTGGGCTCTATAGCCCTAAAGTCGATTTGACAACTAATAGTCGTTATTTTCCCACTTGAAGACGTTTTCAAGCCCCACATTTTTTTGGGAAGTTCTAAATTAGTATTATCTTTCAAATGCAGTTGGAATTTAACTTTTTCATTTTTTTGGCCTGCAAATGGGACATAGTACCTTTAAAAAGCATGTATTGTGTCAAACCCACACTTTGATGGGATGCTGGGGAACTTATGAGTACTGGTATCATGAAACAATATCCAGGTTGCCAGGAGGCCATCTTGATATGATCCCCCTATACTCATAAGATTTGACCCCTCAAAGTTACTTAGAACATCTTAGATGGTCTGATGTAACTCATTGACAAAAATAATATAAACCTTGATTGTACATGTAACTCTGCAGCAGATTCCTGCAGGAGTTATGATTGAGATGAAGTCACCAGTGAACCCTCTGTGGTTCGAGCAACAAGGCCAGAATACTGCCTATTTCGGGGGAAGGCTGACAAAGGTCAGTTTCATGACCAACTTGTTCTCAATTTGTCAAGTCGACTCTGATGCCGAGTTACCTCACATAAATATGTGAACAATTTTGAGAGAAGGTGACATTCAAATGCTCCAACTTTTTAAGAATTTGATGGCACTCACAGTCTTCCATACATTGTAGGTACCGGTAGAGGTCCAAGTATGAATGCACAATTACTCAAAGAGTGACAATAAAGGGGAAATCCACCCTGATATTAATGCCTCCGTCACATTTGCTCTAAAGCTAGGAAATGGCAACCATGGGCCCCCGAAATTGATACATGCAGCAGCCGCAGAGGATCTGCAAAATGGCCTCAGGGTCACCCTAGGCCTAGGGCATACCCCTATCTTTTACAGGCCGTAGGGGTCGCTGTGGGATTATAGCAGAGTTATAACTTTTTTCATTTGTAGGTTTGCCGGAGCAATTAAACACGTCGTAGCCATGCCGTAGAGCGGTCCCAAAGTGACCAACATATAACATACATGTACATAGTGCGTATGGTAGCCTTGCCTTTACGGTGCGGCAGTGCGGCTGCCCTAGGGTCTTATGAATTACATTCAACTTTTGCTGACCCCCCCCCCCCAAATTGAGGCCACCTAAGGAATTCCACAGGCGCCAAAGGGCAGCCTTAATCCCAAAACTTGATTTGCCCATGCCTTCACCCTGGTTAAATGATTTGTATGATATTGAGTGCATGACATTTCACAAAATCTTTTATGAACATGTACTTTGAATTTTTTTTTTCTTCTGGATATTGTATATTCATAATTATTGATCTTTATATAAAAAATCTATCAAACTTTACATTCTTTATGATTTAACTAAAAAAAATTACCAGTACTCTATATTTGTATTTTGTGCACCCACACACCACCATAATACTATCAATATAACTTGGATGCTGGTGTGAAGAAATAAGATTCTTAGGGGGGAAATGGGAAATTTGTATTATCAATATAAAGAAAACAATTAGACCTAGTGGATAGTGAGGCAATGACGTCACAGACTCATGAGTGAGTTGTAAGTAAGTTATTTTTGGAACGGACTTGGCCTTTAAGTTTGAAAAATACTCATTTTCGTCATATTTAAGGTACAAACTTGCAAGGTGTACTGAAATGTTCGTTGATTTTTCTATTTTCCTAGTGTGTACCTATGCTAAATGTGCGTCAGTATGTACGTAAATAATGTATGTAGGTCACCTGTTTAAAGCATGACATGTCAGTGTGTTATGTAATATTATGTATTGGCAGTGCCATCGCGCTTTCTGCTTAACTTAACTTAAGTGAGCCCTCTCTCGGATCGACCAATCGGAGCGCTTTATTTGCCGTTTTCTAGGTGTAGGGTCTATATGAGCAGAACCATGCGTAAAGTTCTATGAGACTAACAATCAAAAACTTCAGTCTAACTACGGTCACAAAGTGTGGACAAACGATGCGTTTGTACGAATCTCCGTTTTTCCATTGTCTGAAAATCGTTCGTACGGCATTCGTAGCAGTTCGTAATGGCAATGGTGACCGAGGCTTAAAAAAGTTAAAGCTAAGCAGTCCATAGAATTACAAGAAAAATAATCAATAGCATTAAAAAAAACTCAGTATTCAGCAACAAGTTTAGTGAGACTAGACTAGATCTAGATTCTAAATAGAGATTAGAGAACACCAAATCACCAACAACTGAAACAAGTTAAAAAAAAATTAAAAAAATTAAAAAAATGTTGTCAACATTATTACGGTAGTCATGGCCTAAAATTAATTTTTTCTAGATCTAGGATTATCTAGATCAAGTTACAAGGTTAGTTCAGTTTCCATTATGATGATGAACATGATGAAGAAGCGTGCTACTCACCGCGATCGCGCCTGTCTTTGGCCGATGCTATTTCGCTTTAGCAATACTGCCTCTGCAAGTGCCAGGATCAGGAGCGGTAGAATCTCCTGACCGTGTCTCGGACGCGGACTCACTCGACTCACACTCAGTCACTCCCGTATAAAGTGTGACACAACACTTGTTCAATAGAAGTCTAAGTTAGATCTAGTAACTGGGAAATGTTACTGTTACTGTTAGCCAAGGCAGATATGTGATTCTGACTCCATCAAAATATCTGTAGAGCAGCACAAGCGTTACTCATTCTGAAGAACTGGCATCGTCTTTAAGTCGAGTTTCGCGGTATCTCATTTCCCAGAACACGGGAATCAACCGCCATTGGAGCGGCGCACTCAAATCACCCTTTGGATGAACCAAGGTCACACAAAAAACGTACATAATATGCATGCACTGTATACTGCATTCAAGATAGGTCCAGGTACCGGGAGCGTAGCCGTACGATTCTCATGCACCGCACACCTCGCCTCGAAGTTAAGTTGCGTCGCGTCGTACGCACTGATTTTTCCGTAGAGATCAGTGGTCGTACGTGCGCACGTACGATCTGATATCGAGGTACACTCCCGATCACGTGACCTGACTTATGGCAAGCGCAAAATAACGACAGGTCTCGGCTTCGAGGGAAGGCGACGGCGCAAAGAATGTTCGTGGAGGGGGGGGGGGGGGGGGGGGGGTGGGGGTGAGGGGAGGGGTGAGGGGGAGGGGGTGGAAGGTATGACACCGACACCCTCAATGTCCGTTTAATTTCATCCTTAAAATTGTGGGAAATTGATATACTAGAAGCATTTTCAATCTTTGTGCTCGTTATAAAATAATCACGTTCAATGATATTAGGGCACTCAGTTAATTAATTATCATGAAACTTGATGCCAATTAATTCACGACCTTATTTTTTCTTTTATAACGGTGTTTTATCAATGATTATTTTGCACGGTGAGAATCTAACAGAATAACACCCCCCCCCCCCCATGCTCTGTACATGCATAAGTTTACTGATTTTGATTTGTCTCTCTCTTTCGATCGATCTCTCTTCTTCTTCGAGTAGCTTGCGATCGAGGTCTTGAAATTCAAAAATTTCCCCGATTAACTTTTAGTTTGAGCACTTTTTTGATAATTGGATCTGAGGATAATGGTAGGTGGGGGGGGGGGGGCAATTTTCAAGTGACTTAATTGTAATAATTTATCCTCCATCAATATTTTACCCAAATGAAAAATGTTCAGGCATTTGGTATTTTAAATCACCTACAGGTTTTCTCAGGGTAGTAGGGACCAGGGGCGGCGATTTCTTTTCATGACCGGGGGGGGGGGGGGAGGGGGTGGGACGAAATGCGAGGGATGAGGGAGCACTGTTAGAAAAAAAAATTGGGGGGGGGGAAGAAAAAATCTGCATCACCTGCATTGCTCTTACATGTTACATGCAGTCCCAGCGGAACGTTTTTCAAAGAAGGGGGTCGGGGTGGGGCTAAAGTATTTACGATCAGGTAGCAAAGCGAGCAAAACAAGTGGAGTGTAAATTGGCGTGGGGTCAAGGGGCGGAACCCCATGAAGCTCAAGGGTTTGAGGCATTTCATTACGGTCAGATGAGCATCCAGAGGGCGGAGCCCTGGAAGCTCAGAGGTTTTAGGCATTACGTTCAGATGAGCATATTTTAATACATACCTTATTTGTGACACCGACGTGCAGGTCCAGATGAGTACCCAGGGGCCGCCTTATAGCCCTTGGTGGGATCTTGGTGGGATCCGGATTCAGCAACATGTGTAAATCACTGGTATCGAATTAGAAGGAAACAAACGTTTGGTAGCTCCCCCCCCCCCCAACAGTAAGCCAGTGCAAGGGAGCATAGTGAACGAGAGGGGTGAAGGTGACGGAAGTGACTACCCCCTCATAGGTGTTTGAAGTGTTGTTGTATTAAAATATTACATTAATTAGCAAAACTATAGTATAAAAACAAGCAATATCCTTTTTTCACACTTCACTTTCTACAACTTTTACTTGTACCTTTTTATGTGAGGGAGCGTAGCTACCGAGCGAGAAGATTTGTGCATTTTTCATATGTCTAAACGCTGCACTCTTGGGCCACCCAGAGCCTAAAAGTGTGTTGCAGTCTTAAGTCATTATTTGCTATACACCTTATTTTTTCTTTTTTTAGGGGGGGGGCACTTTTTCATATTTTTCGGGGGGACGATCCCCCCTGCAAAAAAATTGAGAGGGACACCCCCACACACACACACACACACACACACCAATGCATGATGGTTCCTAATCATTTTTCTGAATATGAATTTCAAATTCCCCCCCCCCCCTCTCCTCCCCCCCCCTCTCCTCCTCCCCCCCTCTCCTTCCCCCCTCATTAGAGACGACGAGAATGATGCTGATTTGTTAATCTCAAAAATTCGGCAAGAAAAAAGAAATAGATAAATAAATGAATAAATAAATGAATAAATAAATAAGTAAATAAATATTTTTAAAAAAACATGAAATTCAAACTGTTCTTTGATACAATACAAGGAAGGTAGGTAGATGAGGGGAAAATGATTTTTTGGGGTATATATAGACCTATCAATTGCTATAGTCAGCAACCTTTTACTGTTAATCATGAGTTAATAATATACGTATGTCATGAATTTCAACATGATAATTTGTATGTGAATTTTAGACTCATCCAGAGAACGTCGGCTCATGATCTGTCGTGGTATTTTAAAAGAGAAATTCCCCCTTTATACTATTTGCTGTGTTTTATGAAATGCTTTCTTTTCTTAATTAGAGAACCCCCCCCCCCCCCCCCCCACCCCCTCAGCCTTGAGACAAAATGGTATGAAGTTTGTGCTCCCACCCGGTGCGGCAGCGCACCGTGGTATGTTACAAGTAGCGTTCCATAATGAGTATTATGACTTCCGATTCTCGGAAATAATTATCATATCATGGCATTTCCCTTTCGGAGAAACAAGTACGCACGTCACATGCATTGACCAAAATATTCTTTAAAAGAGTCAGGCGGATATATCCACCGTTCCATTTACGCTTTGACGTAATGAAAATAATTTGTTCTATTCCGAGAATCGTTTAATTGTATACGTTTTGGCAATAACATCAGCATTTGAAAAACAAATTATAGACTAATTTTAGAATAGTTTGCATTAGTTTAATTGCAATTAATAACAGAATTTTTTTTTCTCGCTATTCCACTAAAGTAGGCCTAATTTTATCTCAAAATGGGGAAATTATACAAAAGGGGGAATACTGGGAGAGGAAGGTGAACTCGGCACACTCGAAACTAGGGAGTAGGGAACAAAAAGAAATTATGATGATGAAAAAAGGGGGGACGGCAGAAGAACTATAGGAGCCTATCTTAATTGGCACTTGGGGGGGGGGGGGGGGGGGGAGAGGGGGGGTCATGGGTGGCCTATAGCTAGGCTGTTCACATACAAAGTTTGGTCTTGATCAGTCATATACCAAACGCAAAAGTCTTTAAATTATTGATCGTTGTGTAGCAGGTCCTGAGCCCCGCCTCCAACTACATGTTTATAGCTAGGTTTGTGGTATCCATGTATTACAATTTTATTTCACAAATTTGCAAGTAGATTCAGTCGTGACAAATAAATGGGGAAGGTGAATCCGGCCCCTCCCGATGCAATGGATGGATCACTGCATGGTGATGTATTTTGCATATCTTATGGTCCTTTCTCTTCCATCATGACTTGTAACCAACGAACTTAACGCCATTATTTAGTTTTCGAATTGTGTTCACCCTCCTAAACACCCTGAATGATTTCTCAATTTAATACTATAGATGACGCTTTGATTTTTTATTTTATTTTAATTTTATTCTAAAAGTGCAAATCATATTAACCGCATATCAATTTGTTTTTAAATGACAATGAAAAACAAACCTAAAATAAGTGGAATGATTTTGTTTTTTTAAAGGTCATGTATAAACGTGATTTTTAAGAACAACAACAAATGTTGTTTTCTTGTTCGTTTGCTTGCTTGTTTATTCGTTTTAAACGGATGTTGGTATATTGACCACACATGCTATATTATACTAAATCTTTCATTTTCCCCCTCAAAGTTAGGTCATGTCATATTGTCATTGCATATGCAAGCGCACTTAACTCCTACTCAACCTTCAACGTCTACCCTGGTGGCGGTTGATTTCGGGGAAAGGCATAGAAAAGATAGAAGAAAAAGAGAAAAACAACCACGTCGCTCAGCGAGGAAAGTAGGGAATTCATGACACACGTTATTCTCCCCACTTATGAACAAATTGATTCTCATAGTTTTGATTATCACTGTGATGGATGAACACCTCCATATGATAATATAAATCAAACCTGATCCAAGTTACATGTATACTGTACTTAGAAAATGATCTTTTGGTAAATTTCCAATCCTATAACAACCCTCCCCATCCCACTGGTCCATGGTACATCGACTGATTCGACTCATATTCTTTTTTTATTGAGTCAAAGCAGTTTTGACATTGAATGGAAGGAGAAACAAAATAAGCATATTAAAAAGGAAAAAATGAAGAAATATTTCTTTGAAAGTATAATAAAGTTAAGAAGAGAGAGGGAGAGGGAGGGAGAGAGGGGAAAAGGGGGGGGGGGCGGGTGAATGACAAAGCAGTAATAAGATTGGAAATAATGTACATGTACTTCTGTGCCAATTTCCGATGTGCATCTCCCTCTCGCTCTCTCTCTCTCCCTCTCTATCTCTCTCATTATTGTCCTCTCTGCCTTTCTCATCCCAAAACCATTTTATCCCCCATTGTGCTGCATGGTTCTCTAGCATCACTTCCAATTGTCTTGTTCTCTACATTTTACAAAATCAAAACAATAACACTTCCAATAATAATTACACTTGATGCATAATCCTACATTTGGTATATTTAGTGAATATATGCATTTGTATTGGTTATTACCAGATTTATTATCAGGACGCTTAGAACTGTTGTATGCTACACGTAGGAGAAATGCAAGCAACTTCAGAAAATATTTCATTCATACTTTGGCAATTACTGGCATCTTGTGGACTGACAATTTTATGATCTAATACAGAAAATTTGTTTTGTGCAGACATTAACAGTTGAAAGAAGCATAAATATAATGAGCTTTGGTATAATGAGGTATTGGTAACCAGATAGACATAGAATACTGGGTTTACTAAATAATATTCATACTTAAGAACTTTAGATTGTCTAAATAGAACAAAACATGATTAAAATATGTATAAGTCATTTGTCTACATTCTCTACTTATCTGAAGTCACAAACACATTTTCCCAACAATCTAGACATATTTTGCAACATCATTCATTATAAATCACATTCTTTCCATTTTTACTTCCTCATATTTTCCTCTGTTGTTCTTTAGCAAATACTTCCAATACTTCTCATCCTTCCTTTGTATTTTTTTCTATTTTTAAACACATTTTTCAATCTTCCTCTCCCTAATTCCTCAATAACTACTGATAAAGCAGGGAACTTGTACAACAGTATGCATTATAGGAAACATAAAAGGTTTTCAGATACACTTTTTAACACATTACTTGAATCAGAAATATGTGAATCGAAGAATGCAGAAAACTATCAAAATTTTGTATTAAGATGTTGGTAAATATACCTGGAATTTTAAAAGTCCTAAATTGTTGAGCTTTTTGTTTGAGAGAGCGAAGGTGTGTTCATAAAGAATACAACTTCTTGGAAGCCTAATCAAATGAGTGCACAATCTACTTATGAATAAAAATTGATCACAGAATCACAGAAGGGCAAAATCATACATGAGCCATTGGGGTAGTTCTCAAATTTACTTATTGAAGTGCCATCACATCTATGGAATAATTCATATCATTTCATGATTTCTTGTAAATGCATGTCATAAATGATTCATTGGTTGATAAATGTGACATAAAGATGCATATAATAATATGTATTTTTATCATTTTACAGCAACATGGCAATCCACAGTCAGTAAATTGAAATATGATTACCGGTATGTCATAGACAGATGGATTCTATAATCTACATGTAGATTTCAAATTCTCAAACAACACAAGGCAGCTTCAATTGTCTATTTCATCCACAGATGTGAAAGAAAATCATGGGGTAAATGCATGTCTTTATATTTGCATTTTGAAAGATTGTCAATGTTTGGTAGTACCAAAGAATACCCTCTATTTCCCTTACTTCACATGGCAAAAAAGTTTAAAACAATTGATGGATGGTTCATGAAATAAATTGAGTTGAATGAATATTCTTGGAAATTAACATGACCAAATATATTGCTTGGTCCATACCCTGCATACTGATTGTCTTGCGAGCATCTATCTTACAAAAAATAAATCTCACTTCATTTTGGGTGGTAAAATTCCACTGTATTTAAATTCACAAAATAAATAAACAAATATTGTTCAATATTAGAGTAGAAACATGATCCAATACAAACCAGATGCAATTCATTATAGGATAGAAAACAGGTTCTTGATTGCCATGATATGGTACATGTACTGAAGAAAGAAAAGTATTTCTACCAGTATTTAGTATTGGGTTTCAGGATGTGATATGCTATACTTAGATTTACACTTCACATGGTGCTTCAATAAGTTCAATGCTTCATGATTCCATGAACTATTCACAAACTGTTCCACGAATAGCAAACACAGACTCAATGGACGAAAAACTGTCTCATACATATTTTCCCCCAATGCATTTTATAGAGTACCGAAGTGCGACGACACACTGGCAAAGTTGTCAAGGTTGCTGGTTCCAAACAATAAAAGTAATATGTGCTAAACAACGGTTGCCCTGCCCCAGCCCGTTGCTTGAATGATTTTGTAGTAAACCTCATGCGCAGGCTATGTTGTTTAGAACCAGTAACCTGGACGACGAGCAAATGTGACGTTAGTACTTCGGCACTCTATAGTGTTCAAACCAGGATTATTCAAAAGAACACAGTCAATCATATAAGACTAAATATTTGGAGTTGATCATTGAAGCTTTTTCTTTAAAAAAAAATCCAATGAAATTCAATTATAGAAAGAGGATAGGGGTAGTCTCATCAACTTTGATAATACATGTTACAATGGGTTCAATGGGTATTAGATATTGGGGGATATGTAATGTAATGCAAAATAAAAGGAGAGGAAAACAAATATGAAGTCAAACACGTGATGAATACCTGGCAAACACTTGAAATACAAAATATTTTTTCTGTTGTATAATATATGTATATTTCCACATAAAACAGAAATCACCCTTTTGTCAAAAAGATGATAAATAGACAATAGATGCAAGCCATGAATACAGTTTCAAATAATGTGTATAAAATATCTACCATATTGTAAACATTCTTAGTATCACATTGCAAATAAAGCCCAAAGCAGTAGACAGATTAAACAAATTAAGATTAATTGAATCATTATACCCATCGTTAATCTTTAAATCATTAAATTCTGTACAGATGAATGTAGGTATCACAAAGCTTTTTGTTGAAAAGATACAAACAATTGTCGATACAGGATAACATATCCACAATTATGGAACATTTAAACTTGTCAATACAACTGGGACAGTTCTGCACTCCAGTGACAGCCTACATAACAAGTTACATTCTGCTTCAGATTGTCAAAATTTAGAATTTGCTAAATATAGAGCAAGCTTTGAAGCTATATAGTCAATCAGTCAAAAAATAGTATGAATTTGGAATAAATGTTAGTATCTCAACATTCACATCAAAAACATTTACAAAAAGACTGCATAAATGATGAGCTGGGAATAGATGGACGAAAATGCACTTAAAAATAAAAAATTTACTGGTATTTGTTTAAATGGAGATAAAATATTTCATAACGTTTGTACTTCACACTTTTCCTAACACGTGTCAAAAATATATACATGTACATGTACATTAGTTGAGTGAATATCAAATGCCTCGAGTCCTGGGCCCTGTTGCATAAAACTTTTGACTTACCATAATAGTAACTCCCAGAGTTATTATTATGGTAGTTACCATCAATGGTAACTACCATCTGAGCTTAATGTCTGTTGCATGAAACCGATATTAACTAATATAAGAAAAAAACATGAAAAGACTTCTTTAACGGGACAGAAATTTTGGCGCATGCGCAATGCTCATCGTCTGCTATATAAATCGGAGACGGTAACTAGAAGGAGCTCTGCCGGGAAACGATTCAAACAGTGGTATTGGTCCTATTTTTTGGAAATCTAAAAAAGTACTTTCGACTCGTCTTCGACTATCCTATTTCAATAAAGAATAATCTAGAGAAGCCTGTCAAGAAAGAGTATTGAATTAAAGGGGTTTATTATTAGGAGGCTCAGTTGGTACCGGTAGATCGAAACCATGTTGTCGATGTACTAGTGCCCTTTGGTAAGGCATAATTCCTCATTACCAAGGTCCATTTGAGAGGACCTAAAGCCGTTGGTCCTCTGATTGCTTACTAACAAGCATTTTCGCTTTTTTAGCAGTCGGGTAAAATAACCACCACTAGACCACAAAACACAACTTATTTTTGTTTGGTATGGGCTATTAACCATCATGCCTCTCCTTGACTCTAAGAACTTCCAAAATACCCATGTAAAAAACAGTAAATAATTCTCCAGACCTGTGGAAGACGTGTCTCAATCTTGATTTCGAAGAGCGCCCTCGGGTGGTCAACATAACACTGACACTTTGAAGGTTGTCAGGGAAATTAAGTCATATGCCGTATGCAGGAGCCACAAAGCTACTGGCCCAAGCGGGCGACACGGGCATGCATGATGGTGGTGGGATCAAACCTGTTTTTCTTAAAAAAACAGGTATGTACCGATGGAGGGAAAACCACTCATACACAAAGAGTTGTACAAAGCGCTATACAAACAGCTAGGCTCTACAAAAAATCTGAAAGGCCTGCAGAGAATAGGAGGCCTATGGAGGCTATGATTTTGATGATAGGGTAGACAGAATTGCCCTCATTGCATCAAGCCTTAGCATAAGAGGGATGTCGGCACCGATATACGACTTGAACCCGTTTCCCTCAAATACATCATTAAAAGTAATTGTGAAAGATATTCCTTTGTCGGTGAAAGATAAAGTGATATTGTACATGAAATTGCAAAGAAAAATAAAGCTAAATCATTAGCAAATTGAAAAAATGAAGCTAAGGGATAATGGCCTCTTGACAGAGTGTTACAAGGGGGACAGAATGCTGTTCATCGTACCCCCCCCCCCCACCAAACCCCTCTCACCAGTGATGAACATGGGATCCTTCAAAGCTCGTATCTACCATGAGAGACAATGAGCTCCCAGATTTATTGCAAAATTTCTACTTTTCAGACAACGGTCGGTCTTGCATCTCGATACTTGATATTTTTAATGATTTTCTTAGGGATAGACTTCTCAGGAGAAGCATTTTTATTCCTGCAGACAACCAGTGAGAGTAAGAGTTTTTTCTATACATCTCTACCGTACATTACATACACCGTGCGTTACTACATGTACACTACGTACAATCATGGCCACTGCCCCAAAGAAAAAATTAAATCTTACAATGCCTACAGAAACGGAAATGCTGAAAGATATATGGCAAAAGGTGCCCATTCTCCATACTTTGCTTAGCAGTGTACAAGCTGTGGTCAAAAGAAACTTACTGGACAGATGATATTTTGAAAATCATTCGAAACAAATGAAAAGAACATCGTTTCCTTTTTTAACGGATCTAATCATATCACA
Source organism: Strongylocentrotus purpuratus (assembly GCF_000002235.5). Classification (NCBI taxonomy): domain Eukaryota; kingdom Metazoa; phylum Echinodermata; class Echinoidea; order Camarodonta; family Strongylocentrotidae; genus Strongylocentrotus; species Strongylocentrotus purpuratus. Next base: position 10,120,823 of record NW_022145612.1, on the reverse strand, counting down.
GGATGTACCTACTGCTGTGAAAATTATTATTTATGGGCAAGAAGGACGTGCCATTATGATAAATGCTAAATTAAGCCATTGTAATGTATGTATTGTAAATATTTAAGCACCCACTGAAAATAAATATAGAGAACTTTTTTTTTTAATCGTTTACATGGATACAGTCATGGATACTAGTAGTAGACTTGTCTAGATACTTCTTTCTTCTCATTGATTAAAAAGCTCTTTGGAATCGGTCAAGAAATAAATATAAAGTGTGAGATTTTGGTAACTGAGTGAATGCAATTTGCTAATACCTTCCACTTGTTCCTGATGATAATTAGTAAAGATGCGATTTACATTACATTGTCAGCCAAGGAAAGGGCCAATCTTGTAGAGCAGTGTCTGGTTGGTTTGAAAGATGTTTGTTTACAGTACACTGTGTCTTGCTCACTTGTGATGGCCCATCTTGTCATTTTACAATGCTTGAGGCACTTAGAGCATCAATGACTCTTCCAAACCTAGAGCCTTCATTCAGCAGACAACAGTCATCATGTATTTGTTCTGTTAGACATATGCCATATGCTAAAACTTATAAGGAATACTTTGGCATCAGGTCAAGTAATTATTTCTCCCGTAGGACAGAAGATTTCATGGACAGAGCTCTATAAGGTGCAAGAGGAACAAGGACTACGCCATGTGAACAAACTAAGAGCTTCACACATACAATGGAACAAGCAAAAAAATGAAAGACAATCAAGCGGCCCAGACGCAATCGAGTTTCGTGCAAAAGATTTGAAGCTTTCCCAGTTTAGAGGGTCAGATGCTACAGTAGACATCAAAAGAATTATGGATCAAATTTTTGATTTGATGAATTCTCGAAATCCTCTAGGTCCCCACTACAAAGCACCTCTGAAGAAGGAAAATGAATCTGAATGGCGGGACTTCTTAAAACAAGCATACACCTACCTGTCTCAACTAACACACAACAATGGGGAGCCAATGCATTGCTCACGGAAGAAGATGCCTTTCATTGGGTTCATGGCTGGCATTTGTAGTATGCAAGGACTGTTCGGCTCAGTCGTGAAATCTGAAGCTCCTAAATTGAAGTATCTCCTGACTTACAAGCTGTCTCAAGACCATCTAGAGCTCTTCGCTTGTGCGGTCAGATCTGCTAATGGAAGCAGCAATAATCCCACTGCACGTCAGTTTGCATCGACCTACAAGAGGCTCCTAGTTCGTCATGAGATACAAGGGCAAAACGGAAACTGCACAGCACAAAGCAAGACACCAATCCAGTTTGTATCCAGTGCCAAGTATCCATGTATCAAAGCAGGAAACCTTGACGAGGAACTGGTAGGCAGAGACATGCTACTTCTCCACAAGTATGATCTTGAAGAACGCCAGCCATGCAAAGATGAACATGATTACTGTGACGTACCCAACATCTCTGAACTGTCATCCGTTGACCATGCAGCAATCAAGTATATCGCAGGGTATGTGCTACGAATGGCTAAGCGAAGAATAACATGTCCTGAATGCCAAGCTGCTCTGACGTCAGACAAGGTGAATGCAGGTGGTGGTCTGCTGACAAGGAAGAATCGAGGGGGGCTTATCAAGCCATCAGAGGATGTTGTAAGAGTATTCAGAGACTTTTACACACCACTCAAGGTGCTTTACCCCAATCTCATGGCATTTCATTTGCCCTGGCAACAGCTGTTCTGCACGAAAGCAGATATTTGTCCAGCTGAGTAACCATGTTTGATAGTCGCAAGTATCAAGGACTCAAAGTCGGCTAGCAGTGTGACCAGCTCTTTGATTGAAACAGCAGCAAAAAAGGCTGAATTAAAGGCTAAACTAGAACGTTTGAAAGTAAAAAAGGCCTTATAAAGGGAGGGGCAAAAACTGGGAAGGAGAAAAGAAGAGTTTGAAGTAGAGACATGACCAGCTGCAGCCACGGCGATTTCAAGATTTTGGTCAAAGAGAAGGCGGAATGAAAAAATTTGGCTGAGATAAGAAGTTGGGGTTTCAAGTTTATGATAAAACTGTCAGTGAACTGCTAAAAGATATGCAGAAATTATTTATTTGAGATGTAATTGCATAATGCTAACACCGACATTACCCTAACAAATTTTTTTTATAGAATTCTATAGAACTTTTAAGGATTCTTTATAGAAATCGGTTTCTGTACAGAAAACATATCAAAATGTAACTGTTGTTTTATACTAATTATGATAATTTGTTTGTTTGTGCTGCAGACCTGCAAAAAGTCATGAACCGTTTGGAGGACTGCACAGGCATTTTTTAAAAGACTGTGTCCCATAAACCACCTACAACTCTGAGCTACAGGCCTCCAGCCAGCTTGGGATCGTCGATGCCACCCCCTTGATCATCAAGGCCGACAACTCCCATCATATCCACTCCGGATACTGTAAGGAAGAACCCTGCTATGGTAAGATTTGTAGTCTAATCCTATAAGGCAGCATTACTGGGTTGGCAGCGCATTCATTGTAGCACGTAGCATTCATTCTTGCATGCACATGTGCATTTTACAACAAGTCACAATGCTCCACTTATGTAAGAAGTGTTTAATGCGTACATGCGTACAACCACTGCAGTAATGGCTTCTACTACTGGTGGCTGCATTTATAGTCAAATAGTCTGTTGTCTCAAGTCTGCTACATGTAGCATACTTAGGGTTTTGAATTTTATTTGTGTGTTTTCTGTTATCCAGGTGGACATTGGGAATGGTGTGCTGTTGGAGAAGGTGAAACTGATGGCTGTTCTTCAGGCCAGCGACTCTGCGACAAACCTGGCTAGGAACCTTTTTGTTGCACTCTTCAGGAAAGAGGAAGTGATCAGACGCAGCCTGATGGGCAAGAAGTCCAATGCTCACACATCTTACATCGAGAAGGAGCGGCTGGATCCGGTTCGAGTGAATGGAATCATAGTGTTTGTTTTTGTTTTGTTCTTTAGAGGAAGGGGGGGGGGTGGAGGGTTGGATCGTAGTGAATATTGACAATTGTTTGTCGGCCTACTTGTATCTTTAATAGTTATTTTAGTAACTGTATGTTTTGTATATGTACCGATGTTGAAATAAATGTGCATGTATTATTGTGTTGAATGTTTTTTTGTTTTTTTAACATGCAGGCGGTCGTAGAAAACACCGAATTTCAAGCTGTAGTAATGGCTGTCTCGGATGAGGGGTATGTACATTAATAATGTTTCATATTTATCTATGCTTATAAGGTCACAGAGCTCTCAAAACAATTTGGAAAATGAGACAAACAAATTTCAAGAATATCGGGTCAACTACAAAAAAAAGGTTTTTAATGACATAAAAAGCTGTAATCACTAGCTAATTGCAATTTTATCAAAGCTTTGGCATTATTTTAAGATGTTGATTATTTGAACACATTATTGGTTTATTTATAGTTACTGTATTGTTTTAAAAATTCCATTTCTTTTTTAATATTTTATTTCTTTTATCTTTACTGAATCGATGTTGATGGTAATACATTTGTAGAGTTGTTTATAAAAATATTTAAAAAATTGCTTTACTAAATAAAAAGTAATTGTATGGCATCTTAAATTCATATTCATTCAATATTAATATTTTATTTTGTAGAACCAATTTTAAGATTTTAATGTACGCTTTTTTGGTGGATGCATTTGTGATCATGTTACTCACATCAAAACCTGGCTAAAGGTATGAGGATATTGGATTCTCAAAGGGAAAATATAATTTAATAAAATAAAAGGTATACGCTATAATACAATTTATTAATGTCATTTTGTAGCACTCTCACAAATTCTCAACGTTCTCATATAATAAGATAATTGATGACTCGTAATTTACTGACACACTACTGATGACAGAATTGCCAGTTTTGAAAAATGATACTTGATATTTTAATTTTGTTGTATGAAATAAGAGGTAGGAATCAAATTGGTGATTGTCAAACATGTTTTTTTGTGTAATTTAAAAAAAAATTGTATTCTTTGTTTGTTCTCTTCTTTTTTTGCACATACAGGCTAAACATTCCATATGATGTAATTGCTGAGGACTCCGAGAACGGAAATGAACAAATTTTAGAGCCACATCAATCATATCTGTTGACCTGACAACGATTCCGTGCTCAGTGAAAGTGATGATTCTGTCTGAAGGCCTCAAGAAAATAGTGGTCAATATGCAGGCTGCAGATATTTCAACAGATCTTTCAACAGATCTGAGCGAAGTAGAATAAATCCAGATTTGTGATGTTTGATTACTTTTGCCTAAAAAAAACATCTTCACTTCTGTTCGTAGAAAAATGCGACATCTAACATCTTCATCTTAATCTCTACTTGTATTGTCCAAGAAACATTTCAAAGAAATTTAGTAATATGATTTCTTGATGAGATGAGATTTTATTTTATTTATTATGTTTAGCAAACTCTTGAAGCTTGTCAAGTATGCATCAGTGTGCAATCCAATATTGTTTAAAAAGTGTTAGCTGCAAGCATTATTTCACTACATGTCATGTACATTAGCAAGTATTGTGAAGTTCTAAACATAAATGGACTTCAGACATGTCATTTCACCGTATATTTGGTCTATTTCGACTATTTCAACACATCGACTATTTTACAATTTGTTTTATGCAACATTCTCCAGCAGGGAATGACAGCTTAGGAGTTGGAGTTGGGTCCACGCCTCTTGCCGAAGGTCTGAACAACGTTGACGAATCGGCGATTGAACTGCATGCGGCGCTTGGCATGTCCGACCTTCTTCTTCTTCTTCTCCTAGGGGTCAACCTTGGGGGTCTGACCTCGCACTTTACCAGCATGAGCGAGGGAGCCGTGAACTTTTCCTCCGAGCAGACGTCCAGAGAGCTCAAGGGTCATGAGGTCAACGAGTCCATTCTGGGAGAGGGTGATGTCCTCATCCAGGGGTGTGCCACAGCAGGACAGGACCTGCTCAGAGGCTGAGAAGCCGGACAGAGTTCTCCTGGATTTTAGCCTTCAGATCAGCAATAGATTCTTCACCAGTCACCTCAAGGGTGTGGGTCTCGTCAGCTCGGACAAACAATTGCATCTTGGTGCTTGGGTAAACCACGATGTCGCACAAAAAAGAGCTTTATATATATATATATATATATATATATATGTATATATATATATATATATATATGTATATATATATATATATATATATATGAGCTTTAGTAGGGCTATTGCCTTGATTAAAAGAGATCACAAGGCTAAAATTTGAAATGTGCTACTCTGTACTGCTCTACTTCTTACTACCACTGTACCATAGACAACAATGAGCAAATGCATGGTTCGATTCTCAGCAACAGAGGGCAGCACATAGCCTGCTAGTCTAATGTCTAAGCAGAACCACAAACAAAAAATCACTGATAGCAGTACTGCATTGATTATCAATTTTGTTTTAAATGACAGCACACATTGTCTTGAATGTTATGATTCCTAATTTGGCTTGATTTGAGTAATCAATATTGCTAGTACTCATTTTCATATTTTGTTTGTGTGATCAGGTGTATTTTGTGCAAAAGCTATATACATCATACTTCATAATTGTTTTGTTTTTCATTCTTATTGAAATCTGTTTGTCATCAAAACACAGATAGGTGTCATTTAAGTAATTTTGTTTGTATCATATTCTGTCATCAGGTGTATTTTGTGCAAAAGCTATATACATCATACTTCATAATTGTTTTGTTTTTCATTCTTAATGAAATCTGTTTGTCATCAAAAACACAGATAGGTGTCATTTAAGTAATTTTGTTTATATCATATTGTGTGATCAGGTGTATTTTGTGCAAAAGCTATATACATCATACTTCATAATTGTTTCGTTTTTCATTCTTAATGAAATCTGTTTGTCATCAAAAACACAGATAGGTGTCATTTAAGTAATTTTGTTTGTATCATATTGTGTCATCAGGTGTATTTCGTGCAAAAGCTATATACATCATACTTCATAATTGTTTTGTTTTTCATTCTTAATGAAATCTGTTTGTCATCAAAAACACAGATAGGTGTCATTTAAGTAATTTTGTTTGTATCATATCGTGTCATCAGGTGTATTTCGTGCAAAAGACATCATACTTCATAATTGTTTTGTTTTTCATTCTTAATTAAATCTGTTTGTCATCAAAAACACAGATAGGTGTCATTTAAGTAATTTTGTTTGTATCATATTGTGTGATCAGGTGTATTTTGTGCAAAAGCTATATACATCATACTTCATAATTGTTTTGTTTTTCATTATTATTGAAATCTTTTTGTCATCAAAAACACAGATAGGTGTCATTTAAGTAATTTTGTTTGTATCATATTAGGTCAACTTTTGTGATATTTTGCAATATATTAATTATGCTAACATTTGACTGTTCCAAATAATATGTAGATAGATATTCATATAGCCATTTGTAAGCGCTTCTGACAAAATCATGCAGAATGTAAGATTTGTAATCGTAATTATATGTCTCAATGGCGAATTAAATTTCTAGTTATTATTATTATTACTAGATATAAAAAATTAGGAAATGCACCTCTCACTCCTTAAGTCTATTTGTTTCTGTTGAGTAACTGCATGTGTTTCGATTTCAAACAAATTTTGAAATTAGTTTGCTGAACAACCAGTGACATTATTATTGAGTTTCATTGCATTTCAGTACAGTCAAGTAAGATTACAGAATGGCAACCATGAAGGGTCACTGTACAGTGTACAGTGTGTAGATAACCTCGTAGATGGGGGAGAAAATAAACTCAGCAAATTTTTCAAAGATATCAAATTAGTGAATGTTGCCTTTGGTAAGGGTTCTCTTACCCAAGAATTCACAGGCAAGGCATATTGTACTTTCAAATCAATACATGAGGCTGGTCAAGCTTTAGCAATAGACGGAAAGACATGTGAGGGAAAAGAGCTGAGGAAAAAGAGCTAAGTATAAAAGAAGTACTGAGATCAGCTCTAGTGCTCAATACAGGAGTAAAAGCGCATAGTTCAGGATATGAATACACAAGTAGTCCTACAAACTCCGGAGAAACTATCTCTGTTCTCTGGGGATACCAAAATTAAAGGAGGGGAGGTTCCCTTTGAAATCTGGAAATACAAAGTAGAATGCTTGTCACATGACAAAAATTACAATGAAGAAGCACCCGGCCTCATGGTTAGGCACTCACTCAGGGGTGAAGTGGGCCAAATTGAAATACACATGGAGGCTAGGGCCACAGTGACTGACATTGTGGATAAGTTGGAAGGCCTGTATGGCACTGTAGAGTCTGGGGCAGTCTTACTTCAACAATTGTATGGGGCTAAACAAGGACCCCTGGAATCGATTGCTTTCTATAGTGGAAGACTCCAATTAGCAATCCACAAAGCCGAACAGAGAAGGGGTATTTCCCCGACAGCGCGAGAAGAGACCCTCCGTGTCGTATTTTGGAAGGGTTTAACCAATGATAAGGTGAAACATGCAATTCGCCATAAGTATGAAACACTATTGGACTTTGATGAATTAATGAAGACAAGGGAGGGCAGCAGAACAAGAAGCTGAAGACTTTGACAAATTTCACTCCTCCCCCACACCAACTCCCAAAAGTAGACCCCCTAGCAACCAATTCAGGGCCCAGGCTTATTCGAGTACCACAAAAGCAAGGTAAAAGAATTGGAGAAGCAACTCCAAAATATAGAAAACAGGGAGGCAGAGTAACTACAACCTAAGGCAAAATAGTCCCCGTTCAAATAGAGGCCCTCCTAGACATAATCAATGCTATAATTGCGATTTGCTAGCGAATGCCCACAACAATGGACAGCAGCAACGGCGACCCCACAAAGGCCTACAGCCCCACCAAGACCTACCCACCCTCCACCTTCTACCGGTACCCCCAACAGCCACAAACCCCTCCCTTCCCATATAGACCTAATGTTGATTTAAACATCGACAGACCTCTGGCTTGCAGAGTGCATTACTGCATGACTTTTCATGTCCTGTTGCCAAGTTTGAACTTCACATTCTTGGCCTTCTATACAAACTTCTCCCGAGTGCGAGGCGCAACAAAGGACTTTATACTATGGAAAGTTTGAGGAGTTAAAAAGAAGTGGGACTTACCGAATAGCTTATTGGAGAGAAGGAGAGACTGATGAGGCCAACGCAGAAGATTACAATGTATCAAAGTAAGACCATGCTGCAGATCTCATCTGTGGAGATCTCGCCTTATCATAAATCCTTTCAATGGTCAAGATTGGGTAAAGATTGCAGGCGCCGCGCACACGATCATCCACCATCATGCTCCCCCAAAACACACAACCGCTCAAAGAATACTAGTATTAAAACAATAATAATGGCGGCAGCGTTGTTTCGGAATTAAACAAGATGGCGGCGGACGGTCTGCTGGTGGCATCATAGACTAAGTGCACAATAAGCGTGTAGCGAGCGAAAGTGACCATCCAATGTAGTTAAATTCAGTGAACTTGTGAGTGAATGCGTGCGACATACAGCGCCGTACAGAGCTGTGTACGGAGGCCATGTGTAGATTGACGGCATACGTTATAATGTACTTATTTTTTATCGTTTCCCGTAACCATTTGGTTGTTTACCGTAACGCCAGAACAAGAGCTAAAGGTTGGCATCTTTGATATTGCCATAGTCACAATTAGATTTGTTAGAGATATCAAATTTGTTAATGTCATAAGTCAAAAGTTTTATGAAACGGGCCCCTGGACCTATAAAAAAGTAACTTACTTTTAAAAAGCCTTTACTGCGGGTCTATCACATTTCATTCTGCACTTAAATGACAAAAATTTCATATTAACTAAAGGCTTTTAAGTCTACATCATACATTTGCAATAACCAAAGACCTTTATAAGATTTTAATCCTCTCGGACACGTCACAAATACATAAATGATTTGGTGCTGTCACAAACACAATATGAACTCAAACTTACTTGCATATTGATTACATCAACCTACGCCTCAACATGAGGGTACAATATGCACAAAAATTGTTTCTCCTATGAAAAATCAAACATAAAATGTAAGAATCCGACTGAAATACCAGACACAATAAGCAGCACCGCAGTTGACGCAACAACCCTCCACACAATACCCTGGAGATAGCGCATACCCCAGTCATGCACATAGCCAGGATTGCGACGGGACGCGAGGAAGTCCACCTGGTTGCGGTTGTTCTGGTAACCCATACGGTACCACGGAGGAAGGTTGGAGTTGCCCGGTAGAGGGAAGGAGCGGTTCAGAGTACGACGTTCCATCTGGTGCCGGTTCTCAAATTGGCGAGGGAAGAGCTGTTTCACAGCGGATGTCAGTTCTGTGGTAGGAAACGATAATCACAAAGGATAGCAGTACAGCCTTATTCATATAAACAACATTCAAGTAAAGGACTACTTGATCCAAAATCCTAGAACTGGCATACACATATTAAGTCCAAAATAAACTAATTTAAAATTTAGTTGTTTTTAGTTGCATTAAAGATATCTTTTTATACTGGCTGCCCCTGGCCATCAAAGCTCTGTTACTTTGCCTACCAAATTGCAGGTGAAATAAGCCAATCTAAATAATTGTGATCATACAAATTTTCTTCTATGCAGGGATAAGATAGAGAAATTTGTGAAAAGAAGGTTATGGTATCATATTTGAACACAACTTGAGAGTGATACTCACGATCATGCAGCTTAACGTTCCTGATGGTAGTCCGGCAAAGTGGACAGGGGGTGACCACCGGGTGGAAGCGTGTCACCTGACGCAGGCAGGGCTCACAGAAGATATGTTCACACGGGAAGCAAGTGTGGGGCTGGTAGTAGATATCCAGACACACCGAGCATGTGGTGACCTCCCGCAGTGAGCTACCAGCACAACGTGGTCCAAGCAGTGAGTACAGGCCTGCTGCACTGATGTCCTAGATCAGAAGATATCAGACCAATGATAACAATGAACAAATGTGCCCCATAAGATCAAGCTGAAAAGTAAAGAATAGTATTTCATACAGGTACACAAATATAATTATTCATCTTCAAGAATCTCATAGGACAGAATTTGTAATCTAAGCAGGTGGTAAATCCATTTGATAACTGACCTTTTTTGATTGTTTAAAATGATAATGATTATGCATGGATCTTATTAAAATTGCCAGTAATCTATAGTACTCTAATCTTTATTTCATAATCCTACACATGCTTGGTGTTGCATGCTGAACTAATTTTCCACATTATACAATTGGTAAAATTTTATGTTCCATTAAGATTTTCATTTTTCAAGAGTGCGAAGGTTGACAAATATCTGATTACTTTGATGGGCATGCATTAGTCTTTACCTGAATGGCTGATTCTTCCTCAGCTCCAAGTGTCTGTCTTTCCAACCATCTCTCGTACCTCCTCTGTTTCCTTCTCTCCTTCTTCTTCCTGTTCCTTTCTCTTCTCTGCTCTCTAGGACTCCTCTGCCTTGCACCACTTAGTGGTGCTACCATGATATCATCTTCATCATCTGAGTCTCTACCAGATGTGCCTTGGGCGGCAAGAGACATTTCTCTCTGTGTGGGTGTGGTTCTGTCAGGTTGTTCTGAAGATTGAAGGACTGGTGAGTAAAGGCTTGGAGGTGAAGGAGTAGGAATCCTGGTTCTATCTGAAGAAAATGTACTGGTAATGAGTGGCCTAAGGAATGCTGGACTGTTCTTGAAGATGTTGGCAGAAATATCAAGTGATCTGGAGTTGGAGACGATTGTAGAACTAGAACTGCCACTTGAAGATGACTGACTTGGGCAATATTGCACTCTTTCATCATGGCTATCATCATCATCAAGCTCGTCTGAATGGTTATCATATTGCCATGTCTGCTCTTGCTGATTGTGTCTTTGGTTTTGATTTCTATAAGGACTAAAATTATCACTGGATGTACTGGGTTGGGATGCTGTCAAGAGGTTTTGAGCCACTCTATTGTTTAGTCTGTTAGTGCCTGCAACATAGGCAACACTTCTCTCTTTGGGTGAATTTTTCATTGTTGCATCAGAATCATTTCTTGCATGTCCGCTATCTATTCCAAATGGAACATACTTATCAACAGGAACAGTTCCTCTGTTTACCCTACAGCGGACACCATCAAGATCACCTGACTGCAAACTGAAAATGTTTTGTAATGATCCTGCAGTAGGTCTTCCTATTCTACAATTAGAAGATGAGGGTTGACGGGGTTGTTCTGCTGATGAACTTGTTGTGCGGCAGGTGACATGGTGTATCTGCTGTTCCAAAGGCTGGGATAAAGACACAGCTCTTTGGTAGTTGGCTGAGACGGGTAGGTTTGACAAAATCTCTTCGTCTGATGCTGAGGAGAATGTTTCTGGCAAGAATTGTCTTGAGGTTTGGTCTGTTAGCAAAGGCAAGAGAGATGCTGAAGTGACAGGGATGGCTGAATCATTGTCTGATGGATGCGGGAGACTCTCTGCTCCTCCTACTGATATTTCTATCTGTGCTGAAGAAGTTGTTTCATCAGGGTCGTTGCTCTGGCTAACATCTCGTGGGTTTTGAGGCATGGGACGAATCCTGGCAACAACGGGTGAGGAAGACTCACAATCCACTCGACTCCTCATGACGTGAATGTGAGATACTTTTTTACTGCTGTCTTGTAGCTTGTAGGGTGTGACAAAGTCAAATGAACCGAGACGACCATGACATTTAGGGCACGACAGCTTTCCCTTTTTCCACTGGAACTGCAAAAAATTATGCCAGAGAAATCAAAGAATCATAGAAAAGTCATAACATTGCACTTATTGTGTGCCAGTTGTTTCCTTTTCATATTTTGCAGAGATAAGAAAAAAGGCATAAGACTAAAGATTGTTATACTAGCAAAGACAAAACTATTAAAAAAAAATAAGCAGGGCTTACCCTCCTTCCAGCATTCAGATACTCAGATGAAGTCACAAAGAAGAATGAAGTGATATTTTCAATCCAAAACCTTATTGAACATCCTCACATTATGTACAATATACATGTATATGCACATGGATTTCCTGATTACAAATACTACAAATACAGTACATGAGCATTAGGGAAATTTCCCATTGCTCCATATTTACTGATGCAGAGTGCTTGGCATGTAGATGTACATGTAATTGACCAAGAAGATACATAGAGCATGAAGCCCAAGAGAGAAGGTGCTGCCAAAGAACCCTACTAAAAAGTGATTTGATACTCATATGGGAGGGCATTATAAGTCCCTTGTACCTTTGGGTCAGGAGTGAATGACTTGTCATGGCTACAAGAATCGGTTCAGACATATAGATGTTTATGTTCATCATTTTCTGTGTGAAATTTAATGGGCACTTAAGTAACGTGTTAAAAATTATTTACTGATCTCTATTCTTCATATTTTCTTTGGAAACAAGGCTAGGGATTGTCCTTTCAAACTTGAGAAAATTTCAGATTTATGTGACAATTGTTTTAGCACTTATCTCCCCAATTGCCTGTACCGGTAGTTCACTATTTATCAATAAAGATATTTTGTTTCTTTTACATGAATGAGCTAAAGAAAAGGTAATACATTTTTTCTTCATTATACCAGGAGGATCTTAATGTCTTTCACATACACTGTAAATGATTTGTTTTTACACTCGGTGCACATGTAGGTTACTAGGTATGAGTACATACCATTAGTTGTCAAATCGACTTAAGTGATTGCAATCATCTAAATAATAGTCTGATTTTGAAAACCTTTTACTGAATGGCACAAAGATTCAATCAGTTTAATTTTGGCCACTACAAGTAGTGGGTTATTGATGTAAAAAAAATGCTCTAATAATAATAATAATAATAATAATAATAGCCTAATAGTCCACTCCAAATTTTATTAAACCGAAACAGAAATTCTTTTTGCCCAATTGATCGTGAGCCCGGCAGCCACTGAGCAGCCCCAGATTATGTACCTGTTTCAGCTCATTGTATGTATGTATGTTATTGACAAAAAAAGATAGATGTCAGTCAATCACTCAATAGTGTCACAGTGAAGTCTAGAAGGTAAACAGGTTTCTTGCATAATGTTAATACAAGGACACTGCTAATGCTTAAATTTCACAGATAGGACATACATGTACATGACATATTCTTAATTCCTGCAAAGTTCTACAGAATTTGATGTTGGGTGCAAAAGGGACCGTATATTTAATACAAGCACCGTAACTGATGTGTGTATTGATCGGAGATTTCAATCTTAGATATACTTTAAAACACTATAAATACATTCACTTAAACTTTGAAAGTTGAAAAAGGAATGGCATAAACTAAGGTTGCCAACATATAGTAAGCTTTTTACAGTGTGGAATGTCATTCATGTGGTATCAGAAATCAGATCATGTGATAACTCATTACAGTATGCTAGCTGCTAATAAGAAATACGAGGCATGCAAGTTCCATGAATTGGTCTCTTAAAAAGTGAAATTTATATAAGTACAGACAAAATCAGACTATTATTTATGATTGCAATCACTTAAGTCGATTTGACAACTAATGGTTGTTATTTTCCCACTTAAAGCCATTTTCAAGCCCTTTTGTTTTGAGAGAAGTTCAAGATTAGTACTGTCTTTCAAATGTCGTTGTAATTTAACGTTTTCATTTTTTGGCCCGCAAATGGGACATAGTACTATTAACAGCTCATCTAAAATAGATTTTCAGTCGCAGTAATACAAGGAACATGTGTGTGGCACTGACGAATACTAGCCTAAATAAGTCAAAGGTTAGTAGTTCAAATGAAATGCTGTTGTTTACATGTATATGAAATATGAATGGTGAAATAAATAATTACAAACCTTATCCAATGTTCTCTGAACCCAAGGAGGCGTTGAGTCTTCCTTGATGAACCATAGTGGGTTGGGTCCGGCTAAGACCGGGCCATATGGAGCAAGTACACCATTAGACGACCCACCTGTCTTCCCTTGGGTGAGGAGTGCATTGAAGCTCTTGGCCGAGCCCTGCATGCTGCTGGCTAGAGACCATGTCGGAGAGGCTGCGGCTGACTGGCCCAGTAGACATTCTGGTACAGAGCTAACTGCGTCCTGGTGATGATAGGTGCTTGTATTGAGGACACAAGAGCTATCAAACAACTGCTGTCTACAAAGTCTACACCTGTATGTCACCCTCTCCCCTGTCCTGTCCATGATGCCTTCCTGAAAAATAAAACAAGAGCAACACCGTTCACCGCCCTGCTGTACTAAGACGCTTTCTATAACCACATCTACATGTCATATAGTATTTGGGGTGTAACAACAGAGTCGTTGGCTCCACACAATGCAGGCTTTATGGTAATTGGGTCAAGGCTCCCTACAGGAAGAGTACACAGAATCCATGGGTTGAACTCTATGAACTTGGCATTGCTAGGGGTATAGACTAGGGGTATAGACTATAGTGTGAATCATCACAGGATACAGGCCAGTAAGACAAGCTTGGAGGAAACATCTATCTCAAGTATGTAAGACATACAGACATGGAATGGATTAGAGTTGAAGAGGAAGGGCAGTAGGAGGGCATACATTTGTATGTACATGGATTTTTTCAAGCCATCCCAATATGGTGCGGCAAAGCAAAATAAATGTTATTATTGACTGTCCCACACACAAATGTGAAGTACTACATCTTGTACTTCATCTGAGGCTTTTTTTTAGCAGAATAGATATGCAAATTGTACCATATACATGAGGGGATAACAAGGAAGGCTCCAGCATTTACCTCCTTTTGACAGCTTGCCTCTTCTCCAAAATTATTGATGACAACAATAATGATTATAATAATAATATTAATACAAGAAATAGCAATGTAATACAATTAACTACATGAAATGACCAAGGGTTTACCATTAGTCTACATACCGGTATGTGTAGACGAGTTTGATGTTTAAACATTTTACCAACCAGTATCAAATGTGCAACTTGGTTGTTACTTGTTTTTTATTTTTTTATTTCTTTGTTTTTAACCAAAACCAAAGTGATTAAAAAAATATATATTTCTCTCAGATCAGTATGTCATCGGTAATTGGGCCTAGAGGTGGTCTAGAAGTGGAATTGTAGTTTCCCATATCATTTTCATCATGAATTAGACATTTCAGGAGTGACACATACTTCGGCACTGCTGTGAGGCACAATAAATCTTGTAAAATTAATCGCCCCTTTACATAACATTTTCAAAATGCACTGCAACTTTCATTTGGTTGGAGTCATGACATTAGAGTCATCAAATTCATGCTTGTGATCCTAAAATACAGAAGCCCTTTAACACATTTATAGGTACCAGTACTTGCATATTCACTGTATGAGGTATTTGTTGGATAAAGTTTCATTTTTTATGTCAACACTTCATACATGTACATGTACACGTTCAGTACACCTGTACATGTGAGCATAAACATATAATTGGTTAAAATTACACTGCTGTCTTTTCTTCAGAACATGACACTGTTCTTGCTATTTTAGTGAGATCGTTTGAAATTCACTACAGAAAAGTGTGATCATAAGAGTAATTCACTACAGATACAGAAATACACAAATATTTTATTTTAATTCAATCTACAAAACTGTATGGTCACAGACAGTAGGGCTCTGTATCACAAATTGGCAATGTTAATTTGATAAAAGTTTGTTCTAGTTGCCTGAGCACTAAAATACATAAGTGTGTGATGCTGGGGAAGGGGGAGGGGGAAAGGGGAGCGGGGGATAGGAGGACAGGGGAGAGAGGGAAAGGGAAACGAAAAAGGGGAGGGGAGGGGAGAGGGGGAGGGGGAAAGGGAAAGAGAGAGGGAAAGGGGAGAGGAAGGAGAGGTAGAGGGAAAGGAAAAAGAGGGAGAAAGGGGAGGGTAAAGGGAAGGAGGAGACCCCCCTCCCCAATGCATTTTGAAAATTGTATTCAACATACTTATTCAAGCAGCAATTTCTTGTCACATTTTGAATATGATAACAAAGCAATCCTTTTCAAGGAAACATTTCTATTAGTGTACTATACTCTTCCATACCGTACTTAAATATATACAAGGCTGAAAGAGTGCAAAAATCATTTTTCATCATTATCAGCTCTCAATATTCTCTTTAAAACTCCTAGAATGTTTTACCTAATCTGTTTCTTTTTAAAATTCTTAGAAGCTGAATGCGAGCGACGCGGATGGAAATTTCCAGTCCCAATGAGGGAAACCGTGGTAACTTCATTACTAAACGAGAAGTGTTATAAATACATTTGGCACAAACATACATTTTCATCACTCAACTCTTCAACAATATATACCGGTAGTGCACATGCACACATCCACATACTGTACACAGTGCAAGTGTCAAAGACTAAGCAAAAATGGGGCTGTTTTTTTTCCTCACAACTTCATTTAGGGTGCTAGACTGGGTTTTCCATCTTCAGGTTTGTCTGTTGAAATATCAAATGTATGTACACTGACCTACACTGTATACTCACAACTTTTTTTAAATTGTTCTTTAAAGTTTTCAAGTCCCTGTCCTTACAATGAATTATCAAAGTCATGTACATGTACAATGTAGACTAGATCTTTCAGATGGCATTAGTTTAGGAGGGCGGTTCCTGTGCCCCTCCCCCCAACCTACAAGTTGAAGTCTCCCTGTTTTGTGGCCACACTAGAAATATATAACAAATTACTTTTCTCTACATTGTACTTGCATAAAATAATACAAGATATCTATAAGTAAAATCTGTTGTATGTAGGTACAGTCCTCCAAACTATAACTCTGGGCCCAAAATAATTTCAGAATTTTGACAGAGGGCTACTGAATACAGATCCCTCAAAAATTAAATCTGGGCCCCAAGAGAAAATTCAGTTTTGAGCTCTAAAGTGAATGTCGAAAAAAAAGTTTACCCAACTGTGGTAACTTCTAATTAAAAAGTTATAACCTGTATGACCTTGAATCATATTTTATTGTAAAGAAGAACTTATACCCTGTCTAATGATACCATTTTCAAATTGTGCTGCCAAGGATGACTGAACAGCAGGATTTTCAAAAACTATTGTCAAAATCCTCTTGTACTAAGTCCGGCTGAAGCAATGAATGTGGGTCAAAGCTACATGTATTATGTGTGTTTTCATTCCAAAACAATTGCTCTTTTATTTACTTTGACTATAGGCAGTTAAAAAAGTGTAAACATCAACTCAAACTTATCTCAAAGAAATGCTTATTACAAGCAAAATTTATTTATGATTCTTTTCGTTCTGATGATTACAATCTTGACTTCATTCGCATCCCTTGTTTCAAGAAACCTTCTTATAGAGTGATACAAAGTGGATCAAGTTTATCAGGATTTTTTCTTTTTAAATCTAAGTCTGCTGTCAATTTTTTATTTGACGCATATTTTTATAAATATTTTTTCTTGCCTTTTGGGTTAAGTACATAACCTTTGAGTTTTTGATCGCAATTCAAGATAAACACCTTTAATATCCCCCTTATGCATGTTAAATGGCGCAGTGTACAAGTGAGCAGAGAGAACTTGGATATCATGACACAAGAAGTTAGTAGGCCATCTAAAATAGTTAAAGGTTATCCTGTCTATAGAAACAATGTTCTGTGAAGCCTAGTTACATTGCATCATTTTAAATAATGAAATACTGAAGCACGAAGCACAATTTAACTTTTAAAAGGATTTAAGACCAAAGAAGCAAATGCACATTGCCTGACCCACATTGATTCCAAACTGGAACAAGGCAATTTTGACAACACTTTTTAAAGACCCTGGTGCTCATTCCCCCATGGCAGAAATATTATGACAGCACACCAAGCCACCTGGAGGCCCAATTTTAATCCCGAGTCACATGATTCACCATGCTGACTTTAACTGCTATATGTTGATTAATCAGAGTAAAAATACTTCTAAAATTTGCAGGAGCACTTTTAGAATATGGTGTCATATTATGCATGCAATTTTCTCACATTAATATTCTTCTTCTTTGGGTAACGTCTACATGTACCTCCTACACAGTTGAAGATTCTTGCAGACTGATATTAAGTATCTATATATATATGTATTCAATTGTTTTTTACCAGAGCTCTGTTTCAATTTACCAGAGTACTTTTGGATCTTTTGAGAGCTATATAGCCTATATTGCTCACCAATCCCATGTAATTTTTTTCACAGTGATAAACGCATTGTAAAAACTCCAGCCTCCAGATTACATGGTATCCCTGGTCCTCGTGCATACATGTACATGTACTTGCATTTAATGAAAGCAGAAATTCAGAGAAACAAATGGCAAAAATAGACAGTTACAGAAATATCAGACAATAAGAAAATCATATTTCATATTCTGATTAACAATAATTTAGGAAACTGAAGGCAAAATAACGATTAATTAAAGTGTTTCTGATGTCAATTCCTCACTTTTCATCAATTGTTATTATAATTTGATTTCATAAATTCCTTATATTGTACTCTGGCAAAAGATTTTGTCATGCATTTGTAATGTATTTATGCACCACCTTCAAAAAATAAGTTGATCTGCATGTACATGAGATGGAAATCCTTAAACATAAAATATGGCATGGATTGTCATAAGACATCTATATCGCACATTAATTTTTTTTAATTTGACCACACATTATGCAAACAGACTCACAAACTGTCTCTATATAAGTCAACTCAAACAGACAAGTCTATAATGTATAAAAATTTTAAAAATTCAAATCGGACAAAACGTTAAATTGAGCCTTGAGGCCCTGTACAGAGGAGTCACCACCCAGTGGCGGGCAGGTAAAAACATGTTAATGTTAACTCTATTTGGAGACGGGCCCCCTCCCCTGGTGCTCAAGGGGGGGGGGGGGGGGGGTACGATATTTAAATTTTTGAGGGAAAAAAAACAAATTAGTGCTCACAAACACCCCCCCCCCCCCCAACAAGCGAATTATCGGCCGACGCAATTTGCAAATTTTCGGGACAAAAAAAAAAAGATTGCTCAGGTGACGCAAAAAAAAGTAAAAAATACATGTATTAAAGTCCTAGACTACATAGACTAGACCTAATAATAATATCCTTTAATGATTGTCCTTGTACATACAGCTCACAGGGGTACGAGAATATCACTTTTAGTTTTAATTCTGGGGGGGGGGGTGCAGAATTTAGTCTAGATCTAGAATTAGTCTAGATCGAGATCTATTCTAGACCTATCTGTTCATGGGAGGATGATGGGAGGATGATGCAGGATATTTTAGGACAAGTTTTACATGTCATGTGTACATTGTTTTGTAGGTCCTCCTAGACGAAGGAAAAAAACCTAATTAAATGTAGGTCAGTGCTATAAGTTTCATGAAATTGTCAAAAGACACACATTTTTATGTTCGACCACACATGATGCTGCACATCCAAATTCAAAATCAACAGACACACATCCAGACAGACACACATCCAGAAAGTCACACACAAACTGTCTCACAAAGCTGTCAACACATTAAAGAAAATAATAATAATTTAAAAAAATAGGTCTACAACTAAATTACGACTAGACTTAGGCTTGTTACTTACATGCACAAGGCAAATCAAGAAGAGAAGACAGTTTGTGCCATTGAATAAGAGCTAACACTGATGAAACTTGTATTTTCTGCTCTAGTCAGAGCCAAAAGAGAGAGCCAAAAGACAGACGGCGCGGTGGTGTGGGTCTAGATTTGTTGTTTTTTTGCTCTCGATCTCTGACAATCACCCATCTCCAGATCGACCAATAGACAACCCGACCCAGTTGACTCCCTCCAACACACCTGTTCGACCCAATCAACTTGAGTGTATATAGCAGAACTCCCTGCTAGTAGTTTTATCGGCTCAATTTACTGTTACATTTTCATGTATTTATCTAAAACGATTTGTATCATCATTAAACATAGGAGTTTAGTGCATCTGTTGAGCTCGGGGACTTTTTGACCTTCCATTAATTGATATTAGAGAAAGATAATTCGTTGTTCCATTCTCGACCCTCAATCCTTCTCTGAATTCAGATTCCCCCCTCCAGCGCAAAGCGCAGAAGCTTAACATTTCATTAAGTTATTAGAGAAAGAAGACGATTCGTTGTACCGTTCTCGATTCTTAATCATTGTCTGAATTCAGTTTCCATACCCCTCCCGCGCGAAGCGCGGAAGTTTGACGTTTCATTAAATCATTAGAGAAAGAGTACCGTTCTGGACTCTTAATCCTCCCCCCCCCCCCTCTCCCGCGCGAAGCGCGAAAGCTTTGCATACATGCCAACATCAGTTGAAAATCAGAAATCTGTACAAATTATGCTATTTAAAAAAAAAAGAGGAACAATCCTAACTCTCCTATTCAATACTACAGACAAATTTGTACAGGAAGAGGAACACCTGCATTAAAATGATAATTATCTTCTCCCAAAAAGAGGAATGTTCCTCTTTAATCTGAAAAGTTGGCATGTATGGCTTTAACGTTTCATTAAATTTTAGAGAAAGAAGACGATTCGTTGTACCGTTCTATGTTGTTAATCATTGTCTGAATTCAGTTTCCCCCCTCCGCGCAAAGCGCGGAAGCTTTGACGTTTCATTAAATTATTAGAGAAAGAAGATGATTCGTTGTTCCATTCTAGTACTCTAAATCCTTGTCTGAATTCAGTTTTCCTCCTCCCGCGCATAGCGCGTAAGCTTCTCACGCTTCATTAAATTATGAGAGAAAGAAGATGATTCGTTGTCCCATTCTCGATTCTTAATCCTTGTTTGAATTCATTTTCCCCCTTCCGCGCGAGGCGCGGAAGCTTTGACCTTTCATAGTTTAATGAAATTATTAGAGAAAGAATTCGTTGTTCCATTCCCGACTCTTAATCCTTCTCTGAATTCAGTTTCCCCCTGCAGCGCAAAGCGCAGAAGCTTAACGTTTCATTAAATTATTAGAGAAAGAAGATGATTTGTTGTACCGTTTTAGACTTTTTCTGCTCCTTTTTTCGTCCTATGTCCTCTTACTGCCCCTATACCGCCCCTAGCTACGCATGCTTTAAAGGGAAATGAAACAATCATGATATTGATAGCATACAATAATTAGGTCAGTAGAAATGAAAGGGGAAAAAAAGTTCTATTTGTACACCAACCATGAAATAATCGCGACCGGGAGCGTCATATCTTAGTTTTGTGTTATCGGGCGAGGGGGAGGGGAATTTATGCGGCCGGCCCGGCCCCCTATTCAATAACGTTTCCCACGCCTTCTGGAATGACCCCAAATCTCCCGATTACAGTTTTTCCCTTATTCGTCGTTACTGTCACTTAGCGCCATTTTCTTGTCTTTCCCCCTTTCTCACCCGACTTCTCTCTTCCCCTTCCCACCCCCCCCCCCCACCCACTCAGTGTTATCTAGGGTATGCGCATGTACTATGTTCCCTCTCTTAGTTTGAAAGCACCCCTTTATCTTCGGTGTGTTAAGTCAGTGCGGGCCGGATTTGTGTGTATTACGGGCCGGACTTTGTTGCGTGAAAAGTAACCCTTTATCGGAAATTTTGGGAACACAAAATCGGTCCCTCCGACCCCGGAGTGGGAGTGAAGTGGGGGGGGGGGGGGGGGAGATCTTCTTCTTTTTATTTCTCTCTCTCTCTCTCTCTTCTTTCTTTTCTCTTCTCTTTTCTTTTCTCTTCTCCTTTCTTTTCTCTTCTCCTTTCTTTTCTCTTCTCCTTTTTTCTTCTCTTCTCCTTTTTTTTTTTTTTCTCTTTTTTTTTTGCGCCGCCAATAGGGAGGGCCGCGGCCGTTTCGCCCCCCCCCCTGGATCCGCCACTGGCCTTTGAGATGAAGCGAGAGGAATATAAGTGAGCAAAACATAGCATCAAAAGTATCACCTACTTCAAGATAAAAATGGCATTGATACCAGTGGAGGATCTGGGGGAGGGGGGGGGGAGGGGGGAGGGCCCCCTCCCCTGGCAAAAAAAGCAGGTAAATTTAAACTTTTTTTAAATAAAAAAGAAGACGGGCACTCCCCCTGGCTCAAGGGGGGGAGGGTGGGCGGCTGTTGATTCTGCCTTAAATATTTACTCCCCCCCCCCCCCCGCTTATTCGCCGGCTGGCTGATTGGGCTCTAAATATTTTCTCACAAATTTGGAAGAAAAAAACAAATTAGTGATTAATAGGATCTTGATTGATAATTATTTGCAATCTAAACAAACGAAGAAAAGATTTAAAATTATACATGCTTTGCTATACAGGATTATAACAGTTGTTCCCTTCAAAGATCTTCTTTCCTCAACATATACCCTTTCGTACTTTAAGACTAGCTAAGCAAAGGCACTTTGTGCACTGTCTCCAGCATGTCTAGTGGGTATCTGAAGGAGGGGGCATTGGTGGTAGTACGTGTCATGGGCGGCCCTCGGAAGGAGAGTGGAAACTGGAATGGGTTGCAAATTAAAGAGAGAGGGATGCAGGAAGTGATCGAGAGAGTGAGAATAGTAGAAAAGGAGGGTAACATGCTTCTAATTATAAAGTCTGTATGAAAATTGTCCCTGATTAATGAGGCCTGCACCCTAAGGAAAAATTATCCATGACAATTACCCACCCCCGCCCCCCCCCCCATGATATGAAAATTTAATATTTTTAAAATTATACAAGTGGACAAAATATCTGAATGGGCATGAATAATTTTGTTCATTTCAAATATAGGGACATATTGACTACTTTGCAACAAAATTGATGTGATGTCGACTGGTACCATCAGTATTCCAATTTTTATGCTTTCATAATTACTGCCATGATTCTATGCGCTCTTCCCGTCCGTCCTCTTTATTCATGTTTAGAAAAAAGTGGCGATTTTGGGGGTAGACGAATATTTTTTGGCCGATTCGTCTAGCCACCTCACGGGACTCGCAAATCATAAGATCTTGCTACGGCCGAGCGCCAGAGCGGCGGCCTCCGCTGCAGGGCTAAGGGGAGGCTAGGCCAGGGGGAATCGTAAGACATCGTACTAGTGTAGTCATACGTGTATATGCATATTACGTAAGCAAGTATTGCCGAAATCTTCACAGCTCAGGCAGTCACACGGAAGTGTTGAGGAAAATGGCTCTACTCAAGCAATTGTTTGCATTTCGTGAGTTATGAGCTGTGATTTAGACCTATGTATTGTACATTTTTGCTGTGATTTACATATAACTTGTTCGAAAAACGGCTGAACCCGGAAAAAAAAAGTTGCATAATTTTATCTTCAGTCCCACGCTATTCTAATTTGCGTTAGTTAATTAAGGGGAAGGGGACCGGGGGTTGGGTGTTCAAAATAGTTTGGGCAAGCGCAAGCTGCATTACTATCCTGGCTGTGTATTAACCACTGTACACAACTCAACTGATTTCACTAAAAATCGGTACTTTAGTGACAATTGATGACACCTAAATAGCAGTAAAATACAATTTTTACAACTTAATGATGTTAGAATCTTAGAATTAGACTCTAATTCTAAAAAGAATAATTTAAAAAAATTCAAATTGTAAGTCTAGTGTCAAATTAGACCGAATTTTTCTGTCTCTTTCGTTCGTTAGCCTCTGATTTATTTAGGTAGGTCAGCTCTCTTTTTAGAGACAGAACATCCCTATACGCTGTAGTGGACGTGCGTTTGTGTAAAGAAACGTTACACAAAACTTGGCCAAACTTAATCCCTAATTTTGATATTTTACCGGATGCATATCCGATGTATTTATATCCCTAAATTATCTACATGCTTAACTACTTCGGTTCCACTTACCAACTTGACTACTTCGATCCGTTTAATGGTCCCTTTTCAGGAAATTATGGGTCAAGATCGACATCCATGAAGAAAATCTTTACCTTTACCTTTACCTTTACCGCAAATACTGGAAGAATGCTGAGACAGCAGTCGAGCTTCCAGGTCTATCTTCTTGGTCTATCTTCTTGAACTCATACTCTTTAATAATAATTCTCATTATATGCAAGGGAGGCAGAGGGGCAAGAGGTTGCATCTTGACTGGACAATGTAGCCGGGTTGCGTCTCTTCTAGTCTACGCCGAAGGCAAAATGATTATAACGGAAAAACTGCATGTCATTACGAACTCATAGCTCGTGCACAGTTTTTCCTACCCAAATCAGAGGCTAACGAACAAAAGAGACAGAAAAATTCGGTCTAGTGTCAAATTTGCCGATCAGCAACATCGGTTCTATTTGTGTGCAGTCTATGCAATAGTGTGTGGTGTGTGTATTTGTGTATTATACCTGCCTCTCAGCAAGTATGCAGTGCTAGAGGTCAATATGCATTAGCATTGACTCTCTTTGCTTTGGTGGAGTGTGGGCAAGTTCGATCAACTCGGGATATGATCATGATGTATTTGTTGCTTTTACAAAGTAATATAGGCCCAGTCCATTCCAAAAAATAATTTACTTTCAATAGAAGCAGAAAAATCTGACTAACCAATCGCAAAAAAGTCTGTGCAAAATCGGATAACTAATAAGAAAGTTAAGAATTTTTAATGACATTAAAAACTTTGAAAATCACTAGACAAATTACGAACTCACTCATGAGTCCGTGACGTCATGTCCTCACTATCCACTAATTATTTTCTTTATATTAATGATATAAATTGTCTATTTTCTCCTTAAGAATCTTATTTCTTCACACCAGCATCCAAGTTAGATTAATAGTAATATGTTTTTGTGTGGATGCACTAATATGATGTAATTGTTTCCAGTTAAATTATCAAAAATGTGAATTTTTATAAACTATTTATATAAAAATCAATAATTATGAATATACAATATTCAGAAAATAATATAGATTCTTCAAAGTTCATAAAAGATTTTGTGAAATGTCATGCACGCAATATGACACAAATCATATAACCTGGGCAAAGGCATGGGGAAATCAAGTTTTGGGGAATAAAAAGGGAAATTAATGGGATTAAACCATATAGAGCAATTGATAAATAGTGAGGACATGACGTCACAAACTGATCTTGGCGATTTGTGTCGTGATTCTCATTGTACCATAGTTTTAGATACTTTTTCAAAAATTCATAACTTTCTTATTAGTTATCCAATTTTGCTCAAACTTTTTTTGATTGGTTTGTCTGATTTTTCTGCTTTTATTGAAGGTACTGGTAAGTTATTTTTTGAGTGGACTTGTCCTTTAACTATTATTATTAATAGTAGTAATAGTAGTAGTACAGTAGATTTAGTAGTTAGGTTTATTAATCATTAGATCTAGACTAGATCATGTAGGCCTAGGGCTAGGCCTATTTAGAATATTAATGTTATAACTATTATTCAATATTAATTATAACATATATTATGATTATTATGATTATTATCATCATCGTATTTAGGCTCCTATCTCTATTTTTCATATTATTACTAATATTGATATTAAAGATCCTTTTGTATACTAGTTTTATTGTTATGATAAATATGGAAAGTATTGTAAAGATTTAAAATGTTCGCAGAGATTTTGAAAATATTAGAAAGTGTGATATTCGATCTATGTTTTTGGTGTTCTACACAAATTTATTTATTTCAACTATTATTAAATGGACAGCAAAGTTTTTTACTACAAATGGGTTCAACTAGAAAATTTATTGTCAAAGGAATGCAGAGATACCACTTTCTAAAGGGTGCGCGCTGCAACTAATAAAGTCATAAAAACAACGATGCCTTACTTCAAACATGCGCACAGAAGTTTACAGCTGATTTATTTTTAAATGTGATCCATCAAAATTAAGGTAATTTCATAATTTGCCAGGCAAGATATCATACAATCAGATATTACCACTTCTTACTTAAAATTTTGAGGATATCTGATCTCAAAATGAATATTTCCAGACCCTTATCAGTAAGTTAATAACACTTTTTTTAAATTTTTTTTAAAGGGGGGAGGGGGGGGGTTTGCTAAAAAATACACACATAATACACGCACAACATAAATAGAGGGGAAGGGTTTCACGCCAAACCCCCCCCCCCCCCTGCGTACGTGCCTGACCATAGCAATTGTTGAGGGTAGAATGAGGAACTGTATATTTTGTCCGTCATGATCTTGGTGACTACTACCCTTCCAGCTAAATGGGCTTGGTGATTTATTAAATTTAAAATCACAAGCCTAATGGCTGGCATGTACCTATCTACATGTATTTGGAGACCTGATAAAAAAAGGGTATTTTTATTAAGGATTAGATAACCGTAAACCCATCTACAGATGCAAAACCAAAAGAACTGGCTTTGGCATCTGCCAATACGCTCCCCTTCCCATCCGCCGGAATATACACACAATCGCGGAATTAGAAGAAAAAAATTCAATAAAGAAGAAAAAATTACCACAAACGATATATTGCTTTGCTTACTTTGCTGTTTTAGTGCGTAGTGTAACATAAAGATGTTTTGATTTTGGATGCTTTATTTTAGTGCACTAATTTGTTCACTTCTTGCATGTTCAATGCTTATGCCATCTAATCAAGTGAACTGATTAGCACACATTTTGTCATTTTCCTTTCTTTATTTTATGTTTGTACATACCTCAATCTTGTTATGCAGGACCCAGCATGCTCCAGAGATGTGTTGGTGGAATGCTAGTACAGGAGTCAAGATTGATCTCCACTTCAGTTTGTCAAAGAGCCGATGCAAGTGGCCAGGAAACAAGCCAGTAAGTTGCTACCACACCATTTATGAATGGCGCTATGAAACTATTTGAATTAGAAAGAAAGGTTGGTATCATATGACCTACCGTACATTCAAGAAGTAATGCTCTTCTAATATTGATAAGCAATGCCATGAACCACTTATATATTTGAATTAGGCAGGCCTATGTACAAAACATTTCTTTTGAAATTACAAGAACACAATTTCCACTTACATTGTGGAGGGGTTTTGGGCAGATATTTGTTATCTTTTACAGCTGTTGTACTTTGCTCAAGATGTCTGAGGAACAAACTAATGGAGTACTCAAAATGTTGATTTTATTTAGCTCATCCAGTGACACTATAATATTAGTCTTATCTTTTACAAGATATGAAAAGCTTGCTTGGATTATATGCCGCCCCAGTTTATTATAACTAGCCTTGTTGAGTTTAAACCACATTATTAAATTTCATATTTTGTATCAAACATCATGTATTTTATTTTGATTGTAGGAAAGCCAAGACAGGTATCATGATGTTGAACATGGGTGGTCCAGAGAACACTGATGAAGTCCATGACTTTCTTCTTCGTCTCTTCATGGACAAGGATATCATTCCTCTACCAGCTCAGAGGTAGGTTCAGGATACTGCTAGTATTTGTAGGGTGTAGTAACACCTGACTTCATTTTGTTTGTTTATATCTAGCGTTTCATGTGTAAGAGTGCAACTGAGTTTTAGGTTTGGGTTAGGGTTATGGATAGGGTTGCAACTGGGTTGTAAGTTAGGGATAGGTGTGGTATCGGTCAAGTGTTGAAGTTAGGAATTCTAAGATGGCAGAGAAATTATTGCCAGAGCAGGTGTCATAGAGCCACATTTAGGTTGGAACTTGCATGATGATTTTCAAACACATATTCTTTGTGCTTAACTATGTAAAGTTGTAAGCAATGAATGCATTAAGGAATCAAGAACTACCCTACGGTTTCCCACCTTTTACTTGAAATGGAAGAGAGAAAAAAGCTATCAAGGGATGTGAAGGTCAAAGATCAGAGGGTCATGTATGTACCGTAATTAACGGTGTATAAACCGCCCTCGTGTATTAACCGCACCCCTCTTTTTCGCCACATTTTTTTTTTGCTGATTTTTTTTTTTGCCGACTTAAAACACAGTAGAGGACCTAGGATAGAACCTTGTGGTACGCCGTGTAATAGAAGAAAAATTGGAGGAATTATTATTATAAACTACATATTGAAATCTATCAGAAAGATTACTTTCAAACCAAGATGACAGACAAATTTGAGTGTGGTTCTAGTTTCCGAGTGGTGAGTCAACACACCGATAACTGAGCTGGGAGACATTGCCAGGCATAGCGCCAGGTGGAGGGGCATAAATCGAAACTTAATTATTTTTTTTTGTGTACCGTGTATAAACTGCACCCCCGACTTCGCATTTTCTTTGGGGGCAAAAAGGTGCAGTTAATACACTGTTAATTACGGTATATGAAAAAAAAGCTTGTAATCACGATATTCTGAGAACCTGTTAATGAATGACAATAAAACTAGAATTTTAAAAATTGCTTCTGTTTTGGTTTGTAAAATTGCTCTATGGCAGAGGCATCATTTTTGACTGCACGTAGTTGAAGATCCATCTAGTTTATCTTAGTAATATTTGTTGTCTTTATCTATTTATCTAGTAAATTGGCACCCATCATAGCCAGACGAAGAACTCCCAAGATCCAGGCCCAGTACAAGAAGATTGGAGGAGGTTCTCCTATCAAGAAATGGACCAAGTTACAAGGAGAAGGGCTTGTGAAATTACTAGACAAACTATCACCTGAAACAGGTAAGCAAATGTCTTCTCCTCCCTCATTCCAAATGAGTGAAAAGATAGGAAATGGTAAATGCATTTGAGTTCTTGTTACTATCTATCCGCACTTGAGTTGAAGCTGTATGCATCTACCACACAAAGCCATCAGGCTTAATATGCACCCGCAGAAAGCGCATTTAACCTCTCCACGCACTTACTGCGCATCGTGTACTTAAAAATAATAATAATAATAATAAAAACGTTACTTATAAAGCGCTTACCACCGAAGTCTCTAAGCGCTATACACACAAAATAGACTGATATACAATTACATCTTATACAAAACTAAAAATGCAAATAGACATACAAATTACAATACATATGGAATACACGTCAAAGTGAACAGAGTTAATTAATCATCAAACGCAATTTTGAATAAATGTGTCTTGAGACTAGTTTTGAATAGGTTAACAGTTTGACAGTTTTTTACATTTAAAGGTAATCTGTTCCAAAGTTCAGCAGAAGCTTTGCGAAAGGAGCGATTACCATAAGAAAGAGTTGACACAGAAGTAGATACAAGGTTTAATTGTGAAGATGACCGTAAACTGCGTGAGGGTTTGTATTCCTCAATTAATTCTTGCAGATAAATTGGTGCCAATTCATGAATGCATTTATAAGTTAAAACTAAGATTTTGTACATAATGCGGTACCTCACCGGCAACCAATGCAATTCGCGAAGTACTGGGGTGATGTGTTCACAAGAACGCATGCGTGTTACAAGCCTGGCAGCAGAGTTTTGGATTCTCTGGAGTCTCGCAATGTGCGAGTCCGGAAGGCCATAAAGAAGGCTATTGCATTGATCAAGATAACAAATAATAAATGCATGTATAAGCGTTTCGGTAGATTTTTGATCAAGAAAATTTCTAGTACGACCTATCTTGTACAAGGCATATGAAGCTGAGCGACAAATATTTTTTATATAATCATCCATCCTAAGGTCATTTTCAAAGATGACACCAAGGTTACGTGCACTTTTGACAGGTTGTATCGGAACATTAGCAATTTCGACAGATGGTAAATAGGAGGACTTTCTGAATCGAGATGTTTCATGTATAACCTCAGTTTTATCCTCATTTAACTTCAAATCATTAGCAGTGGACCAAGCTTTGATATCATTTATACATCTTTCAAGTTTAGTAATAACAGAATGGTCAGAATCACGTTTCAAAACAACATAAACTTGGGTGTCATCTGCATATATCATTCGGCCCAAACCATGCGCTTCAATAATATCTTCAAGTGGTGCAGTGTACAGAGTAAATGATAAAGGTCCGATGACGGAACCTTGAGGAACACCTTCAAGTGGAACATGAGGTTTGGATAATGAGTCATTAATGACAATAGATTGTGAACGATTCATAAAGTATGTTTTAAACCAATTCAAGGCAGTACCTGATACACCATATCTATTACGTAAGCGATCAAGAAAAACATCATGACTGATAGTATCGAAAGCCGCAGAATAGTCTAAAAGTATTAAAACAGCTTCATCACCTTGGTCCACAGCTAACAACAAATCATTATATACACGTAAAAGAGCAGTTTCAACACTATGAGAAGATCTATAAGCAGATTGCATTTTACTACACAGATTGTTTGATGATAGATAGCCCTGAATTTGAGAAGCACAAGCACGTTCAATTGTTTTAGCAAGAAACTTAAGGTTGGCAACAGGCCGATAGTTTTTCAAAATTTCACAATCCAAATTTGGTTTCTTCAAAAGAGGGGTGATTTGTGCCGATTTCAAAACATCGGGAAATTGACCACTTTGAATAGACATGTTTATAATTTTGGTAATGACTGGTAAAAGCTCATCTAAACAGTTTTTAAGCAGCCATGTCGGCATTGGATCGAGACTACATGAAGTTGATGGAGACTTCATTATTATAACTCTGACAGTATCCTCTGATACTGGTGAAAATTCAGAAAATGAAGAATTGCATGAATCAAGCATGTATATGGAAACATCCGTTTTTGATGAATCCTTAAGAACATTTTTGATACTCCGAATTTTGCCTGTAAAAAAGTCAGAAAAACGTTCAGCAAGTGAAAGATCAGAATCGCCAGAAGGTAACACCTTGGATACTTTTGGTATGCACAATTTGTTGACTTTTGAAATAGCTGCTTTGAATTACAGCCTTCAAATTGTTTTGAATGATGGTTTTGTTTAGATTGTTTGATCATGCGATTATATTCATAACATTGGTTTTTTAAAATTTGTCTGTCAACTTCTAATTTAGAAGCAATCCAACGTCGCTCAAGGCGTCGTAAGATCCGTTTCATTTCATGTAATTTTTCATTGAACCAAGGTGCGTTAGGACGACACCTGATTGTGCGAGTTATTAAAGGTGCATGCTTGTCTTTAAGGTCATTTAGAACAGAGTCATATTGACAAACAAGGTTGTCCAATTCAGATGCGGGAGATTTATACAGAGGTGAATTTAATATATCAGTGCGAAAGACATTAATATCAATATCGCGAAATTTACGAAAAGAGATTTTGATTTGATTTTTTATGCCTCCGCCACCGAAGGTGGTGCCGGAGGCATCATGTTTTCGGGTTGTCCGTCCGTACGTCCGTCCGTACGTCCGTCCCGTTTGACCGTTATCACAATATCTCAAGAACCATTTAAGATTTAAACTTAAGACTCGGGAATAGTATTTATCACCATAGGAAGACGATCTGATTAGATTTTGGAGTACGTAGGTCAAAGGTCACAGGTCACAGAGGTCAACTTATGAAATTCCTTGTATTGAGTTTGTTAGCGCGATATCTCAAGAACCATTTGAGATTTAAACTTCAAACTTAAGGATAGTATGTATCACCATAGGAAGACGATCTGATTAGATTTTGGAGCACGTATGTCAAAGGTCAAGGGTCACAGAGGTCAACTTATGAAATTCCATACATTGAGATTGTTATCATGATATCTCAAGAACCACTGGAGATTTAAACTTCAAACTTAGTGATAGTGTGTATCACTATAGGAAAACAATCTGATTAGATTTTGGAGCACGTATGTCAAAGGTCAAGGGTCACAGAGGTCAACTTATGAAATTCCATACATTGAGATTGTTATCATGATATCTCAAGAACCACTGGAGATTTAAACTTCAAACTTAGTGATAGTGTGTATCACTATAGGAAAACAATCTGATTAGATTTTGGAGCACGTAGGTCAAAGGTCAAGGGTCACAGAGGTCAACTTATGAAATTCCATACATTGAGATTGTTATCATGATATCTCAAGAACCACTGGAGATGTAAAAACTTCAAACTTAATGATAGTGTGTATCACCATAGGAAGACAATCTGATTAGATTTTGGAGCACGTAGGTCAAAGGTCAAAGGCCACAGCGCACATTATGAATGCAAAAACAGCTTGTGATCGCGTTATCTCAAGAACCGATTGATGGATTCATGCCAAAATTAGGTCATGTTTGTTACTTGCAGAGCCAATGAACTGAGTAGATTCTTGGTTCATAAGGTCAAAGGTCAAAGGTCATGGGCCCATTATGTATGCAAAAATAGCTTGTGAACGCATTCTCATTAGAACTGACAGATGGATTACTATTTAACTCAGAACATCTTGCAGAGCCAATGAACTGAGTAGATTTTATGGTCATGAGGTCAAAGATCAAAGGGTCATATATGTATATGAGAAATTGCTTGTAATCACAATATTCTGAGAACCTGTCAATGGATTACCATTGAACGTGAATTCAATTTTTTTTTTTCTGTTTTGGTTTGTAAAATTGCTCTATAACGGAGGCATCATTTTCGACTGCGCGCAGTCGAATTCCATCTAGTTTGATTTTGATTTGATTTTGATTTTGATTTTGATCGTTGAATAGTTCTGAAAACTATTGCACGTTGTTTAATGAAAAAACGGTGATAGTGTCAGTAAATGATCAACACGTAATCGCGTTTGACTCATCATTTGTATAGGATCTAGGAGTGAGTTGTAAAAAATCTTAATGATCGATAGTAAAAGTAAACATAGCAAAAATGTGTCATTAGTCAGTTTCTAGTGCTATAGTCGGTTCTCACTTTCAATCCTCGATCCAATATTATACCTAGCCCCTAACCATAATCATAAATATAACTTAAAACCATTCACAAAGTTCAAGCCCTGACCCTACATTTGTATCTGAGCTTTAACAAAACAAGGGCAGGAGCAAATGTCACCAGAGATAATTTTGGTTCACTTAGGTTAGGTAATGAAGTTTAAACAAATTGTGTAATACTGTTATCCGTTTAAAGAAAAATGGTATTACTTGTATACTTTTACATTGTAAACTTCAGGTACATGTATGCATCAGGACCCTTTTTTCTATATAGATTCTGAGGCTATAATAGCGAGTGTATAATATACACTTGCTATTATAGCCTCAGAATCTCAGAATCTATATATAGAAACAGGCACAATACATATTATGTATTGTACCTGACTACCTGTAAATTTTACAGTATATTTAAGTGTCGTTGTTGTGTATTGATTAATTTGATTTTAGCAACTACCAAGCCTTTATCAACAAATTTCAATTAATAATGGGCATATGGGTACCACACGTTCTAAATTTCAAGGTCATCGTATTATTAACATTGTGGTGGCTGTCTTTGCCTATCCTACTCTTATCCTTCTTGATTTGAGAAAGCAACACAAAATGAAGGTTTGTTTTGGGAATAGTACGCAAGGATTATATTCAGAAGAGATTGGTAGTGTTGGAGTAAGATGGTGCTGTATTATTATATTTTTTACTTAATTTTTTCTCAGGTTTTTATGAATTCCTCCATGATTTGAAGGCACATAATTTTAGGTTCCAAAGCTATAATTTCTAATTTTTTCTATCAGACTTTCAGGTTCCTGACCCATTGTATTTGTATGGGAACTGGAAGTGCACTCTACAAATATACCCATGGCCAGTGCTGCCCTCTATGGCCGAATACCGTAGTTGTAGTAGCAAGAATCGGATCATCATCATGTCTTTCGTTTCTCCCGTAATTATTTTGTTCAAAAAATTTGTGAAAAGGGTAATTTGGTCCGGTGATTAGTGGTGGATAAGAGTTGAAGAATTCCAAGTTTCTTTTCAAATCTGGTACCCTAATACATTGTAAATGTCGTTCTTTTTTTCTCCTAAGGAGGTGGAATTTTAGAGTAAAATAGAGATGTTTTTTTATTATGTTCAATCTGTCGTGCCTGGAGAGCGTAAGAACAATTTAAAAATGAATAGAACTTTAAACATTTATTTTTGATTTGTCTCTCAAATCTTGTCTTTTATGCTACACAACATTACCAAATAAACAAAAATTGTATTTGAAAAGACTTTTATACCGGCACTCCTTTAAAAAAAAGGCTCTTTTGTTGTTATGTGTGAACTGTTGTTCTTTACTCAGAATAACAATAATACAAAGTTTGGAACTCACACTTTCTTGCTCATTCAAAGTAGATCTAGGATAATCCCAAGAAATCCGAATAGATATCAGGTAGAATGCTGCAAACTACTCATGACTTTAATGAAGAACTTTTAGAATATATGATCGATGAACTGTCAATTTTCTGGTGATTTCTAACTCTACCTTAGATTGAAACTTGAAAGCAAACTAATAAAAAGTTAATATTCTAACATTGATGCTACATACATGAGAGTGTAGAAGTTGGGTTGAGTGACAATCCAACTGATTGTATTTTAATAGGTGTTTGCAACAAAAGGAACTCGTCACTGAACTTTACCCTAGACTTTCCACATGAATTCATCCGCGACATAAAAGGCTTTTGATATCAAGATCTTTGTGTGGGCTGCAGTTATTGAGTTTTTGTCTGGGTTTTGGTGTTGTTCGGGGTCCCTTGAGAGTTGATTGTCTCATAAACAATGAGAGCTTTTAGTTTAGAATTTTCAAGGTAATTTTTTCATCTTGATTTGATTTGGGAAACAAGATAAGTCTAGACAGGCTTTCAGTAAGGTTTCAAAAACATGTTCAAAAACATAAATTTTAGAATTATGCATACTCAAATATCAAGTATGGGCATGAAATGAATCAGAATGGAAGAATTGGAACTCTATTAAGATTCATTTTCATACAGTGAGCCTTTTCTTGTATACTTGTTGCTTCTCTTTTTAAGGAAAACTTTTATCTTATTGATATTCATTTGTCAAACAGAAACATCATATGCCATTTCTTATAAATAAATTTCTCCCAAACCAATAAATCTCTGTTTTCTTGTTTCATTCAGCTCCACACAAGTACTACATTGGTTTCAGATATGTGAACCCACTCACAGAAGATACTATAGACCAAATGGAAAGGTGAGCTTTTGTTCATACATATAGATTACCCTTCTGTACAGTGTACACATGTATGTTTAACTTGGGGATCCAATATGTTCTCTTGCATTTTGGGCTATGTTTTGTTAAGGATGTAGAGTGAGGACTTTTTTTAATTTTGGATTTAAAGTTAAGTTTTAGAGTAGTTCTTTCTGAATTCTTGCTTACATGTATACTCAAATTGAAGAGATAAAGATATTTACTAAAGATAAGAATTGTGATTTTCTAACTGTGTCTTAAATAAAAATCTAATTATTAGTTATGAACTGTAATAGATCTGTTGTAGTGGTTTTAAAGCAGATCAGCTATGACATAGAGAGTTTATTATAAGCACATTATATACAATATACAATACATTAAGATCAAATTTCTGACCTCTGTACCTTTCTGCAACATTGTTTTTAATTCCCCCCCCCCCTGTACATTCACACTTCTGATGCTTTCTTTCTCTTTTATCAGAGATGGCATAGAGAGAGCGATTGCGTTCACACAATACCCTCAGTACAGTTGCTCAACAACAGGCAGCAGTCTGAACGCAATCTACAGACACTATGCCAAGAACCCAGAGATGGTGGCTAACAGTACAATGAAATGGAGCGTCATAGACAGGTGGCCAGTGAATGCAGGGCTTGTAGAGGTTGGTAGCTGTAAGAAGTCTTAATAAAGCAACATTCAAATTGTTAAGCCTGCACATCAGGTTGTAATGTAGCTTGAACTCAGATCAGTCACCAGACTCAAAGATAGTGTCCCAGCAAGAAAATAACCAAGCTCTAAAATTAATTTGTGAACGTCTTTATTGTTATTATGCAAGCGTGGAAGAACATCAGATAAAAGATGTTCCTGAAAAGCATGGCTCTTCAAATGCCTTAATATTTTAAATATGGCATGTAACAGCATAAAAATCGGGACAGATTTTTATGCCACATGTTTGTGTAGTCCCATATACATCTTTATGTGTACAGTGCTTGTAACTTTAGCAAGACTGGGCCACATTTCTTATCATTTTGATGATTCCAGAACCTTGCAGTACACACCAATACTTATATGCTAGATTGTCAGCCTTTTCTGATCGATTCCACACCGTTTCTTTCACGATGCAATCGCATGACCAGAACTCAACTTTATCTTTAAATCTTTTAGATTCTTAGTTTTAGTTTATCTTTATACAGCCTTGACTCTTGGAAGCTTTTAATATAGGACTACTGGAGGCATTTCTTTCTCCTCCGTTTAAAAAAATAGATATATATTTTTAGGTTGTACAGACAATTCTTAAACTTACCGGGTAATGATTTCAATGATGTCCTCAGAAAATATAATTCATAGGAATCTTCAATTTTCATTGATTTGAATTATTATTTCATATGTCCTGAGCACTGTTTTGTTTTCTATTCTCAGGCCTTCAGTCAACATGTACAAGCAGAACTTGAAAAATTTCCTGCAGATGTAAAAGATGATGTAGTCATCCTGTTCTCTGCCCATTCACTTCCTATGTCAGTAAGTATCATACAAATACAAATTGTTAACATACTATGTGATATGATATGATTTATAGTTTACCAGACTGCTATTAAAGCAGATATTACGCTTGTAGATAGGCAACCAGCCTATGGCTTTACCAAGGAGCTTGGTACTTGAGGATCAATGCTTTATCAAAGAGCACAAGCATCTACTTGGTTTGAACCTGGGACCTTGTGGTTAAGAGCCAACTGCTCTACCATTGTTGTGTCATGCCCCCATGGGCATTGACAAAGTGTTTTAATATAAAGGGGAATTCCATCCTGATACTGAGCTGGTTTTAATAGAAGCAGAAAAATGAGAGAAACAGGTCATGGAAAATTTGATCAATATCCAATAAAAAGTAGCAATCGATCAAACACAAGTTGGCAACTCTGTGACATATCTTATGAGGTCCCCTATCATTTGTTCCTTTAAAAGAAACAGGTACCTGCTTGTGACAGTTATTCCCATGGAAGATACTTAAAGCAGTAATCAAATGCGTGAATTAAAACCACAAACATGATAATTATAATTCTTTTCTCTTTTAATCTGGTGATGCAAAAGGGGTTATTAGTATGATTATTATTTAGTGTTGAAGCCACAATGATTTTTTATGGTAATGGTAATGATTTTATTGAAAATTCATTTGCAGCCAGATGGCTGAATTGCAGAATTTTGTACATTGTGTAAAAACATAAATATTTATACAAACATAAATCATATTAATACATATCACACAGTGAATGAATTTTCTAACTACATCAGTGTACATATATATATATATATATATATATATATATATATATATATATATATATATATACAAATTAATAAAATTCATAAAATTTGCTTAACAGCAACTATTCCACAATCATCATAATCATCATAGGGCTTGAAGGAAATATAGAAGAGAGGTAGGGAGGAAAAAAGTGCACACAGCACAGGAGATCCAGGAACAGTGTGAAATAGAGAAAGACAGATAAAGCGAGAGATAAAGAGATATTGACTTATTGCAATTGAAGAGAGTGAGCTCAGTTGGTAGAGTGTATGCCTGTTGAATCAAAGATTGTGGTTCAAATCAAACCTATTGGGATGACTGAAGAGTTAGACAAAATCACTGTATTTAATAGTACACAGGTCTGCATATCTCAATCAATTACATGTGGATTGTACAGAGTAACAGTGATTCATTTTGCTTGAATAACCTTCCAGTGCCCTGAAGGGTTAAGCGAAATAGTAAATAATTTTAAAAAAAACACAAATATTTGATAACAATTAAATCCAAATATTTAATAATAATAACTCAATCCAAATGGTCATGCGATTACATTGTAAAATAAATGTTGTGGTTTTGATCAGAAAAGGTTGATCATCTAGCACAGGCCTGATCTAGCATATAAGCATTGGTGTTTACTGCAAGGTTCTGGAATCATCAAAATGATAAGAAATTTGGCCCAGTCTTGGTGAAGTTACAAGCACTGTACACAGAAAGATGTATATGGGACTACGCACACGTGCGCACAAGTCGTAATATCTATCTTGTCCAAATTGATAAAGTTAATTTACCAAATATATCAATAAGTAGACGGCTTCTCTGCAAAATTTGTATCATCACGTATTAGTCAAAACATATTCTTTCACATGATTGGTAATAAGAGCTACCATTTCATTTTTTGAGAGGGGGGGCGTATCCAAAACTGGTCTTTACCTTTAATAATAGTTATAGTTGCTATTTATGAACTTTAATTGTAGTTATTGTGTTTGAAGACCAAACACCTGTCCACTCTTGATTTTGTTGTGTTTCAGGTAGTGAACAGGGGTGACCCGTACCCTGCAGAGGTGGGTGCAACGGTCCAGAGGGTCATGGAGAGACTCAATTTCTCACATCCCTACCGACTAGTATGGCAATCAAAGGTGAGTTCATCCAATCATAATTTTAAAAAATAATAATATTCTGCTTTTATATAGCGCTCTATACATCTCAATACTTGCCGCACACACTGTGTGCACAATCTCCACTCCCTGGGGAGCATTCTAGCCAGGCGTTACTTGACATGTACATGTACATTCAGGATTACCACTGACAGCTTTTCAAAATAAAAATGATCACTTTCCATTACATTGGAGATATGCAGTGTACATACAGCACAAATATTAAAGCACTTTCACAGTAACAGGATAGAGACCTTCCAATAAAGAGTTAGTTTTATATGCATGCAGTTGTGTGTTAAGATTTTGGTGTACATGAGAAAGTCTGGTGCAGTGTCATGCAACATGGTTTTTATATTGTATTGTTGAGGTTCAACATACATGTACACACAATTTGAAATTTGGCAAAAATATGTGCTCAATTTCATATGAAATGCAACTACACAATAGATTTTGCTCTCACTTAAACAAAATTGGGTCTTTTTAGGAGGGGAGGGTGTTTTCTTTGTATAGGGGCGATAGTGGCTATCAAGTAACTTTGGCCGATAAGAAATCTTATCATATTGTTAGAAACTGGTGCATTATGTGTGATATAGGATTATAGTATTATAGTCTGTTGAAGGGCTATGGGATATGGTTTGATTTTGTGCAATGTAATGGCTTTGTATGGTACAATGTGAAAGGATATGATATTGTATGGTGTTTGAAGGGTACTCTCATGTAATATGGCTCGTTAAATTTATTTTTGTTATTAGGTGAGGTTGGAAGTCACTTTTTTTTTTCCATCTACTTTTACCTCATCAACAGTTTCTTGAATATTATTCTTTAAAAAGTTGCACATTTACTGCAGTTACAAAAACTGTTAAAGTTCTGTTAGACATGATAGATAGAAGCGATCTTTCTTCTCTTACATATTAACTATTGTTATGAAACAAAAATTCTAATTTTAACATTTCGATAACCTGTGAAAAGAAAGTATTTGCTTTTATTTCTACAGCAAATGATCAATCATATTAGCAGTTACTTAGAAATCTGAACCTAAATGATTGCCTTAAAAATGTTAAAAGAAATCAAGAAACAAGAATTATTAGTTTTGTTTGTTATTTAAGAGGTTTCTTTGTATTCAGTAGGAAATTACAGATGGGAAATGCTCTTTGTATTCTCTAATTGTTTTTAAACTGTTCCATCTGTTCATTTAAACCTGTTATTCCATTTCTTTCAAATCACCATCAGATATTAGCAGTTGCTTAGAAATCTAAACCTCAATGA
The DNA here is from genome assembly GCF_000002235.5 of Strongylocentrotus purpuratus. Classification (NCBI taxonomy): domain Eukaryota; kingdom Metazoa; phylum Echinodermata; class Echinoidea; order Camarodonta; family Strongylocentrotidae; genus Strongylocentrotus; species Strongylocentrotus purpuratus. The sequence goes on along the minus strand of NW_022145612.1, from coordinate 10,081,391 downwards.
TTGCCATACAAAATGACAAAATAGATTAAAAATCAAGAATTAATAGTTTTGTTTGTTAGTTAAGAGAATTTGTTTGTTATTCAGTTTGAAGTTACAGATGGGAAATGCTCTTTATATACTCTAATTAGCTATTTGTCATGCCTGTATTAACTGTCAGTTTGTTTTTAAAACTGTTCCTTTTGTACATTTAAACCTATTATCCCATTTCTTCCAAATCACTGTCACTGCTTTTATTTAACCTACAGCATATGATCAATCATATAAAGCAGTTACTTAGAAATCTAAACTTAAATGATTGCCTTAAAAAATGTTAAAAGAAATAAAGAAACAAGAATTATTACTTTTGTATGTTATTTATAATTAAAGAGGTTTCTTTGTATTAAGTAGGAAGTTACAGATTGGAAATGCTCTTTGTATTCTCTAATTGTGCTATTTGTCATGCCAGTATTAATTGTCAGTTTGCTTTTAAACTGTTCCATCAGATATTAGCAGTTGCTTAGAAATCTAAACCTCAATGATTGCCATACAAAATGACAAAATAAATTAAAAATCAAGAATTAATAGTTTTGTTTGTTAGTTAAGAGAATTTGTTTGTTATTCAGTTTGAAGTTACAGATGGGAAATGCTCTTTATATACTCTAATTAGCTATTTGTCATGCCTGTATTAACTGTCAGTTTGTTTTTAAAACTGTTCCTTTTGTACATTTAAACCTATTATCTCATTTCTTTCAAATCACCATCACTGCTTTTTATTTAACCTACAGCATAAGCATTTACTTAAAAATCTAAACCTAAATGATCGCCATAAAAAATGTCAAAAGAAATCAAGAAACAAGAATTATTAGTTTTGTTTGTTATTTAAGAGGTTTCTTTGTATTCAGTAGGAATTTACAGATTGGAAATTCTCTTTGTATTCTCTAATTGTGCTATTTGTCATGCCAGTATTAATTGTCAGTTTGCTTTTAAACTGTTCCATCTGTACATTTAAACCTATTATCCAATTTCTTTCAAATCACCGTCACTGCTTTTATTTAAGCTACAGCATAAGCAATTATTTAGAAATCTAAACCTAAATGATTGCCATAAAAAATGTCAACAGAAATCAAGAAACAAGAGTTATTAGTTTAGTTTGTTATTTAAGAGGTTTCTTTGTATTCAGTAGGAATTTACAGATTGGAAATGCTCTTTGTATTCTCTAATTGTGCTATTTGTCATGCCAGTAACTGTCAGTTTGTTTTTAAAGCTGTTTCATCTGTACAATTTAACCTATTATCCCATTTCTTTCACATCACCATCACTGCCCATTTCCTTTCAACATTGTTTTTTCAATGAACACTGCCCTCTGGAGCATGAAATGTGATGCAGCCGAGCATCATGTGATCCATCCTGCCTTGATAGTTTGATACATCAGGCACCATTAGAGATAGCCAATTTGATATGCAGGGCTCACAGAGAAAGGGCACAACTGTATATTTAAAGTCATGAATGAATTGTATAAATGAGTGCCTTTTTTAGAGTATAGCATGTTCAAGCTTTTAGCAAGTGAGTCACTCACTTGACATGCTACATGTAGTTGGTTGCATAGACTTTCTCTCTTTTATCCCTCTCTTTCTTTATTTCTTTTCTTTTCTTTACTAGTGCCAAAGCATATGTAGTTTTGAAAATATGATGCAAAAATGCATATATTGATGTGTGTATGATATTCCTGGTCTATCACTAGCCATTTTCATGTATATGTATCATCCATTTGGAGCCAGAAGGGCACTAACTCATATACATGTACCTTCAGAGATGACCCTTTCTGCCTTTCAATATTGATGCTTGTCCAGGAAAATTTTCAACTGCTGCAAATAATCAATGCTCATTTTAGCAGAGATATTTTAATAATATCAAGCAGGCATTCATTTGCCTAAAATGTCTGTTGCAAGAATATGAAACTGTCGAGTAATTCAACACCCATACCTAATTTCCAATTTATTAAAGTTTGTGCATTGTGCATAGACATCAGCTCAAGTGAGGTGGCCAATGATTTGATAAAACAAATTATATACCTCACTTAAGAAATCCAGCCATCTGATTGGTCGAAATTGCATTCATAAACTTTAACTATTTCTGTAAAATTCCCAGTAACCATGGTTACCGGGAAAATAGTTCTGTCTCCATGGTTACCCCCATAGGTTTACATGTTAAAAAATGGTTTGAGCGATCGAGGATACCGTACGTGTGCGAAGAATTGGTCGGTATTTTCATACAAGACAAGACAATTCCAAACAAGACAAAAATGGCTAAAGAAACTGTCCCAAGATTTCAACTTATCAAATGCAAGACTCGCTGACAGCAAGAACAACAAAAAAGGTACATGAAATTATCCATAAACATTTTCGTTTAGTTGCTGAAAATGGAGTACCAGCATAGACGTAGACGAAAATAGATCTAGTTGTCAGGGTGTCTGATCGCGCACCCGATGTTGTGTGCTATATTCTTCCCATAGAGATTACACGCAATGCAGTCTCTATGCAGTCTACGTGCATTGCGCGACCATGCAAAAAAAGTCAAGTTTTTTTTTTTCAATTCGAGATTCAAACCTTTATCTATTGTGATCCTGAAGGTGATACTCAATAAGTGAGGTCTCATATGAAAGCGCAGGTTCTTCTCTCTATTCCCCACAGGGCCGGCCCACCCCCAAAATTGTAAAAATATCTTGCTTAGACTAGAATCTAGATCTAGTCTACTCTCAAAGATACACTCGTAAAAAACAACCGTGCAGATAAACTAGAGAAAGGCCAAGGTGGTGTCATTAGTTGACTCTTTTGTTTTCGGCATATAAAAGTATTAATGACTGCTTTAATATTCGAGAAATAGTTGTTTTTATACGCTCTCGGGAAGGTTACAATTGGGATATTGCCCTCGGCACGCCTCGGGGCAATAGCACAATTGTAACCTTCCCTTGAGCGTATAAAAACAACTATTTCTCTCAAAGCAGTCATTAATACTATAATATCATGGATTTTCATGCTTTTCAGCACTTCTAGCCCATTACACAAATCGGAAATTGTCCAAATTCAGACCATTCTACAAATCTAGGCGCATAAGTAGCGTGATAAAAAACATCATCACCTTCCACCCGTGACATGGGTGGACAGTCATCTGAATGCTAACCAGATCTTGCGTTTGTGTCCACTTCAGCAAATTAGAGCATTCAGGCAGAATCCAAGCATTGAATCCAATGACCGGGGTAATAGTATATTTGTAAAGCGCTTAGAGACATTGTATTAATTGCTATATAAAAGCTAAATATTATTATTATTGTTATTATATACGAAGTCCAAGTTACACTATCTAATTCACTAGCCATGAAACGCAAATAGAATAAAGGATGAGATGATTTAATATGCCCGTCTTCTTTTGAAGCACTATATTGTTTAATTCTTCTTACTCAAACTGTCACGGAAGCCTCTTGTTATGGACTTATTTAATGTAATGTATTTCTGGAATCAGACCAAATAGGAAATAAAATTAAATAATTTGAAATACAGTTCACTCTTTCTACTAAACAGAAAGTCTATTTCATGTGTTTAATACAATCTGTTCACTAAATAAGGTCTGTTTGTGTGTAGTTGAAACTAAAACATTTATTTACCAGCCTTGTCAAGACCCCCTGATCTAGATCTAACATCCACCGTAGGCTTTTTATACTTTTCTGTCAAACAACTTTGAAGAGCCCAACTGGGCTATCTTATGCCCCGGCTAGGGTCCATTAAGTTAGCGCTATGGCAGTGAAGATCCCATTTCCTCTTTTTTCTACATCTTTTTGGAAATGGCCAATGTTGCCTTTCAAGCTCTGTCAAGTTCCTAGATAATGATACATATGTCTAGTTTACCCAGGGTAGCCTCATCAGTAATAATGATGTTCTTCCCGAGGGACCTCCATTCATTTTCAGATAACTATAAATCACAAGAGTGAAATCAAAGTGACACAAAAGAAATCAGAATCATGAAAGTTGCCCATAAAAAATTTGATGAACCAAAGTATTATCAACTGCCCACCAACATAATAAAAAAATGTCTTGACAAATTTTACTCATAGATAATCTCAGTATATTGAGCCATATTTTTAATCTTTTCATCTTGGATTTTTGTTTCATGAGGAGCTTTTTTCAAAGTTTTGGTATCTTCATGCATTACTAACTTTTGTTATTGAAATTTTCCCCATCGTACATGAATAATGAAGTATTGTGTCATGTATATACTCTGCAATAAATGTTTTCAGTGTCTTGATAGAATGCTTGAGTATTACTGAGATTGAATGGACGTCACTCCTTCTGATTCGTGTGATGAATGAGAGATTTCTTCTCATAAAAAAAATAATGTTACAAGTCAACAACCTCTCTAAACAAAGGGAATACATGAATAAATAAATAAATTAAATTAATAATAATCAATAATAGTCCCTGTATGAAACTTTTGAAAAGTCTTCTTTTTCTTTTGTCTGTGCATGCCTTCTAAAGCTTCATTCAGACATGACAAGTAAAAACCACCTGAAAAAACATAGAAGAAAGTTGTGTAAATATAAAAGCCATTTTTTGTAAATAAATGGTGATTCGGGATGAAAGAAAGAAGAAGTATTAATAAATAAAAATGGGGGGTCTGTAAGCAAACCATACTCTCTTAATATCTTTGTGTTATAAGATACAGAAATGTGAAGAGCACTTGAAAAAAAGGAACATTAGAATGTGTATTACATGTATAAACAATAATGTGAAACCAACTGTGTTCTAACTCATGAGTTACAAAACAATATCATGTCACACAATTCAAGGCATAGTTTTCACTCCGGGATATTCTAGAGTAGTTTGCTATCAAGGCTTGGTTTCCCTTAAATTTTAATACTCTAAAGCCGTGTTCAGATATTCGGCAGTGTTTTTTTTTTAAGGTGACGTAAAGTGTACACATTTCCTATGTTATAACACAGAGCTATAAAATGAATACATTGTACCTTTCTTGTGCTTGGTTGCCATTCAACACATTAAACGAATAAATGCACAGTGGTTCACCCTCTTATATCTGAAGTCTTATATTACTGAACTAATAAAAGAAATGAAGAAATATGTCTTGAAAACAAGTTGCTTAATAGCTGGAAAATGATGCAGATATTCTCTTTTCATAGACTTTTGGAGAATATAAACTCTTTTAGTGTAGAGGCATAGCACTCCAATCTGTCCCTTTTATGGTGATTGTTTTTAGTCTGCTCGTGACATATGAAAATGTCAGCTTCATTTATTCCTGACAAAGAGAAAACGGTTGTTTGCAATGATTTTTTTTGTGGGACTTTTTTTCTTTTTGATATAATTGAAATTATGATGTAGCGTGAAATCACCATCAGTGGCGGTTTCCTTTGATGACAGAGCTACGCTCTAAAAATATCATGCGTGCCATGATTCTGTCCAAGGCCACTAAAATAACGGTCTGCTAATGATGCTCAATCGTCACTATTTACCTCATTAAATCCCCTTGTTGTGATGCTTGTTTGTCGTACGCCATCATCAACTCATTAAATCGTCAAGAAAAGGGCCACTTATTGATCAGCGTGCCCCTATATTTGTCAGGCTTCACTGTCTCTATTGACCTCTAGATACTCTACCTATATCACTCACTATTAGCGTAACCGATTGTTAACATTTTGCATCTTATATAACAAATAAACCCTTTGACTACATGACATTTTCATGATCCACCCAAGTTGATTCTTCTCTTCATTGCAAACATTGTCTAAAGAGTGTATGTCATATCTGAAAATATCTGAAAATATCTGAAAGTAATTTGATTTTCGATGATCATTTTGTTTTCTGGTAAACAGAAAGTTATGAGTTTTTTATGGAAATAGGTGTCAGATGTCATTAAAATGATTGGTGTACAATCGGATGATATTTGATTGTGTTTAGTCTGGAGTTTTTAGAAGTTTATTTCTCGGCAGATTCGTCTTAGATATTAATATCTTTGAAATCAATACCCATTTAATTTTATGCCATTTCAGTTTTGCAGAGAAGTGTTAATGACAGTATTTTAAGGATAAATCCACCCTGAATTGAGTTAAATAACAAATACAAAGCATTAGTGAAAGTTTAGAGCAAAAGCTGATATTACTAGGATTTTGTTTTTAAAAGGGAACACACTTTCCAATACAGGTATACAAAAAATCAGCTATATGGTTGTGTGCACCTGTACGGTTGCCCCCAAAACAGCTCTCTTCAAGTATAAAGATTTAGTGGATATTAGAGTTTGTCTCTCTTATCGGTTACTGTCAACTTGTTAATATTGTAGTCAGGCATCTTCTAGACAAATTTTGTGGATTGTTGATGTTGGATCTTGCTAAAATTTGAAGCTGAATTATTTTGAAGCATCGCCAGTTGATTTGTACAAAGTCTACCATTTTGACTTACATGTATACGCAGTGTCTGTAAAACCTGCTGTTGGAGTGAATAGAAACCACCTCATTCATGCTACAGCGAGGACTTAATCCTGTGAACACACAATGGCAAGGGGAAGGATAAGCCCCCTTCTTTACACTGCCCTCCTATTGACCCTGCTACACTGTGAATGTAGCTACACCACAGGCAATCCTAGTGTGATTAACTACAACATCAAATCAGAGCCATGTACAAGTATGTGCAACTTCGACACGAAGAAGTTCGCAGGAGCCCGCATAAGGTATTACAATAACTCTTGTGCAACTTTTCAAACTATTCTTATGACCTGTGGAGATGTTCATCCCAACCCGGGACCTTCCCTTGTCCAGCAGGAGAGTGGGTATGATGTGATGCAGGTACATAGGAAGATATATGATACCAACACCCTTCACACACTTAATCCCATTTCTGGTAACCAAAACCTTCCAAGACTTGACAAGGACGTCTGGAACACCATTCATGACTTGGGAATATCAAAGAAACGGAAAACACACAGGGGAAGAAAGCAAAGAAAGACCTATGACATCCCTGTCATCATCACAAATAGGACAAAGCAGCAACAGCTTAACAATACCCGAATTAGAAAGATTGATAAATCAGTGCTCAGGGATACATGTCGACCCACCACCAGGTCGTGTCTACCAGCTGTGATGCTCTTTAATGCCCGCTCTTTAGCCAACAAGTTTGGTGAGTTTGAAGCCACTCTTTGTTCAATGCAAAATGTTCCCCACCTCATTGCTATTACAGAAACATGGTTTTCCCAGGACAACCCGGCTTCTGCATATCAACTTTCATCATTTAAACAGTTCCACAAAGATCGTAACGAACGAATAGGTGGTGGAGTTCTTCTCTATGTGGACAAGAATATAAACTGTTATGAAATCTTCAAAGAACATGTACCTGAACATCTGGAGGTCGTGTGGGTTCGTCTACGATCATCTACTACTATCCGCCTATCAAGAGATATATATGTTTGTGTACTCTACTCCCCACCTCGGTCTCCACATAAAGACCAACTGAGTGATCACATCATAATGATGATTGATAGGGCTCGAACCCTGTCGGAGAATGCATCTTTCATAATCCTTGGTGATTTCAATGACCTTCCTACAGATCATTTGGAACAGCACACCCTCTTGTCCCAAGTAGTAAAAGAACCGACCAGGGGTACATCCATCCTGGACAAATTATTGACAGATCTCGGAGATTGTTATGAAGAGCCTGTCATTTCAGCACCCATTGCTTTAAGTGACCACTCTGTTATTACTTACTTTCCTCTGCTCCTTATTCCACCACGTAGCACTACAAAAATATTCTTCCGACCATTTCGTGATTCCTCCATCCGCGCCTTTGGGCAATGGATCACGCAGATGGACTGGTCAGAATATAAGGAATCCACTGATGGAAACAAAATGACTGCAAATCTTCACCAACTTCTAGACACAAAATATCGGCAATACTTTGATCTTATCACAGTCAAACGACGTCCCAACGATAAACCATGGATGAATGATGCCATCCGCCGGGCCATTACTCAGCGCAATATCAGCTATACGCGAGGTGATGACTCATTTCGTAGCGTAAGAAATAAGGTACAAAGAGAAATCAGCTCTGCCAAGAAAAGTCTCTATAGCAGGAAAGTGGAACATCTGAAACACAGTGAACCTGGGAAATGGCACCAGCAAATTCGCCACCTAGCAGGACTTAAGAAACAGTCTCTCAGCTTTCCAGCCGACAAATCCGATTTGGAGATTGCGAATGAGATAAACGCTCATTTTAGCCGGATTTGCTCGGCCCTTCCATCTCTCGACCTGGCTTCATTGCCGGATTACCTCCCTGCGCCGACACCACCTCCAATCATCGAGCGACAAAAGGTCTTTGAATGCCTACAAAAAGTCAATGTCTCCAAGGCTGGTCACCCGAACGACTGCCCAACACGCCTCATCAAGGAATTTGCGTACGAGCTGTCTGAGCCGCTCACCCACATTTTCAACTGCTGTTTAAAAAATGGATGTTTCCCACATATCTGGAAAAATGCATCAGTGTGTCCAGTGCCTAAGGTCCGGCCTGCAACGACACCTGACCAACTGAGGCCCATTTCTATCACGTCAGTATTAGCACGAGTGTTTGAGGGATTCCTTGCCCGTTGGATTATTGAAGATGTGCACCATGCTATTGATCCCCAACAGTTTGGGAACATGCCCGGAACATCAATTTGCCATTACTTAATCAGTCTCTTGGATAATGCTCATCGGGGAATTGACCGACCTGGGAAGTATGTTAACTTATGCATGATCGATTTCAGTAAAGCTTTCGATCATATCAACCATGTTACAGCAATCAGAAAAATGATTGACATAGGAGTTGACCGCTCCATTCTCCCGACTATCTGTAGTTTCCTGACGCAAAGAACGCAAACTGTTCGTTATCGCGGGGTAACATCAAATCTTTCCCACCTCACTTGTGGTGTTCCTCAGGGAACTAAACTAGGACCCATTATTTTCCTGATAATGGTTAATGATGCCGCGTTGTCTACAGAAAACCGCTGGAAATATGTTGATGATCTAAGCCTTCTAGAGGTTGTCAACAAATCGGACCCTCCGCAGTTACAAACACACATTGATTATCTTGTTGATTGGTGTGAAATAAACGACATGAGGCCCAATCCAACGAAGTGCAAAACCATGCTGATCTCATTCTTGCGTAATGCCCCACCTGCCCCCCATTTGGAGATCAATGGTAATCAGCTTGAAGTGGTATCTTATATGAAATTACTTGGTATAACAATCCAAGATAATCTTAAATGGGACCTACACATCAAAACCATCGTCAAAAACGCATCACGCAAACTATATGTACTGAGTAAACTGAAAAGGAACGGTGTCAACACTCGGGACTTGGTATTGATATACATGATGTACATTCGTCCGTGTCTTGAATTTGGTGTACCCGTTTGGTCATCTAGTTTAACTGTTGTCCAAGTAAACAGCATTGAGCGGCTGCAGAGGAGAGCATTGAGTATTATCACTGGTACATTTCCCGACACAATGTCTTATGCTCAACTTCTGCAGTCGCTGAGTGTTGTCAGACTGTCTGAACGACGCTCTGTTCTTTGCGAAAAGTTTGCTAAGTCCCTTCTGATCTCAGACCGCCACCGCCATCTTTTACCTGAAACCAGACAAACTATCTCACGACGCACTCTCCGCAACTCTCTCCAGCTCAATACCCCCAAAATGAGAACAGAACGTTACAGGCAGTCTCCCATTCCCCACTTCACACGAATCCTGAATTCAAATCTATAGATATTTTCACTCAATATTATGACCATATGTGACCAAGATGTAATTAATTAATTTCTTGTCATGCCAATTAATCAGATTAAATCAAATTTCATACTACCTGTAAAATGATAACACTATACTCTGTAAGTAAACATAAATTGTATATTTTGAGTATCATATCTCTCGGATAATCATCTATATATAAATATACTTTTAAAGAAATGTTAACTAGGTTTAAAAAAGACTACTTATTAATTTGAAAGTGTATTACAAAATTGCATATGACATTTAGAAAACGGTAACAACTTATTTTACTTTTTAAACGTTTTAATTGCACAATTAGAACATGTATTATTTCACGATTGTTTGAAATTAGTTGTTTAGTTCATTATAATCAGTAATTAATATAAAAAAAAGATTGCCAAAAGTATTGATTTCTTTATTCTTGTATGTATTTATAATTTGTAAACTGAATTGTATGAGTCTCCGGACTTTTTATTCAGTATGTTTTTATTTACAATAAAACCTGAATTGAAAAAAATCACAATTAAGGGAGCAATTTTTTTTTTTTTGTTGCCATGTATGCTTATCAGATGCCTTTCGAGTGTGAAGGGGGGGGGCATAAAGGCTGGTTTTGCTCCCCCCTCCCCACATCTTCCACTGTACGAGCACATTTAGTTACATGTCCAAGCATTTCCAAGTCAACTGCTCTCAGTACATTACCATTGCATCTCTTTATTACTGCAGGGCACCACAGCCACATTTTTGTATTGGGGTCTGGATTTAACTATTTCGAGTCTGTGTGCATGAGCCCTATGTATACATTTTGACATTTGGGGGTCCAGACCTACACTTTGGATACTCATATGTCCCTGGCACCTGTTGGTATTGAGCCCTGATTCATATGTTTTTTTTTCTCTATTAAAGGTAAAGACCAGTTATGGTCATGCGATTGCATTGTGAAAGAAACGTTGTGGAATCGATCAGAAAAGGTTGATCATCTAGCATCTAGCATCTGCAAGGTTCTGGAATCATCAAAATGATAAGAAATTTGGCCCAATTTTCGTAAAGTTACATACACTATACACAGAAAGATGTATATGGGACTACCCTATATCTCTCACAGACCATGAGAGAAACAAATTTACCAAATATATGAATTAGTAGGCGGTTTCCCGGCAAATTTGTTATCATCATGTATTAGTCAAAACATATTCTTTCACATGATTGGTAATGAGAGCTTCCATTTCATTTTTTTAAATTGGGGCATTTCCAATACTGGTCTTTACCTTTAAATGTTTGTAACGGGAGAATTTATCTCTCAGATTTTGTTGAGACGTTCTGAATTTTTTACCATGAAATATGTTAATTTCTTCCACATAGGTTGGTCCGCTACCATGGTTAGGCCCACAGACAGATGATGCCATGAAAGGTCTGTGTAAGAATGGCAAGAAGAACATGCTACTTGTTCCTATCGCCTTTGTCAATGACCACATAGAGACCTTGCATGAGCTAGACCTGGAATACGCCACCGAGCTTGCTGAAGAGGTAAGGGAACTTAATTTTTGTATTTACTCCAATTTATTTACAGGTTGAATTTTTACCGCTAGGTATTCTATAGTATTTAAATCAAAATATGAAATTTTCCTGTAGCTACATTCCAGATACTCACTGCCTCTCAATTTCCATGTGATTACACACCATCGTGGAAGATTTGGGTTTTTTGAAATCACAAAACATGATATATTGTTGATACTTGCTGTTACCATCAGAAGAAGTCTATGGGCAGATATCAGGTGAAAGAGATCCCAAATGTAGCTCACAGTCACTAAAAATCAATTGATGTTGAGCCAGTTGCAGATTTAGGATTATTTACTGGAGTGGGGGCACAAAATGAAATATATTCACCTTTTGTAGATCTATTTTATCTGAAGGAAAGGTACTAATTTGTCTCCAATGAGTAAATTTAAGCCTATTTTGCAGCTTGTTTGAAGATAGGAAACTTAAACAAAGGGGGAGGGGCATGTTATGGTATCTCTTTATTCCCCCTCCCCTCCCATTCCACCTCTCCAGGTTGATTTAAGTAGGTTATGGCTTAGTTATACTGTACATGCAGTGTCCTTGCCCTTTTTTGTAGTTCAAATGCATATTACATGGTATTAACTACCACCTCTCATTCAACTTTAATCAAATACTCATTATCAGAGTTCTTTATGACAGGAAAATATAAAAATAATTAAAAAGCATTATAATGCAAATGTGTACTTTACCAGGTCAATTGCACTGGAATTCTAGCCATCGTATAGGTGGTCTGCTACATTCCCAATGGCTTTCAAGGCCTCCATTTGAATATATCCATCTAAAGAAAAGATTGAAGTGGAGTTAGATGCATTCATTTGGATGTGCTCATATAAAATATATTAGTCTGTTGCAATTCATCAGACTAATTCATATCGCTCCTTCCTGCACGTCATTGTGATGAAAAGAATTTGAAATGAAATTACCAGGCTTGGTGTGATCATAAGAATTTGACCTTCCTATTTGTGCTTATAATCCATTCCCCGTGTCCCAGGGTCCACTACCGATACAGTAGACACTCGTTATGATGAGGGCGTTGGGACCATGAATATTACTATCTTGTAGTTGGGCCCCGTATTTAACACAAAGCTTAGCAATCGATCATACATGTACGATTGATTTTTTTATTAATCGCATTGATCACTAAGTGCAATCAGTTGCAGAAGTCAGTTGTCCGATTAATTGCTAAGCTCTGTGTTACGGAGCCCAGGTATCTTGTTATATCATGGTTTAAAAAAAAGAGCTGGGACCAGCAAAAATAACTTGCTAATGTTATATCAAGTATCTTGTCATATCAGCGCTCTTTATAACACACTTTCACTGTTCTAAATGAATTATTACAATTGTAAGTGAGTGTAACTTTAAATCATGAAAGATATCTTATGTACGCACGTAGGACATTTTCATTTTGAGTCCAGTCTCAGTGGATGGATTATGGAGGGTCCATATAATGTGTGAAAGTACTTGTTAGGTTTCATCAAATGAAGGCTAGTCTATAATGATGATTCTAGCCTTGTTGTGTATCAAAATTGTTAATAAAAATACAATAGTTTCATCTATGCGCAGTTGCATGATGCACTGATCTAGAAAACAGTTTGTCATTAGAACTGAAAAACCTCAATGTAACTGCACAAATGCATTCTATAAAACAGAAACATTTGACAAGGTGTAACAGATGACACAAAATTATTGGACTGTGTCTCTATTTTGCCCTACCATTAAGAATTCAAAAGAAAGAAAGAGTAATGAGGCTTTTTCTTTTCAATAGTGTACAATTTTTTTTTTTTTTTGAGGGAGGGGGGGGGGGAGGGTAGTGACAAGTAAGCTATTATTATGAATAGATATCATTCCATATGATTGCTTTTACATATTTTATAAAACACATCATGATAAAGTCAATCACTACTGACAAGTTAGACCCTGGGTAATTCTGGTAGGATACAAGTCACAAGCTCAATCAAAATTGTTAGCTAGTAATGGAATTACATTCAAAATACATGGATGGATCAAACTGGATTTGCCTTTACCATGTAGATGAAAGAGATCACCTAATGACCCTAATGGCAGAGGAGAGCTCGCAAAAAAGCCGAAGAAGTCTCAATAATTCATTTATTTTTTAAAATTATTTTCCAATAAAGATTGTCAACTACAATGGGAGCATGAATCTTTTACAGCATAAATCTTTCACAGGATAAATATTCAGCAGTTCATTGACGTCTTTGTTGTTCATATGCATGAATTATACATTTCATAAAGCCCACCACATCCGCGAAAAGCATGTGGCAGCATTAAACAATGAGATATTGATCTAGATTACTACTTTAATGACTGAGTGCCGCACAATCTAGAGTTAGTCTAGAGCTAAAAGCAAATATACATTTTAAATGTTTTTAGGGTATTTATTCAACAGTTGATAAATGCAGACATAAGTTTGAGGCATGCTTTAAACAGTGGTCTGATTAAGATTGAGACAGGTTTTACAAAAAATTGAAACAGATTCCTATAAAGATTTGAGACAAGTTATGCGCTGCAAAATTTTCAGACCGAATTTTACCGACAGGATCAGACAGGAACTCAGAAGTAATGTGATTTTTTGTTGTTGAATGAACAATAAATAGCCATTACTTAGTTGATTTTCCCTACACAATGTTCATCTTTGAATTTTCGGATAAAAATTTGCTCATTTCGAAAATTACAATTTACAAAATGGAGAAAAGGTGGCATTACACATTAGAGTAATGAAGATACATGTACATGAGCACTTCAGGCATTTAAATCCCTCCTGTGTTCGAAAATGAGCGGAGAGATAATGCAGATGAAATCTATGTTTAACAGCAACTTTCTTCTTTAATTAAAGGTACTTGTTATTGAACATCTTGAAATGAAAAGGAAAATGTTAGAATCGTGCTCAATCTATCTTCACAAAGAGTCCGTTTGCCACTCTCGACACAGGTGTAGTAAATAGGTATTCGGTAGGAAGAAATTACTTGAATACTTGTGCGCCTTATCATGATAACCATGCTAAAGCTGAGGATATAATTTGATTGCTGGGCCCTCAGGGAGAACAGTATTGATACTGATGAGTTTTTCTTTGATTTCTATATCCATTCAACAAATTTTACATGATTCAACCACATGCCTGTCAATGCCTTCCCCAGCAAACACAAAGGAATATATCGGCAAAATTAACAACGCATTATGAACAATTTTGAATGAAACCATTCATATGATGTGATCAGCATTATAACGTCATAGAAGTGTCTAATTGGCAATTGTCCAAGCCCATTTTAGGGTTGCCATGGACGTAATGATCAGGGGTGAATGGCATAAAGTTGTCAGGAAGATACTAATTGCCTTGATTAGGATACATGCTTGTTTCCCGGCTCAAATCGACCAAGTTTATTGCTGTATTCGGGAGTGAGAGTGCGAGTGAAGCGAGGAAGAATACATGTGATTTTTTTTTCTCACATCTATTGTATTTTGAGGTAGACAATATGTTCATCATTGCAGAGATCTAGTTCTTTTAGATGGATGTGAGAACGAAAGGAAAAAAAAGTCCAATGATTTAAGGGATAGCTACATTTACATGGAAGTTTGAACGCACAATTTTAATGTAAAATTTCACACATTATTAAAACTACTAACCCATTTTTATTGTTTTCTTTCAGAATTAGTGATCTTGCATATTTGTATTCCTTTTTTTGTTTGCCTGATTGTAGTTATGTTTGAACTTGGTATTTTTTATTTTGGTTTAACTTTCACAATATTGACAAATTTGTGTCTCTTACTTTAAAATTAATTCCTGAATTATTAACTGGCTTCAGAGTGATTCAGTGTTTTTTTTTTAATTTTTACTCTCATTTCTTAGGCAACATTTAAACGTATGCTACATATAATTACCAAAAGAAATACCCATTCCTTGGTATAAAACAACCATTACAAATGCATATATTTGTTGGTGTTGCCTGAATTGTCTAATTTATTAATTACCATTGGCAATATCTTTCAAATTCAATTTCTTTTATATATTTGTTTTAATAAAAATTATAAGTTATTCATAATTGTGTCAAGTTATTTATAATTGTGTCAAATTATTCATATTTAATTTGTTTTGTATGTGAAGAATCGTAAAGAGTTTTTTTTGTTATCCCTGTTTAAATTGTATTAGCTGGAAGCAAGGATAGGAAGGCTTGTCTAATTGTCCCCTTCATCAAATATTCCTGTTTTGCTTTTCTATGCAGTGTGGTGCAGAGCATGTGAGAAGAGCACCATCTTTAAATGATAGTCCTATCTTCATTGAGGTAAGATTTTATGTCCTAGTCAAATGTGTGATTGAACATAATTTTTATCACAGACTTTTCTGTCTATTTACATATGTTGTCTGGGAACTTCGTAAAGGGGCATTTTTAATATATATATATATATATATATATATATATATGTACACACATATGAATGAAGTTGAGTTATCAAATCTTGCATTAGTTGTCTCTGTAGGATCGATTTCAACAAAGATTACAATTCCTGTGGTACTAGTTGCACATCATTTCAACCTGCCCAGCGTGCCCAGAAATATTTGTAGTATTGTGGATAGGCCAAATTGAAGAAAAAAAACTCATATCCAAATGACAACAACATTTATGACATTTGGGTGGCTTTACCGCCCACTCAACTTTCTCTCAACCCTTTTTGATGACTGCTATTTATTTGCCTGCAGGCCATGGCTCATCTTGTGAGTGATCATCTCAAGTCCGGGCAGGTGTGTTCCAGACAGCTCTCCTTACGTTGCCCCATGTGTGTCAACGAAGTCTGCGGCAAGACCAAGCAGTTCTTTGCTTCCCAGAAGCTATGAGCAATGTGAAAGGAGCTATGAACAACGTGAAAGGAGCTATAAACAACGTGAAAGGAGCTATGAGCAACGTGAAAGGAGCTATGAGCAACGTGAAATGATTGCTCTTACTCTCATGTAGGGATTTAGCCAAAGATTGTATGTAGCTTAGGATTTGGGGGATGAGGTGTGCGGGGGCTCGATCGTCAACCGCTTTGAGGTCAGCTGGGCAGGAGTGACAGAGAGGTATAGGGGATGAGGAGGGATCTGTTTCCTTCCGTGTGCCCCGATTGGAACGAGCACAACTATATTTCTTTTGACATTGGATTGTAGGAGAAAAAGAAATGAATGTGTACTGTGTTAACAATATCAAGAGTATTTTGAAGCAAGTGAATCATGTCCTCGCTACAAAGTAGCCAGAGGCATGATCATTTGGGTTGTCGGTTCCTTTCATCCATGGTGATTTATTCTTCCTTGGTCAATGAAATCACATGTGAACTATTGAAATGAATTTAACCAAACAAGCTTTCAGTTAGAATGGGCATAGAAAGATAAAGGGATCGGATTTTGCTGCCACAGGCAAAGGTCAAATGTCATTAGGTCATGTACATTTTTATGTGTACATGGTAGTGGAAAATCTCGTCTTACTACAATAACTTGAGAACCATGAAATAAAAAATTTTCAAACCAAATTTGGTTTAAATATTAATAAACATGATAAGACAATTTGATTCGATTTGGTATCAGAAGGTCAAAGGTTATAAAATCATGTACATGTGTAAGTGTAAAGTCGTCTGTTCACAGCCAGAAGGGCGTTAACTCTGCATTAAACAACTCAAGGAAACAATTTTAACCAACTTTGATGAAGTATTGGTGAAGTTTTTTTTACATGAAGCAATGTTTCATGAACCACAATGTACTTGGAAACAGTATTTGTCATCATGCGTAACAAAAACCCCAAAGAAGCAACATTTACCTTTATAACACTGTGACCGACAATCAATTTGCTTGGAACCATTTCATTTTTTTCCAATTTTGTAGCTTTGATCCTTTTTTTTTGATTTTTTCTAAAACACAGGGTAGTCAATTTGTAGTAGGAGTAGAATTTAATTCATTTATAACATCTGTCTGACTCTAAAGGTGTTTTGGGTACTGTCTTCAGTATTTTCTTTCTAGTACTATAATAAATGATATTTGGGTTAGTTAAGGTAATTTATTCTTCAGTGCTGTAGCAATGAATTGTTTTTTGTTATATGTGGTAGTCGTATAAATTTACTTGTTTTTATATTCCTATTGTTTTTAATAATTTAGAAAAGGATGGAGAAACTGATGGAGAAATTTATGATTTTTAAACTCTGAATCAGCATCAAATTTCTTAAAATAAAAACAAAAAATTTCTTGCCCAGAAGACAATCCTAAGATTTACATTTCTTATAGGGACCATAATGGTTACCTTTGAAAATGAATGGGGCAGAAATATTAAAGTTTGCAGATGGTTTATGAATGCAATGTAACAGCAATAACAATGTTGTTGCAACTACAAAACTGTTATTCTAAGACTGAATGATAACAGGTTAATTTGAGAGCCATGTCAGTGATATGTATTGTCTTCTTTGTATCAAATTTGTTTCACAGTTTCAGAGGAAAACTGATTATATATATATTCTGTAATAAATGATGGATAAATTATCACACAGATTCCCTTTGGAATATTTTGTAGATTGTGAGAGAAAATAGAGTTGTTTTCACATTTCAACATCCTTCATTGCTTTTCTTAATTAGAGAAGAGCAGAATCATTGAAATGCCCCTTAGATGAGTGAATTTAATCAATGCATAATTATAAGTTTGTTATGTTTTACCTGACTTCTAAAAGGCATATGCATGCTATTGAGTAAGCAACCAGAAGACAGATAACTTGAATTCCTCTCCAAGGGGACTTGGTAAAGAGGATTAATGCTTTTAACATATGGCATAAGTACATCGACTCGGTTTCGAATTTGGGACCTCCCTGTTACAAGACCACTGCTCCACCACTAAGCCATCCTCCATGTATTCAATAAAAAGTGAAGTTTGTAGACTAAAAGTAATCCTTGAAAAACTTTGCTCTTGAAAGTTGTGCATTTTCAAGAAATTCTGTATTTTAGGAGTCGTTGGTAGCTGTTAGAGTATCTGGCATTGTGGTAGATTCATTCTATTGAAAATGTCCCACAGAATATAAAATTCTCTCTGCATTGATAATTCTTCAAACATATATATTCTAAATGGGTTTATGGACCTGGTGAAACCATCTGGAAGATTAAAAGTATTCTAGATCAGAAGCTTTCAAAAACATTTAAAAAAAGAAAGATTAAATCTTTTAATTCCTCCAAATACAAAATATATGGGTATTGAAAATCGAACATAAAAACAATTTCATACATAATGGCTATGGTGCCATGAAATCCAGGAAAAAATAATGCTAAGCCCTACCAGAAAACTGCACCTGACTATAAATCATTAAAGAGGAACATTGTATGTAAGGGGGAATTATGTTTGACCCAGATTTTGTTTTGTCTTTGGGAATTTTTTTTTTTTTTTAAAGGAGATACAAAAAAGATTGGTTATTATTATACATGTAGTATGAACCCGTCTATATGCACGAAGGAGTGTATACATGTATTTGATATTTGACACCTGTTGGCTTGTTGATCTGTCTGCTGTGTTATGTTTGTTTGTTTTTGATCATATGTTTTTTTGTTCTGAGTTGTGTTAACCCTGAAGAGAGTTGATGTAGTGTACATAGTGACTGTGACATTTTTGCTTCGTTAAACAGACGATGTTTGCTGATGATAATGCATTAGCTCTGAAAAGAGCCTGTATTTCATAAGTTTAATACCCTAAACTTGTTGGTTTGTTAAATCAGTTATTAACTGGTTTGGCGTGAAGTTTGAAACCCTTAACCTCGAGAAACAGACTGAAACCATGTGTTAAGAGAACAAATTCCTCTTTCCACTTGTCCGCTCCTATCTTGTAGTTTTTCATTCAAGTCTTTCATGACAATGTAAAAAAAAAGCTATGTCACTGGTTGCCAGAATCATACTTTTTCTGATAAAGGGCACCCATCATTGTATTCCCGCCTACAAATACGCTAAAGCGAAAAAGTGCTCTTAGCCTACTAGCAGCCTTTTCACCCTTCTTCTCCTTCAATTACATGTTATGACCAAACACTGTGTTATATGTAATACCATTCCCAAATATTTCCTCTCCTTTCTCCAAGTAAACACCATTTTGAACTGCTTAATATGGAGTAAAACTCAGTTATGACATGTGTCCATTTACCTGCATTTTATCATATTATGAAAAATGTAATATACAATATAAAAAGTCTCATTTATCATTTCATTTTGACACCTTTGCATTAAAAAGCGAGCGCATTTTCCAAAATCTAACGCATCTTGACTTTCAACCAATCACATTCGTGTATTTACAACTTGCGTATGGGTTACATTTCGCCGCCAGCAAGATGACCCAATCAAAATAACTGACTCATTGGTTTTGATGCTGCAGAGATGTTGTCCCCCCCTTTTTTTTCTTCCAAAGGCATGATTTACCGTTTTAGATGAAAAATTTAAAGTTTGCTTTAGGCAAAGATCTATCCCAGTGTGCGTGTAAACATGAGTAATTTTCAAGGAATAGAATTCTCGTCTAGCGATGTTTTGGTTTGTTTGTACGAAACCGCACGAAAACAAAATAGTTAAGAATTTTTTTTAATGAAAGTCAAAATGATGTCAATCATGTTAATCGCATTTTTTTTCTTAGTTACCTCCATAGTCATAATAATTGAGATTTAGCGTCAAATCCGGTAAAAACAGAAACTGTTTATTGGTGGAATTCAAGAGTTTTGCTATTTACCAGTGGCTTAGTTTAGCTTTTATTACCTGAAAACGGTAAATACACAGGCAATGTTCTATTGTCTCAGCACACGAAACCTACCTTTTGTGCATTAGACGTGAATTCATCGAAAGTGATCCACTTCTCTAAGTTTGTTTTGAGCAATTAAATCTTTATTCGCAATCTAGATAGATCAATATTGACCGTGAGCAAATTCCAGCTGGTGATTTGCCCCAGTTACCCCCTCAAAGGGACCAGATGGAGAAATGCAATCTGTTGGAATATCCGTTTTACACCTCACGTCCTCAGTTGGAGGGTAGTGTTTTTTTTAAAGTGATAATCATTATTTGGTATCAAATAAGAGGAGTTCTTTTCACTTCCTGACTTCAGGAGGCTACTTTGACGTGACATATATATCTGATGGGGGCCTCTGACAGTTCTGGATTACTAAGGCTAGGCGATGATCTCCAGCCTCAATTATCCAGGGTTTAATAGGTGCCCCCATCTATCTCTGCCCCCTCTCTCTCTCTCCCTCTCTCTCCCTCTCTTTTTTGTCCTTATTTCCCCCTCTCCTTTATCTCTCTCCTCTCTTCTGTCTCTATCTTCTCGATTAGAAGAAGGATGCTGGTGTTGTCCCCCCTTCCCTTTCATTTCCTTTCCTTCAGAAGGCAATCGATTAGGGGAGGGATGTAGGAGAGGGTCAATCTTTCACTCCAGTTCTCGACCCCCCCCCCATTCTCCCTCCCTCCCGCTCTCCCTCTCCCCCCCCCCCCCTCTCTCTCTCTCTCTCTCTCTCTCTCCCCCCCTCTCTCTCTCTCTCCCCTCTCTCTCTCTCCCTCTCTCTCTCTCTCCCTCTCTCCCTCCACCCCTCTGCAAACAGAGCAAAGAGTATAATCACTCCATCTGAAAATGAGGATGTAACGTCAATGTTTAGTTGCAGGCAATAGCGTGTTCATTGTTATCTCTCAAATGAATTAGTGGAGCAGATGAAGCCCTGGAAAAAATATATGAAAGGATGCGTTTGGGCCATTTGATGTCATTAAACAGCACCACCTTATGATGTCACTGATCACGTGACTTGGTTGGCATGGTAATTGATTCCACAGAGGCATTAGCCTCTAGCCATAACTTTTTATAGACTGCATATCAAAATGAGTTTAATTTTTTTTAAATAGTTTTATATGTTTTTATGTCTTTTAATTTCTTTGTTTACGCGGGGAAAAAAAAATCGATGATAATAAGTATTGATAGTGCTCCAGTAATGGTGCTATTGCCCCTTGATTTGACTATTTCTTACGACTAAATTTTCAACCAGAATTTTACTGCTGCGGAGGGATAATCATGTAAGAAAGGATTACTTCTATTATTTTTTAAGCGGAAGTAAAACAGGATTTTATGTAATACAAACTTTGCACTAGTCTCGGGTTACTAATCTCGGGTTTCTTCTTCTCTTCTCTATCAATCCACCACTCTCTTTATCTCTCTCTCTCTCTCTCTCTCTCTCTCTTCCTCTCTCTCTCTCTCTCCCTCTTTTTCGCCGCCGTTGTAGTCTTTCCCTCTGTGTTGACGAGTGTGGGTACGAGTGGGCACCCTTCTCCCTTTTTCTTCTTTACCTCGCTTATAAAATTAATAGGAAAGAACGTAACACTCAAACGCCTCAGAGTATACCGAACTACTAAATGTCAGTATATAAGAAAATCACAATAAAATAAAAAAAAGTTTTTGCCATAATCTAATAGAATAGATAAAGTATGATTATGATTGTAATGATAAGCGATTATGATTTTGAAAAAAAAGGAATGATGATAGATGTCATGCTCATGAATACGTTGCCATTTCTGTTTAAAAAATAAATATTGTGAACAAAATGTGTTAAGACACGATAATGATTTCTTTGAAGACATTTATGGGGGAAACGGTTAATGATAAAGGAAACACTGCGCACTAGTTTTCATTGGAATATCTAGGTTACTGCTGTGGAATAATAGTATGCATGTATGTTTTTAGGCCTATAGAGAAGGTTTGGGTTGATTAAGGAAATTGTGAAAAAATTTGGAGCGTTTTCATTCTTTTTATGATAATGTGAAAAAATATCATCGAGAAGAAAAAGGTCCCCTCAGAAGGATCATGGTGGGCAACCGGGCATGGTGGCTCAGTTGTTAGAGCGCCCGCCTCATGAACGGGAGGTCGTGGGTTCGAACCCCGGCCGAGTCATACCAAAGACTTATAACAATGGGACCTTCTGCCTTCTAGCTAGGCGCTCAGCATATTAGATTGGAGAAGGGTAGTAATAACATATTATGTTATGCAGGGCCCGCTGGAAGAACAGTTTCATAACTGAAGTGGCTACCCTGGGTAAATAAAAGTTATTATTATTATTATTATTATTATTATTATTATTATTATTATTATTATTATTATTATTATTATTATATTATTATTATTATTATTATTAAGGATGTCTCTTAAAATATCCTCATATTCGACATTTAAAAAGAAATAACTAAAGCGTCTGGAACAATTTTTTTATGCCACATGTTTGTGTAATCCCACATACACATTGCTGCAACTTTTATAGCAACACTAAGTAAATTTCTTTTACTTTTGTATATATAATATACTACATGACCTTTTCCAAGCGCTTCCAGGCAGTTTCTTTCATTAAAAAAAACTTTTCTTAAACAAAAATGAAAAGCAGTACATTGTAAAACTTCATAAAAGATCGTTTGCATTCATTGGGCACAGATATTTATACAGATAATGTGCATGTCAAATTGATGCCTATTTCTTGTAGATATGTTACCATGAATATCGCAATTACTTACCCTATTTTAAACTGTGAAAAAAAGTGATATTAGCTAGGAGCCGAAAGGATAAAGGTCACCGCCGAATCCCTCTTTTGATTCGCCGGAGAGTAATCTAGCTTTTTCAAATCAGAACATCTTTTTGAGAATAAAAACTTACGGCGGTTTTGATGGCTTCCAGCCAAATGATGCCTTGCAGGATAGAAAATACATGCATTTGTGATTTTTAATAAGACATATCTGTAACCTGAAAGATTAGAAATATACTGGGAAATTTCTTTTCTTTTTTTAATTTTATACTCATGATTCTCTGTACATTTTAGGTAGAGAAAACGGCTGAAGGTACACGGTTTCGTGAAACGAGAGGCTTGCGTTGGGGTACGCCCGATTCTAATCAGACTTCTGGATCCTCTCCGTTCACCAATTTAGGTTTTTGTTGTTTTTTGTGTGTATTATTTAAGACCTTATTCACTGCAGACTCAAGTCCTAGTTTTGTCTGGATTACCTTAATGTCCGTACACACTGGATGTGTGATAAAAATCATCCGTGCCAGCAGGCGCGGATCCAGGGGGGGGGCCGAGCGGGCCTTGCCCCCCCCCCCCGCAAAAAAAGGAGACAGAGAGAGGGAAAAGAAGGGAAAGGGAAAGAGGAGAGAAAGGGGAAAAAAGAAGACGAAGACGAAAGGAAAAGAGGGATGAAGGAGATCGGGGAGGTGGGGCAAAAGGACTTGCCTCCCAGGCTGTTGCCTCCCCCCAATCAAAAAATAAAAATAGAAGGAAGGAAAGGGAAAGATAAAAGAAGAAGATGAGATAAAGGGAAGGAACAAGAGGAAGAAGAAAACAAAAGAAGGGGGATATCAGTTGCAATTTTCCCGCCAACAGATTGTGAATCGGGGGGGGGGGACAAAAGGCCCTTGCCTTAAAAGAGGAGGGCTAAAAGGGAACAAACAAGAGGAAGAAGAAAGAAAAAGTAGAAAAGAAAGGGAGATCAGTTGCGGTTAATCCCGCCAACAATGTGTGGAGCGGGGTGGGGCCAAAATGATCTTGCCCTCCTCCAGCAAACATAAAAGAGAAAGAAGGAAGGGAAGGGAAAGGGAAAGAGGAGAGAAAGGGAAAGAAAAAGAAAGAGAATGAAGAAAGGTAAGTGATATCAGTTGCAATTTTCCCGCCAACAAGGTGTAGATCGGGGGGGGGGGGGGCACTGGCGTACTGATAGGGGAGGGGGGGGGGGCTTTGGGGAAATAAAATTCAAACGTGGTTTATTTCTAATTCCATAACGGTGATTTACAAATAATGCTGAAATGACATAATTTTAAGTATATTATACTTTTTATGCGTTTATTGGAAAATGACAAATTCCCAAATTTACAGCCAGGCAAGGAAATGCTTCTTGAGATGCCTACATGTCAGGGCTCGCGAAACGGCGGGGATCGGGATCCTCGAACCCCCCCCCCCCCCCCCCCCCAAACCACCCACTTTTTTGAAAAAGTATATTAAAGAGAAATAGAAAGAAAGAGAGCAAGAAAGAAAAGAAATAATTAACTGCCAGTGTCACATTATAATGAGGTATCAAAATATGCTCATCTGACCATGATTAAATGCCTGAAACCCCGATGGCTCTGCCCCCTGGATTCCACCTAGGGCCCTAAGGTGGGCCCTTAGATGCTCATCTGTTGGTAATGTAATGCCTAAAACCCCTGATTTCTGTGGGCTTTGCCGCCTGGACCCCACGCCAAATAGTTTCCTGCCAGTGTCACAAAATAATAAGGTATCAAAAAATGCTCATCTGACCGTAATTAAACACCTAAAACCCCTGAACTTCCGGGGGCTCTGCCCCCTGGACCCGACAAAGAGCCCTAAGGCGGGACCCTTGATACTCATCTGACCGTAATTGAGTGTCTAAAACCCTTGGGCTTCCGGGGGCTCCGACCCCTGAACCCCACACCAATTAGTAACCTGCCAGTGTCACAATTAAGTATCAAAATAATGCTTATCTGACCGTAATTAAATGTCTAAAACCCACTGAACTTCGAGGGCTCTGCCCCTGGACCCCGCCAAGGGCCCTAACGCGGACCCCTGAGTGCTAATCTGACCATGAATTATTGCCTTAAACCCCTGAGCTTCCGGGGCGGACAAGGTATCAACATAATATGTTCATCTGACCGCAGGCGCGTAGACAGGGGGCGGTGGGGTGGTCCCCCAAAAAATGCCGGCCAAAAAAATAGAGGAGTGAAAAAGAAGAGGACGTATGAAGAAAAGGGTGTAGACAAAGAACATTTTTGATATTCAGACAAGGATTAAGAGTCGAGAACGTTACAACGATTGGTCTTCTTTCTCTAAAAAAATTAACAAAACGTCAAGGGGGGGGGACGACATTTAGACAAGGATTAAGATTCGAGAACGGTACAACAAATCGTCTTCTTTCTCTAATGATTTAATGAAACGTAAAAGCTTCCGCGTGAGGGGGGGGGGGGGGGGAACATAATTCAGAAAACTCGTCCCTCCCTGCACCCACCCCCTCCCCCAATTACATCACTGCTGGTCACCATTACGTACCAATATTTGGCTCGCATAATTTCAAATTTGGGCCCCCCCCCCCCTAAGAAATCCTGGATCCGCGCCTGGTCGGCCGTCTGGTTGCTTAGCAGTAAGGTAAATTAACCACCTAATAGCCATCAATGACATGGGAGATAAAGTAATACCATAATTATGGCACTTGTGTTTAAAGGAGAGTTGGTTTCTGTGGCCAAGAAAAGTTTTATCTATATGTAAATGAGACAAAATGTGAAGGTATAGAAAAATCAAATTTTTAATCAGTAAGGTAAAATAACCACCTAATAGCCATCAATGACATGGGAGATAAAGTAATACTATATGGCACTTGTGTTTAAAGGAGAGTTGGTTTCTGTGGCCAAGAAAAGTTCTATCTATATGTAAATGAGACAAAATGTGAAGGTATAGAAAATCCAAATTTTTAATCAGTAAGGTAAAATAACCACGTAATAGCCATCAATGACATGGGAGATAAAGTAATACTATATGGCACTTGTGTTTAAAGGAGAGTTGATTTCTGTGGCCAAGAAAAGTTCTATCTATATGTAAATGAGACAAAATGTGAAGGTATAGAAAATCCAAATTTTTAATCAGTAAGGTAAAATAACCACCTAATAGCCATCAATGACATGGGAGATAAAGTAATACTATATGGCACTTGTGTTTAAAGGAGAGTTGATTTCTGTGGCCAAGAAAAGTTCTATCTATATGTAAATGTGACAAAATGTGAAGGTATAGAAAATCCAAATTTTTAATCACGAGTTAAATTATATGTTGATATGTGTATGTGTTTTTACGCGTAGATCATAATCAAAATATTATTCACGGTTCAGCATTTGCTCAAAAAGCTATATAGACCATGATTAAAGATGAAGTTGAGTTCTGGTCATGCGATTGCATTGTGAAAGAAATGGTGTGGAACCGACAAGAAAGGGTTGATCATATAGCATATAAGAATTTGTGTGTATTGCAAGGTTCTGGAATCATCAAAATGATAAGAAATTTGGCCAAGTCTTGGTAAAGTTACAAACACTGTACACAGAAAGATGTATATGGGACTACACGAACACGTGGCGTAAAAAGCCGGCCCCCGATTTTTACGATGTTACATGCATATTTAGAATACGAAGGCATTTGAAGAGCCATGCTTTTCAGGGAACATTGTCTTATCTGATGTTCTTCCACACTTGCATAATAAGAATGAGTAATGCTCACAAATTATTGTTCACCTCTTCCCAGAACTCAACCTTCTCTTTAAGGAACAACGTACCATAACTCGACTGTCTCCAATAACATTGATAGCGGCTTCGGAGAGGATCTCCTAGTAAACCTATACACGACTTTTTGTTAGCAATGGAATCCAATGACCGGGGTAATATGTAAGGCGTTTAGACACATAGGAGCTCTATACAAACGTGACTATTATCTTTAAACTTGAAATCCATTTTACATAACCCAAGAAAATGTCAGACAAAATCCATTAAACTATAACTCCAAAGCCTGTGCCTAAATTAAAAACTTTAAAAACACCCACTAGTAGATAGAAACGCACTCTCTTGAATGCTATCATTATTTTTGTAATTAGATTATCCAAAAACTCTGTGGAAACAACATTTCCTATACGATGAGGTAGGGTAATTGAGTGCCTAAAACCCTTGGGCTTCCAAGTGCTCCGACCCCTGAACCCCACGCCAATTAGGGACCTGCCAGTGTCACAATTAAGTATCAAAATAATGCTCATCTGACCGTAATTAAATGCCTAAAACCCCTGAACTTCCGGGGCTCTGCCCTCTGGACCCCGCCTAGGGCCCTGAGGCGGACCCCTGAGTGCTAATCTGAGCATAAATTATTGCCTTAAACCCCTGACCTTCCGGGGGCGGACGAGGTATTAACATAATATGTTCATCTGACCGCAGGCGCGTAGCCAGGGGGGCAGTATGGTCCCCCAAAAAACGCCGACCAAAAAAATAGAGGAGTAAAAAGGAAGAGGACGTATGAAGAAAAGGGTGTAGACAAAGAACATTTTTGATATTCAGACAAGGATTAAGAGTCGAGAACGTTACAACGATTGGTCTTCTTTCTCTAAAAAATTAATAAAACGTCAAAGGGGGGGGGGGGGGAAACGAAATTTAGACAAGGATTAAGAGTCGAGAACGGTACAACAAATCGTCTTCTTTCTCTAATGATTTAATGAAACGTAAAAGCTCCCGCGTAAGGGGGGGGGGACATAATTCAGACGAGGATTATTTTTGGGAACGATACAACGAATCGTCTCCTTTCTCTAATAATTTATTGAAATGTCAAAGCTTCCGCGCTTCGCGAAGGAGGGAGGGGGAAAACTCGTCCCTCCCTGCACCCACCCCCCCCCCCATTACATCACTGCTGGTCACCATTACGTACCAATATTTGGCTAGCATAATATCAAATTTGGGCCCCCCCCCCCCTCCTAAGAAATCCTGGATCCGCGCCTGGTCTGCCGTCTGGTTGCTTACTTACAAGCATTTATGATTTTTTTTAGCAGTAAGGTAAAATAACCACCTAATAGCCATCAATGACATGGGAGATAAAGTAATACCATATGGCACTTGTGTTTAAAGGAGAATTGGTTTCTGTGGCCAAGAAAAGTTTTATCTATATGTAAATGAGACAAAATGTGAAGGTATAGAAAATTCAAATTTTTAATCAGTAAGGTAAAATAACCACCTAATAGCCATCAATGACATGGGAGATAAAGTAATACTATATGGCACTTGTGTTTAAAGGAGAGTTGGTTTCTGTGGCCAAGAAAAGTTCTATCTATATGTAAATGAGACAAAATGTGAAGGTATAGAAAATCCAAATTTTTAATCAGTAAGGTAAAATAACCACCTAATAGCCATCAATGACATGAGAGATAAAGTAATACTATATGGCACTTGTGTTTAAAGGAGAGTTGGTTTCTGTGGCCAAGAAAAGTTCTATCTATATGTAAATGAGACAAAATGTGAAGGTATAGAAAATCCAAATTTTTAATCAGTAAGGTAAAATAACCACCTAATAGCCATCAATGACATGGGAGATAAAGTAATACTATATGGCACTTGTGTTTAAAGGAGAGTTGGTTTCTGTGGCCAAGAAAAGTTCTATCTATAATTATGTAAATGAGACAAAATGTGAAGGTATAGAAAATCCAAATTTTTAATCACGAGTTAAATTATATGTTGATATGTGTATGTGTTTTTACGCGTAGATCATAATCAAAATATTATACACGGTTCAGCATTTGCTCAAAAAGCTATATAGACCATGATTAAGGAACAACGTACCATAACTCGACTGTCTCCAATAACATTGATAGCGGCTTCGGAGAGGATCTCCTAGTAAACCTATACACGACTTTTTGGTAGCAATGGAATCCAATGACCAGGGTAATATGTAAGGCGTTTAGACACATAGGAGCTCTATACAAACGTGACTATTATCTTTAAACTTGAAATCCATTTTACATAACCCAAGAAAATGTCAGACAAAATCCATTAAACTATAACTCCAAAGCCTGTGCCTAAATTAAAAACTTTAAAAACACCCACTAGTAGATAGAAACGCACTCTCTTGAATGCTATCATTATTTTTGTAATTAGATTATCCAAAAACTCTGTGGAAACAACATTTCCCATACGATGAGGTAGAGTAATTGAGTGCCTAAAACACTTGGGCTTCCAAGGGCTCCGACCCCTGAACCCCACGCCAATTAGGGACCTGCCAGTGTCACAATTAGGTATCAAAATAATGCTCATCTGACCGTAATTAAATGCCTAAAACCCCTGAACTTCCGGGGCTCTGCCCTCTGGACCCCGCCTAGGGCCCTAAGGCGGACCCCTGAGTGCTAATCTGACCATAAATTATTGCCTTAAACCCCTGACCTTCCGGGGGCGGACAAGGTATCAACATAATATGTTCATCTGACCGCAGGCGAGTAGCCAGGGGGGCAGTATGGTCCCCCCAAAAACGCCAGCCAAAAAAATAGAGGAGTGAAAAGGAAGAGGACGTATGAAGAAAAGGGTGTAGACAAAGAACATTTTTGATATTCAGACAAGGATCGAGAACGTTACAACGATTGGTCTTCTTTCTCTAAAAAAAATAATAAAACGTCAAGGGGGGGGGGGGGAACGAAATTTAGACAAGGATTAAGAGTCGAGAACGGTACAACAAATCGTCTTCTTTCTCTAATGATTTAATGAAACGTAAAAGCTTCCGCGTGAGGGGGGGGGGGGACATAATTCAGACGAGGATTATTTTTGGGAACGGTACAACGAATCGTCTCCTTTCTCTAATAATTTATTGAAATGTCAAAGCTTCCGCGCTTTGCGAAGGAGGGAGGGGGAAAACTCGTCTCTCCCTGCACCCACCCCCCCCCCCCGATTACATCACTGCTGGTCACCATTACGTACCAATATTTGGCTCGCATAATTTCAAATTTGGGCCCCCCTAAGAAATCCTGGATCCGCGCCAGGTCGGCCGTCTGGTTGCTTACTTACAAGCATTTATGCTTTTTGAGCAGTAAGGTAAAATAACCACCTAATAACCATCAATGACATGGGACATAAAGTAATACCATATGACACTTGTGTTTAAAGGAGAGTTGGTTTCTGTGGCCAAGAAAAGTTCTATCTATATGTAAATGAGACAAAATGTGAAGGTATAGAAAATCCACATTTTTAATCACGAGTTAAATTATATGTTGATATGTGTATGTGTTTTTTACGCGTAGATCATAATCAAAATATTATACACGGTTCAGCATTTGCTCAAAAAGCTATATAGACCATGATTAAGGAACAACGTACCATAACTCGACTGTCTCCAATAACATTGATAGCGGCTTCGGAGAGGATCTCCTAGTAAACCTATACACGACTTTTTGGTAGCAATGGAATCCAATGACCAGGGTAATATGTAAGGCGTTTAGACACATAGGAGCTCTATACAAACGTGACTATTATCTTTAAACTTGAAATCCATTTTACATAACCCAAGAAAATCCGGGGCTCTGCCCTCTGGACCCCGCCTAGGGCCCTAAGGCGGACCCCTGAGTGCTAATCTGAGCATAAATTATTGCCTTAAACCCCTGACCTTCCGGGGGCGGACAAGGTATTAACATAATATGTTCATCTGACCACAGGCGCGTAGACAGGGGGGCAGTATGGTCCCCCCAAAAACGCCGACCAAAAAAATAGAGGAGTGAAAAAATGGAGGACGTATGAAGAAAAGGGTGTAGACAAAGAACATTTTTGATATTCAGACAAGGATTAAGAGTCGAGAACGTTACAACGATTGGTCTTCTTTCTCTAAAAAAATTAATAAAACGTCAAAGGGGGGGGGGGGGAAACGAAATTTAGACAAGGATTAAGATTCGAGAACGGTACAACAAATCGTCTTCTTTCTCTAATGATTTAATGAAACGTAAAAGCTCCCGCGTGAGGGGGGGGGGGGGACATAATTCAGACGAGGATTATTTTTGGGAACGGTACAACGAATCGTCTCCTTTCTCTAATAATTTATTGAAATGTCAAAGTTTCCGCACTTCGCGGAGGAGGGTGGGTGAAAACACGCCCCTCCCTGCACCCACCCCCCTAATTACATCACTGCTGGTCACCATTATGTAACAATATTTGGCTCGCATAATTTCAAATTTGGGCCCCCCCCCCCTAAGAAATCCTGGATCCGCGCCTGCGTGCCAGTCCGCTGTTTTCTCTCTCTCTCTCTCCAGAAGTCGACCATTCTGGAAAAAAGTTCACTTGCGTTCCTTGTTATGACGCGCACACGCTCAAACACCCACACACGCGCACACACGTGCAGCCACGCACATACGCACACACACAATTAAACAATTTCTCTCACTCTCTCCCGTCTTTCATATCTCTCACGCAGCATGAAAATCCAGGAAGATTGCTCGCTTACAAAGAAGATTTATTAAAAGGGGGAGACACATCGATGGTGTAACCTTTCCCTTTCTTCAATGTCTAGGTTGCCACTTCTGATACGCCGCCCACATTCATCCTCCTCCGTTATTCCATTATACGCGCTCTGATGCCTCGCAGTTGACGCGAACAAAATGTTTTGTCCCCGGGGATGGAGTTGACAAAAATGCAATTATTGTACGGTTGCGGGTTACATTTTTCTAAGGACTTTATTATCTGACGTGAAAATCAGTTTCTTTTTATCTCTTCATGCACAGCCTGTTTACTGCTTGGCACTTATCATTGTGCTGAAAGAGCCGTTTTATTGTAATGCGTTAGTGGTTGCATTTCACTGAAGAAGCCTTACAAAACAAAAATACCAAAAGATTTAGGGCTTTGATGGTGGAAGGCGAACTCGGCTCACTATTAGGCACGGTTAGTGAGATTGTCAGGTGACGTATGTGTGACGTACGTCACCTAATTAGCTGCACGTCAATTTATATTTTACTTTATTTTTAGTCAAAGATTATGAGAGAAAAGTGCAAATAAATCACATCAAATTGGCATGTCAGTGATTATCTTGCTGGGAATAAGGTCAGAAATTAGGAGTGGAAAGAACATTCAAAACATGACAGTCGAGTATATGTAGTAGATTGACAAACCTATACAATGAAACTTAACTTGGAGCAAGCGTAGGCGTACGGACAAAAGTTTGCATGGGGGCCAAAGTTTGCCCGATTATCAACTTTCTAGTTTCTGATGCGAGGGAACGAAGTGAGCGAGCAAAAGTGTTTAAACTCTTTTTTGAAATGATAAAAGTAATTTGTTCATAAAAAGCATGTTGGATTAAGTATAAAATTTACTAATAGCCAACCTCACAGCTTGCATTTAAGGTAACGGTTGCCCGATTATTCATAATTTCAAAATATTCTAGGGAATGCAGCCCCCACCCTGCTTCATCCGTTTATACAACTCAAAGCAAATATACCATTCATTTGTTTCATTATAATTATGTTTTAATACAGGAAAGGCAAAAAATATCACTTTTGCTTGAAATTAAAACATTATTTTGTTTTTACCTGATCGACAAAATCCAACGTTATTCGCTGCTTATTTGTAAAATTTAAATTGCTATCAA
Organism: Strongylocentrotus purpuratus; assembly: GCF_000002235.5. Taxonomy (NCBI): domain Eukaryota; kingdom Metazoa; phylum Echinodermata; class Echinoidea; order Camarodonta; family Strongylocentrotidae; genus Strongylocentrotus; species Strongylocentrotus purpuratus. Next base: position 10,048,933 of record NW_022145612.1, on the reverse strand, counting down.
TAACACTGAGGATAAATTTCACTTTATAAATCCTATAAACATAATACCCTTGAAATGTGAAGAATTTGAAACCCAGGGCCTCAGGCATATATCAGGGACTAGATTAGACAAATATAAATCATGCATTTTTATTCTCTCGGGAGAAACGTGAATAAATAGGCAAAGAATATTTCATATCCTTTTTTACATTGTTAAGACTTAGTTTTATTGGCGCAGTTCCATCGCACGTTCCTTGGAATTCAATTGTTGAAAGCGAGCACACAGTACATGTGCTACAGGAAGCAATAAATGCCCATGCCATTTTCCATTATTTACATGCTTCGAGTCGCTCTCCTTGAGAACATAATTATGAAAAGTTATATATATAAAAAAAAAAGGGGGGGAGAGGTATAGAGAGAGAGAGAGAGAGAGACTGATAAAGAAACATAAAATTAAAATAAAACTGAAGAAGGCGAAAGGGAGAAGCTTGTGTATTTCTTTGATTTTTCATCTGTTTCATATCCAAGATATTATTTAATTTATTTAATTACTTAATATTCTAAATATTCGGATGAAGCCCAAATACACTACAGTGTACTACAAAGATCGGCTACCATAACGGTGACAAAGTTATAAAGACAGGAAATATTAAGTAGGTTTGTGTCCTCTGATCTCGAGAAATTTTCAGCGAAATCAAGACAGTCATGAAAAGATCCTTGGGGGACACCACTGTTGGATTCAGGTCTGATAGAAATACATTATCAAGTACTAATCTTAATTTTTAAGAGTAGGGGTCTGTTTGTTTACAAAATGGTTCGTTAACCTGCTTGAGTTACCCTGTAGGAAAGATGAGGATTCACCCCACGAAAGATGTAATAAATCTTTCACTGGTATCAAAGGTAAACACTCTTTCACACGTTTTATATTCACACGTAGTTTTGCTTCCTTATATTTTTGTATCAACAAATAATTTTAGGTGACAATTTGATGCGAATAACTCCATATCGGGTTTCACGTATACGGGTGATATAAATGTCGTAACCCCGTAAATCAATTTGTCGTTACTTTATCAAAATGGAAGCTGATGACGAGAGAGTTTACGATTAAAGTACGAAAGATTTACTTCTTGTAACCGCATTGTATACGATGATGGGCCATTCGCGTTGGGGCGGATCCAGGACTCTGTAGGGGCTGGAGTGGTACAATCCCGAAAAAACTTAAAAGACTTAAAAAACAAACACACACAAAAATAATTGTAAAGTTGCGTTTTCGTCGAAAATTTGAAAAGGGGCACAAACAAACACTGGGGGCATATTTTATCCTCTGTGTACGTACGGTATGTATCGTTGGGGTTTGAAAGGGGCACATTCTGTTTAGCCCCCTCCCCCTAACTCCATCCGCCGTTAGCTGACGTAATGTTCGCGTTGACACCTTTGGCATACATCCATTTTTTAAGTATGGCTTTACATTGATCTAACAAAACTTTTTCTAAGCAAAAACTATGGAGGTCATGCCAAAAAGAACTTAAAAAGGCCTTGAATCACAATGAAATACTTCATATTTTCTTTACAACCGTGAATATTAGGCCTATATTTTATTGGTCAATAATCGGTTGAAAATTCCGTGTTTAGATCTTGAACGACAAAAATTTTACAATCTCATTAATTTAATGCTGTGTATTGAGTTATTACATAGGCAGCACATTCGATTAATTTTGAACTACGAATTTGACAAACCGAGACACTGAATTTCCTGGCCAATCCAATGTATTTATTTAGAATAGTAACACATTTTCGTTTGATTTCCCGTTTTGTCTGCGATAAGAATAAGGAAGAGAATTTACGAGGAAATCTTTTGTTTGTTGCCTTTGTTAGAGGATGGTGCATATCGCTAAACGTCAACTATAATATGATTACATCCGAATGTCTAAGTACGTATACATTGAAAAGGAAGTATAATTTTGAAGAAAAAAAGGAAAAATAGGCGCACAATGGGTGGAATTCGATCTTCGGACGTGGAGGAGACAACACTTTCCAAAATGTAATCCAAAATTGTGAGAAGGAAGAACAAAGCAAGAAAAAATAAATTTAAAAGTTCATCACAAAAAAGAGGTTATCGCATTCTTGGGGGTGGGGCATTTTCATTAAAAATTGTCAGGCCACTGAAAGTATGATATACTGGAACTGTGGTATTAGGACAAACAGAAGGACAGAACCCCCAACTGCAACAAGCCTCGTCGTTAGAGAGGATGGTAAAGTTAACATTATCGAATTGTTTATCCCTAATGACATCGATAATGCAGTCAAGGAAAGAGACAAACGTTTTAAATACCAAGATCTGATAATAGAGACTGAGAGAATGTGGAACGTCAAAACAGAAGTGTTTCCAAATTCCAATACTCATCGGACACACAAATATTGTGAAGAAGGGAATTGAAGGTCTCATCACCAAATTCTACCCGAATCAACACGTCTACGACCTGCAGAACACAGCTATATACTGGGCACAACAAGACTCATTAGAAAAACAATTGGACAGTAGAGCAATAGAGTGTAAAATACAGTTGCACTTGATAGCACGTAGACTGTTTTTGTTGAAGCAAAGTCTTTCAAGAAAAAATAAGGACTTGATCCTGTTTTGCGGAATAACAATAATTATAATGATGATAGAAAATCCCTCGAAAACACATTGATTGATGGACCATTAATTTCACTTTTCTTTTGAAAGACTATTAAAAGAGTCGTGAGAAAAAAGACCATTTGTGCGTGACATGGATTCATCTCATTTGACGTAAGAGAAAGACAATCCTTTAGCCTCACAGAGAGACGTGCATAGAATGATATAGCAGGAATAAGGTCGAGATAAGATAACATTCCTTGGAAAGAAATACGCGGGAAGAGCGTTTGTGTATACGTCGTGGGAGTTTCTTTTGTATAGAGGAGTTTTTGATTTCGCAGATGTTGAGAAAAGTAATCCAAATGTTTGTCTCATTTGGAGGGCTTTTCCTGATAATGCTTTCTACACCTTTCTTCAGCGTATGGTACAAATGCTGTCCTTCGCATTACGTGTCCTTTGTTAAAATAATAGCTTTCGATATCTTCTTTTTCTAATTACAGAAGTGTACAGATTTTTCTCTTGCATGTCTTTGTAGGAACGAACTGTCCTTTATTAGCTCTTCATTTCCATTCCCCATTTATCGGTTTCTTGAAGGCTAAATCATAATTCTAAATGATTATCATGATGGTAAAAAACTGTAATCAGTCATATCCGAGTACTCAATAACAGGATATTTAGCCCTCGTCTCTTTCATATAAACGAGAGTTCTTAAAGCGCCCGGGAACCATGGCATAACATTTTTAATGATATTTCCAACACATTTTGTATATTTCTATTAATGAGTCACTAAAAACCATGATAATAACTAACATTATAAGTCTTAATTAATTTTTTCTTGTAATTGATCAATAATGATTATGATGATAATTACCCTTTCATCCGGAAATGAAAATAATATCAACAAAGTATTTGAAATGTATGGTTGTCTCTAAAAGAAGATTCATAATAAACCTTTAATGTTTAACAGGTCCATCGTACTATAAATCACCCGAGGTGTATAATAAAAAATCGGAAGCCTGTCAAACGCGTCATGAGGATCATATACAATATATAATTCATGGATTCAATCACCAAAACGTTCACTCACTAAAAATCAGATATGCTATATAACTTTTTATTTTTCTCAGAAGTTTCCGTACTTGAAGCATTTCTCCATTTGAAATAAGTGCTCAGGAGTTTTACTGTCACATTTTGCTTCGTGTCTCTACTTTCCCGGTATTTGCGGTCATCAGAAACTTGCAAGATGCAGACGGCGCAAACTTGAGTTCCATCTCATCTCTCTTTTTAGTCTCTTCCTGAAAATGTTACGATTTCCCGCGCGAAAAAAGTGACGAGCTCCATTAAGCGATGATCGTCTGACTTGTGTTATATCGCATGATCTAAGGACACATTCTTAGATTTCAAAGTGAAAGTAACTCGGTTTCGGAAGTGACTGTGTTTACAGGTTAAGACAAGTAGGGTGCCGTCTTTACGACCATATCATACAGATGCAACAATCTTAATTATCGAGATTTACATGTTGCTAATGTAGACGTGATTTAAATTCGAATGCAATCCCAACCCTACTAAAAGGCAATAGACCATTTTCGTAATGTAATCAAATTCAACGCACAAACCTTCGCTAAGTGCCTCGTTAAAAATTATTTCATTTACCTGTTGCGAAAAAATATTAATTGTTGCTAGATATGACAAACATTATGGATTTTCCTACATAAAAACACATAATGTGTATGCATGCAAATCGAATTCTGAATATTGAAATATAATTATTTGCAACGGTAAATGAAGGGATTTGTAACGAGGCACTTAATGAAGATCTGTGCATTAAATTTGATTATATAACGAACATGGCCTATTAACATCGACTCAATTCCATTTGATGTCCAAATGGAGTATATTCAGTTCGGGTTTGTTTAGGATAATGCATGTCTTCATAAACAAACTGTTTCCTTTCATCAACAAAATCATGAAATCCATAGCAAGCAATAAACACTGATTGAAACAGTAATACAAGGAAAAGTTGACGCTCTTCTCTTTTCAATCTGTCGATGTTTTTAAAGGAGGCAGGTGTTATCCCGCTTCCCCGAGCCTGTCATGAAACCAACGTGACCAATCACTCATTGTGTCCGAGTAGCCGAGAGATTGCCGCCCTCAAGCGGTTTTTAGGCAACAGGCTCTCATCAATCCCAAAAAAGAATGATTTCATATTTTATTTATCTGTTTAGCCTAGTCCATATCAAATCTGGGATAATACACACAAACTGCAGGATAACGAACTTAGATTTTTGTTTTGATATTCATTCGGGATTGGGTCACTCTGTGTCATTTTCTTGATTCCTGTATATTCAATCTTTGCCGATTTTGTTCAAGATTTGCAGAGGGCGATTTTTTTTTGGCAATGTGTCCTGTGCGACATCAGTTTTTTAATGCAGTCATTTCATACAAATATGAAAGTCTTTTGATTTGACTATCGACTCCTTCTAGTACTGGTCTGAAAAAAGAACCCTGTTTTATTTTCGGGACTACGAGCCTTCAGAATTGCGATCCTTCGGAAACGAAACATAGGAAATTATGAACCTTCGGAGTTCGGATAGATAAACGTAATCAACGAGCGTTCGGAATTAATATGAGCCTTCGGAAAAACGACATCTCAACTTGGTCATATGAAGAAGAAAAAAATTAATATGCGAAAAATGGATCCAAAAAGAAGATTTTGTATACGGACATAAAGCACGGAATCACCCTCTACAGTTTTATTCCATCCTGAGCGAGACACGAGGATGAATAGTGAGCCATTGCAGTAATATAATTACGTCTCTTGAAATGTTTCAACGTGAAGGAAAACTATAGAAATATAATTGATAGAATCATTGCCTTTCCATATTGATGATAAACCTATAATTTGTCGCAGCAAACATGATATTTCTTCACTGGTTAATTATACGTTTATTGTCGATGTTCCGATAAGGGTCCTTGCCTTCTTGTTTGCCTGTTATCAAAATATGGCTGCAAGCATTGAAGAAAAAAAATTGTAGTTCGGACCATACATTGAAGTTCATTCCAATCTTTCTCTCTAAATGTATATCCTGAAACACTTGGGGAAAACATAATATATTCGGTGCGTGGGAGGTCTTAGAATCTTGATGCTTGCTTTAAATATCAATTTATTGTTACAAACACGTCTGTATAAGCGAGTAGATTACATCAAGTACAATATTGTCCATTAAAGCGACGTTTAATAAGCTGTTCTTTGCAGAGTTACTGTCTTGTCGGTGTGGCGGAAATTCCGCTTGAGAAAGCTTGGTTTATTCAATTCAATTATAAATGGTTTATTAAAATACTTTCATTGCGGCAAAGCCGAATTGCGAAAGTTTACAATAACACAGTGACAATTATTGATAAAATGCATAAGGTAAAACATGGTAACATTACAATCAAACTATTATTCTTGATAAAAAGTACAATCAGGATGGGTGGAACAGAAAAGAAATGGGAAAAGAGAGAGAGAGAAAAAAAAAAGGGAGAGAGAACGAGAGACAAAACGAGAGAGAGAGAGAGAGAGAGAGAGAGGGGTGGGGAAACTGCAACTGGGATGTAGGAGACAGAAGGAGACAGAAGCTGTCCTAACATGGACGGAGAGGGTAGGGAAATAATGGTAAAAGGAAAGAGTTAAAGAAGGAGGATGGTATAGAGGGAATAGAGAAAGGGGGGAGGGTAGGGGAACACAACAAAAATGAATGCAGTTATTTATCATGATAAAATAGATTACACTACCTTCACATAAATATTAATATACTGTTATAAACATCTCAGCTGATTTATAATGTCAATTAAAAGTTTGAGACTAAATCATTGTTAATTGTCATTATATAAAATGAGAATTGTTTTTGTTTAGGGAACAGAAAAAATAGGGTATTTGGATTTGCAAACATATTGATAAAAATTGGCATTTTATAATAATTCTAGAAATTAAAGGAAAAAAAGATTAAATCATGGTACTCCAAATAAATAAGTAGTGCTTTCATAAATTTTAACCTATCCAAACGCTTTTGTGCAAACTTTATTTAAGCCCACGCATTAGGATTTCAATAGGGTATTTGGATTTGCAAACATATTGATAAAAATTGACATTTTATAATCATTCGAGAAAACAATTTAAAAAAAGAATAAATCATGGTACTCCAAATAAATAAATGGTGCATTCATAAATTATAACCTATCCAAACGCTTTTGTGCAAACTTTATGTAAGCCCACGCATTAGGATTTCAGTAGGGGAAACGGTTTCATAGAGAGATGAAGGACAAAATATGCAAAGGTTTTGTCATAATTACACCCTATCTCACTAAAAAGGCAATACTGGAAAAGGAAACTTCGAAGAGTGGCAGAAACTGTAATGCGATTACACTACATGTCTGCTGCGATCTACGTGCGAAGATGGCGATGGCGATACGAATGTAGAACGACGTTGCCACATCAACCCCCCCCCTTTTTTCTAGGCCGATGAGATGCATTGCTTCTGCAATCAAGGCGATCGTATTACGAGGCTCATACGCCTATGAAGAGTTCGATACAGTGGTGCTGCGAGCGGGGCGAGAAGATAGATTAATAGGGACTTTTAGATTTGCACGAAGACAACGTGGATTGCTACGATCGATGTCCTTCTAATGCATTGCCTTGAATGGACGTCACACGTATCAGTCCACGCAAATCTCAAAGTCCCTAATGCTGGGCTTCTGCGGCGATTCTAGGCCATCGGTATGTAAATTGGGGTACTCAATTGTATTCGTCAGTCGAGTGCCAGCCTCCGACCACGGTGGATGTATGTGATGAAAGCGACTCCATCGCCGCGCATTGAAGCGCGGAGGGTCGTTGAGCAATCGCCCCCAATCAACAGCAGCGCAGCGCTAACACATACAGGGGCGAGAGCGCCCCCACATCCCGCCCCCAAAAAAATAATGGTAGCGTCGTAGCGAAAGTGGTTTGAAGCGTGTAGAGCGCGAGGTGATCGCTTTGTAAACGAAAGTGGCGTGGTAGCATTGTGTCTGGAACGGGTAATACAAAATTTTAAAAAGAAGATCCACTATACGGTTTGACTATTTTGTTTGGATCACAGCGGAATCGTCTTTTAGTGAAGACTGTGGTATCATTACCCAAACATTCTTTGGTCTTCAAACCTTCCCCGTAAAAGATATGATACTTTCCACTTTTTCATATAAAAACATATCATTTCAGAAAAGGACCGGTGCCCCTCCCCTTCCCACCTCCCACGATCCCAGTTCTTCCTCAACTGCTGGACTCCACTCTACGTCTCAGTGAATGCGAGGAAATAAACTATTCCGTCTATCTCCTGTTAATAAAATATCCGAGATACTTTACTCAATAGTTTACTACAGCGTTTGGTTGAATATAGTGTGGATTCCAGTGTGGAATAATTGCATAATTGTTCCCAAGCAACTGACATCATTTGACTTAAATTTAGAGAAATCTGCTTTATCCTGTTAAAGTATACTATTGTTTACTTTATCCTTTCTCATGCATCGCTCTTAATCCGATGAAAGGTATAGTAATACTTATGAAGCGTTTATACACACATTGGCTGCATTAAGCTTTGTAAATCCAAGTTACTATTACTCATGAGCATAACAATTCAGTGATAATAATTTTTCAAATGCGGCTTACAATGTTGGTTTTTAGAGTGAATTTGTGCAGAATTTCTATTCAGGTGTAAAATGGATTTGATCTGCTTTTCAGTTGTAAAGATGGGATAGTTGTACCTCAGGCAACATCAACATGTTGATTTTTTCATCGATTTCACCCTGAAAATTTACGTTAAGAAAAGAGGAAAGGGGAAGCAACCCTAACGTCGTCGTATTTCCCTGGGAAGCAGGATGCCATCCGCATCATATAACAAAACCTGGAGTAATTTCTAGCTCATCAATCTATCTCTTTGATAACTATCTTTCTTAAGGGACTCCAGTTTCACCCGAGGACCTAGATCGCCCATCTGTTTCCTTGTCTTCCATAGGACCCATAGGAACGCGCCATTACGGTTATTGCCTTTCTAAATGCGTCTTTGGTTTGTCCCTACAGGATCACGGCCGATACGCGATACACGACAATCCCGTCATACACACCCCAATACGCAATAGTTTTGAAAACTAGCCTAGAAGATTTTGGCGAGAAAAAGTGTGGAAGTACAGAAAAAGAGGAGTTCAGGCAGAGGGAGGGGGAACAAGAGAGAGGGAGGAGAAGGGAGAGAGAAAGAGAGGGGGTAGGGGGCAGTGGCGGATCCACGTAGCGATTATTCCGGCCCGCCCCCTCCCCCTAGCCCCCCAAAACGATAAAAAAATAGGATAATAACGTAAAGTTAACTTTTATAAAACAATGAACAAAAGCGCCCCCCTGCTTATTCGCTGAGTCGGCACTAAATTTTGTATTAAGATTTGGCTACCCCCCCCCCCCCCTTGACGCCGTCTGGATCCTCTGCAGGCACGGATCCACTGGGGGGGGGGGGGGGACTGACGGGTCAACAACAAAAAAAATTAAAAAGAAAATTCTCACGAATTAGGTGAAAAAAACAAAAATAGTGGTCTCACCCCCCCCCCCCCCTCCCCCCTCCCCGCTTATTCACCGGCTGACTGAGTCGGCGCAAAATATTTCCTGAAAAATAGAACCCCAAAAAAGTGCCTCCTACCCCCGTTTATTCACCGGTGGCTGAGTCGCAACTAATATTTTCTCACGGATTGGGCCCCCCCCCCCCCTCTTCCCACCGGCTGGATCCGCCACTGGGGGGAGATATAAAGATAGAGAGAGGGGAGAATGAGCAAGAGAGATAGGAAAGAGAGCGAGAGAGAGAGAGAGAGAGAGCGGATAAAATAGAAAAGAAGTGAAGAGAGAGAGAATAAAATTGTTATGATGTAGAAGAAACATAGGTGAGGGGAAAGCAAAAAAAAAGAGACAGACAGACAGACAGATGGGGAGAATTATGATATCATGATTAATAACGGTGGAATTAATGTAAATGATAGTCAATGTCAGAATGTTTATCATTCTTTTTGTCGTAGACCTACTTCTTTTCATGAATTTCGTGCATACGACGCAATTAGTTTTAGAAATCGTGTCTTTTTATTAGATAAAACATGGTTCAGGTGGAGGCCAGATGATAAGATGATTAATGAATAATATTTCATCAAAACACAATCTCACTTTTAACTGTTGGAATATACATTATTTCCACCCTCTCCTTTGCCTTCTTCTCTTTATTTTATAAATAAAGTCGAATACTGCTAATCTGATTACCTCGTTAAACACTGTCTGGAATCAATTGTGAAAGGGTGTTTATGTGTTACATAAAGAAGCTTTGGAATGATCAAATAGACTAATACTACTGCAAACGGAAATGGTCTGTGACACACAATCATGTGGCCCGAAAGTTTGGTCCAAACTTTCACACCATTTATAATCATAATTATTACGAATATGAGGGCATTTGAAGAGCAGTCTTTTCATTTATACTTTGATAATCTTCCAAACTGACATACGAAGAATGAAAAAGCTTACATGTTATTGGTCATCCAAAGCAGATGTGAACCTTCTCACTAAGTATTACTTTCGTCATCCTTTCCGGGTCGAGTGTGATGTTTTAGGTGCTCTTTCAATCCACATTAGGCCAGTGAACTCTCCGTCAACTGTAGTATCTGTCATTCCAGTGGTGGATCCATGATTTTCTGCCCCCGGTGTGCCGACCACCCCTTCCCCCCCCCCCCCACCCCACGCCCCCTGGTTTGCCACTGCATTCACGAACGGCATGCTCTGAAAGTAAATCTTAATATCTAAAGTGGTATACTAAGGACTGGAAACATTTGCTTATAAACTGGAACAAAGCAATTAGTAAAAGTGAAAGCAAACTTCAACACGTAGAAAAATGAATATGTGTATTCAATCTGCTAAGTAGTCATGTAGCTAGGACTCTCTTATTTTCTCCCAAGTTTAGCCTCAATACATGGATTATAGAATGAACTTGCATCTAAATATCTCTGATTCTCATCTTTGCATCGGATCTTCTGTCAAATGACTACAATTTTGTGAATGGAGAGGCTTGTCTTATCATAGAGGTAGCATTTTGCCGGAGTCTTTTGAACAATTAGCTGGACAAAAAAAAATCTCAGATTTTCAAATGATAATGGTGATGGGCTGGTTCTTAATATAACCATAGTGAGGGAATAAGCTCCTTCTCCCTCCCTAGCTTTCTTTCTTCTCACCCTGTCCTCATTTTTCATTATACTCCTTCCCCCTTACCCCATCACCACCTCCTATTCCTCCTCCTCCACCTCCTCCACCTCCTCCACCTCCTCCTTCTCCATCATCGCCTACTCCACCACCACCTCGTCCTCTTACTACTACTACTACTACTACTACTACTACTACTACTACTACTACTACTACTACTACTACATGTACTACTACTACTACTACTACTACTACTACTACTACTACTACTACAACTACACGTACTACTAATACTACTAATACTACTACTACTACTACTACTACTACTACTACTACTATTACTACTACTACTATAAGTATTGTGTGTTTTGTGTCGTTAAATTATGGTGACCAATCTCACTGAAGAAAAAATAATCAATAACTACGACTCAATTGTGCATAATATATGATGGAATAGATGTAGAGAACGTGAAGCAAAACATAGTTTAAAGCTTAAGGAATTCCAAAGATCATATACCTCTGAAATATCTGAAGGGGATATTGTTCGACAGAGCCGATCGAAGAACGGTTGAAGGAATAGATGAATGTAGGTTAATGGCTTTTGAGATTATTAAGTGGGTAGGTGGACACGAATATAGCTACATCACCTTAGAGATTAGACACATATATAAACATGTCATATTAGATACTCCGGGAAATTTGGGGGAACATAATATATATCAGCTATCACATGTCCCTTTAAGCATTTATCTTAACATCATCAATCATAGATCATCCTTCTAAAATGCCTTCAAGAAATCATCCATACAGACTTGTTGACGCAGGAGATGATAATATGACAATGGTGTAAAAAAGGGATAAATGATGAAGGGACTAACATATATCTTTATGACAATGTGACGGCCCTGAAAGCAGGAGACAGCGATCAAGGTAGCCCACTCGAAAGTCAATAGTTCGTGCCCTTTAGGATTATAACATGTAAATCTACTCTTATTGATCGTGAGGCTAGTATTCATTCTGGTTATAGCAGTAATAGGAGAAAGCATGGTATTGAATTGAGAATGACCACGTTGATGATGATATGGAGATGGAGACGAAAAATTCTTTGTCCAGAAATGGTTCCCTTGGATACCCAATATTTCCTTCATTAGGCCAAAAAAAAATCATTTGGTTGTCCTCGACCGCCCGCTCGTCATTTTCGGGCCGCTCGTATTTTTTAATATTTTTTATTCAATTCTTTTTTTTTTCTTTCTTTTTTTTTTCTTTTTTTTTTTTTTTTTTTTTGGGGGGGGGGGGGGGGAGCAATCTTAAACGCCAAACATACTATTTTAAGCCCGTTGATAGTTTGGTCTTTTCAGTACACAGTACTGTATTTATTAAACTCGCCATTTTTATTTTTCTGTGTCAAAATGCCGTTCATTCAAATCAGGTTCTGAGCATTCTTTAATTCATTTTAAAGCAGAATCAGAAGCATAGTTTGAAAAGTAATAACAATCTTTTTTTGAATAGCACATATCAACGAAACAACGTTTTAAAATAATTTACAGTTACCATATTGGCATTTGCCTGCGCGTGCTTAGGGCATTACAAAATAAGCCAAATGAGGCACCCAATTACTACTCCACGAGAGAGAGAGAGAGAGAGAGAGAGAGAGAGAGAGAGAGAGAAAGAAAGAAGGGGAAGAGAGTGCCATGTTTCAGAACATACACACCTCTAACCGGTCAGGGGTTTAAAACCTAAACCCTCAATACTTCCACTGACAGTGAAGTTAATGAACCACTCCACCCAGTGAATCAAGTCACTGTGTCGAATTTTACATTAACCTTTAATCTCCAAAATGTCTTAAGTCTTTGTAGCTATTGAAAAATGTACATAATTCACACCGCCCCTCCCCCATCGGAAAAATGTAGTTTATCCTTCCTTTTCCGCCTTAATCAATATTCAAGTCGTCTTTTCCAGACACGTACTTGCTCTTCGAGAAAAGTATGACAAATAAAATCTTTGATCAACCCGCCTAGAGAGAAAAATAATTGATTTCTGATGTTATAGACATCTTTTTGGTTTTAGTCCCTGACTTTTACGCAACGATCTGACCTCTTGCTACATGATCGTCTATCAACGAATGCATGATCAACTCAGCAACGATCGATAACTTGTATTGTTCCTTGCGATAAATTACACGTCTATCGATCTTCATTTGTCAGAGAACAATAACGATTTGATGATACTCCGGGCGAAATGAAAAAAATAAAAATTACACTTATGAATATCCACCCATGCATGCACTCCATGGTCAGTGTATTAAATTAAATAGGCTGTATATATTGGCGTTCATGCTGTATAGAACATTGTTGTAGGCGTCTCTTGATAGAGTTTGATAGATGATTATCGGAAAAACATTCGTTGAATTCATCTTTGTTATAAATGATATGTCAAAAATACGTAATAAGTATTGTTGCATTAACACCCTTTTTCTTGTCTGTCTAACTTCCATTAACAACATTTATATACCAACTAAAAGCACATACCTATACATCAATAAATAGTAATCAGTGACCCTTTCATAAATGCAGGTATACATTAATAAAGTACAATTTGAGTTGTAATTCACAAAAAATCAGGTTTGAATTTGATATATAAATACAAATCTGAAGAATGTACCTCTCATCATGCTCAACATAAAAAATTATTCGATATCTAGAAAAATATGTCTCAAAATATAAACTGAATGTGTATCCATGTAAGAATTGGTGAACAAAAGGAGAATGATGATAGAGATGAAATCTAACGAAAACAAGAAACAATACTAAATAACACGCATGCAAACAACAACAACAGCTATGTACAAAATCAATGACAAGATACATGGTTTTTTATACAAAATAAAAGTGTTTCAAGGCACATTTACATCATTGTAGAACTGATACACTTCTTTTATGATAATTAAGTTTTGTTTATAACGGCGAGGTTCTTTTCGAAGATCTGCTCCATTAAACACAACTCCTCGAATGAATGGAACTGCACTTTTATTGTATTCTGTATATTTTATGGAAAGATCAGTTATTAATACTGCCTTTTGTTAAAGGTTGGATGCATGCTCATATAGAGACAATTAGACTGAGGCAGATGCTGACGATAGCAAAGCAATTTGTTTGATGAACAGATAATGGTATCCACCAAATTAAATGATGATTTGAGTCCGATTTGTTCGCTGGTACCGACAAACTATAAACACATACGTCCGTGAAGAACTATTTCATAATCATGTATTGATTACTTCAATTAATCTTCTTTTTGATAGGCCGCTAGCCGGCAGTCGACGTATACAATTATTCAGCTTTGCACTGTCGGGTTTTCTTATACTCCAATTAGCAAACGATACTAATGTGATTGTTCTATTAAATTTAGATCAGTAGTAGCCGTGATAGAGCTATTTTTGTTAGCTTCAAACGGAGTTGAGTGCCCGGTAAGATTAATCATTTTTGCGATGCCGTAAATACGCAAAATAATTAATTGTATAAATGTTCGACGACTGCATTAAATGTGTTATCAAAGTGGGGATGAGAGTGTAACATTTATGAGTTAAAAAAAGACCAAATAAAATCTAGCCAGACAATGATTAAGAATTGTCTTTACTGTTACAGTCATTTTGGTGCAATTTGATGTCTCATAGGGACAATAAACTATAAAACTTTTGAAGAGTGAGGTACCGAGTCAAGCGTAATTGTGTGCGAGGGGAAAGACAGAGAGCATACATTTCATTTGTAATGAATATAGCCTTTACGATGACAATATGGGTAAATATGGTAAATCGTCATAAATCCTCAAATCTGACATTAAAAAAAAAAAGAAAACTATACCGTGATGTAGCTGAAAGTCTGCAAATTCTTATCATTTCATCGGTTTTTCTGAATAATTTGTGAAACATATAAGGAAATAGCTGTAACGGTGATCTAAGTAATTTCCATCGACATATTTTATTGGCATTGCAAAAATATTTGGAATTTAATTTTAATATTTTGTTTAAATATGATCTATATATATGATTTTAAAAATGCCAACAAAATGAACAGTTTGACTTTCCTATATATATATATATAATTAGCTGAAATGACCTAATTTGCATATTTGATGAATATTCATAATTTTTTTTTTCTTAAAAAAAAATATATTTCCATACATGTCTGATATACATAGGTTTCATTGATGTATCATGTTCGGTTTTGATTTGATTACATATGCGCATATTAATTAGGCGGACTAAGTTATTTTCACAACTTGTTTATATCTGCAGATTCACAAAAATGGCAAAAGTGACTTATTTTGTTTGCTTCTGTTTTCAAAATGGTAATAGATATATGAATTTTCTTTTTTGTATTTTTTACCACAAAGATGATATTTTAGTGTCTGATAATTTAATTTATTATTTGTGTCCAAGAAAGTGATGAATTAAGTTGTCAACTTTGTCGAATTTTTGCCATTTTTGCCAATTCTGGCAGGTTTTTCGGTAATTTTGCGATATCAAAAAAATGGTATAAGTGACCAATTTCAATTCTGTTTTTTGTTTTTTTAAGCTTTTATAAAGCTAGATCATTTGCAATCATCAAATAACATGTGTTTGTTGTACTTATTTTTGGTGTGCTATACCTATTATTATTATTCAAGATGGATCTAGATATTTGTATACGTCTAGGATTAACCTTTAATATCACTGTCCTAAAGACGTAGCTCAGGCTCGAACTTGTGTCTGCTTTAAAACAGAACAGGATAATTGACCTCTATACCAAATAAAATCTTTCTTTTGCTCTTCTCCCATATATCACATTGCTTGTTAAGAGCCAGATGGTCGTTAAATCATATAATTTTACATGTAGAGTAATCGCATTGCTTTCTCTCAGCAGGGTTGTTCGACGCTTGCTCCTGCGATTGTAATTTGTCCGCCTCAATTTCATTCACTTAACGTTTTTTAACCTTTGTTTAAACCCTCAACCCAAGACTAACCCTAGCCCTTTTCCTAAACCTTTCCTCAAACCCAGTTGCAACCCCTTACCCTAACCCCATGGCTTTGACGAAATAACGCCCGGTGCAATTTTCGCATAAAAAAAATGTTGGGTCACCGTCAGCAAAAGAAGTGTGAGATCGTACCAAAAAAGACGACACCGCGTGCTTTAGAAAGCAGAGAAAGGCAGATACGGATAGACTGTTGTTGGTAGGGTGTTTTAGTATTATTAATTCCACGTCAAAGGTTTGTGAGTATGCTACACGGCTAAATATTGATCTTGCTGTTAAGAGTTCTTTTTGTCACTTAAATTTGCCGCGCAGAGTGTTATGATAGCGATTATATGCACCGTTTTCAATTATTTGCAATCGAATGAACACATGCTTCTCTGCTCTACCCGACATCCAAACATTAAACATGTTTATCCACCAATAGAAATTCATTGACCTTATCAACTGTTTTGATGTAGAAATCTTGGAATAAAAACACTGAGAGAGGATTTGCTTTTTTGCTTTAAAAACCCCATAATATTTAAGTCGTGGCATTACTAAGGAAAGAGAAACAACATGAAGACAATAATTTCCCGGTAATGGTTTTGGATTTTTGTTGACATGGAAACCTTTGTGTAACCATCAAAGGAAACGATATGCACAGTCTGCAATATCCATTCATCCATCTTTACAAAACGGTCGTGGTCGACAGACAGACACATAGATCGACAGATTCTTTCTGTGAACCTCGTAATAAAGTTGGTATTGGAAAATGAGACGGAAAGTGCGATTGAAATAAAAATGTGTGGTCTTTTAGCAAACAAGCCATCTCGATTTGTCAAATATGAACTGAGCGAGACACGAGGAAAGGAAAGTACAAATTAAAGGGGCAGTACAGTTAAAGACCTTATTCTCTGTGATATATTTTATGAAAGCAAATTGCTCCAACTATAACCTTAATTGAATACTGTTTTAAATTACAAATATTTGCAGCAGTATTTGAGATTATATCAGAGTTAACTCATGTTCAATTTTTAGTTCCTGAAACGAAAGGTGATTTATACAAAATTATGATGCAGAAACAGAAATAAGTAATTAAATTTTAAGCGCTGATGCTTAAGTTGATTAATATATCAATTTAATAATGATTTTAATAACATTCCTTAATTAGAGCAAGAAAAAAAAAGGCATTTTAAATGCTTTAACTGATAGATTAAAAAAGATATGGAATGAAATATATGATGCTTTAGTCGATTAATAATTAAGTAAAAGAATTTTAATAATGATGATAATAACATTTCTTAATTAGAGCAAGACAAAAAGAAGACATTTTAAAATGCTTTAATAATAATAATAATAGTGGGTTCTTGTATAGCGCTCATGTCTGTCAGACTTGACCCTCCTGGCGCTCCCAATTATTACCCTGGCGTTAGCACGGCTGCCATACGGCGCTCTGGCATTTCAAGGAATTAATTCCTGCCAGGTACCCATTTACATCACCTGGGTTGAGTGTGGCAAATGTAGATCAATGTTTTGCCAAAGGACATTAGTGCCGCGGCGGGACTCGAACCGCGGACCTTTTGATCGATTAAAAAGAGATAGGGAATGAAATAAATCATGAAATATATAAATTAGCTCTCAACCTTCCACAATTATTGAATGAACTATGCTACAGTCATTGTTCATACACTGTTCAAATATCATTTTAAACAATAATTGATCTAGTGTATGAATCACACCCTCTTACCTTGACCAAAACATTATATACTTTATTATACAAATTATTTTATTGAAGCATTTAGTTCTCGATTTATTCCTTACTATGCCAAGATGAATATTTTCCCGTTTTGTGTTTGGTAGTTCTACGAACAGAACTCTAAATCCTGAACATTACTGGCACTGCCTTGCGTCATTTTATCATGTAACAAGATCATGTGACGCACATTAATCATACGAGAAGACAACATACCAAATAAGAAAATGAACCATATCTTATTAATTCACTTTCTGATTGGGAAGCGTTCCCAAATGACTCGTGACTACAATGTGTCTTTAAGTCATGGGACTTAACAGTTCAAATGTTGAATCGTATTGAACTTGACGTAATACTAGCGCCGTAACACTCCAGGCGTATGTTTGGCTTGGCTGTACGATGGGAGAGTGGTGGGGTTAGAAAGTGCACGGTAGAGAACAAATTTATCCCTTTTTCGTCGGGCCTCTGAAGAAGCGACGATGTTTATTCAGTAAAGTGACACCAGAGCAAAGAATGCCGTAAAGGGTTGTTCCACTGCAGACTGATTGAATAAAGTCAGTGTCTGCACTGAAAGAAATCTTATTACGATTCGAGGCAATTTACAAATCAACTTTCAATTTCTAAATAACAATCAAACAAAGAATTTCAAACAATGAACTATTAGGAGAAGAAAGCAAGATATTTAGAGAGGATTTTTTTTCAATGAAAAAATAGCATTTGCATTTAAAGACAGTACTTTGTAAAGGCTTTACGAGAGTTCCATAGCTCTCGGTTGAATCCAAGGGCAACCTGAGGAATCTGTCCAGTGATGTAGCATTTGTGTAAGCATAAAACGATGCAATGTTGCAATGTTGAACATGCAATGTGCGTGAGTTCACGAATGTGTGTGTGGTCATGAGTAGAAACAGACGCAATATATATATTATGAATACAAATATATTTATGTATATATTCTTTTTCTGAGACTCGCTTTGTGTGCTTAGTGGCCAGCCAAATACACCTTTTCGCTTACCCGATTTGTTTTTCTTATTATGTTATTCTCTAAGGGCTTGCGACCGATATTGGTATACCTCTCATCGGTTTTTCCTCTCATATTGTATGTTATCCCTTTTATTAGGATTTTAATAAAGGTGTCTGACATTTTAGTTTTGTCCACACCTGCAATCTTTTATTTTATTGAAAATTGACGTCAGAAAATTGAAGGGGAACATTGATGGGAGGCCTGTCATTGTGTGCCCTGAAGTAAGACCACGCTAAATGTTATCATGCATGTCCACTCATATACTGTCATTGCAAAGGCTACATTTATTAAAAATGAAATGTTCTCTGTCCACAAAAGGGACGTTTGAAGTTATACCTTTCCATCTGTGCTATTTCCATTTTTTCTTCATGTTTCTGTGTTTGAAATCCATAACCTAGATATTACATACACTTACACCTGTATATTGAATTATCGGCGCAGTTTTATTCACGTTTCATTCGTCATTCAGTTTTTAGACCCACTTTAGACCTTGGTGTCACAGTGCAATCCTTTATCAAGTTTCTCCACCTTTTCTTCTGTTCGTGCAGCTTATTAAATGAATGCCGTAGGCTCATGCCACATAAACAAGAATGAAACATCGTGCGAAAAACGAATCACTGATGCTCAAACTCGATTTGTCTCTTTTTGAAGGAGAATACACTCATTAGCCCTTTTTGCTAATTGATAGAGTTTGCATGAAATACTTACCAGATGATATCTAAAAACAAGATACGTCTTTTGTCCATCTGCCCTGCTTCCCCTCTCTTCAACCTTTGTTTTTTTTCTCTCTCTCTCTCTCTCTCTCATCTCTCTCTCTCTCTCTCTCTCTCTCTTTCTCTCTCTAATCTTGTCTCTCTGTCATTCACTCTTGCTATCTTCGTCTTTTTTCCTCTTCCCCCCTCTGTGTGGCGCACACCTACAGGCACATGCACATCCGCGTTCGTGAACATTATGTGCCAGTGTGTGTTCGCGGAAGGGTGTGTGTTCCTGATGTGCGTGCGTGTGCGTGTGTATTATGAGGGTGTGTAATGGGTGTGTCTATAATTTTGTTGTACTGAGCGAGGCGGGAAGATTCGCCGGCAATTCGCTCGAATATATCACGTATTTTAAGCTCTCAGGTAAAATAGCGAGTAATCTGTAAATGTGTTTACAACTTTTCAAGGGAAATATTATGCTCTTCAAGTAATTTACGCATTTTGCCAAAGAAAAATATGATGTACACCTTTGAAAAAGAAAAGTAAGATTGACTATGAGATACACAAGCAAGTAGCTAGAATGATTACAAGCAGAGAAGAAGGAGAGGAAGAGAGAGAAAAAAAGAGAGAGAGAGGGGGGGGGGGGAGGGGGGGGGGGGGGAGAGGGAGGCGAACGACAAAAAAATGTGAGGACAGAATCAGTGGGTGTATGTGTGTGGCAGTTTGCCTGTGTATATCGATGTTTGGGGAAAGCAGAACGAATAGAGATTGAATGGGGATCGAGCTGTAAAGCTAATGAATTTGAATGAGCTTCGTGACATAATTCACTTAAGAACACGAATTAACAGTTACTGTGCGCCCCAGATATTCTGTGAATAGCAAAAATAACACGTATCAATTGACTAGCTAGCAATGTCATCAACAGTATCTCGTACTTATTCAATAATCTATATGTGTAGACTCGTGGAATCGGGGTCGAGAATATTAATTTTTTAAGGTCTTCCCAATTGAGAAAATTAAAAGCACGACATGGGGAGATGTTCTATCTTTGTTGAAGGAATTAGCTTGAGCCATGAGTATCTCAACATTTTGTTCTAGACTTAATGCACGTGAATTTTTGTCAGTGCAAATACACGTGCTACTCACCTTAAAGGCTGTATTATAAGGATTCAGTGGCTAATAAACATGTTGAATGTTTTCAATGTTCCTCATTAAAGAAGAACGGTCAGATCTGAGAGACAGATATGAAGCCTAAACAAAATCTGATTTTGGTCGATCTAAACCGTCATGGGCACTTATGATGAGAGAATTTGAAAGAACATGTTCATGTATTAGTGAACAATATTTGAGATAAACCAATGCAAGTATTAACTAGTGGCCTTTTTTAAAGAGATGGATTATGAAAATAGAACTTACTTTGACATTAGGTAGATATGATTAAACATGATTAATTAAATTGTATTTCTAACGTACAATATATCGATAGATATTAAACAGAGCAGTCTTGAACCATGTATACAGCTTAAGAGGAAACATCTTTACCCCTCGCTTACTATCATGTATTATATCCCTTATGAAAGGCGCTCTCTATACGTATCAGATTCCTAGCTTGAATACGATTACAACGTACTATTTCAGATCTGTGCAATATAGTGTGCATATTTGAAAACGTTTTCTTTGCTTGAATTGCTGATCAACTGTTTAAAATTCAAGTCGGGCTTCCTAACTTTAAACAAACTCCCATGGAGTAATGCTCTCGTTTCCGGCAGACGATGCAACTACAGACCCGTCACAAATTTGCAGCGATTTCCCGCCTTTTGGTTTGATTGATCCCAATTGACTCTTCTTTACACACTTTAACGCCTCTGATCTGCACGTATCTTAGAAGTACTGACCGTACATAGTAAGCACGCAGGTTGCGGGTATATCCATGTATTATGCATCAGTTACACCGCCACACCGACCCCACCCCAATTATAAACCTACCGATTCTTGGCCTTTCGAAGTAAGGTAATTTTATGTTCGGTGTGATTATCGGTCTGTTATCGGTCTGATATCGGTCTCGTTCGTGTAATTAAGCTATCAGATATGTTGCTGTGTGAAGTCTTCCCTAAAAAGAAGGAGACCCGACCTTTTTTTTAGATACTAATATCTAGCCTTTCAAAACCATATGTACATAATTGTGTGTCCTTTGTTTTGGTAAAGACGCAAATGTGTTCAAAGATAGGTTAACAAAATACAGATTCTCTGGGGCTATAGTTTTCTTATTTTGTTTCGAATCCTCAAAACAACACAATTCCGAACTACAAACGTTCGACTTCTTCCAAATATTGATCGCCTCGAGGGGAGAGCTTTATTGGAAACATCGTGACCATCGACTTACGCTACCAGACCCTTCTTTTGGACATAGGTTTCAATTATTTACAAGTGTCACGTTCTATAATAACGCTCGGTCATGGAGCTCATCGAGTTTTTAACAACTACCCCGCTATTTATCTACGAGGTGTAAGCGAAGAAGGTTGATGTAATGTTTTTCCCGGGGTAGACGTTATGTGTGACGAATTTGTTAATGCCACGATGACCGAGTTGGGTGGAAAGTAAAAAAAGAGGTTGCGGAATGTGTAACAGGTAGCATGTACACTACTAGCTAGTGAGAAAAGGATCGTGAAAAGAAGCGAGAGAATATAGAGCAAAGATCTGAGGATATGTGTCAAGAACATGGATATATGAAGGAAAAATATGTGATAATATTCTATTTGAAGCAGGAAGTGAAGAGGATTAGACAGGATAAAGGGGCATTAGAAGTTGTCATTACCACATATTGAGAAATTTCAACCATAACTATAACGTTCAAATGAAAAACTTCTGTACGAATTCCTATCCATGAGAAAATTCCTGAGTAACGTATCAAGATTGAAAATGTAAAATGCAAAGATATTTTTAGTCGAACTGTTAATGCCCATCAGTCGGCGTATTTCTCCGTAAATGCAAATTTGAAGCTAGCATATCCTTGAAAGGGTGACCGACATTGCCAAAGCATCCATAATCTTAATTTGTGGCCTAAGATGAGAATATTTTCTAGATGCATATACGAATGCCGGGGCTTCAGAGCCCAGAAATTCTATGGTAGCCTTAGAGAGTGTTAAAGACTGCGATTTAATCATTCATCTGTTAAAATATGATAATGAGTTATCGTAAAAGAACAGATGAAAACATTCAGAGTCCCGTAATCCTGATATTGTTTTGAGCTCGACGACAGGGAGCTCTTCCTATTCCACCATAGTTTTACATAACAGCAGCGGAGAGTGAATGATGGATGTTGTATGCAATGATTATGTAAAGTAGGCTTAGGGCCGTGGGTGGAACATTCAATGGACCCGGGACCTATTCCCGCTTCGGCGTGATCCATTATCGTTAAGAGATAAGACGTGGAAATACTAAGGAAATAATAGGTATGGTGATAGGTATACGATGGAAAGAGATTTTCTTTCAAATTATTATGTGAAGCAAGAGAGAGAATGTGTGTGCTTGCATTCGTGTGCGTGCGTGACAAAGAGAGAAAGAGGGAGGGAGGGGGAGAGAGGAGGGATGTGGAATGGATAAAGAGAGAAAGGGATAACTATAGTAATAAAACCCCTGGGTTGTTTGTATGTTGACGATAACATTAAAAACATAATTGTATGGAGGATGGAGCGAAATGGAGGGAAGATGTGGAAAAAGCAATATGAAAATGATGTATAAGAAATTATGGCTTTAGCATCCAGAACATATATTCAATGACATAATATGACAAAATGGAGGAGACCAACTGCAATGTTTTTCATACGACAAATTTAAAGCGTAAAGCCACTTTAACATTTCTCTTCTTCTTCTGCTCCGTCTCTTCCTCCTTGTTCTTCTCCTTGTTCTTCTTCTTCCAGTCCAAGTACAGTCATCTGGGTAAAGTAGTTTCGTAGTTTTGTACAGTGCCGGGAACTAGTGTGCAATACTAAATAAATATCCATTGAAGTAAATATTTAGGAAAAACAAGTAAATCATATTTAATAGATATAAACAATGTAAAGATAGCAGCGGCAACAGTGTAAAATACATAGTATATTTTTTAAAAGTTTAGATTAACCCACAAAATTCATAATTTAATTAGATCCTACTCCGATTTTAATGAGCCTTGAACTGACACCATAAATACATTTCATGAATTTATTAGTTAGATGGGATTCACTTACTTTTATATGGACTTATTTTAAAATATAAAGCACCTCTCTGCACGGAAGCTATTAATCGCGATAACTCTGTCCTTTAAATCCTTATCTGTTTTCAATCGTTTTCTTTGAGAGGATTTGAGAAGCAATCGATTAGCTGAAACAGTTCTCATTTTAATGGACCATACTATGTTGTCATCCGGCTGACTTGATCTCATTCTGATCTGGTAACTGATGCGGAATATTGAGAAGATTGACGTATTCAGATGTTGATCGGAGTGTGGGTGGTTGTGGGTGAGGTGCTTCAGTAATACAAATTGTTTTCTCGGCTTATAACGTCTTCGTTACACCGTTGACAAACAGAAGCCACTTTCATTGTAATTCCTTTATTTTTTTCCACAAAATGTACCTTAGTTGCGTTCTGTTTTAATCTCATAATGTCCACTATCACTTGTTTTTTTAAGCGTTACTCTAGTACGTCATAATTCTAAACTCATTTTATTAGAAAATCTCGATCTGTTACTTTACTTTTTTTCTTCTAATATCCGTTATCCTTCTTCTCATCGCACTCGCTTTCTCACTTCACATCTCAGCAATCTCAGAAGAAAATGTACATTCAGAAAAATAAAATAGTTTAATGATATAGCCACAGTGGCCTTGGCGACGATGATAATACCGACGAGGTAGATATTGACCAAATCGAGGAGTAGTCACGGCGGCAGCATTCCCTCAGTGCCCTTGTGTATGAATGCTCACTGACTCAATTATTACTATAGAAAGTGGCATTTTCAGTTTATCTTTCATAGGGGTATGACGTAGCATTGATGTTTTGGACATCGAAACGATGTAAATGAAGACGCCGCATCCAGTGAAGATCGCTAAACATTAATATGTCCACATCGGTCTTAACGGTTTGACGTGCTTGGAAGCAAACCCATCCTTTGTATTGTCAGGCGATGGTGCGGTTTTGTATAAAAGCTAAACACTGATATCTAAGAAATCACGTTTATATCGGGGATCAATGCGTATACTTATTGAGACGTTTATTGTGGAGACGTTACAGTTCCACCACCTATTTAAGAAAATCAGCTCACTGTTGTGATTACCTATGAACACCAATACCTCGAATCGTTAAAAAAAAAAACATTTGATCGAAAAGGTCACCCACCCACTCTGATGTTATCGTGTTTAGGTGTGTTTTTTAATGACACGATTGCGAAGACTTTCACGGATTAAAAGTAAGGCAATTTCAATAGCCTTGTGCGTCACATAGTCATGATGACTATCATATATTGGGTAATTTGAACATGATCTCTAATGGCAATGTGATAGGGTGATTAAATTGTCCTACAGTTGATTTGTAAAAGTCTTTTTATATTAGAGAGAGCGGATGTATATATCGGAATATTAATGATGTAATGTGCATATGAAGCAGCATCGAAAGTTTTACGATTGCAACAGAAAATTTTTGGAATGAATTTTCATTTTTTAAATGTCAAACGAAAGTATCTTTTTTTTCCTATTTTATCCCACACTAACTCCGTAAATACCACCATAATTTTTTTGTTTTTGTATCATTAATTAAATACTAAATATCAAATATTATACCCCGGTATTTTAATCCCTTTCCCTATCACCAGAATAACACTCCAGTTTCCCAAGTTTCTCCAAGTCGAACAATAATGCAATGTACCCTAATCCACGGCACCTTTTCCCGACGCAATTATCTTTATTATATTATATTATATTATATTATACCGGAACGACAATGAACTGATAATGTCATAACCGGTAGGAAGGCCAAGTTTAAATCAATGAAGATATTTGATAGATACCTGTGGACGATCATATCAACACCTACACTTCATCCAGATCATCTTTACGTCATCATAAATCAATAGAACAACGTGGCAAGCCTCCTATCCTCACAGTTACATTTATGACGTCATAGTAAAGATGGAGAACTGGGCTAGCTCTCGTGATGAATAAGAATACGTCACGTGGGAGTTTTCTGCGGCTCGAGATTGACAAAGGTTCAGACTGCATAGGAATCTCGGGCAACTTTGCTAAGCATCCGAGATTGAAAAGAAGGTTGCGTCATAGTTATTGAGGGTGTTTCACTCATAAAGAGCGAAATGGGCATACCGT
Organism: Strongylocentrotus purpuratus; assembly: GCF_000002235.5. Lineage (NCBI taxonomy): Eukaryota > Metazoa > Echinodermata > Echinoidea > Camarodonta > Strongylocentrotidae > Strongylocentrotus > Strongylocentrotus purpuratus. Next base: position 10,023,300 of record NW_022145612.1, on the reverse strand, counting down.
GAGGTAAACCTGATTAATATATTGAATATGACAAAGCTCTATCACAACTTCCTGTAACAAATTTTCTATGAGTTTGTGCAAAGACCCCTAAAAAGGATTTTAACTATCTCTCATTTTTCGAATAAATGAATGGATTTGTTTAATCGCGTTTCTCTCTCATCCTTCATTTTTTTTTCCGTATTATGATTCATATGTTCATCTTTTTTTATATTCACAAGTACTGTATTATATATAGTTTGTTTGTATTTTAAAAGGGCTGAAACGAGAACCAGTGCTAATTGGGCAAATATCACCGTCCATAATTCATGTCATTCTTATTTCCCTTTTTAATTTCTTTTTATCCATTTTCTTTGTTTCATCCCCCATCCCCCTTTTTTTCTTCTTCATTTTCTTCTTCATTACACATAATCATAGTATCTCATGAGTGCATTTGGACAAGTGTTTCTTTCTTGAGTTTTATCGCGTTTTTTGTGTGAAATACATACGATTTAATAATCAAACTATGGCATAGTCCTCAAACTTGCTTATTCATACGATTCTTGATTCTTTCTTTTTTTAATTTCATAATTTCCTCCATACTTTCCAACTCTAAAATACATAAATCTGAATAGGGTTGTATTGCCATACATACTATGACATATCACATTCTGAATTATCGTCTCATACTCTCCCGAAAGGACTTTGGATATTATTACCCCTTCGTTAGCAAACTTAACGGAATGGCAGCATGATGAAAACCTAGGGGTGCACATGTGCACCTGCTGGAGTCTAGGATGTAAGAGTTTAATCCTAAAAAAGGTTCAAATGGTTGCGCCCACAGGGATGTTACTATTGTACCCGTCTACAAATTGGGACTTATATTTCTTGGCTTTATAATTCTTCATAATCTGAATGATTTGTTATATCTCATAATGCCATTCAACTTTTTCTTTTCGGCTAGAGGAGTGAGTTTGATTAATTGTACTTCGTCGTATTATGTTTCAATTGTTTAATGTAATTCAATCGAATTGTACGTGAGTTATGCAGAAGTGGTTTGTATTTCTAACACGCCCTTTTCTCTCTTCAAATGCGTCACATCTCAAATCACTTAATCACCATCATCAAAGCGCTGTCGGCACTATCATTCATAAAACTGCCAAAAATTATGGTGATGTTCTACGAACCCTCGCCTTGAAGAACCGCTTCCGTCATCTATGTACAAGACAAGGATGTATTCGCGAAAGAATGTATTCTCTTAGAGGAATCGTCATCAGAGAGAAAGAAAGCCTGGAATAAAAAGAAGTGCTACCGGTCGTTAATCATCCTATTGAAACACGGGAAAGTATGGTCAGTTTGCCGTTGCTAAGTAACAGAGCAGCTTAAGTCTGTTAGCTCAAGTGCTGTAGGAAGGTTTTCTCTGAAGTAGTCCGATTCACGACCGCTTGCCTCCTAATTACCCCCAATTTACCCAAAATGGGTACATTCCACATGGGTGGAGGTAACTTAACAGAGAAACATGGATATGCCTCAATCTACTTGAAGTACTAAATCAGAGATGCATTTTCTCTTCTTTCACAAATGTCTGTCACTCTCAATATGCAGCCAGTAGGACACAGTAGTATATTTGAGTGGTGTAAGAACATTTATCTTTATTTCAATTAATGTTTAATCGGGTGATGAAGAAAAAGATGCAGTCATCACCTTCTCATTCATACTTTGATAAGTCGAGAGCAAACTGATGGCTCATAAGTCTCTTAAAGATTGAGAAGGATGAGTTCACTCACAATGAAAACATACTTTAAAATACTATTCAAACACAGAAATAATTGGTCATAATGTAAAGTTACCAAGGGGATAAAATAGCACAATTTTTTGACAAAATTAAACTCCCACAATTTGATTGCTGTATCGGTGTGAAGTACTACTTTCATTGAGGCACTTTCAAACATTTTTTTTTTTACCGATTATCAAACATGTGAAATAAATGTGAATGGAATTTAAATTGCAATGGTCTATGTCAAAAGTAGTTGATATAAATCGGAAGTTCAAATGACACTACACTGCGTTTTGAAAACCCCATTTTCGTTTCCTCGCGATACTAAAAAAAAATCCTTGGTTACTGGACAGGATTGTGTGTACGCCTGCTCAATCCCAAATCGCAAGTCATCGCCGAACCATTATGGCGGTTTGATTGCCAATTTGGTGACAAACTGGGAACGTGACGATCGACAAGTTTCACCACATCTTTGTGAATTGGATAACACATTGGAAGGAAATGTCAGTGGGATGTAGCACATAGAAAATGAATGGTTTTAATGATCAATCAAATCAAAGCCAGCTACCGCACTTTCCACGGATAATCGGTCAGAGGCGCAGACGTTTCAAATTATTTCCACCGCGCAGGCAACGAGGCAATCGACTTGAATTACATCGAGTTACGAATAGCTTATTTTATGAGTGAGAAAGTAATATTGTTCCATGTTGCAGAATGAAATGTTTGAAATATTTGTCCTAGATGTATTTACCTGGGGTATGTATGAAAACACTTGATATCAACGATTTCTAAAGAACAATTACAGAAAGTAATAACGCTTAATTTTGCGTTTCATATCAGCTCCTAATCGATATCGTAGTCAGTCCTCACCTAGTAATCAAGGTTTAAAAAATATTAAAATAATATGAACATGAAGTAAAAACGTTCATCACAGGAGCATGATATGTTACCTTGGCAACACACCTTTCTCAGACATTTAAGTTTGTATTACATTTATGAAGAATACTTTATGATTCCTTGCTTGCCTATACAATTGAACTGGAAGCCCGGCTGCTGATTACACAGCATTCTTCCAGAATCTCGGGTAAAGGTAAAGGTAATACGTGTAGTTGCTTTGTAAAAAACTATTACAATAGTTTATGCCGGCCTATTTTAAATTAATACTTACGTAGGCTATATTATCACAACAGGTATCCGAGTTGAATGACTAGAAATATACCTATTTAGAAGACTTCAAATTAGCCTTGTTGAACAAAACTCTAACGACGGAACAATTGGCAGAAAAGGTTAATTAAACTGGATACCAAGTCTCTCGAACGAAATGAGCACGGATGGGATATTTTTAATGAACATCAAAATCCAGGATATAACATGACGTATAATCCTGGAGTTATGAGAGGACAAATTCTCTTTCCCCGTGGTAGCTTCCGTTTCCTCTTGACTCTAGAGGAATATTTCTCTGCTTCTCATGAGTATGATTAAAAAATACGACAAAATTCATCTTCACAAAGTCGACGTCACATCTATTGATTTAATTAGATTTTTTACGCCGGCAAAATGTGTCATTAAGCGCAGAGATATCGATCACAATATTTGATACCGAACTTTGGATGCAGGCAACGCTCTGATTCCCACATATAGTTCTTTGATAACTTAGTTTCATTCGTCTATTCCGTACGGAAATTACGACTACGTTGCTCAATATGTGACCTGAAGAGACTAAAGACTTGTTTATAACCACCTGATGGATGAAAGGTGATTACTTTGTTGTAATGACCTCATAACATTTTGCTTACAGCAATTAGACTACTTGTGACATACATGCGACGTTCGTACAGACGTACAGACCTAGAAGGTTGTTAAACGTTTAACCTACAGAAATACAATATAAAACAGAAAGAATACGATAAGAATACTTCAAAGAGAGTTTTATCTCGATTAGTTAATTTTTGAAAATCTGTAGGCCTTACATAATGATAGGTCGCTTTTTTAAAATTTTGCTGCGGCACCTAAAAGGTTACTTGGGGTATTATTCCTCTTTTTGTTCTTCGTATCGCTGTTCTACACCAAGATTGGTTGACACGTTTGAAGAATGAACGTGTTTACAAGTTCAACTCACCTCTAAATATCACTGTGTTACTGAAAACGCGCTGAATTAATCAGAATATTCGTAGGTCCCATCCCTCACGATCCATGCAAGTCAATTTAACAATCAACATTGATTTACCTGGTAAAACCAATAACCAAATGACAAGACCAAGCGCGGAATTTGGTCACTTGAGCACCAATTCGTCTTCATATCTTTTGCCGCCAATAATATCCATATGCACATATAGGTACAATGAGGTAGATATAAATGTGCCCCCTTCTCATCGAGTGGCGAACAAAATGAGAAAAACGAGAAAGAAAAGGGGAGATAAGGAGAGGACGAGAAAAGAAGACGCTTGGACACCTTTTAACAAACTCACCCTAATCAGTAGCCTTAGAATTCGCATTTCATTTCCCGAGCAATACCAGAGCCCGCAATCATTCTAGTGTCCCCATCAATGGGTGGACTCATGTCATACCGCTGGGTATATACTGTATGAATACAGTGTGCATAGGGTTCCGAAATATGATTATTTTCAGTTTTTTAAAAACTATGATAACAAAAAATCAACTATGTCAAATATAACTATGTGGAGAAGACTCATTCAACTAGACCATTAATTCGTTTCCACCATTTGGAAATTATACATATTTCATTAACGAGTCTTTGTCGCCACCGGTCGATAGTGAAGATGATAATTATGAAATGGTAGGGCAGATTAAAATCAACTAGATATTCATTCATCATGAGTCCTACGCTTAGGGGTCATCTTCCATACCTGTGACGTATTTTCCGGTTGTTAGTTTTGTCGGTTAAATCGATGCTGATATAAGCCTGCTGTAATTAGATTAACGTCTGCCATGAAATAAAGATGTCCGAAGTGGGCGCACGATGTCTTTGACTAGTCTTGCGTGGTCATTGGGAAATCCGTCCGAATCATCATCATAATAATTTTCGGGAGAAAGTTTGAGAGATACTCTCACATGGGCAGCAGTAGGGTGCGTGCAGGATCTCGTCTTGGAGTTCGTTCTCGTGCACGCTTTTGATGTCCTTTTTGCAAGAATTATAACCCTACCCTACGTTTATGACCACACTTAATCTTGTAGTGAATCGGTCTTTCGCCGGGCTCAAAGATATCACGTCAGCACTGTCCTGAAAGGAAAAGAGGTTCAAAAGATAAAATCAACCGTTAAATGCCATTTGATCTCCCTTAAAACCTCCCACATGATAATTATAGGTACTGTTTCAGATTCAAGTGAAGATAAATTTTTTCAGTTGTGCGTAGATATATCATGAAAGATAAAGTTTCATGCAAAATCGATATCCGAAGGGCCTAGGTGTTGAAAAAGAATTTAAATATCGTTTAATTTCATAAGTGAAATAAATGCATCAAAGGATACCCTGTTATTATCTACAAATGTTCTTTCGTTTCAAAATTTCCAATGGTGTTCATTTTCAGATCATCTTTGGAGATATAATACTTTGTACTGAATCTCCGTCACAGAATATGAGTTGGAAAGTTCTGATTTTACAGAGGAAAATACCTCTTCACAATTTAATTGCATATCAGAGCAATGCAAAATATAATAATTTTACCGGGGGATAAAATGTACATAATCCTATATTTCTGTGATTTATAGTTTGTCAACTCGAGCCAAAACAAATTGGAAACGATGATGATGGTGGTGAGGAGGAGGAGGAGGAGGAGGAGGAGGAGGATGGTGGTAAATACGATGATAATGCTAACAATTCAAATGATTTTGATAACAATAATAATGATAAAAATAAGAATGATAATGATGTTAATAACATTAAAAATTATAATATAAAATGTTATCACACCAATTTTGTGTCAATATTAGGCCCATATGATTTAATATCCAGTGACCATGTACTTGCCTATATAAAATAGAAGTTCTATTTGAAAATTTGAAAATCAATTATTTTCCATCAATCTTTAGTGAGTAAGGAATGTTCCTTTACGTCAAATTTGCAACCTGATATTAACTCCTATTAATGACAGGAAATATTTACACTGATTTTCACGAGATACATATTCTCTACTTTTCACTCATAATTTCCCATAAGTATAAAATATAATCTCAAAATTGATTAGTTCCTGTATGCGTAGTATATAAGTATTCGCCCAACGATTCTTTGGTGATTCGATTCTTGTGTCTATTAGGTAGAAAAGAAGAAGACGGAACGATTTCGACCCTTTCATAATTTCAATCATGCCATTTTTCAGTAAATCGCTAGTCATTATGTTGAACAATTGATATTTAACATATTGATTGAGATTCCAGCGAAGTTTACTATCTAGAAAATAAGTATGCTAGCCTTTACATTATCGACCTTTACAACAAAAGTCTTGCTTAAGATACTAAAAGAAAGCCAAGACGTTGAATGTTTATCATGCTAAGATACATGTTTGTACCAGTCTCCGACTTCGATCCAGTGAAACACAATACAGTAAACCTCTTTATCATTGATTACTGTAACATTTACCTTGACATTTTGCAGATAAAGGCGGCGAGGTATGTGCTCTTACACAAATATTATGAATTACAATACGCCTTAATGGTCTATCCTCCGTTGAGCTCATAATATTACCTAGTCATGTGTCTGTTAGGTAGATACTAGATTTACAGAAGGTTTGTATATCCAAAGGTTTGTTTACCCAAAGGTTCATAATTCTGAATGTTAACTATATCAATGGATTTTATTATTCCAAGGATTCGTACCTGAAAAAAAAAACCTTTTCGGAATTATGAAACTTCGGAATATGAACCCATCTCATTTTTGGAACCATAAACCCTACTTTATTTTACGGATTGATGAACCCTTTTTCTTTTTCGGAAATAAAAACCCTTAATAAACCTTCGGAGTAACGAACATTCGGAATTATGAACCTTTGAAAATATGAAGCTTCGGAAGTACGACTTGTAACCGTCTATTAATAAAGAGGTCCGTAATTCCATCCCCGTGCTTTGTTGTTAACCAGTTTAATCCATGTCATGTCGACCACAGCTACACGGAAACGGTTGGGTTGATGTCCACATAATCTGACAGTGGTTTGGGAATTGAAGGAAGTCTGCCCGAGGGTCTTTATTGTCACAGAACCTCCTCAGGTAGTGATGATCAACAAGAAAAGAAACAGACGGTTGAGATTTGAAGATTTAAAGATAGTAGGAAAGGTTTTCGAAGAAAATGAAAGGGAGTTCATATCTGTAGTAGATTTCATGTGGTTGAAAATAGAATCAGAGTTGATACCATCCAAATACATTTATTCGTTACAACGACCCATTGAAATAATATACCGTGTTTTTCCCAAGTCGGACCACTCTGGTCTATAGGTATCTACACTATAGGCCTCCAATGCTAAATAAATATATTTCACATCACCTATCACCTTTCCTCATTTCAAGCTTCATGCATGACAGAAACTTTGGTTATTAAGAGAATATACCATTTACCTTAAAAAATAAAAACATTAGACCATAATAACCTATAAACTGCAGTCCGATAGAAACAAAACTTCCGGAATTCGAGTTAAAGCTCGTATTTCAGGTTATAAACTCTGAAATTAATCAATGTTGATTTATCTAGGACTGGGACTTGACGGCATCTAATAGAGGCTAGACGGGACTGACCTTGTTTCATTAGTAAATATAGCGGTGCCACGTTTATAATTGACCGTGCAATTTTCAAGAAGATTCGATAATTGTTGAACCGGGAAGTCGAAGAAACCAGCCTTTAAATAGAACACCAATGCTAAACGCCATTGCGCTCTAATCAGCGAATACTATCTTTCAAAATATGCTGTACTTATCAAATATCTTGATGTTACTGATACACGCACCAACGTATTAAGATAAAGCATAGGTGAGGAATTTCATTGTACAACTTAGATCGTGTCTTCTTTGTTTACAGTTGATGGGAATCTTGTTCATCTTGCGACACATCTGATTCGGCAATCACAGCCAATATCTAAAACTGACAGAATAGTTAACTCCAACTAATAACCTGATATAACCTTACCACTACGATCTCAAAGGTTTTTGAAAACTCATGTTCGGGCAATTTTCATAGCCTTGCCCATCACCTATAAAAATGTTCGAACATTGCAATGATGTATTAAGTAATCTGAACATGATATCTGTAGGATATGCAATACAAGATTGGAATTGGCCCCGAATTGATTTTTGCCAGTCTTTGGGATTGTGTTTTCCCTATTAACCTTCAATCCAACATACAATCCTTTTGAAACCCACAAACCTAACCCTGTTGCACATGCCAAACGCGTGATTGGTTAAAATATTCAATCCATATATCTATATAAATTGTGTTATTGAAAGCATTAAAAGAATAGTTTTATTAGATCAAACTGGATTGTGTCCCTACATAATCGCTTTTCGCACTATTTCAAACACCACCTGCTTCTCTTATACCACTAACAAAAGGAAATTGGGCTTCCTGTAACACCTATTGACAAACGTTTCTCTGACGTCACATCAAAGTTATCTATTATTTGTAGTCGTTCAAATGCAATATAAAAATTATCTATAGGAAGCGATTTTATGATCTTGAAATTGCAGATCATGTGATTTGAAAATGAAACCGCAAATGTGATCGCGTGTCAGCAATTAATCCTTTTGTTTCCATCTATTCATAGAACTCTTCAACCTTTTTTCTCTTCCCCGTTCCCCCTTTTTTTATTAAAATGATCAGCGGTTACTTCAAAAGCAAGCATTAAACAAACGCTTATTAATACATCTCCCCTAAATGAGACACAATTTCTGGATAATTAATTCATCTATAGCCGGGAAACGGGAGGAGCTATAAAACCACCGAGCTCTGGGAAACTCAGCATCTGTCCCGCCTCACTATCATCTGATCATAAAAATATAGATAATTACCAGGAAACAGTAGGAGTTGCTAATTTGATATTATAAATGGGAGACGTTAAAATGCTGTCCGTTGAAATAACCGCGAAAGATAAATTGACCTATTATGAAATTCCATCTCGGTAAATCTTAATGAAAATAATCAGCGACCCCACGTACTTTATATTTGAATATGGACGAAGGCAGACCGCATTGAGCTATAACACGGAAATATCAAATATGGCAATATAATGTGAATGACATGGACAGCTAGATGAAGTTTACCAATCATACTGAGTTGCTCAGGCAGTTAGTAAATATAACAATCAATCATTTAATGACTACTATACAACCGGATGTAAAATGTCATAAAATCTTTTTGAGAAATTAATGTTTTGAAAATGAGAAACAGAAAGAATTATTACATAATTTATATAAAAACAAAACCATTCAATCGATTTCAACATTTACCGAAACATAATAATAATTATTTCTGTTTTTCATTTATTATATAGTGGTCTCTCCTTTTTAAGAATGTTTTGTCATAACTGTAGCGCAAAGGGATTAATCTGACAAATATGCTATTAATGTGATACATTGGCGCAATTAGAGAATGAGTATTGGCCATCTGTTACAATGAATGCCATTCACTTCTTTTTTGAACTGCTAGATGACGAAACATTGTCTAAAAGGAGAGACCACTATTATATGAAAAACAGAAATAATATTTATTATAAATCAAAATAATGTTCGGTAAATGTTCAATTTTATCTGAATGGTTTTGTTTTTCTCCTTGAAAGATCGTTGAGTCGATAATATTTGAAAATCCCCCCATTACTGGAAAGAATCAACAAGGCTTGAAGTACTTAAAAAAAACTCAACCGTACTTCCAACTCATGTCGTCATCCATTAAATAAAGAGAGAAAGTCTTGTCTGTGCTAGCTGCCTGGCTTGTATAAGTTAGTCTGTAAGAATAACGATGCAAAACACCCATTCGAGAAAAAAAATGTAAATATTCTTTTTGCGTAGTGATGTTCATACCATAACTGCTCTGGATCTCACAAATGCTTTTATTCCATCTTCAAACTAAGCTTCCAGACAAGAAAAGAAATACATTCGTTCAAGATCAGGTCAATGTTGATTTAATAGAGACATGTATTACTCAATCAGTTAGTGCTACTCGTCCTGTACCGGTGTCGCTAAATTGTTGAGAAAAGGTAAACCCAGTTTCTTTTAAAAATTTATCCTAATGCAAAGCTATACCCACACAAAGAAATAGTGACCGACGGGTTCACTTAAACGGATTGGGAATAGGATAGGTTTGTCAGGTCCGATACAAGGAGAAACTGTTCGCATCATGGGTCAGTATAGAAAACCTTCAAATATGTATATGGCCTTCCTCCACCGATGTAACTGAGTAATAAAATCATGCAAAGGATTGTTTCTTTTCCCCGCCTTTTCTTGTTGCTAACTTAAGTTTTTTGTTTGCTCCACTACAGTGTGAGTCAAAAAAAAGTTTACACCTAGAAAATTGCTAATTATTCAAAAAAAATCATCGATGGACATTAAACTGTTATATGTCTTATGAAAGAGTGTTTTATCCCAAATCATTTGGTACCATTTTTGTGTGGTATGTGTTCACGCATAGATGAACAGGAAACATTGTTTGCGAGAGTGCAAAAATCGAATTGCGCCAAAGTTGCCTATATGATGTTTGAACAAAACAATTGGGATTTGGGTATTAATTCGGTCTTTGCAGATCCAAATAACACCCCTAACAAAATTAATCATGCCACAGATATCAAATATCGAATATCAAATATCAACGAACATTTCTGCGCGTGTGTGTGGGTGAGTGTATGCAATGCATTTCATTTGATAAGTTCAATCCATTCTCTCACTCCGCTAATCCGAACATAATACATACTGAAGGCATCACTTTGGCGCAAGTCGATTTTTGCACTCTCGCAAACAATACCACCTGTTCATCCAAGCGTGAACACAAGTCATACTACACAAAAATGGTACTGAATGATTTGGGATAAAACACTCTTTCATAAGATGTATAATAATTTACTGTTCATAGATGATTTTAAAAATAATTAGCAATTTTTTAGGTGTAAACTTTTTTGGACTCACACTGTACAGTCAGGGGAGGTAATCCAGGGAAGGGGGGGGGGGGTGATGGACACATTTGCTGGAGAATGTTCAATGAGGATCATCCCCTTCGCCCCGGAAATTTGAAGAAAAAGAGAGAAACTGGGGTTCACTTTATTTCAAATTCAGATGCAGACGAGTAAAATGAGTATCTGTAAAGCAATTTTGCATAAAAGAAGAGACCGTCCCCGTAGCATGAGACACAGAAAACAAGCAATTAAATACATTAATGACTGCAAGAAGTGGAATAAATCCGAATTTAATTCAACTCTAAAGATCTTTCAAAATACTTGAACCAGATTTTTTTTTCTAGGCCTATCCTTCAGTTCTGGCTTTGGTTGCATGATTACACGGCGGCAAATATCAGATAGCGCGCATTGTCTTGTCGTGCGTACACCAATATGGTAATGGGCACGACTTTCCGGTTTCAATATAAAAGAGGCATCTTCGAGAATTCTTGTATCAATTTGTTATTCTCATTCTCCACAAAGAATAAAAAAAGACGGTTTCAACGCTCAAGGGAACCGACTAAAAACTAAAACAATATTTACAAATTCCATTTTTTCACTTGCCTCTTCTTATATTTTCAAGGACTAGCGAATTTCTGATTTAAAATGATAGATATGGATCGCGAAATAGTACATAAAAAAAGAAGAACAAAAAGAATTAGAGAACAAAAGAGACTCTGGAAATACAATAATGGTTTTGCTACGAATATTTAGAGATAGTGCACCAGGCATATACGCGGTTCCTCTCCTTATATGAAGATAAAATGTATACGGTAAGGGTTGCGAGTAAAAGAATATGAGCAAAACAGCATCACTTTATGCCTTTCTACTTACATGGATATATATTTCTGGGAATTGAAAAGGTTCATATTATAGTGGATATGTTTTCGCCGATAGCTAGTATTATGATATAAGGGATGGTTAAATTTAATATGTTGTTCTGTATGTAAACAATCTAGATGTTGTTTATAAACAAAAGCAAATAAAACAACAACGAAAACAATATACATATAGTCATAAAACATACAATTTTATGTGTAATGTCGTATGGCTAGCTAAAACTTATGATGTAGAATGAAGACAGGTGTATAACTTACAGAAAACTCTTGCCGTGCTTGCTAAAATTAGCTACATGATTCATGTATTATTTGCATACCACCGTAATAATTGTCATCTGAAAGTCTGTTTTCATGTGTCAAAGGGGTACACTTGTAACAAAAGTTTTTCCTTGGAATGTTATAGGCGTCGATCTGGACGGATTAACTAGTCTTCATTTCATGAACCCTGCTCCCCCTTCTCTCTCTCTCTCTCTCCCACACTCACTCACACACACACACACACACGCGCGCGCGCGAGTGCACACCCACCTTTCAAAAACATAAAGGAAAACATTTTGAAGGTCAGTCTAAGTACCAATGCCATCGTTGAGCAAAACAGTGGTCAAAACAGTAATAAATGGATTTGCACTTTTCAAACAAATCTCAATAATGAACATCTCGGTGAAATCTCATTAAGTGAACATACGACATGTTTTTCTACACAGATCTGAAAGCTTTTTGATTTTTAGAGAAGATATATGAAGCTCGCTTTTTCCCATATCTTAGGATGCACGATGACGCAGTGGTAGAGCCGTGGTCATAGAATCGTATGATCCCGATTCGAAATCACCTCGGTGCTTTCGTGCATTTTGAATGGACCCTTAATCACCTAAATCCTTTGATAAGATGTAAGGCCTTATATCCCCAGATTGTAAACAGCTAAGTTTGCTATCGTTAGTAACGATAGCAAATCAATGAAAACATCAACATGAAACATGAAACATGTTATAGACCTTCTGTAGAAAATATATATATACAGAAAGATGTATATGGGACTACACGAACATGTGGCGTAAAAATCCGTCCCAATTTTTATACTGTTACATGCCATATTTCGAATAATATGGCATTTGAAGAGCATGGCTTTTCAGGGAACATTTTTAATCTGATGTTCTTCCACACTTGTATAATAACCATAAAAATGCTCACAAATTATTTGTCACCTCTTCCCAGAACTCAACCTTCTCTCTAAAATGGCGGTCTCCTGCAGTTTTTAATTTTGAAATTATTTGTCAGCAATGAGTTTTTTTTAAAGGTATAATTATTTAGTTGATTTATTTTATGACTATATGATGCATTTTGACTTTTATTAATATAATTTGTTTGCCTAGTTTGTACATTGCTTTTTATCATATTGACAAATGCAAAAAAATCAAATCAAACAAACAAACAAAAAACTAAATACTCAAGTGACAGCATAATGGTGTAACGAATATGATAGTAGAAAATTCAAATAAATTGATCACCGTATATAATTTTCTTGAAGGATGTGAGATGGAAAAGACCTTTTCTGTTTGTCAAATATTTGTAACCTTGGCTCAACAAGAGAAGATCAGGTGTTTGTCTTCATTGACGTTTTACCACCAGTGCCACTTTAGATGGATTATTCCTTTCATATGGGCCTACCACGTTGAATATCTGTACCTATACATAGGTTCACCAGGATTCTTTATGATATAATCCCATTTGTTAGTCTATTTCTGAGACGTTCACAGAATATGGGAGGTCTTTAATTCTTGCCAAGATTGTACTTTCCTTCATACACAATTGATGTCTCCTGTCACTTCGTAATGGACCAACGTCTCATAAAAAGGTCACTTTCACTTTCCCAAGTTGTTTCTTGCATGCTAACGACACCTAATTTGTTACCTAAAGCTCGTCATTTTGAAACAAATCTTCGATCACACGCGCACAAATGTGACACATAATCAATCGGAAGAAAAATTACTTTTAAGCTTGTCACGTAAACGAAACATTTCGTTTCATTTCACTGAAGAAAATGTGCATCGTTACTATTTGCTCAAGTCATTTCAAATTGATTAGTCCTATTTCCATTTAAATGGCAGCCTTAGAGACCGGAAATAAACAACAGTGATGTATTACTTTGATGATAAATATGATTGAGCCTCTCCTTAGAATATCAATTATCTTATTTCAAAAGTTTTTTTATTAAATTTACGTCAATTAATTGCTAACCTTCACTGTCTCTTTATTATAGTCGATTTTTGCACTCTCACAAACAATGTCTCCTGTTCATCCAAGCGTGAACACATACCACACAAAAATGGTACCAAATGATTTGGGATAAAACACTCTTTCATAAGACATATAACAGTTTAATGTTCATCGATGATTTTTTTAAATAATTAGCAATTTTCTAGGTGTAAACTTTTTTTTGACTCACTCTGTAGAGAGAATGTAATGCTTGATCAAGCCGATGTTGTAATGCTTTAAACAAAATTAATTAACAAACCTATGACCGTCTGTACAGGTATTTTATGATTTTTTTTAAAAAAAATATAGCGTTGTTACTGTTGTAATTTTATGACATCATGTTATACTATAATATCAGAACACCAGCACTCCAAATTCATTGTATCTTAAACGAAAATGGAATATTCTGTTGCAATTGTCCATAAACTTAGTGCGATAATGTATCGCATTCAATGTTGATTTAGCATCACTGTTTGAAGCATATTGTATCATAATTATATACACACTTAAGGCATTCTAGATCCAGACAATCTACAAAACAGACTCGTCAAATAGTAAAGTAGATGTATGAAATTAAAATGAACCATTACACGTGTTGTTTACTTAAAGCATCATTGAAAATTCAAAATTTTCTAATAATTCAGGTTTCAATTGCACGATCTATGCATTCATTTTCAGGGAATATTGGCCTGAGTGGAAAGATATTGAAATAGAATGAAATTAGAGAAAAGGAGGAGCAGAAGTTAACAAAAATCAAAGAAGAAAGCAGTTTTCACCTTTGGAAATTGAAGATTCATTTTGCGATTCGGTCATTAAGTGTGATGTAAAGCGATTTAAACCTTTTTCATTTTTTCTGCTTCAACCCCCGCAACTCCTTTAGAAGGGATGTTTCACTTTAAACAATCTTGTGAAGATAATCATGAAATCATTGCCATTTTGGCTTTCCTATCTGGCCTCCCTGTTTCTGTAACTCCACCTGCAAACTATAAAGTAGCATAGATATGTCTTGATCTTCTATTTGTTGTGCCAATTCCGCCCGTTTCTGTTACAAATTTGATTACTCGGATCCGAAATAAGGTCATTCTTGAGTAGAAAAGATGTTGAACTAGTTTAAACTCTGATATCGGCTTGATTTTTCCGGGACATTTGCACCCAAGTTAACTCTTTTTATGCATAGCATCAGCACGCTGTAACGCGGATAATGCCAATGGCCTTAGTCGTTTTTCAATACATTTGACAGGTTTGCTAAAGGCAGTGTATGTTGAAAGCAATATTTATATTGGTTATTATAGACAGCAAATATGGCATACGGAAATGTTCAGTTCAATTTGCTTGATGGTTCAGCAAATAGAAAAAGAACATTCATCTTTTTATAAAGTATCGAATCGAAAATTCTGTTAATCGTGAAACAACCACCATGTCCATCATTTGATAAACTGAAGTGCCTTATTTGAAGAAAAAAAATGTTATAACATCATGTAAATGCTAGGTAATATAATATGATGTGTATGTATATATATATATCGTAGTATAATTTTCGTACAATTATGTGAAGAAAGGAAGAATTGCAAATAAATTTCAGTCAAGATTTAGGCTTAGACTTTAGGGTTAAGAAGAGTATTTAGTTCACCTTATACATTATAGTCTCAATTCTCAAAAGTAATATTTGTATGTCGAATACTCGTAGTGTAAATTTGTTGAATTCTGAGGGTTTGTTTTTCATTAATGCTAAACTCTGGACTATACCTTTAAAGGATTTTCAGCAACAAATCAAACAGACATATGAGCTTTTGCTAAACTCAATACAAATATAGAAGCCTACTAATTTCAATCTTAAATCAGTATGATGATATGACTGCTGGGAAATTAAAGATTACTCTATTCAACAATTCAGACCTTATGTCTGGGTACGTTCCAGTCCTTTAAACCGTAAATCGGATGTCTGAATTCATTGACAACGGGGGCGAATTTAGATTTAATCAGCAAATGAGAGCTTTTGAGTGATCCTCGACCTCGTCTACGTATTTGTACGAGCCTGAAGTCGGCCCGGAAATCGTGGTATATGTGCTGTTTAAAGCCACTCGCCCTCTTTTAACCAAAAAAAGTACAGCACGACTTTGTAAGATCGGGGGTGGGGATACCTTCGTTTTTTCCGAAGGTTTGTTAGTTTTCTCCCGAAGATTCGTAATTCCGATGGTTCATAATTGAGAAATTTAAATATAATCATTATTTTGGAGTTGCAAACTTTTTTCATTTCGGAGTTAAAAACCCTATTTCGTCTCGGAGTTCGAATCTTCAGGAGCAAACCTGCGTTTTGAAGAACTTTCGGATTAACCAATCTTCGGAAATATGAATCTTTGGTATATAAGTGGACATTCTAGTCCTGACTTGAAATCATCAATTTAGATTGAAGGTTGTCTTAATAACGAAATATCTTTCAAGAAGAATTCCATATGATCAGAAAGATATGTGATATTATGAAAATCTTTGGGATTCTGTAAATATAAATATTTCCTTATATAGAAACATACACGTACGTGTTCATGTACTGTTTTCCGCCCCAACGTAAAGAGATTTAAATTGAAAATGTTTTGTGCAATGCTTGGTCGGGACAAGTGATTTCATTTTGCGTTCGTTTTCAAATACGTCATTCGTTTACTCCCTTTAGAAAGATGTCTTCCTTTGGATAGTATCTATCTAGTCCATGCATAATGGATTTAAGCGGTTAGATATGTACATGATTGACTGAAATTGCATTTCCTTCTTTCTCATTTTTACCAATAATTTATAAGATAAAGCACAGTCCTGTGACAACGAATGACCGTATTTGTAGTGGGTGTAGTATTCTTCCCTTTTTAAAGTCTGGAAATAAAAGTAAAAACCGTTTGGCTTCCACATTTTCTCTCCTTTTAAAGAAGCAGGACACCGTAATCATGGTAATAATAATGGATATTTCATATGCATCTTGTCTGCTTTGAACTTTTTAAATCTTGGACAATTAAGATCTAAATTGACAAATACATTCTTTAAGATGGAAAAGCGGAAGCTTTGATTAATATTTTTTTTTTTTATAGAGATTTTATCACAGATGACCCAAAGTTATCATCTAAGATCGTTCTTTTCCCCTATTTTTTCATTTGAGAGAGGGGGTAGGGCAATGCGCCTTCAGCTATCCCCTCATAGCTGCCTACGTATTAAACGATATATTGTCTATATCTTTAGTTAGTCTTAACCACCCCTTCTCCCTCTCTCTCTCTCTCTCTCTCTCTCTCTCTCCCTCCCTCTTTCTCTGTATTTATTTTGCTTATTTGTCCTTCTCTCTCTTCTCTCTTCTTTATAACCACTCACTCTTTCCCCTCCCATGCCTTCTATCTTTATCTATACCCCACTCTTTCATCCACATCCTCATTTAACGATTAGCCTTTAATGTTATATCTCCGTTTCTAAAAAAAATGAATTTGAAATAACTACAAATTTAACAAACACAAGTCAACCATATGAGCTACAACACTAACCTTTGAATGACCCTCAAATCAACTCTATTTCTGTTTTTGGTCTACGTTATATTCGTAACATCATAACAATCAATATAGTCCTACCTGATTATTCCTTATCAAATTGCGCAATTAATTATTAATACATCGATTGCCGTAATTCCATGAAAACTGAAAGTGGTTCACATCCTCTCAAATAAAACAAACGAATTAATTTATACGGTACCCATACCGACCCTTTATCTTTATAATGATCTTTTTGCTCAAATCGTATACTATTAAAGCATAAAAGGGTGAAATTTTAAAGCAGCCTAAACAATTACCAGGGATTACAGCTAATGGTTTTTAATGATAGACGATTGACAGGAAATAACAGTCTAGTATTACGAGGTTTGTATTTCCATACACACTCCCGCGTTTTACTGTTTTGGGGTGAGAATGCCGGACTGTTTGGTGGCAAATGGATACAAATAGGTTTTCATCATAATGTATTCTAGTAAGAAGCGCAGAAAATGGCAAAAGTCGGTGTTGTTTGATGCCCTTTGCATTTAACGCCCTGAAGTCATTCAGGATGCCCTTCACTTTGCCTGTCCATTAGAGGTTAACAGGTTTTTTTAGTTCTCCTGATGGATGTCGAGCTTATATGCATCTCATCAACAACAACAAAATAAGACCGAATCTTGCTCATTCACAACACGACATCGTCTCATTTAAACTTCTTTTTGTATGAATGCTACGAGCAGAAGACGTAGACCTTGAAAGAAAGTAAAAAGGTCAAGGAGATACAGGCAACACCGATGTTTAGGCGTTAATTCACTTGGGTTTCATTTGACGTCCTTCTTTGATGCATATTTTCTGTGTAGACTATGTGTTTCATCTCCACTTGCCTCTCTCTATCCAGGGGCCCGTGACACAAAGCTTAGCGATTGATCCCATCACTGATTTTTTGCGAATGAGTGCACATATTGATCAATGTAATCAATCGCAAAAAAATCAAATGTATGATCAATCACTAAGCTTTGTGTTACGAGGCCCAGGTGCAGCAGTATTAAATGGATACGTGTCAGCATGTCATTTCGCAAAGATTGCGAAAGCCTTTTCTTGAAATTTCGCCTTTCAGTTCAAAGCTAGTATAGTATCCTTACGTTGATGAAGAAAATATAAATTGATAATAGAGGGAGAAAATAGAGAGCACGCGATCATGCAGAGAGTGGCAACCAAGCAGGGCTTTGACCTTTATTCTAATGGCCGCAGTACATTCTATTTGGAGAATACTCATTCCAGATAGTGGGATAGCTTTTATATTTCCAGATTTATCACGGTCATAATGCTGGAGAGAAACAAATCTAGGATTTGTCCACTCTTTATGTTCTATTGTTGAATTTAGTGGATTTGTGCATAATTTGTCTAAAAGCTTTATCGCTTTTTTCATAATCCAGGATTATTCTAAGAACTACTTACCCTAATTCGCACACGATGTCATGGAAATATGTCAAAACATTCCCGACGAATTTTAATTTCAATTAGATGAGATTGTAGCCATGTTGGTGGTGGTGGGGAGGGGGGGGGGTCATATAGAATGACGTCAAGGAGACCATAAAGGGGCAGGAGAGTGGGCTTTTACGGAACCGTAATTTGGGCAAAGAAACGGGTTAATTTTACTGCGATTGGATGAGTATCAAATCATGAAATATTGGAATATATGAAATTCACTTAAGATTCTGTTTCTCTTAAAAATGTGGGTTTTCTTAGGTTTACGTCGAAGGTTTTTTTCAATTCTGGAAAAAAATACGACCCATAAATATCAATCAACTATGAAGGGAAAATATATATTTGAAAAAGGGAAAACGATTGTTCAACAGATAATTTGTTCAAGAAATGAGGTCAAACGATTGGTTGACGTTAATACAGACATATGACAGCGATTTACAATTCAAGACTTGGTCGAGCAATCCATCATTTGTATTTACGCTATCATGTTGGTATATCACCCCGCTAGAATGATTGGCCTTATTGCAAATTAACAATCTTGTCACAGTAGCAGTTGTACTTTGATCGTCGGCTGCAATTAACATGAAAACATATTTAGTTGTGTAGATCAAATAGGCTCGTGACGCCATTTCACGGTGGGAGAATTTAAAGATTAGATAGAGAATAAATTGCCTGGTGATGGGGGACACAATAAGGTTGCCAAGAGTACAGCAACATAATTATTACGAACTAATGTCATTTTCTAAGAAAGGACGCATTCCATCCATCCATCGAAATAATTCTATAAAAAAATAATAGATAGAGAGTAATTTGAAAGGTGCTTACCCATGTTTTTTAAAATTCTTTATTTGTTTTTCCCAATATTCTAGACTAGCTATTGGCTTTTCTACTAGATTATACGTTAGGTTATTATCTTTCGTGTTAGGATTAATATACTATGTTCAGATATTTTCTTAGTAAAAGGTATTAGACGCCAATTAATTATGAAAATGGTCAAATTAGATTATATGTAGATCAGACCATATCAAAATTATTATGTGTGTGAGGGTGCGTGTGTGTGTCTTATCCACAACGAATAAACTGTTAAATCACTTGTCAAGAAAGAAGGCCTCTTTATTTATTAGTTTCGATCAAATTATGCCTTAGTTGAATTATTCCAAATACATAGTCTTGTTTCTATTCAATTATGGAGAATTCCTCGAGAGAAATAAAGAACACATTATAAACACTTCTTTATACATTAATTTTGTATCAGTAACAAAATTCTACAGCCACTAGTGGGCGTCTCTTTGTTAAGAATACTTCTATATTCACATATTATGACGACAGCTCTTAGAGAGTGTTAAGTGCTTGAATGATATTTTGTAAACATAGCTTATCGCTCAATCCTCATATTTATTCCAACAACGTAAAGTTCAAGGGAAGAAGAATGGTTCACCGTTCATCCGTATTGCACAGCAGGCGCAGTCTGCTTCACAGGAAACTTTCTATATCAGGGTTGGGTTTAAAGAGACAGTGTCGAGGCTTACGGGAAGGAGGCATCTTCAAAAGTCTGGTGAGAACCTAAAATAAAGTAAGAGAAATGCTTTTACACTTCTTCCATCCTCCATAAATTAATTAAAGTGAATTTGTAAAACAATTGGTAAACTCGTTTGGAGACTTTATCATTATTTTCATCATCATCGCCGTCATAATCTGTTGCAGTCTTCATCAACATTATCACCATCATAACTACCACCGCCACTTTTATTCCATTGTCATCATAGAATGCAATAGCTTGGCTGCATATTAACGAGCGACGGCCTCTTTTTAAAGAAATTTTCGCCCACTGAGAGCTTCTTTTGCAATGTGTATGGAGATGAATAATTAT
This sequence comes from Strongylocentrotus purpuratus, assembly GCF_000002235.5. Lineage (NCBI taxonomy): Eukaryota > Metazoa > Echinodermata > Echinoidea > Camarodonta > Strongylocentrotidae > Strongylocentrotus > Strongylocentrotus purpuratus. The sequence continues at coordinate 10,002,460 of NW_022145612.1, read as the reverse complement.
GATCATAACTACTGACGAAAGTTCACAATAAAGATTGCAAGGAATTTCCATGTTTACTGGGGGTGTGGGTGGGTATTACGTCACTTATCAGACTCTTTACGTATGAAAACCGAAACTCAAAGGACAATGTGCCCCATTTAATGTCTAGTTTTAAAAAAAAATGTTTAGTATTTGTACAAAGGAATATGGAGATTCTAGGGTATTACACATGTGTTTGGTGGCCGTTTAAAATAGTAACGATGCAATAGATCAACATTTTCTTTGAAAGTGATTTCAAAGCGAGTAAATCATTCATCTTTGAAAATATAGACATCCATCAAAGCCAGAATAAAGGGATGTCGAAATGTGAAAAGGGGGCGAAAAGAAGTATACTTTCTATAGCCTGAACGGCAGGATTCGAACCGCAAACCATGTGCTCCACAGTCCGGTGACGTATCCACTAGACCACGACACATGTGCAAGCAAACCTTTTCACTAATACTAACAAATGTGTATTTTACAATTGGAATATCCTTTGATTTCCTGGGGGGCTTTGTATATACATGTATATCGATGCGATGAAACAGGTGGATGCTTATAAAGTTAAAAAAAATTTGAATAAAGTGCATGGACAGGAGTGTATTATTCTAAAGAATATTAGAATTAGCTGAGATTATTACTGTTTTGGGTCACGAGTGTTTGAATTGTTATGATAAAAGATTTTCTCTGATGCGTTCACAAAGAATATCATACTCAATTTAAAATCTATGGGAAAATTAGGGTATTTTTACAAAATTTTGGTGAAAATTTCTTAAACAGGTGGACAGCCCAACGACCTTGATTCAATTCTAAATATACATCACATTCTTCTTCTGTCCCCTATTGTGTTGACATGGGGAATAGGACAATCAACAGGAGCGGGTTAGCGATGGTCGTGTACCCCGTGACAGTGGGCTGGCCCAGGGTCAGTCTCATCGCTCGGTTGTACTGGCTGAAGACTTTCCGGGTTGGAACGTCAATTAGAGACGCAAATTGGGCTTGTCATTTTACTTCGGCCGCCCACTCTGGTAATAAGTATGGCAGCGTAACGACGACTCTCCAGGACTCTGCGAGGACACCCACTGATCTAATCACTGATGCTGCCGTCACTCATTCTGACTGAGGCCAACGTTATCCGCGACATGCGCTGCCTGGACGTACTCTATATCTCTCTCTCAACATTGTCGTCATCGTAATATCACGAGATCTACACTCCTTTAGCAGTGTTCAGTTCAAGTAACGACCCAAGTTTCAGGTTTAGTTTAAAAGCACTCTCTGTCTAAATGTAGAGGAGTTGAAACCACTTTTGGAGCAAACTCAAAATAGTGGAATCCACTCCCAAAACATCAAAGAATAATTTGAAGTCGATTCTACTATAATTTGGATCAGATTCAAGTTCATAGGAATTGGTCCCTTATATGACTCCTAAAAACTGGAATTCTAATCCTCTATTATACACTAAGGGAGGATGTTTGAAACAAAGGTTTTAACCACACCGTGGATTAGAATAATGCGTAGGCCTAAAAAGCATATCTGCCCGCTCAATCATGGACATGAGGCAATGGTCTTTTACAACATGGGTTAGATTTCAAAACTCTTTAATGTCCGTGTGAAGTTACCTTTATCTTCTATGTTTTAAACTCAATCCCTGTTGTTTATTGTTGATATTTCACTTTATTGTTTCACCATAATTTCAACAGGAATTGAAAACCAAAGAGGAGGCTTGAAAGACACGTGATAAGTCAAAATCAAATATGACAATATAAAGTGTTTCCAAACACTATTAAACCAAAATATATTTACTTTGGATTTGTTTGACATACATTTTGTGAAGAGTAGCTAAGACTAAATTGGGTTTTTTTAAACAATATTTTGGTGTAGATGTCTATTTAAGCTTAGATATTGCATTGGAAAACAAAAATCCTTTGGTGAAATAAAAGCAAAACGAATGTATACAGGTTTCAGTTCACATGTGTTTCCATTTCCTTGCATAACATCACGTGATAGTCGCAAATGATCTGTCTGTCGTAATGGAAGAGTGCTTTTCTCGCTATTAAAAAAGATTATTCATGTTACGCAGAACTCAGATTAGTTGGTTTCATGATTGGAGTTGTAATATCTACCCGACATTAGCATGTTAATGAATATAAGTAGTCTTTGAGCATCTCCCTAATATTAAGGGTTTAACCCTTTTGATCCTGGGAAGTATTAATTCCAATGCGTATTTTTCAATTGGGGAATTTTCTTGGCAACATTTCAAATCCGAAGGGAACTGTGTTAGGAAAGAAAAACTTATGATGTGATTTTGTATCGCTATTTCACCCATTGTAAATATTTGTCTATTTTATAATACAAGATACAAAGTAAACAATTAGGGATTCTAAATCAAGTAATGGTGAACTTTTTTTAACATAATTAAATTTTCAACAACCTTAATCGACTGGTCATTGCAAACTGTGGAGTGGTTATAAGGAAACTGGAAAAAAGAAGGAAATATTCCTTTATCAAATCACATTGTAATCATCTATATCATAGTGATGATACGCACAGGAGAAGGTGCAAAATTGCACCCTTCACTGGTACCTTTAAAAGTGCACATTCGCACCTCCTGGGGTTCAGTTTACACTCTTGTTTGTCGGGTTTCGTCCTTGGTATATGGGGCCTACATTTAAATTAATGCAGCGCGTAATAACTGTACCGTAATTTGCCACCTATTTCAGGGGTTCTGCTGTTATACCGTTTGTGATACAAACTTGAAACCTCACTTCTTATTGCGTATAGTGACATAGTAACCAAAGGTAAAGGGAACATTACCTTATGCTAATCATAAGTGGCCGCTGATAACGTTAGAGTGTAAGGTTGGTTGTACACCCTTGACAATAAATACATTACGTCGAGTCGTCGACGTCACAAAAGTCAAGTACCTTCCTGAAAACTTAAGATATGACATGGGAAAGCCTCGGTGGTTTTTTTATCTTCTGATGACGTAAATGTATACGCTTCAGACTTCTGTATCTTTTGACACAATACGCGCAAGTCTTATTCTGCACGCAGTAGCCGCTTCATTTTCACGTAAAAACACAACCGCGGCGGTGTTTAATGCGGTTTACCGAGCGTTATCTAAACAAGCCTTTTTAAGCCCACAATTTGCCCACTTACCAGAACGAGGACCCCGTTGTCTTGCATAAAATTTGATCAACATAATTTCTGTTTGGTTTGTATCGTTGCAAATCGTTCATTTTCATTCACATTTTCTTCAATTAGATAATTTGAATTTTAAATATCGTAATAAAGATACCAAAAAAATAATGTATAAGGGTTCATTGTCGAACATTTCGTCATTTGTTTGTTCAAATCACTATTTACTTGATCAACTATAGTTACATTCTTTTCCCCTTTTTCCCCTTCTGCCGTCCTACGTTAAATCTTTGCTTACTCGTTTGTAATCTTAAGATGTTATCATTATCGTCCATCCACCTTTCTTTTTTCCCTTCTACCATCTTCGCTTTTTCTTCTTCCCACTTTCACTACTCGTCATCGTTTCTCATCAAGCTTGTATTGAAATTCAGAAGGACATGACTATCCCGCCAAAAATCGACATTTAAGCGCATGGAGAGTTCGATTGATCGCGATAAAGAGTTACAAGAATCCGGCAGGAGAATTCAATATGAAAAGACAGTCAGATATACCGTCTCAAGCAGCCGAACGCATCTAGGGCTTTAGTCGGCTCCTTAATTTGATTTTAGTCCGAAATTCAATTAAATGAATACAGCGGGCAAAACATTGCACAACAATTTAATCGGGTACCTTATATACTGGAAAAATGTTTCAACGCGGTGCTAAATTTGGAAGAACAAATTGATAAATTATCATCTTAATATGTTCTTTGCAGACAAATGTAATAATTTGGTCTTGGTGGAACATTATATGTAAAGCCCACCGCACACTACACAATCGTTCTGCGATCCAATTTTCAAAGAAATGGCAATTGTATTAGAAAGCAAAAATCTAATGAAACATTATCTTCCTGATTAAGATTCTCTAAAATGACAAAAATACTAAAAACCATAATTTTAGTGCATTGAACTCTTCTAGAAAGAAAAAAAAAGGCCAAATCGGCTTCAAATCGTAGACAATCGCACTTCTGGTCTGACGTCACTAAGATTCTGAGCTGATTTTGCTTTCCCACTTCCAAAGAAGCATGAAATCATAATAAATTCATATCTCTTAATCATAATGATTATTCATATCCACGGTCATTAAGAGTTTACATGTTTGGATGTTCGCATCAAATGCTATTGCAAATTCGTCCAAAATCGGATCGTAATCGGATCGTATATTGTGCGGTGATGTTTCAGGGGAAATTGTCGCCTGAATTGAAATTAGTCAGAGTAATTTTGCACCTTTTAAAAGTAAATAAGCGTAGCAGTATCCTTTCGTGTACAAGATGATGTCATATAGAGACGCATCGCCTATGAAAGTTCAAAACGAGCTTCGGAAAAGGTTTTGCTTTTTCTAAAAATCAGACATTTTCTCTCATCTTTTTCAGAGTTGTTTCATTAAGTTGGCGTCATCTCTCCGTAACCGTTTGGTCACTATCCCAAATCACTATCCAAGCCAATTTACACATTTGAATCCTGCTCTAAAGACCCATTTTTAAATAAAATGCCAACGACACACGAACCTATATAGCAAAGAGAGTTAATGAATCTTTTTATTCGATAGGATCTCTCAAGATTGGATTATACTTGACATTTCATTCATTAGACAATAAGAAATAAACCTTAAGGCTTTTAATTCATTTAAAAATACTGATTCACTGTGAATATACTTGTCGACACTTCGCCGCGTATTAGCGTGGATTATAATAATAAAAAAATGAGGTGAGATTGGAAGGTCAGTTTTACTCCACAAGGATCACGTAAAGAACCGAGGGAAATTTATTTTGGAAATGTTTAACAGCTGAACAATAATTACTTAAGAGATCCATCTGTTAACGATTTGTATACCGTTTTTTTAAAACAAATTAACAAATTAATCCTATGCTTTTAACCCTTATGAATAACGATGATATTAAAGTCATGGATATTTAACGTTAAACAAACGTTTTATATGTATGCATTTCCTAAGAGATGTATTCAACACATCTAGTCTTTGAATAGATCTGATTTGGAAGGAACATTACAAAATATTCCTGGAGGATTTATAGCTAGAAGACGGTGGCAAAGCCATCGTAACCATCTGTTGTGTGATAAACATGATCGCAATGACATTCAAGAAATAAACTTAATGGCATTTCAATACTCTTTTGTATCGCCTTTAGAAATCATGTTTAGATTATGCAATATGTAATTATAATGTTACACATAACTATCATTAAGCAGGGTAAGTGAAGCCCAAGATCGAATGTGTCTTAATTTATGGAAAGTCATTGCGATCGTGTGATTTACGTTTCGAAGAGATCCATTTGCATGATATATTTTAGCTGTGTTTCTCATATCAGAGTGTATTTTTGTAAGTATGTTCATTTTCAGAAGGTTTTCTAAACAGCAAGAGAAATTAAAATGATGAATACCGACATACTTTTGAGACTCGATTTATATGAACAAAGCAAAATGAATAAAAGAATTAATGAATCAATAAGCAAAACAAAAATCTACAAATAGAACAGTGCAATTGTGATGATTCTTCTTTTATTCCTGCATATGCCTTTAATAATATATATAATGTCATTGATTTTGAAAAAGCATGAGAAATAAAAAGGAAAAAGTATCGAAATATATTTGAGACAAAAAAATTGCATTGATGTATTGGCAGTCCAATTCTTTTGAAGAACAGAACACAGATCAAGTTCATCAACCCAAATACGTATGCAAGCAACGAAGGTGATATGAATTTACATGAATTTCTCTTATTTTCCATAGTGGTAAACCGATTAAATTGCAACTAAACAGCAAGAGAAATTAAAATGATAAATACCGACATACTTTTGAGACTCGATTTATATGAACAAAGCAAAATGAATAAAAGAATTAATAAATCAATAAGCAAAACAAAAATCTACAAATAGAACAGTGCAATTGTGATGATTCTAAATTTATTCCTGCATATGCCTTTAATAATATATATAATTTCATTGATTTTGAAAAAGCATGAGAAATAAAATGGAAAAAGTATCGAAATATATTTGAGACAAAAAAATTGCATTGATGTATTGGCAGTCCAATTCTTTTGAAGAACAGAACACAGATCAAGTTCATCAACCCAAATACGTATGCAAGCAACGAAGGTGATATGAATTTACATGAATTTCTCTTATTTTCCATAGTGGTAAACCGATTAAATTGCAACTAAACAGCAAGAGAAATTAAAATGATAAATACCGACATACTTTTGAGACTCGATTTATATGAACAAAGCAAAATGAATAAAAGAATTAATGAATCAATAAGCAAAACAAAAATCTACAAATAGAATAGTGCAATTGTGATGATTCTTCATTTATTCCTGCATATGCCTTTAATAATATATATAATGTCATTGATTTTGAAAAAGCATGAGAAATAAAAAGGAAAAAGTATCGAAATATATTTGAGACAAAAAAATTGCATTGATGTATTGGCAGTCCAATTCTTTTGAAGAACAGAACACAGATCAAGTTCATCAACCCAAATACGTATGCAAGCAACGAAGGTGATATGAATTTACATGAATTTCTCTTATTTTCCATAGTGGTAAACCAATTAAATTGCAACATAAATTCGCCTTTATTTAACATCTCAAGTATCGAGGGGAGATTCATGTATCCCCTCGTTTAGATGAAACAAATCGTAATGGCATCATTATTTAAAAAATCGCATGGAAAGATTTTGTTTAAATCTCTAAGTTTCTTTTTTTAAAGCTAAGTTCTGTTTTATCTTGGAAGATAAGACGTTTGATCAATAATGAAATATACACAAAAGGAATCACCCCTTTTCAGTCACAACCTAATTGACCTGTATTAACGTACAACCGTGAAACCCCCTCCAAATAGATCATGAAAAATATTACGAGAGACACTGGCCAATTGAACGCACTATTGACCATCTCTAGAACGTTGTAAAATCATGGGAAAGGGTTTCAGCAAATTAATTCATTATTTTCGGTCAATTGGGTTAAAATGACAAAGCAAGAAAATTACAATTTACTGTTCTAATTTCCCACAACCTACAGCATCCCCAGAACACAAATATAGGGACCGATGTTCCAGTTTTGATGGTGAGTAATGATTGAATTAACCCCTCAATTTGGGCACTTTTAGTTCTAAATGGAGGGATTCATTTATATATGAGGCCGTTGACACAAGAAAAATTGGGTCATGTATGACATTCTCTAGGGCTCATAATCCTATGCTACATATTCTAAGGCATTGTATGTACCCTTATTAAAAAAAATGTAATCGCAATATTTAAAAATATTATACCTCTCGAGTATATTTTCTATTTACAGGATATCTGGTTCTTTCTAAAATTATTTGGACCTTACCCATATTGGCAACTTTGTTATTCTTCAAAATAAACATTAAGTGAACCAGGAAGGACAATTTAATCAAATTGTGGAGTTTAACTGATTGGCAACGACATCTATACTCTAGCGCAGCTGTAAATCACAATTAATCAATCATACCATTATACAATCAAAATGTTTACAATAGAATTAAAGCACATCGTCTGGCTTTTTATCTCGAACGCTTTGTACAAGATTTACATACAATTGTTTCATTTTCAACATGATCAATACTTACATGAGCAAAAAATAAGAAATAGATACATTTCCCCTATATACATTGAATATATTTGTAAATTTTTCTTTCAAAAAAAATTAGAATGAATTCGGGCTTTCTACTAATTGCATAACATTTGCTTCGAATATTGTTTTAGAAGGAAGAGATTTATAAACGTGTCAACTTCTATATCTGTTTCTAAGCCATATGCCATTCTTTTTCAGTACTTTGATCACACTACAAGACGGTTATAGGTTCAAGAAAAATTAAAAAGTTCCTGTCATATTCGCTATTTTGTGAGCTAATTTACTTTCATCATTACAATAAAAAGGACTGATATGCTCTTGTTTTATGGGCCTTAAAAACCGAGCTGGTACATTAAGACATTTGTCATGTAAAACGTGAAAGATTATCACTTTAAGCAATATATCCCTTTGTGTATGTTTATGTGAATACATACCATACATGCATGCGATGAATGCATTTCATTTTCTTTGTCATACAAATATAAATGTATGTGCATCATCGTTATCGTTACGTAACTAATTCATTCAATAGACATAATTATGATGATGATTCAAGTGGTTCCTTTGCTCTTACCCTAAAAGCAATTGTCATATTTCAGGAGAGCAAAAAAGTGTAATATTTCTGCAAAAATGTAACTGATCACAAAGTTGGATTACATGCCTGTTTCAAACTCCAAACAGTAGTTGAAAATATACATCAAAATCCCTTTAAAAAAGAAACGCAATAACAATTTTACTTCAAAAGTATCGATGATTTTTCGAAAGTATTTAAAGATGTCTATTATCAGTGTAATTTCTGATCTTGCCCATTCCAATCCATATATCATGATTATAGTTGAAAATACCACATGAGTCTGTAAATATTGATGTGCATCCCCTTTTTCTTTTCTCTTCTTTTTTTGTCTTTTCCCCCTTTTACCAATATTTTGTTCCTCCATATTTGTATTATTATGTATCCTTTGAGGGTAGTCATACTATCAAGCTTTGCTTATTTTGTCAACCCTCCTGTTTGATGTTCTCGATTAGTTACACCCAGCCTTACTTTATTCTACATATATTCTTTTGTCATGTGTAAATTTGCAATATTTGTTTGTTACATATTTGTAAAAATGCAAAAGAAAAAGAAAATCAAACAGAAGTAAATAAATCAAATCAAATCAAATCAAATCAAATACTTAGCCCAAATTAATCAACATTAAATGACCAAACTATGTCTCTAATTTATGATATGTAGATTACGTGACGTGCAAAATTAGCAATTCTTTTATAAAAGTGACACACAAAAGAATGTTTTTAGGGGAAAATACAGTTCTGTCTTTTTCTCTCAACTAACAATATTCTTCCTCTTAACTCTACATTTAAGCAAATGTGTATACAAGAGTCTTGAATTCATTATTTGGCTTCTAACAATTCTCTGGATTACTAAATAAGGATTACTTTTATATTTGTTTTGTTCACATTTAGATAAAACATATCGATGATTTTAGTAAGGACCAATCTTGTGTTTCATAAAAAGGGTAAAAGTTAAATTTTCATGAGAAGAAGCATGATAAAAAGGTGAAGATTGATCATTTTGTGATTAACTAGTTCAAATGCATAAGGAAAGTAGATTTTAAAAAGCCTTCGTGGTATCTAACATTATCCGCATACCCCACAGTAATCATTTAATAACTGATATGTAAATAAATAGATCAATTTCTAACGTGACAATTCAGTTGAAATTTAGGTGTTGTATACTACATCAACTAAATGTAACCATGAACCGGATGATGAAACCAAACCCAAACCGAAATGAAGGATGACTTGATGATCGCCAATTGTATGAGTGGGATGCTATCCACCGATTTTGTCTCATCAGTGAGCTGTAGCTGTCAGATTGGTTGTTCGACAGGCCATTATATCGCTGATCATAATCTGACATCTACGCGTAACACGACTCGGTCTCCCTGACTTGGTTTACCCTATTGCCTGAAACAGGCAATATGACGGATTTGGTCGAATCGATTAAAAAAGAAGATGTCAACGAAATGGCGTCTGATGTGACTCGCAATGTTTACGAAGAAACTGCGACTGTGTAGTTTAGATAAATAATTGTGACTCGTTATAGGATGATTAGGATTTCCAATTTAGAGGAGAAAGTTACTGGGTCGACTCAGAGGACATGTTGCAATGCTTGGCAGATCTATAGAGAAGTGTGACGAAAATGCGTGTTTCCTTCATTCACTTCATAGGTGTGATGCCATAGATGTTCACTGTGTTGGTTATGTCGGCATGGACGGGACTGTGTGGTGTGTTTTCTTTCTGCGAGATGAATTACGGTGGTCTAGTAGAAATAAACTTAGTCCTCGGGAAAAGGTAGCCCTGAAGAGACGAAAGAAAAGTGAAAAAGAAAGAACGTTATTATTGCACCACCCGTGGAACATACAAACCCAAACAACGATACAATACCGTACAAACCACATCATATCTTTGCCCATGTGTCTCATTCCGCCCCATCCTTCTCTCCCCCCCCCTCTCTCTCTCTCTCTCTCTATTTCTCTCTCTGTTTCTCTCTCTTTAACTTTCTTTCTTTCAGCCTATCCCTTATGGATGTATTCATTCATTCTCTCTCATTGTCCAATTCTGTCAGCCTCTGTCTGTCTATCTCTGCCGCTCTCTCGCGCTCTCTCTCTCTTTCTCTCTCTTTCTCCCTCTCGCTATGAATAAGATTTTTTAAGTTCCTGATTTGTGGAATATTTAAAAAGGGAAGAACGGAAGGCCACTATGAATAGATATGTATCGTCAGTTTAACATGGTAATCACTCGGAATAAATCAAACAGATCAACTAAAATCCCACTTTGGAAGCACCTGTGTGGACGGTATAATTTCGTGTCTACTTCCTATACTCATTGATATGCGGTATTGGAAATTTAACATTAAAAACTGGAGCAATCGAATACCCTAATTTTCACGAAGACAAAAAATCATCAGTGCTCTATTTGTCTTTTCAGAGACGCTTACATAGCACGCTTAAGATTGGGATTTAGAAATCCACTACGTCCAAACATTGGGGCAAGTAATAAAAGGGTAGTAGTAGTTTTTCTAAAACTAATGAAATAGGTGCAATTAAAATCAAATATTCCTAGACAACCAAACAGGGCTTAATTTGTCGTACAAAGAATACGTTTCTTTTTATCATAAATGGTATCTCTTGCTCTCATCAGCGGTGTTATTTTTTTGTGAGTATGTGGTTGTGTTCGTACTCTCTCTCTCTCTCTCTCTCTCTCTCTCTCTCTCTCTCTCTCTCTCTCTTGAAACCATCAAACAGAAGACAGAGAGTCGTGAAACATTGAAAGAAATTACTTTCTACATATTTAACACTTCGATGAAAGAAAAGCGTTCCACTTAAAATTCTTATTTCCCTTCTCTCTCATCCCAAACAGTTCATATAATCTCATGATTATTACAACTGGGAACGAAAAAAAAAAATAAAATAAAAACGGAGAGGGTAGCCACGTAGGCGACCAAAGCTAACATCCTCAGCCCGACCTCAGGTCTGTGAGTGATACATTACACTTAGGGGGTGTCAATAGAACATTGGCATGCATGGCGGAAACTAAGAGACTTGACAGAGATCCCTGACAAAATACCACTCGTTTGGACCTTTGGGGGTGTCGCCTGTCTCCTCCTCCGCACATTGTGATACACTGTCTATTTGTTCGAGGATATGTGATATTTGATGACTGATTAATCAAATCGCATCCCTTTTTTTAGATCACATACGTGCAGAAGCGGTGTGGTTTGAAGTTGAAGCTAAGGCCAGTTAAGGTAAGACAATACTGACTCGTCTGTTTGCCTCGAATAAAGGTGAAGTATGAAATTGCTCTCAATCTTTCTGCATGTGACAGTGTCAAGGGTATTTGAGTCTAATTTGTATAACACGATTAATGTTTGTTTGTTTGTTTTTGTTGTTTTACGTAAACATGTTCATTGTACCGAAGAGAGTGGACTGAGTAACAATCAGGGAATTGCTACTCATGTATAATTCGTATCTGTCATTCAGGAAGGCTTTTGAAAGGCATTATGCAGGCAGCGCGCGTTCATGCAGTTACGCTCAATCACTCTCAATTTCTGAACCATTCAAGAAGCCTATAACACCGTTGCAATTTGTAAGCGACAAGGCGTTGAGAACACTTTCAGTAAAATCAAATAAACACCCTTTGATTAACAGGTCATGCATATGAATTTGAAAAAAGAATAGCATCTCACCTTTTCTTATACGTTCTCCCCTAAAATAACTTTGCGCCGACAAAGGAGAGGACAAATTTATAGTTACATGTCCTTGCGAAAATAAAGTAACTTGTCGAAATAGTCGTATTCTTTAGTTGTTTTATGTAAATGTAAATGAACATATCTAAATTCTAGTCTTTGTTGAAAAGTATTTGCTTTATTGAAGACGATTTTACATTGTATACATAAATGTGTATCTATTTAAAACCGTATGGACGTGTACAAATAAGTATTTACATGATTACAGAAGCCATAATACTCATGTGCGGGGTTGGGGTCGTGTTAAGGACTCTTTCCGGGGAAATTAGTTGATGGTTTAGCTTGGTTGTTCATTTGATACGTGTTACATGACAATATTCTTTTGAATCTTGAGTAGAAAGGCAATAAAATATGATACACACGGTCAACGGGTCATCCCGTGTTTAAACAGCATTATACAACCCCTCCTATCTGTTTGATCCAAACTCTGGAACCCAGGAGTATTGTTTACCCATCTTTTCGCACAATCATCTCACGATATCTCTGGGAGTGTATATCCTTTTTCTCCGGGGGCGGGGAATCATCGAGCTCGCTTCGATTGTGGAAATCAACACCGAGGTGTCGGCCGTACAACAACACATGAACTCCAAGACCTAGACGACACGCATACCGAATCACACTCGTTTGCTATTTCACAGATAGCATCAGGGGAAAGCGGATTAGTTCAGAGTACGACGTAATCGGAAACAATCAAATCCTCAAGGTGTATAGTTTTGCAAATGTACTTTTTCTCCAAAGGTTAATTCATAAAGAAATCAATCATGGTTTGTAACTAAGTTTTTCTGATTCATTTCATGATTCTAATTGCCTTGGGGTAGATGGCAGCGTGATGAAATAATCTTTAACTCCAATCTTAGAAAATGATTCCTTAAGGTGATAATTTTTCAATCCAGTAAAGAATTCAAAAATCTACATCTATCAATTTAATATACCCTTCCCTAAAAAGATTTGATATTGCTTTCCCCAAAAGTGCAAACCTAAACATATCTTTGTAAACATTTAGGTTAAAATTTATGTGGATAATTTCAAAACAAAGTGACTTCCAAATGTGTGACGTCTGAAGTTTATCAATTTTCTTCATAAAGAACTGTCGCGTTTTCTCTATTCTTTGGTGTTATTACATTTTTTATTGTTTGTACATTGAAAAGGCCTATATTTGTCTCCGTCACAATTGCAATAAGTCTTTCTTAGATTCTAACATTTGATTCGTAACAAACATTAAATTGCCATGGAGGCATTTTCAAATGAGTGCAGCAGCGCTATGATATTGAAGGCGCTTGGAATAAAACGTGCCTTTCAATGATTTTTTTTTTGTTAAAGAATGATTACTTCTATAAACCTCATAGTTCAATTATTAGCTGAAAACCTATGTCTTTTATCCAGCTGATCGATTAATTTTTAATGTTTAAATGAAGTACTTAGTCCGTAAAACATTAATTTACTAGTGCTGTAATCATACCTACACAGAAATGTAAGCAAATTTGAACATCTTGATAAATCAAAACGAGCAAATCAAAACGAGCAAAGATATAAAGAACGGAGAAAGATGAAATTAAAAATGTATACCGAGTAAGCTTCCAACAGCCTTATGACAGCAAGATCTTTCTTCTTCTCTGAACTACCCTCGAGGTGTATTTGTTTTGATTAGCTTATGGCGAATAAATCGCATCGATTGGAATGGTGTAGGAGATGCCTGACGGAGTATGGACTTTGGGGGTAAATTGGCAAATAGATCGCTGAGAATCGAGACGTAGCTGGATTGAAAGAGCCCTAATCGTTCTTGAAATTGAGAAAGTCCCCGAGGTGTAGCAAGCATGATTAGTTATGAATATGGTGTCCTTTCATATTTACTATCGACGGCGTCATTAGAATTCGACTGTGCACCTCAATCATGGAGATGGACTCGGAGGGATTTGTAAAAAAACAAGACTTGTAAAGGTTAATTATGAGAGTATAGTTTGTCATGTTCTGTGATCTATTCTTTTCATATTTATGACTTGATGGAAAATATATTGAGCCTATTTACCTGTCACTTTTGAAATCCGAGACAGTTCATATAAAATACTGAAACATTAAAATAAGGATTCTTAAATGTTGCTGGTGAAGCAATTACCATTCAGCCGACAGTCGGGATTTCACTGATTTCCAGTGTATTTGCATTACCTATTAAACTGTAATTACTTATAATGCTGCTTTTTATATTAAAGAGAAAGAGAAAAAATAAAAGCAATTCCACCTTTTAAGAATAAATGTTTTCTAGTTTCATTCCATTTCAATATAGTTGTTGTAGTTGTTATACATTGGTTCAATTTTATAAAAAAATAATTACAGTACTACCAGTTAAAAATCGACGTTTTGATGTTCCTTATTATGTTAAACCGATTTCATTCACCTCTTTATGTTGTACTATTTGTGTAGACACGTCAGTCTTGGAGTCAATCTTCCAATAAAATTTAGAATGTAATACTCCAGATGAAAGGATAAGGGAGAAGTATACCTAAAACAAATTAAACCTTACGAACAGAGGCGGCGCTGCAGTAATCTCAAAGGGAAATGTTCGAAAAAACATTGCTTGATTTGTGGCATGTTTGGAAAATCACAGGGGAAGTATTTGCCCCCTACCCCCCCCCCCTCCCCATCCTGCTTGTAAATGAGAGAGTCTGTAGGGTTTCTAGACGAGATTCTTTTTGTACTTCGCACACCTGAAAGCTTGTGCAAATGCTTCGTCAAAATACCACAGGTGACATATTATACTAATCTTGATGAAGGGAGGGGGGGGGGGGGCAGGCTGAAGATGGTACTTTTTAAGTGAGCGATGACAGGTTGAATTGAAAGATCATTATAATATGCATTTCATACCAGGGCATAGTGCCAGCGAAGCGTCATTAGTGAGGTCGATGATTGATTTTTGTTTTCTACCCACGTATACACGCGTGCGTTCATTCTTGTTTATGATACGCCATATTATATAGGAAATATTGTTAGCACAATATTTTGAAAACGCCTAGGGGCTCTTAACATGAAAAGCAGTAAATTGGGGAGATGATTAATTATTTGACACCACTCTCATAATTTATGTATAAAAAAACTAGGGACATTGTCATCAAAATATTGTGATGGTGCTCAAATATGTTCCAGGCTATCCATAATGGTCTAATTTTGGCGCCACTGACGTACTATAACATTCACACCATGCATCCTGCGAGCTGATTCTACTATTGTATATAATTGGGGCAAACGATACATTGCCGCCATCAAAGGTCTTTCATATCCTGTATGCCAGAGTTGCCGTAGTAATTCTTTGTGTTGTTGTTGAGTGTATCACATTTAGGTATGTATCATGGTGTATGATATTAAATGTGATAAATATGTGAGCTTGCACTACGGAGGAGCTAGGTGTAAGGCATTTTACCTTCTATTCAATGGTTCCAATTAAATGTTAAGATGATGGACAGAACAGATCAGAAAATTAAATTGTCACATTATAATGTACCTTATAACATTTACCTGTAAGGTCTGGTGTCTGGAAGGTAAATCGATATTTGGTAATACTCCGAACACATTAAAAAAAATTGTGTTTATATAATCGTACATTGTGCCCTTGAAAAGAGTTCTTTATTGTTTAATAAAAGTATATATAATTATTAATCTTTTATTGAATCTTAAAAGCTTTGATATTTAGACTTTATACCACCACGCCTTCCCCTAAACAACATATAAACATCAGCCCTGCTACACTCACACACACACATCAATCCACACCACACCAGCAACTGCTACACAAATATACGCACAAACACCGCTTTATATTCGAATGTATGAATAAGGATCATACATAATGAAAATACCGAAACTGAACGTCCATCGTCCCTAGCCCTAGTCATTTTATCATCTCACTCTCTCTAAGTGTCATTAACTCGCCGACATATCCTAAAACACTATTCAGAATCGAACGTAATCTATGGTATAAGTATAAACTTCATTTTTTATACTGAAAGATAATCACACATCATCCATTAGATTTAATTTAATCATAACAAGCAAAATATAAATTGGCTTTATATTAAGAGGTTAATGGATTATCGCCCACACATTCTTCTTCGTGTTTGCTGTATAATGAATTTTAATGGGTTTTTATTAAACAGAGACAGAGTAGAACTTTTTAAATTTCACCTGCGTGAAGGTCATTACATGAAGGCATTATTCCTACACCTTGCAACACCTGCGCAACATTTATCAGAAGCCCTATAAAGTGTTTCAAACTTTGTTTGGCTACGTTTATCACATCATTTGTTATGAATAGCAATATTAAGTCGAACGAGAAGAGAGTGATTGGGCATTCTACATTAAAAACAACTTTGTCCACAAACTACACGTATTACAGACGCTTTCCGTTAAAATATCGAGATTCACAAAACACACTTTATAAACACATCTGATGTTAATATTTTACCAATAAATTCAAATTTGGCGTTTGGTGTATTTTTGTATGCGTCCATTTCTTTCCATCAATCATTTACTTAAGATTACTTTTTTTTTTAAATTTAGATTTCCAGCGTAAATTCTTCAATATATCTACTTTTAATACCAGGTGCTTCGGCACTGATAATGGATGATTGTGCTCTAACAAAATAATTATGAGAGGAATGTGAAAATTGTAATCGTGGAATCGTAAAGACATAACTATTTTACCGTCTAAATATAGCCCTCTCTCCGCACTTGATGTCTTTGTCTAGGATAGGACTGAGCATGAGGTATTTAATGTCGATAAATAATTTAATTTTCAAATGAATTCTACTTTCTGCGAAAAAAATGCAAAACTACTGCATAAGCACGTTTGCACCGTTGTTTAATTTCGAATTGAATAGCTTTGTCTATTTACTTAGCAAACATTGAGAATATTCCCGCGTTAGAAAATGTGAGAAAATTGTAATAAAATAATTGAGGCTATGAAGTGATCAAAAGAAATTTCATTCTATCAGTTTTAAAAGCCAAAGGTATTTAAATGTGACATCATTTCATGAAACTTCAGAATACGGCTGAGACTACATATGCACTTATTAAGATTTATGTTGAAGATTTGTAACTAAAAGACTTTTGCTTTGTCTTAGTAAATAAGAAGCTTTGTATGAACGTATTACATTGGTCATAAAGCTGTAAAGATTCACAAGACATGTTAATAAAAAACATGTACAAATTATCCTAAACCCCACTAAGTATAAAAAGTAAAGCGGATTACTTTAATGAAATATCAAAATAATCCTCGATAGTATCTGTTATGTAGAATAGATTTTTCTTTATCTAAGCTACGTTTCGTACATTGTCAACTTACCAGTTTCAAAGATTTAAATTCCATTTCAATTTATCTAGGATTTCCGAAAGCTTTCTCCTGACTTCATCCTCTTCACTTGGAAATGGCGTCGAACGTTCTGTGTTTTTATGTAAGAGTAGTCTAGCTGCGTTCCTGTCAAAATGAAAAGAAAATAAGAAAGATTAAACCAAAGAAAGAAAGCTGCCATGCACATATTTTCAATAGTTCATGAAGATGATAACAAAAAATCATTACGGATTACTGAACCTTTGTTCTTTGGATTTGGATTTGGATTTTTTTTTTTTAATTACAGATCATTATTAATATGCAACATCATTTTTAAAGCCTCTTGTAATAACATTATTATATCATTGCTGCTCCCACTCCCCACCCCTGCGCGCATCATAAATGAAAAACACGATTTATGGCAACCACAAAACTTTATCCGAATGTCAAATACCTTATAACAATAATTTTTTAATAATAATTTTATACTCCGAGAATATGATACAAATGTAATGTTTTATTATATTTCTGTAAGCATTATCTAATTTGACATAAAATATAAAGTTATGAACCTTGAATTTTGAAAAACCTTTGTATCCAAACTTATGATACGCATAGCGCTATAAAGGTACGTTTATAACAGTAATTGTGTGATCCTTGCCTCAATGGAGAGTACAGTAATGCATTAATTAGATTAGATTAGTACTTATGTATGCCTTTGAGGATGCATTTTAAAAATCAAATCAATCATTTTCTTACTGACAAAGTAGAATAGGGAAACAAATATGAATTATATTTTCATAGGTTATGAGAGACAGCATCAACACAGATTTTTTTTTTAAACAAATGATTTCATACAAATTCTCATGGAATTACTATATAAAATCGTATTGTTCATGCAGTAACCGGCAACAAAAAACTATGATTTATATTGGATTGAAAAGAGAAAACTGTAAGTAGCTCGTCTTGGGCTATGTGACACGCTGCAAACATATGATAATCACTGATAATTATTCTTTACACACATGATTTAAAGCAGTGTGAAACAAATTCATGATAATGCAGGAATTTTATTATAATTTCAACAGATACTAGTGTGTTCGAGTAAAATGTACCTCGCATTATCCATGGAAGGTAGATATTTGCACTTTGATTCTTACAAAATGAATAGCACATCAATCTTATATAATATTATCCCGTAAGTATATCCTCAAGAAGAAATATATAAAGGGAAGTGGAGACAGCAGAATAGGGAATACAGGCGATAGGAAAGAGTCAGAGCGCCAGAGAAAAAGAAGGAGAGATAGAGAGAGAGAGAGAGAGAGAGAGAGACAACGCCGGGAGGCAAAATATATTTTTGGCTCTGAATGGTTATGAAGGATTTGAACAGGAATCATAATGTAGTATAATATAAATGCTGATTAAATCAACAAAATAACCAAGAAAAAATGGAGATTATAAATAAATCGGTCGTAAATAATCAAATCTGATAATCTATCCGCGGGCAAACATGTAAGTTAGCTCGGAATGGATAAAGCAATAGATAGCATCGTGTCTGATACGTTTCCTTTTATTGGTTAGCTGAAATCAATATCTATAGTTCGCTTTCACTAGGTTCACACATCCTCTACACTTTTTCTATTCCCGGAACACGATCCTCCATAAATATCGATGGCTGGCCTGACGTGATGAATCTGCGCTCTGGACTACTACGAGTGTTTCCACACTTCTCTATTGTCACAAAAGTCTGACCTCAGGCGAATCGTAATACTGCCATACATGAATTATGACGTTCTGTGATAGATGGCAACTTCTCCCAGGCAACAAAGAAAGACAGATGAGGCGTTGGAGATGAACAATAACCGTAAAACGCCTACATAATGTAGCCGACCGGCCCGCTTCATGTTTTTGAAAAGCATGCCCTTAAGCCCTTCGATTTGCAAGCATTCTCTGGAGGGCATTAAAGGAAGAACCACTCATTTTGGGATCCGTTCTCACTTCACTCAGGAATCCGATCGGTAAAACCTGCATTGTGGCGATGCCAACGGTAGGCCTATGTCCGATAATTGAATCATATATATTCACCTAATGGACAAATATCGTTGATTAGAAATATTGCACAGAGTGAAGTTAAAAATTATATTTGAAGCGCTAAAAAATCTTGTTGCTATCTATCGTATATTTGTGGAAGGTAAACGTTTTGTGGGATCTATTGCAAAGGCTTTGTAGGAAGAAAGATATTACGTGACTTACTCTGCCCATTTCTTGGTTTGTGTTAATCATTCGATTTTTTTTATTGAAACAAATCAAAGATTGACTAGATACTTGCTCTTCTAGACGTATACAATGGCGTAGCTACGAAGGAATACGGCGATTTTACCCGGATAAAATACGATACACATAGAAAAACAGAGAACCGAAAATTGATGAAGACTAAAAATAGTAGCAATACTAAAAATTTAAGATTCACTTATGCAGTGCGCATTTTACTCATATCTATCCATCCGAAGACCTCTTCCTGCACCCCTGCATTATGTCTCTTAAATCGCATTTTATTCATCAGGTGAGACCGGAGCCCCCCCCCCCCCCCCACACACACACACACACACACACACGCCAGTGTCCTTTTCCAAGACTAGACACACACTTCTCCAGAGAAAAGCATGATACATTTTCAACACAAATTTGTTATTTAAAAAATCGTGACAAACACAATGGACAGAACGGATCTAAAGCACCGCCTACAAATGGTCTTCCATATCTTTTTTAAACTCTAGAAATATACAGAGTATAGTGGCGTGAAAATTCAAATCAATACCACGCTTCTTCCAAGTGCTCGCTGTTCAAATGGTACTTGCGTTTAAGTGTCTTGTGAAAATTCGGGAAATATGATGTTTTCCGCTAGTATAATTCGATTATCCTCCAACTGGGATTCCTTCGTGGTTTTCAGTGACGTCGTCTTGCATATATGAAAAAGTGGGCCGCTCTAGGAGTTCCGTTTCATTCAAAAGTTATAGTAACCTTTATTTACTCTCGAGAAAACACATATGCAGAGATTTTGCCCCCAATAGTTTACTATAACAGAAATAAATACATGTACATGCACAAACGACAACAAAGAAAGCCAAAACAGCTTTAAAAAAACATAACGAAATCTAAACGAAACAAGACCTGTCATGTAGTTTTCCATTATTGTATTCCGGTTTTTAATGATATCTTGTATTTGTAATTCTTCTTTACTTTATTCAAGATTTATAAGCTTACGAAAACTGTATTAAATTGAAATGGTTTCTTAAAAGCAAAGAAACACATGCAGTAAAATTGGCACCTCTTCAACGATTTGAAAGCCCAATTTTGATGAATAATGCATAAATCAAATAGAAGGTTGTTACACAGAGAGAGAGAAGGTTATTGTTCTATTATTCTTCATTATTTTGTCTATCCCATAAAACATGGGATCAAGTTAAGTGCACTTTGTAATAGCTTGTCGGAAACCATACATCAATGCTAAGTCTCTTGTTTCACATAACCTCAGAATAAATCAAACCTAAACTAATTGTAAAAATATGATGCGTTTTGAAATAATAAGAGAAAGATATCCAATGCTGTGACATAATATTACTAAATTCAAATAGAGATGCCTTGACAAGAAAAATCTTAACTTTTTTTGGCAAACACCATTCTGATGCTATAATTAGGAATGTCAAAATAAAGTGGCTAATTGCTTTCGTGAGATCATTAAAATTAGCCACGATGAAATAATGTTCCAAATTAGTAAAACAAATGCCATACAATGCTAATTTTTTTTATCTAATTGTGTTTTTAAGTCGTATTTCATAGTGGAGAGAAGACGCGAAGGTCAAAATCAGTAATTGCTTGCTGCATGAAAGCCATTTATGTAAGCTCTTCGTGTAATGGGTATCATGCTTTGTACATTTTCCTCGATACCTCGGATTTTATATCCAGCACCTCTTTCAAAATTGAAGGGAGGCAAATTGAAAATATTACCAACGGGAAGACATGTATTTC
This sequence comes from Strongylocentrotus purpuratus, assembly GCF_000002235.5. NCBI lineage: Eukaryota > Metazoa > Echinodermata > Echinoidea > Camarodonta > Strongylocentrotidae > Strongylocentrotus > Strongylocentrotus purpuratus. Next base: position 9,980,999 of record NW_022145612.1, on the reverse strand, counting down.
CAAGGATTCATGTGTATACAGGTGCAGACGGCATGCACATGGAATGTTTACCTGCCATTTGCCCAAGTTGAAATAAATTTGAAGCACGTGTAGGGGGCGCGAAGGACAATTACTCGAGTAAGAGTTGATTAGATTATTGGTCTTCCCGCATGTACCGGCCCTAACTCTCTCGCATGATTGGGGATGATGCATCTCCCTAGATAATCTCAATTAAAGAAAATACATGTCGATACACAACATGAACTAGTTATTGATCCCTGGTTATTTTAAGCTCAAGAGGTAGCATGGGAAAAAAGATGGGACAGTTCAAATCCAAGAGATTGGACATATCACGTGGTCATTTTTGTGTATTGGAGCCGAGCTGTCGCAAAGAGTTTAAATGGGTGTTTATTGATTGGTGTGCGTTAGGTTGCGTGTCTGCGTACGCAAAAGGTGGGGGGAGTGGGGTAATAACAGCAAACGGAAATTCCATGCATGGGCTGGGCAATGCATCATATTTAGCATTTGGTATATCAAACAAATACATGATAATGGCTTTGAGAAAGATAAGTATTGCAATTTGTTTACATTTTCAACCTCAATATTTGCAAATGAATCGGCTATTAAAGTGAAGATCTCGTTTCATTAAAAAATCAGGATTTCCAAAATCTGATTTACTGCCAATCACAGTTACCTATCTGTATCCTCAAAAATAAGCAGGATATCCGCTACTTAAGTGCATATAATCAGAAGTGGAAAGAATCCAAAGATCATTTTTTATCCCTGCGTAATAATTCATTTCAAGGGACTAATTTGTCAAGGATATATGAGGAACTCAACAGTATAAAATTCAAAGAGATATGCAAGTCAAAAAGTATTGCTGTCCTGGAATTGAATGACAGAACATGCTAGTCCTATTAATAGCACACTATTGGTCTTATAACCACGTCAAGTTAATATCCATCATATCAAAACGGGAATATATATCCTGAACCATAAAATATTCATGTTCATTCCGGTATTAGTGTTTACTTGATAAGAAAGTGCATACATCACGTATGACACGGCAAGGTAAAAGTTGACCGTTAGACAGCGCTATATATTTGCATCCACACCTTTTCCCACCTGTTTAACCTATTTGACTGGCAGCTCGGTTATTGGCTCCTCAAAATATTGGGGGCTCTGTTGTAATGGTGGTGAAGATCGTGTCATATCACTCATTAAGTGCAAATAGGCTTACTCCTATTATCTGGGTGCCCTTCTAAAATATTAGAGATGTATCAAGTTTGATCTGGAGTCGGGTCTATGACATTACGCTCTCTGGAGTAGCCTTTTTTAAGAATGTTTCAGTTAGGATCAATCTTCTTTTTTGTCATTCTTCCGACTACAAGGATATAAGACCACCTGGCGGAGTTACTAAATCGAGACATTAAAACAAAATTGAATAAATAAAATGAATAAATAATTACATAAATGAATAAATAATCAGTAAATGGGCACTACCTCTATCGAATATCTGCCCAGATATGTGATAATTATATATCATTTTTGTTTGGTTCTGTTCTTAAGTATTATGCCTGGGTCTTTATTTACATGAGAGCGAAACAAATACATCGGAAAAATATATGAAATTGAAATATACTATAGTCTCTTTATTTAATAACCTTCCAAAACCTCAGTTGAGTCTCCATTCTGCCATCACACATTTGGGTAGCAAGCTTTAAAACTGAAAAAAAAAAAAACAAAACAAAAAAAAATAGATAGTAAAAAAAAAAAAAAAAAAAAAAAAAAAAAAGATAAGTGAATGGGATGAATTGACGAATTTAGCGGTTTTCTTTTCCATTCGACCTTTTATCCTTATCCTCTTGCCTGCCGCCGCTAAAATTCAACTACCTACTTGAGGAAATATGCTACGTGTTTAGGTTAGGGAACTGGACAAACTCCCCTTTCCCGGCTTTGAAAGTGTTACAGATAAACTATTGAAAACAATTGTCCTTTCTTTGACCTGCTATTTTAGCGACACTTGTAGCTTTACAAAATACTACAAGCCCTTATCAAATGATTCTCGCAGAAACAAGTTTGGCGCAGAATCTTTAAAGATTCTTTTCCCGCCCGCCTCTAGTCATAATTCTCTTTTCGTAATCGCACTATCAATGTATCGTATATAATCAGATAAAATGAAAAATAGCGACGAAGGTTTTATTTGTTTAAATGCTTGATTAAGTTTAATGACTCTTTATTGTACATGTAGTTCTTCTTTAACTTCTTTAATGGTTAAAACAAAAACAATAAAAAAATTGTTAAGATAATGAATGTGAAAATATTACATTTAAATACGATTTAGTTCGTTTCAAAAGGCATACTAAAATGTTTTCGTGTCTTGTCTGAAGTTTATCGTTGAAAGTCCCAGGGAAAGCGAACGGAAAAGTAGAATGTCGGAAAAGCACTGAGTAGCTGTTCTAAAGGTTGTTTGAACCCCCTCCCAAAAAGTTTCTTGATTTTAGATTAATTAAACGAAACACGTTAAGAAAGCCCGCCCCCAGAGGGAAAAATCTTTTACACCTGTATGTGGAAAAGGATGTCTTTGATTGTCCTTACTGAAATTTAAACAGTGTCCTTCTTGTTATGTGTTCCGGCTGGGTCAAATTGAACACAACTCACTTCTCCAACCTTTAGCGACATTTAAGGTATGCTGATATGGAAATTTGATCTGAATCACATTTCAATCAAATGCAACATGATATGTTTACCTAGTATATATTCATATCTACCCCCGATCAGTGTGCGTTGTTTGCGTGGGTGTGTTTTACACTACCTGTATAGAAACAAAACGAGTTAAAAGAATTTTATCTACAAGGTTGTTTCTAAATGCATTCCGAATATAAAAAAAGCTTACCCTTTTTAAAGAAAATTTGTAAGACGAACACGTCCAGGTGGCTGTGAATGTAAATTGACTGGCCAGACTGAGAATTTGTCAAAATGTCAATATTTCGTGCGGGTGTGTGAGAATACTTTTAAAAGAAGGAGTTGAACCAGTGGTGTCTTTAGAAAACGAAATTTTGAAAGGTTTTAAAATGTCTTACTTCAAGTTTAACATTGGATTTGAAATACGTGGTTACATTAATGTAGGGTGGGTCACTCCAAAGGTGGGGCACGGTCTCACTCGGCAAATGATTATGCTTATTCATTAAAGTTGTGATTAAGGGTTGGGGTGTAGGAAGGGGTCCCATTATCTTGTGTTTTTCCTTGTCATTTACCACTTCTCTCTTTCTTTCTCTTTCTTCTTATACCTTTCATTCTTTTTTCTGTTTGTTCTTCGTCTTTCGATGAGGGGGAGGGGAGGGGAGGGGATGCATGTGCCCCTGTGTCGTCTGTAGCCATTATGTATTATTCTGGCTCCATAATGCATTACACTAACTGCCAAAGATGTCTTTATACATGTTAATATTATCGTAGAATAAACATGACAATCGTGGATATAATACCAAAGATGTGGTGTAGAGCATCACAAAGATAGACACAAGACAATGCGACAACAGCGGACAAAATCAGGAATGACTTTTAGTGAAAGAAAGACGCAATATAAGAAGGAAAAACGTGAGCTAGGATAATGGAAGATACGTAAACAAAGAGACAAGATTGATCATGCAGAAAATGATATACCAACTGCGCCTTTATGAAAGAGAGGATACTCTTTGAAGTTGTTGCGTGTTGGATAGATCGAGCTATGAATAATGGAAATTTGTAGAAGATGGTATCTGCAAATTTTATAGTTCCTGTACAACTGTTAGCATTCATTTCTAACCCTCAACAACTCTAGACAACTGTACTATCAAGGCGCATCTCGATTAGTCAAGCGACAAATTAGTCGAGTCGTAAAAATGTTTCCCTTTCTCGCTGCATTAATCGAGCATATCAGCCCCCGTGGAGAATGGATGGAACATGGGGTGTTTCTAGTACACGTATATCAGTAAGCATTCCGATAAGTGTTTGATTTGACCATAATACAGATGAGCCCGGTGTGATGGGTTGGTATGTGGATGAGGTAAACCCATATCTGTTCTGTTTGGCCTTGTTCGTCGTCTTCAAGTGTCGGTATCTTTGGTGGTAATGTCATTTATTGGTGGGTGTGTGGCTATGTGAAAGGGGTTAAACCCCTGTCTATTATGTTTAACCTTATTCGCTGTCTCTGAGTGTTTGTCGATACCGAGTTTTCGATAGCGTTTATTTTGTGGTGATGTAATTTGTTAAAATGTGTCTAGCTCATACGTGTAGTTCAACTAAGACGGAATCCTCCTCGCTAAAGTAATGAATACTGTAACTCGATTGTCTTGTTTTCACAGTGACGGCCCACAAGGCCGACACCCAAGAGACCGACGGAAATAAGACTGACCATGTCGTTACGGTGATATGTAATTTTTATTTTTTTAAGGGCTGAATAGATGAGAATGACTGTCGGTCTTTAATAACAGGAACAAGCTTCTGGTTAACGGATCCTACTGACAGCATTATCTCACTAAACATGTTGATCTTTCATCATTTTAGAATTAAATATATTGCACCACATCTGTAGGCCTATTCTTAATCCGTTAAATTATGAAATAATTTGATCTAATATAAGTGCAAAAACTAATCATTAAATCTTTTAGAAAGTGCTTTCATTTCTAAAAAGATACTGTGTATTTGCTCTTTTGATTAGCGATAAAATTGCAATTCAATTTCAGAGCTCTATGCGAAATCCACATTAGAACTGGTAGAATTCAATAACACTTTCGTATAAGCGGGTAAGAAACCATACGCTCGTATCTCCCCGTTGCATCTGCTAATCTATCTATTATCAATATTAGCGATCTCACTAGGGGTTGCATCACTGCTTTTTCGCAGGTATCAATATCCTGGAAATGATCATGGCACATCCATTCTAAACGGAAATCTACCTTTTATTGGATTCAGTAGCGGCTTATCTTCTCTTTGAAAACATGAAGCTGTTAAAAATCTCGTTTTTTGGAAACTGCAAGGCAATTAATTCAGTGAGATTAAGTGATTCGCACCATGGAAGATAACGTTTGCCGGTCGTATTCCCACAGCGATTTTCTGGCCGGTGTAAATAATTTATTGTTTGATAATGTTGATTGATCATATTCGATCCAATGTTTCTTTTGGAAAGCGCCACGTGTACTGTGTTCCTATCCTAACGTGACCAATCATGATAGAGAATGTACACGAAGGAACAGGAAATAATAAGGGAACGAAAAACATTGATAGATTTCGACTCTGGTTTCACCGGACAGCCATATTTATTATCTATCAGATATTACATTCTCTTCATCGCTCAGTTATTGAAAGGCTTTCTCCAAATTGCATCCACTATGTTGGTCCTAGATACTAAGTCTTGGTTGAATGGAGTCCTTTTCGAGTGCCAACCGGTGTACAACGTACCCCCTCCCACCCCCACCCTCCCCCCTCCACCGATGAATACCATGAAAATCTCTCGAGAGCATAATAATGACGGTAGGATTATCGGTGTCCATTTCGTAACTTTTGTGACACCATACATCCCATTCGTTCTGGGTAGGTGACGAGAAACATTATGGTGGTACATTAAGAGAAAATGTATTCTTGATCCTTTGGGGACGATATAAATATAGCAGGTCTGCTCCATTTCGCATGGATGCTTCAAGTTCAACGACTTCAGTACATTAACCCCATCCTTTTATTCACTCAATCACTCAGTTCCTTAATAATAATAGTCACTGGGGAGCTTAATGAAATATGTTGAAACTGCAATGAATAGGGTTGCAAAAGTCTTCTTAAAAGGCCGTCCACTAAGGTTAACAAACATAGAAGTGGCTTTAATATTCACAACCGAATGACTTAAAATGAATTAAAATTAAAACAACAACAACAACGACAACGTTGTTAGGTGGGGGGGGGGAATCAATGCATTGTGACGGGATCACAATCCTCGTCATTTCACCAACGTTCTTTTATGGACATTGATGTATATGTATTGCCACATTCAACACAAGCGTAGTAGATGTGCACCAGATAAGTACACCTTGCCTTGGTAATGGCTGCCGGAGCTAAACCAGGAGTAAACATTTTCAAAGGCTCTTTGGAAGCGAATTGGGACTTTACATCATAACGTGATATGCGCTACACATATCAGAACAAAGATAAACATCAAATTTGTATTCAATAGGAAGAATACAAACGAAACAAATTGAAAATACACCAGATTACACAACTTGTTATTTTGTGAGTGTAGAAAAAGATGGGTTTTGATAATTTTAAGTAGAAAGGCAACCGAAAATACGGTTAGCTTGAAAACGAAATTAAGGATGAATGAGTCAAAAAAATGGGCATAGCTCTCATGCAGCGAAAATTTGTAACGCAGCAATAACAGTGCATATAATTGGCTAATAAGACGCGGCAAATGCATCCATTTTTCGATGCATTGTTTATTATCGACTTTTCGTTTCATGGATTCTTGCACGCGGACCGCTCTAGATTTGCAATCGATGACGGCCGCCTGAGGGTTCCTCTCACTTTTTCTTCTGTCGACCCTCCTCTAAAATGTTATCAAAATCCAATTTCGGGAGCGCTACGCAAAGGAGCATATTTTTAGCATCCTTGAGACACAGTTTATCTTAAATTTATCACATTTAATTTCTTGTGAACTTTGTGAGTCTGATCTCGCTTGAAAATAGCGCTCATGTCCTGGCGGTCATTTCCTGGCGCTCCAGTATCATTAACCCGGTTTAATAGACGAGCCGCCAAATATGTATGGCTCAAACATAATCAGGTTTTCATTTACACCTAGGTGGGAAGTGGCAAATGATAACGCCGGGCTTGGGTTCGAACCCTCAACTTCTTGATTGAAGGTCAAGCAATTGAACTACTATACCACCACGAAACCTTTTTTTGTTTCTTTTCAAAAGATAGGAGATAATACATTAGTATAAGACTCGGATCGCTGTGATGTCAAAATCTTGCTGATATGAAAATGATATATTCTTGATTTACACCCACTATAGCTTTCGTTACGTGATCTGCCTGTCGGCAACCATCGTAGCTTAGAGATATCCCTTTCTTAGTTTACAAGTGTTTATACTTTACAAACGATGATCCGTGATGCGTTTGTGGAAGTTGACGCGATCACGTGAATATTGCTTTGACCGTCTAGAGGGCAAAAGGGGTTCCAAGATGGCGGGTCATACTTGGCAAGAAATCTTTCAAACTCTATTGGCTCTTAATCATCAGTAGATGGTTACCGACATTATGAGTATCTCCGGGTCGATGTCTTACTAAACCTTAGTCACGCTACATGGTCGGCATGACCAAAGTGCAGTCTAATATGATGTTGTCCTCCTTCGAAAGGTCACTTCTTGAAGATGCATTTACGTTCTTCAACAAAATATAGACAACATTCTCGAAAATAGTAACCAATTTATAGGTCGGAAGTGGTAGGGTTTACTTCTAACGTGGATATTGAGTCTTCCCTTTGCTACAAAAAAGGTTGCATCAGTGGATAAAATGTACTTGGAAACATGAAAAACAAAATTAAGTATAATGTGTTCGAATGAGGGATTCAAATTATGTGGTTTATTGCATTACCTTTTGAACATTAAACCGACTTCACAAACTGATAGGCCTATAGGGACTCAAACACATCCTACAGGACGTCACCGAACCTTGAAATTATATTTATCTTGAGGGAGATGGATTTTCTATCATTAAACTGATCTCGTGAGCGTTGAAACATACTTAGCAAAGGGGGTTCGTGTTACATCTCCTGTAAGTCCAATCTCTTCAATAAATAATTATTACATGAGATATTTCTATAATTTCTACAAAATACAAAACCAATTTGGCGTAACATAAGTTGACTGTAGTTTCAACATTTTCAATTAAGAGGCTGAATCTCCAGTAGCACCCCCCCCCCCTTCGGCATCGTACACCCATAATACTCCTGATGGACAATGGTGTTTACACTCTCTAAACAACATTAATTATGTTTGTTTTAACATGTTGTTTATTTCATTAATCACTTTCCATTGTTAGGCTTATTGTTTCCCTGTACTACTAGGTAATCATTACAGGAAAAGTGAATGACATCAACATTCGGAAGAAACACTTGGGTAAATAACAAACGCCAGACTCTTGTTAATAGTCGAATGATTGTACCTTCGGCAGAAAATCGAACATGGCATGTGACCAATCGTATTTTTCAAGAAATTCTGGTAAACTGCCACAAATCAAATCGATTAAGTCTGCGTTTACAGATCTTCTGCCGCCTTGTTAGGCTAAACAGAGCTGAAAACAGTAGAAGGTTAAAATGAATGCGGAGGCGTGATGGGTCGGTGGTAGAGCCAGGGCCGGAGCAGGGGGTGGTAGAGCTGTGGTCAGGTAACCGTCGATACGCTCGTCCTCTCTTGTAAGGCATTTTTCCTCAGCACCAAGTTCCTCCGAGGGGCCTTAAGGCCGCCTGTCCCTTCGTTTTTCACTTATTAGAATATGCATTCAATTGCCTTTTTATCAGCCAGGTAAAAACCAACAAACCAATCAACAAATTAAAAAGCATAATTTATTACGTGTTTTTTTTCTCTATATAGGTCTACAAAGTGTTGAGCCCAGTGGAAAAGTGTTTGTGAATAGAATATGAACACAATAAGCGTGGTCTTTTGAATATTATCACTGTTATAATATATCGTGATTGAACTGCCACTTTAAACCTCCAGAGCGAAAATAGATGAAAATAAACTTGTATCTTAGAGTTACGTAAATCGTAAATAGGGTGAATGAAAGTGGGAAATTTCACCTTTGACTTTATCATGTACGTAAATAATTGGGGAAAAAGTTATGTATTCTTATTTCAACAACACTATATGCAGCTGCATATGTGTGAAAACCGACGGCTGTATTAGTATATTTCTGGCGGTCATTCATGTTTCAAAAATATACTGACCATTTTAACCACATGCATCGAGGATTGTTGGATTGTACTATCTGGGAGAGAAAGGAACAGTGTTAGATCGGATGTAGCGGTGTGAGAGGGGGTGGTCTCATGCTTGCATTTTTGCCTGAACCGAGCAGGATTGTGCTTTCATTGACAACATTATAGAAAGTGTGATAAAAGATGCATCCTTTAATCACTGCTAAACTGTTGACATAATTATTTGAAAGCTAAATTCGTTACATGTGTGGGGTCATTGAACTGACGTAGCACTATATTTCAGGGACTGGCGCAGTCTTTAGCTCTTTATAACTAGGGGCATGCACCACTACCAGAATTGTATTTCATTTTTTAATTAAAAAAAAACAGCGCAGGTATTAATGCATGTAAATGAAAACCTGATTATGTTTGAACCATACATATTTATTTGGCGGCTCGTCTATTAAACCGGGGTAACGATACTGGATCTTTTGGATTTAGAACATTTGTGGATCATCTGCTTTGTCTTTTATTTCATTAACACACACCAGTCATCTGGGAAGGAAGCATCCATTAATTTGAAAACCTTTACTTGATAAACGACTTCGCATTGTCCGTCCATGTCGTGGTGAGAAACTGTACATTATTCTTGCTTTCTAGCCTTTCTCATAAACTTTAGTGGGGAATCTTGTAGATTAATGGGCAAGAATGCAATAAATCTATCTGAATGACTAGTTATTTCTTGGAGTGAGGTTTCCTAATGTGGTATGTTCGCAGGTTATATGAGATCCTTTTGAGTACCGTTTGGGTTTATTACTGTAATTATTCACCAACCGTGCAGCCCAGTCACTTTTAGGCGCCGTTGCCAATAATTGATTGAAAAAAGCGTTTTAATGCTTTAAGATTTTGTCCTCATATTCCACTTCTTTCTTCTTGTGGGTTTTCCTTGATGAATGTCCACTTGTGGATATGGATGATTTAATTGCAATACGACGTTTGTTAAATACAAGATAGGAGCGTCAGAGAAAACCACTTAACGAGAGGTTAAAGTATTATCACGCAATCGTAAAATTCCCACTTAAACAAAATACATGAGTGGGTCATGAAAGTGGGTTGGCGATTTAAGTAGTTGACCAACTCATGGACCAAAGTGATAAGCTACCTATTTTACAAATTCACTTTACCTTTGATCTTTTTAAAATATGTTTTAGTCATACTTCTTTCCACTCATCATTCCAATCAGGCGAGACAAAATGGTAAGATTACTCTAAGAACTTAAGTTGCAATTCTATATAATATATACACTTAGACGTTTGTAATTGTCAAGAAAAGCGGCTATAATTTTATGGGCGAATAGATCTAGCAGACTAGCTCAACTTTCTGTCCTACCACTTTCATCAAAGTTTTGTCTTTAATAAAGAATCATTTCAACGGTAATATGATTAATCTACAGCATATTACTTACTTTGGTATCACAACGTTGTATTCAGTGCATTATGAAGAAATTGTGGAACAGCGTATCATTGTTGCAACGAATTAAAAAAATCATATTCCTTTTGGCAAACATTATACTCCTGCATCACCTAAAACCTGATTTCATGCAAAATTCTTACAAAACTAGTGGCATCAACTAATTTAGTTCACTTCACATTTGACATGTTCTATGGATAGAAATTAATTAATTCTGTTGGATATTGATAGCACACTAATCATTTTACAACATTTTGGTAAGCGTATATATTAAAATGGATATACCGGAAAATAAAGGCTCTTCAGACGTCAATAAACTTCTGAGAAAACCTTTTGACTGTTAGATGAATCATTGAAAACAGTTTGTGTCAAAGTCGTTGAAGCTAATAATTCTCCATTATATTGCCGAAAAAACACTTTCAACCGGGAAAGCATCCAATCGAACAGAGTTTTAGATCTTCCGGTTGTAGTTTTAAAACATAAACGAATTGGGAAATCCCCCAGGAATATCGGTGTTTACGGAAATACCAATTCAAACTGCAGTAAGAGGGTATGCTCAGCTCCAATCTTATTAAGATGTTAAAGTCTAATAATCAGGAAGCAATGAGGTTAGAGTCTATAGTATCAGGGATTTGAAAACAACATCAATCGATATTTTTTCCTTGCATTTAACAAACTTATTTATGCATTACATTCAGAGACAGAAGGAGACTTTTAAAGTTGTTACGAGTGCTTTTCAGAGCAGCGGCGGATTCGAAATTGTTAAAGGGGGGGGGGGGCTCTTGGACTTTTTATTAGGGTCCGTGCATCCATTCACGAAATTTAGATGAATTATGTGAACGGGTAACGATGTAATTTGGGTAGTAAATTTTCGGAACGTAATCGTTTAATTTCTAGAGTCATTCTGATCTGTGAACAAGCCATTATTATGGACAATTTGAAAGTTCGGTCTCGTAGAAATTCCATGATACATAATCATTGAAAAGTGTTTACAAAGATTGAAACAGATAAATCCATGTGATAGTTGTGGAATACCCACCTCTTATCATTAATTCCCGGTATATTTTATCTTAGACTTTAGATATCTAAAAAGCGCCATTAACTCGGCCATATATTTGATTTCCAGTGTATTTGGAAATAAGCCTCTGCATCACCTCATCCACGTTCAGACACTGGGGGGGGGGGGGGGGGGGGAGGGGGTGGTGTAATTTTCTTTATTATATGTTTATTAGAAGAAACTAAGAAGGGACGAGGTGGAATCGATTTTTTAACGTAGGCGTAACGAATATCTTAGCGGTATACATCTTATATTGTGGTATATCATATTAACAGCTCAAGATTATATACAGGGGCTTAAGCTGAGTTTAGATAGGGGATAATGGAAAAGTAATAAAAAGTTCATCCTCTATTAAGTCAAAGAGTATTCAAAACATCTACTTTAACGAAATAAAGTACAAAATAGGTCTTTCTCGTCCGTTTTATCTTCCTTATTCATTTTGATCTCTCCTTTCTTTCTTTTTCTGGTTTAAAAGAAGAATAAAAAAAAGTATGTGTCAATAGAGATTGAAGATTCACGTGCATCTTTTAAAATTTCCGAAAGAATGCTTATAGAAATACAAAATGAAACATGAAACATCCTCGTGGAAATATACACCCAAATATGGCCCCAAAGTGAAGAAAGAGTAAAGAAAAAGTAGGGGATAAAGGAAACTGGTGAAAATTAACTGAATCCTCCTCCTCCTTTCCTAGTTTCTCGCCGAAATAAATAAGACCATAGCCCACTCCCCCGTAGGCATGCAAGTAGGGATAAAGGAAACTGGTGAAACTGAAATGAATCCTCTTCCTTTCCCTCGCATCTCGCCGAAATAAACAAGTGACTGGATCCATAATAAGCCCTGTTTTGTATGAATTGCACATCATGTTGTGAGTAAAAAATTATACCTTAAATAAGACACAACCTTCACTTTGCCTTTTTTTTTAACATCAGATAAGATGAAATGCTCTTCAAAATATCATGGAGCTCGGATTTTCCGTAAATGCCACATCATGTGAATCAATAAAATGATACGACTCATGCATAGTACAAGTGAAAGATAGTGGCACATGAAAAGAAAGAGATGCAATTTTATTGACACTACAGTCTCCATTGAGAATGATATGGTCAGACAGCGTTAACTTGTTTTACGAATTGACCTTATCACTCCGCCAATAAGATGACTTCTTAAGACGACGTTAAATACATTTTATTCATAGCCCCTGGTAGGTTTCGTCTTCCTCTTAGCAGACTGATCCGAGTTTGACATCCCCTTGTAATGGAGACAGACAATTTGCAATATCATTTAGAGCAAAGCTGCCACGATGCCTCAAGAGATCAATGAATTTATATTGTCGTTGTCTCTCTTCATTGGTATATTACATTGTCAATTGGGATGCGATATCAGGTGCAAATCGGGGGGTGGAGGGGGGGGGGGTAATGGGGTCTGGACCCCGCCCTTTCCCCCTTTTTTTGTTGCTTTTCTTAGGCTTTTCGTGCATTGGACGCCCCCTACTTTGTTTTGCCTGAAAGCTTCTTTTTTCTCGTTTTGTTGTTGTTGTTGTTGCTTGTCAGAATTTTGAGGGAATTAGACCCCCCCCTTTAATAATGTCCGGGTGCCGCCCATAGATCCTGCGATGGATTGTCTACTATAGCTTTTTCATTACATAATTTGTGTTCGTATGAATGCATATTACCAGTGACCCAATTTACATTTTATTACGGTATCCTGAAGTTGTCAAAGTTTTCTCCTTCAATTTACTGTTGAAATTTGGAAACGTTGTCATTAGTATGTCTCGATCTTTTAAAAGATACCATCCAAAACACATTGACCATTCAAATTTGGTTGTAAAATTGGATTGACTGTCATCACCCGAATATTCATGGTGCAGGAGGGAAAGGTGTGTTTAGAGAGGATGCCTGCCTTATTTATGCAATGGAAATATCACCAATAGTAATAATATTACCAAATATTATTCATTGCACCAATAGTAATAATATTACCAAATATTATTCATTGGTTTTGTCACTTTTTGTACAATATATTTATTTCCATATTTATTTTATGTCACATACAGCTTGTCAAATATCTTTACACGTTTATAATCATGACTTGGAAACTTGTTATCACTACTGCTAAGTATAATGCATTACAACCATGCCTTAAAGCTTGGAAGGGATATAATCCAATGCACATAACACGCTGTGGAAATTATATGTTTAGGGTAAACCCGCCTGATTTATGCAATGGATAATATTCAGTAATTGGTAAATTAGTTTTTGTGTTATATTCATCCCAATATTCATTTCCTGTCACTGACAAGTTATCACTTTTTATGATAACGACTTGAAAAAATGTTATTATAAATTTAAAGAAACGTATGACCACGCTGAAAGTTTATGGGGAATATCGTTAATAGAATATCACTGATGCCAGAGGGAAAAGAATTATGATTGGTTATTATTCCCTAAATAATTATGGCGCGTAAAAGACATTTTGTATTAAGGGGATTTCCCCCGCACAATTTATGCAACGAATATGTCAAAATGAAGTATATGAGGATAACCAGAGGATTTCCCTTTTGAGCAAATATAACCAGAATGCATGCATGTAATGCCATTCACATCATGAACATCAGAGAAATTGCCCTTCACGAGTGAGGATGTGGGATTGTATCGACCAAGAATAACTTCCATCGTTTGAAGATGCACAATTTAATAATTGAAATCACACTCTTCCAGAGTTATTACTGGGATTTTTCAAACGTGGAATTTAAAAAATTGGTTATGAAATCAGTGGTTCAAAATATAGCAAGTTATCTGAACGGAAGAAACGCGTGAAGCCAAGTGTATGGGTCCAGTCGTTGTGAAGAGGGCGGGGGGGGGGGGGGGGGGTTAGTAGGTGGGATGAGGGTGTGAATGGAGTGGGTACAATAGCCTTCTTATTATTTACCCCTCTCTATCTCTCTCTCTATTTCTCTCCCTCTATGTTTTCGCGAATCGATCGGGAGGATGTGCCTGTATTAACGCAACTTACCCAAGATAACTATTCAAGAGTGAATAGAAACAATGCAATGTTCTATTCTGCTTTAAAAAATGACAGCACTATGCATTTTGTGATTAAAGATCCTCAATATCGTAAGCCCCTTGCCCATTAGATCGGTAACCAATTTTCTCTACAGTTTTTCTTTTCTTTTCTTCTTAAACCGTAGTTACCAGAATAGTCTCTATATCACTTTTTGTTAGTGACATAGCACTTTGAGGAGTTAAAACCGGCCTAATGGTACTCGTTTCATTTAACGCTAGTCATCATCAAACAATACGAACAAAATTGCCTTTATTCTATTCTATTTAGTGATTGATGAGCCTATTGAGAGTGTTTGCAGGTCGTATTACATTGTCGTGTTGCCATTGTAGCGATAGAGAAAGATGATAATTATAAACGATGCAGCACATAATTGCTCGACTAATTGATTCGATACGTCCCTCATAAAACAGAATGAGGTATCTTTTATGGACTAAAAGTTGATCATATATCGTTAATTTTAATTTTCATTCATGAACAGACAATGACAAGCGCGCTTAACACCAGCGCAAACAATTAGTTGTCGATTAAAACATGGATGCATGATTGCGACAACGGCATTGCTATACCATGAGATCAACCGAGCACTTTACCAGCCTTCAAAGTTTGAAGTATTTTAACAGAGTGGAGTGGAGGAGAGAAGGGGAAGGGGAGCGAGAGCGATAGAAAGAGAGGTGGAAAGATAGAGGAGAATAAGAGAGAGGGGCTCAGAGAGAGAGAGAGAGAGAGAGAGAGATGGGGTGGGCGGGGTAGGGAGAGGGAAGAGGAGTCGTGGTGTAGGATGACATTTCAAAGGGCATTTTGAGTAGGTCTTCTAAATCATCACTATGATCATCAATCATCTTTATTTGGCAGCAATTTACGCCTGGGAGGGAAAAGACAAAATCAATCGCTGTGACCCTCCACGTTCTCTCTTCCCGATGTTATATATATATATATATATATATATATATATATATATCGGTGTTTTTGGATGGGCAAGGGCAAAACATATCCTATGCCCAAGTTTTAATAACTGGCAGACGTGCCGCTTCACATCGTAACCGAACCCGAGCCTGTTAGATGTGATTTCCTGAAATAAATATCATGGATCGCCCGTTTACCCGCCGCCCCTCCCCCAAAATCCAACGCTTTGCTAATAATTATGTTAACATTCTGGTATAAGTGATTGGTAAAGACGAAAAATAATTTAGAAGGAAAGCATAATGCAAATTAATATCTCCTTTTTAAATATTATTCAAAGGATATTATATCTTTAACCTGGTCTATGCAAATCAGAATGTTAATGAAACTGTAGAAAAGCAATATTAATTAAATAATTATAATTATGTTCAGTGTCATGATCCGTTGGATTTCAATCTTAATAGATTTACACCTAACACACTCAACTCTGTAAATATACAGGAGTGGAAATCCATTCTCTTAGGAATCATATTGGGATCACTTCATTTTGAAGTGCAGATCCACGCTCAAAAATACTCTCAAAGGAGTAACTTTGGATAGGATTCCAGGTAAGTTTGCAATTGCTTCAACTTCGAATCGGAATTAATCCCTACTACGACTCATAAAAGAGTGGTTTTCCACTCTTCTGTACTAAGAGGCTGGTTGTAAAGCACTTATGCAGTGGTGCCCAACGTACACAAATATTTTTAACGGAAGTGCGACCGACCCTTACGAAAAAGAAAAAAAATATCCCGAGGCAGAAGGATGACATTTATAACAAAATGCCTGCATGTCTTCATCAGCTCGAGTTTACCAAAAAAGAGTGACGAATGTTTAATGTAAAACACTTAAAATGTACAATATTTCATGTTGATCCTGATATTGCTTTGCTTCTCTCTTGATTGTGACATTTATCTTTCTCTTTCTATTTTTTAAACCTTATTTCGGACAATTGGGGAGAGGAAGGACACCGTCAATAGGATATAAACAAAGAAAACACCATTTTTTGGATGCTGGCGACGTATGTGTTTCGATGATAAAGCACGAATTTGCGTTGTCTGTATCCTGGGGACAATTTTTGGTCCGCGGTCATTATACTGCGTCCATCGAATTATTCACTTCAACACTGTCTTGACAGAAAACAGAAACCTAGCTCTAACCCTAACCCTTAACCTAAGCTAACAACCAGTTGCAACCCTCATACTAAATTAAAGTTTACAAAGAAACAATTGTAGTATATTATATCGTAACAACTTTCAGACGACAGTTAAGCCTGACCCCTTTCATTATTCTCAAAGAAATTATCAAGGTATGTATATTTGCACGATTCGAATTTTATCAGAATTAAGTCGAATACAGTATATTTGAAATCCCTCCTAGTCGCCCCTCTTCTCTCTCTCTCTCTCTCTCTCTCTCTCTCTCTCTCTCTCTCTCTCTAATTTATTTTGAAATGATTTTGGGGTATCGAGGGGCTTTTTACTTTTCAGAGAAAATCTGCCGGTATACAAAAATATGTTGAGGGTGACACTAATGTAGGAGTATATAAATTGTCCTAATCTCATTTTATATGATACATTTTATTATAATTTCTATTTTTCAAAATTTACGTATTCAGGATGACAGCAGTCTGTTATAAGAACGAGTAACATCCTATATGTTTTGTATATTGGTCCTGCAAGTTAAAATTCAGTAATTAAAAAAATGGAAATTAGTGATTTCTGATAAACCCCAAAAATGAAGGAGTACAAAAAAGAGAGACTGACCTGATATGTTGTACGAGTAGTGAATCTGTTGTTGACTTGGTAGATGTCAATGATGATGATGATCTCTTACCCCACCTCTGAGGGTTGACCTTTCCGGGGCACCCAATGGGCCATGGGGGACAGCCAGATTGTGATTGTACACATGCCAATGATAAGAGCAGGACGAATAAACCACCAAGTATCGTCACATTAGCCATACTGAGTCTATATCAAAGAATGATATTTATATCTCGAATCCAAGAAGAGATCAAAAAATAAAAAAAATATATATTCCCGGCCCCTTGCTGCTCGATCAGGCGCGCGGATCTTCTTTTCTATTTTAGCGCGATTTCTTCGTTTAAGCAGAAAATGCCTGTTTTCTCCGGGTGAGTGGATTGGTTAAGAGTTTCTGTCGTGGAGCAGCTGAAAGGGATTGCTCTGCCTCAGCTTCCAGCTTAAATCCAGCAGAGGAGACAGGAAGCAGTTGGCTCAGTGTTCCTTTTCTTTCTTATCCTCCTCCTCCTGAGAAAGCCTTCGACATCAAAATAGTACGCTTGTGAAGTGAAATTTCCTCTCTGTTTGCGATACCCAACACGTATACGTTTACGCTTTGTTGAGGATATCTTGAACGAAATTGCGTCACTAAAAGTGTGGAGAGATAATATATGCCTGGGTATAGATGACAAAATATTCAAAGGTCTATTGGTCACTCTAAGAAGTGATAACAAAATGTCAACTCTAACATGAAATCATAGACGAAAATCTAAAAAAGAATGCGATCTATCCTCGATCGCCGAAGAGCTCTTGCATCAATCGGCTCGTTTGTGCTCTCGAGAAAACTTCCAGCAGAATGATAGATTAAAAACATCCATTGGTATAGAAATCCAGGATGCAACTGTCTGTTTGCGAGCCTTCCCTTTTATCTCTTTCCCGCAAGCATGGTTGTGACGGCTAACAGATAAAATTGGTATATTGATGATGATTGGATAATTGCAACAGTACTGTGGTTTCGAAGTGGAACCTCAATTGCAGGTTAACACCATCATCACTATGTACAAAATAAAAGTGCAACACTTTGAGATGAAGCAGGGCTTCCGTTGACGTCTGGTTGCAAAGTTAAAATGAAGTTGAACTAGAACTGATCAATGTATTTCTAGGAGTCCGTCTTAAATAGGGGTAAGGGGAATGAAATGTCGGACTGGTATATTGCGCCAATTTATTTCTGTGCCGTGACGACATGCATGCGGGCGCTCTCTTGTTTATTCTACCATAAAATAACGCACCGGAAGATAAAACTCAGATGAGGACGGTTTCCAGGAACTCTGTTAAAGACCCTGTCTCTGAAGTTAAAAATGAAAAAATAGATGAATTACATATCAAACGAAAGCTTTTAAGCTATACATTGCAATCATATCAATAATAAGTGTCTGTCAGAGGAGTAACAGCTCTTCCTCTATCTCTCTCTCTCTCTTTCTCTTTTTCTCTCTCTCTCTCTATCTCTCTGTCTCTCTGTCTCTCTCTCTCTCTCTCGCTCTGCTGATGGCGCTTCAATTCAAAGTAGATACAGTACTGAAACATAGTAAAGATAAAGATACGTCACTTTAAAATCAAGTTCACAAGAAAGCAAATAATACTTTCCATAAAAGTAAGTCATTCAATACATGCACTTGAATTTTTTTTTATGCTTTATGGAAACCACAGACATTTAAATAAGTTTGAAGTACACACAAAAAATTGAAATCATCGAATCCTCAAACATAATAATTTATCAACTTTTTGGCTTAAATAGAGGGGAGGGAGATTGTATTACAAAGTGGGTTATGAGAAAGTAAAAAAAAAAAAAAAAAGGGGGTGGGGGTTGGTAAAACTCACTTCCAATGGAGTTAGAATTTAACTTTTTTTAATCATTAAAATGTACTTTCATCCCCTAGGGAAATTGGGAAGATTTCTGGTGGACGGATGAGAGTGATATAGTACAGATGGAAATTAGAACTCAGAACCGGTACTGTTTACACTGTACAATACTGGTCAAATAATTCTCATATTGATATTTAACAAAAATTATCATTCTTTAATTCCTTGTATTGATCTGCTCAGTTTTCAAAGATTTCTGCTTGAACTAGTAGCAGACGATATGACTATATTGATAGTCATCTTTTCTTTACCCACGAAATCACAGAAATAAAGATCGAGGGATGCATTCCAAATAAAAGCTTCCAACCGCAGATGGCGCTCTGGTAGTTTTGATCTTTCTACAAGATGGGCTGAACATTACATTATGAGTAGAAAGCGATAATATTCATGAGGCAGAAAGGAACCTTCAGCAGACACAATATTGAAGGATCATTAAGAATGTTCAA
The DNA here is from genome assembly GCF_000002235.5 of Strongylocentrotus purpuratus. NCBI lineage: Eukaryota > Metazoa > Echinodermata > Echinoidea > Camarodonta > Strongylocentrotidae > Strongylocentrotus > Strongylocentrotus purpuratus. The sequence continues at coordinate 9,961,453 of NW_022145612.1, read as the reverse complement.
CTTTATGTTCATCTTCGTTTCATTAATATCTTTACACATGTTTAAATAAGATGATGTACCAGTATCGGAAAAGTTGAACGTTCTTTAGGCCTGCGTAGCCCGTCGCCGTAATTCTCCACGGACACGATTTCGACATCATAGGCGTCGGAAGCAGACGCTCGAATCATCTAGTCCGGTCGATAAAGGTGACGTTCTCCGTGGTCATCGGGGACTTCCCCCCATCCACCCCAAGACTACATCGAGAACGAGGAGAAGGGTCATAGCCAAACACCTAGTTTTTAAATCCACATTTTCACAAAATACTTCACTATTCGGCTAACGGTTTTAATTTTTCTTGAAACAAGAAATGTGCAAAACGATATGTCCTTTATTTCTTTACGTTTTTTTAACTGAAAATTGTTAAATTTGTAATGCTTCGTGATTAATTTATCTTTGTTAATATTACTATAAAACGATTATCACTACTATATTTTTTTTCTATGATAGTTATTGCTTAGAGGATAGTGTCTAAACTTCACATCAGGAATTGCTTTATGAAGCCATCTGACATAATATTTATAAGAAATGTCATTTTGAAGAATATATTTTATTTCAGGAATTATTGTTAACATACATAAGTGCAAAATATATATGCCTGACAATATAGGCCCAACCTCCACCTTAGTAGTGATAAGTGCAAAAATATTTCATTCTATAAGAACAACAACTTTTCATTCGCTTTTCAAAGCGTTTCCGTTTTGTCAACTTTCCAATTTTTAATATTTCACTTAAGTTTTATTTAGTGGTAAAGGAATGTTTTGTAAACTGTTTCGTCACATTCGTCTCTTTAAGTGAAATACATTTCTTTCTCACAAAAGGTGCGACATCTGCCAATCTCCAGTGCCCCTTTCCAGTTCGTCAAACAGTGATCTCGTTTCCAGTCAATAGTACATGAACTGGATACCTTTACGTCCCTTGTGTGAGGGTAGCTAGCTTCAGTCTACCGTTGGAAACTGTGATTAATATTGCTTACTTTAGTGGGGGTGTGCCTTGAATGCACCCCCCCCCCCCATGGAAACAAAATTGGTCTTCATAACCGAAACGTCAATGCGTGTGTGATTATTTTATTAACTGACTCTTACAGTAATCATGATAATGATTAACATAATGGGTTAAAACCCTTTTATTAATCTTCGGGGCGTCCATCCACTCTCCTACCAAAGTGAAAAATAATGACACACAAAAAGTGCCCTCGGCCTCGAAAAAAACAGACACGACCCTTTGAACCTTTCCCCCTATTTTCTGCGTGCCTAATATTTTTGACACAATACTGAAATAATGTGACAACCTGTTTCTGCGGTTGTCTTGGCCCCTTATAATTGTCTTCCCCCTTTAAGAATACTCTGGCGCTGCCCCTACTGATAGCGTTTATCTGCTCTTTTGAACTAGTGTACAGCAGTCTACAAGGGCCGTATCCCAAGGGCCCGTATACAGGTTACCCCCGGTGTCGCAAGATGTACTCATCGTTTCTCAGGAGGAAGGGGATTTATATGCGTCAATTTTGACGCGTCAGCCGCTCAACTACGTCATCACTATGTAGAGGTGTCGTGGTCTAGTGGATAGGTTACCGGACAGGGTTCGGGGTTCAGGTCCCGCCGCGGCACCACTGTCCTTTGCAGGCGCGGATCCAGGATTTCTTAGGGGGGGGGCCCAAATTTGAAATTATGTGAGCCAAATATTGGTACATAATGGTCACCAGCAGTGATGTAATTAGGGGGGGGGTGGGTGCAGGGAGGGGCGCGTTTCCACCCACCCTCCGCGAAGTGCGGAAGCTTTGACATTTCAATAAAATATTATAGAAAGAAGACTATTCGTTTTACCGTTCCCAAAAATAATCCTCGTCTGAATAGAGTTCCCCCCCCCTCACGCGGAAACTTTTACGTTTCATTAAATCATTAGAGAAAGAAGACGAGTTGTTGTACCGTTCTCAAGTCCTAATCTTCGTCTAAATTTAGTTTCCCCCCTCCATCGTGATTAAAATTGTGGATTTTCTATACCTTCACATTTTGTCTCATTTACATATAGATAGAACTTTTCTTGGCCACAGAAACCAACTATCTTTTAAACACAAGTGTCATATGGTATTACTTTATCTCCCATGTCATTGATGGTTATTAGGTGGTTATTTTACCTTACTGCTCAAAAAGCATAAATGCTTGTAAGTAAGCAACCAGACGGCCGACCTGGCGCGGATCCAGGGTTTCTTAGGGGGGGGGGCCAAATTTGAAATTATGCGAGCCAAATATTGGTACGTAATGGTGACCAGCAGAGATGTAATTGGGGGGGGGGTGGGTGCAGGGAGGGACGAGTTTTTCCCCTCCCTCCTTCGCGAAGCGCGGAAGCTTTGACATTTCAATACATTATTAGAGAAAGGAGACGATTCGTTGTACCGTTCCCCAAAATAATCCTCGTCTGAATTATGTTCCCCCCCCCCCCCCTCACGCGGAAGCTTTTACGTTTCATTAAATCATTAGAGAAAGAAGACGATTTGTTGTACCGTTCTCGACTCTTAATCCTTGTCTAAATTTCGTTTCCCCCCCCCCCCTTTGACGTTTTATTAATTTTTTTAGAGAAAGAAGACCAATCGTTGTAACGTTCTCGACTCTTAATCCTTGTCTGAATATCAAAAATGTTCTTTGTCTACACCCTTTTCATCATTCGTCCTCTTCCTTTTCACTCCTCTATTTTTTTGGCCGGCGTTTTTGGGGGGACCATACTGCCCCCCTGGCTACGCGCCTGCGGTCAGATGAACATATTATGTTGATACCTTGTCCGCCCCCGAAGGTCAGGGGTTTAAGGCAATAATTTATGGTCAGATTAGCACTCAGGGGTCCGCCTTAGGGTCCTAGGCGGGGTCCAGAGGGCAGAGCCCCGGAAGTTTAGGGGTTTTAGGCATTTAATAACGGTCAGATGAGCATTATTTTGATACCTAATTGTGACACTGGCAGGTCCCTAATTGGCGTGGGGTTCAGAGGTCGGAGCCCTTGGAAGCCCAAGGGTTTTAGGCACTCAATTACTCTACCTCATCGTATGGGAAATGTTGTTTCCGCAGAGTTTTTGGATAATCTAATTACAAAAATAATGATAGCATTCAAGAGAGTGCGTTTCTATCTACTAGTGGGTGTTTTTTAAGTTTTTAATTTAGGCACAGGCTTTGGAGTTATAGTTTAATGGATTTTGTCTGACATTTTCTTGGGTTATGTAAAATGGATTTCAAGTTTAAGATAATAGTCACGTTTGTATAGAGCTCCTATGTGTCTAAACGCCTTACATATTACCCCTGTCATTGGATTCCATTGTTACCAAAAGTCGTGTATAGGTTTACTAGGAGATCCTCTCCGAAGCCGCTATCAATGTTATTGGAGACAGTCGAGTTATGGTATTTGTTCCTTAATAATGGTCTATATAGCTTTTTGAGCAAATGCTGAACCGTGTATAATATTTTGATTATGATCTACGCTTAAAAACACAAACACATATCAACATATAATTTAACTCGTGATTAAAATGTGGATTTTCTATATCTTCACATTTTGTCTCATTTACATATAGATAGAACTTTTCTTGGCCACAGAAACCAACTCTCCTTTAAACACAAGTGTCATATGGTATTACTTTATCTCCCATGTCATTGATGGTTATTAAGTGGTTATTTTACCTTACTGCTCAAAAAGCATAAATGCTTGTAAGTAAGCAACCAGACGGCCGACCTGGCGCGGATCCAGGATTTCTTAGGGGGGGGGGGGGGCCCAAATTTGAAATTATGCGAGCCAAATATTGGTACGTAATGGTGACCAGCAGAGATGTAATTGGGGGGGGGGGGTGGGTGCAGGGAGGGACGAGTTTTTCCCCTCCCTCCTTCGCGAAGCGCGGAAGCTTTGACATTTCAATACATTATTAGAGAAAGGAGACGATTCGTTGTACCGTTCCCCAAAATAATCCTCGTCTGAATTATGTTCCCCCCCCCCTGACGCGGAAGCTTTTACGTTTCATTAAATCATTAGAGAAAGAAAACGATTTGTTGTACCGTTCTCGACTCTTAATCCTTGTCTAAATTTCGTTTCCCCCCCCCCTTTGACGTTTTATTAATTTTTTAGAGAAAGAAGACCAATCGTTGTAACGTTCTCGACTCTTAATCCTTGTCTGAATATCAAAAATGTTCTTCGTCTACACCCTTTTCATCATTCGTCCTCTTCCTTTTCACTCCTCTATTTTTTTGGCCGGCGTTTTTGGGGGACCATACTGCCCCCCTGGCTACGCGCCTGCGGTCAGATGAACATATTATGTTGATACCTTGTCCGCCCCCGGAAGGTCAGGGGTTTAAGGCAATAATTTATGGTCAGATTAACACTCAGGGGTCCGCCTTAGGGCCCTAGGCGGGGTCCAGAGGGCAGAGCCCCGGAAGTTCAGGGGGTTTAGGCATTTAATAACGGTCAGATGAGCATTATTTTGATACCTAATTGTGACACTGGCAGGTCCCTAATTGGCGTGGGGTTCAGGGGTCGGAGCCCTTGGAAGCCCAAGGGTTTTAGGCACTCAATTACTCTACCTCATCGTATGGGAAATTTTGTTTCCACAGAGTTTTTGGATAATCTAATTACAAAAATAATGATAGCATTCAAGAGAGTCACGTTTGTATAGAGCTCCTATGTGTCTAAACGCCTTACATATTACCCCGGTCATTGGATTCCATTGTTACCAAAAAGTCGTGTATAGGTTTACTAGGAGATCCTCTCCGAAGCCGCTATCAATGTTATTGGAGACAGTCGAGTTATGGTACGTTGTTCCTTATAATGGTCTATATAGCTTTTTGAGCAAATGCTGAACCGTGTATAATATTTTGATTATGATCTACGCTTAAAACACAAACACATATCAACATATAATTTAACTCGTGATTAAAAATGTGGATTTTCTATACCTTCACATTTTGTCTCATTTACATATAGATAGAACTTTTCTTGGCCACAGAAACCAACTCTCCTTTAAACACAAGTGTCATATGGTATTACTTTATCTCCCATGTCATTGATGGTTATTAGGTGGTTATTTTACCTTACTGCTCAAAAAGCATAAATGCTTGTAAGTAAGCAACCAGACGGCCGACCTGGCGCGGATCCAGGATTTCTTAGGGGGGGCCCAAATTTTAAACTATGCGAGCCAAATATTGGTACGTAATGGTGACCAGCAGAGATGTAATTGGGGGGGGGTGGGTGCAGGGAGGGACGAGTTTTTCCCCTCCCTCCTTCGCGAAGCGCGGAAGCTTTGACATTTCAATACATTATTAGAGAAAGGAGACGATTCGTTGTACCGTTCCCCAAAATAATCCTCGTCTGAATTATGTTCCCCCCCCCCCCCTCACGCGGAAGCTTTTACGTTTCATTAAATCATTAGAGAAAGAAAACGATTTGTTGTACCGTTCTCGACTCTTAATCCTTGTCTAAATTTCGTTCCCCCCCCCCCCCTTTGACGTTTTATTAATTTTTTAGAGAAAGAAGACCAATCGTTGTAACGTTCTCGACTCTTAATCCTTGTCTGAATATCAAAAATGTTCTTTGTCTACACCCTTTTCATCATTCGTCCTCTTCCTTTTCACTCCTCTATTTTTTTGGCCGGCGTTTTTGGGGGACCATACTGCCCCCCTGGCTACGCGCCTGCGGTCAGATGAACATATTATGTTGATACCTTGTCCGCCCCCGGAAGGTCAGGGGTTTAAGGCAATAATTTATGGTCAGATTAGCACTCAGGGGTCCGCCTTAGGGTCCTAGGCGGGGTCCAGAGGGCAGAGCCCCGGAAGTTTAGGGGTTTTAGGCATTTAATAACGGTCAGATGAGCATTATTTTGATACCTAATTGTGACACTGGCAGGTCCCTAATTAGCGTGGGGTTCAGAGGTCGGAGCCCTTGGAAGCCCAAGGGTTTTAGGCACTCAATTACTCTACCTCATCGTATGGGAAATGTTGTTTCCACAGAGTTTTTGGATAATCTAATTACAAAAATAATGATAGCATTCAAGAGAGTGCGTTTCTATCTACTAGTGGGTGTTTTTAAAGTTTTTAATTTAGGCACAGGCTTTGGAGTTATAGTTTAATGGATTTTGTCTGACATTTTCTTGGGTTATGTAAAATGGATTTCAAGTTTAAAGATAATAGTCACGTTTGTATAGAGCTCCTATGTGTCTAAACGCCTTACATATTACCCCGGTCATTGGATTCCATTGTTACCAAAAAGTCGGTTTACTAGGAGATCCTCTCCGAAGCCGCTATCAATGTTATTGGAGACAGTCGAGTTATGGTACGTTGTTCCTTATAATGGTCTATATAGCTTTTTGAGCAAATGCTGAACCGTGTATAATATTTTGATTATGATCTACGCTTAAAACACAAACACATATCAACATATAATTTAACTCGTGATTAAAAATGTGGATTTTCTATACCTTCACATTTTGTCTCATTTACATATAGATAGAACTTTTCTTGGCCACAGAAACCAACTCTCCTTTAAACACAAGTGTCATATGGTATTACTTTATCTCCCATGTCATTGATGGTTATTAGGTGGTTATTTTACCTTACTGCTCAAAAAGCATAAATGCTTGTAAGTAAGCAACCAGACGGCCGACCTGGCGCGGATCCAGGATTTCTTAGGGGGGGCCCAAATTTTAAACTATGCGAGCCAAATATTGGTACGTAATGGTGACCAGCAGAGATGTAATTGGGGGGGGGGGTGGGTGCAGGGAGGGACGAGTTTTTCCCCTCCCTCCTTCGCGAAGCGCGGAAGCTTTGACATTTCAATACATTATTAGAGAAAGGAGACGATTCGTTGTACCGTTCCCCCAAAATAATCCTCGTCTGAATTATGTTCCCCCCCCCCCCCCTCACGCGGAAGCTTTTACGTTTCATTAAATCATTAGAGAAAGAAAACGATTTGTTGTACCGTTCTCGACTCTTAATCCTTGTCTAAATTTCGTTCCCCCCCCCCCCCTTTGACGTTTTATTAATTTTTTAGAGAAAGAAGACCAATCGTTGTAACGTTCTCGACTCTTAATCCTTGTCTGAATATCAAAAATGTTCTTTGTCTACACCCTTTTCATCATTCGTCCTCTTCCTTTTCACTCCTCTATTTTTTTGGCCGGCGTTTTTGGGGGACCATACTGCCCCCCTGGCTACGCGCCTGCGGTCAGATGAACATATTATGTTGATACCTTGTCCGCCCCCGGAAGGTCAGGGGTTTAAGGCAATAATTTATGGTCAGATTAGCACTCAGGGTCCGCCTTAGGGTCCTAGGCGGGGTCCAGAGGGCAGAGCCCCGGAAGTTTAGGGGTTTTAGGCATTTAATAACGGTCAGATGAGCATTATTTTGATACCTAATTGTGACACTGGCAGGTCCCTAATTAGCGTGGGGTTCAGAGGTCGGAGCCCTTGGAAGCCCAGGGTTTTAGGCACTCAATTACTCTACCTCATCGTATGGGAAATGTTGTTTCCACAGAGTTTTTGGATAATCTAATTACAAAAATAATGATAGCATTCAAGAGAGTGCGTTTCTATCTACTAGTGGGTGTTTTTAAAGTTTTTAATTTAGGCACAGGCTTTGGAGTTATAGTTTAATGGATTTTGTCTGACATTTTCTTGGGTTATGTAAAATGGATTTCAAGTTTAAAGATAATAGTCACGTTTGTATAGAGCTCCTATGTGTCTAAACGCCTTACATATTACCCCGGTCATTGGATTCCATTGTTACCAAAAAGTCGGTTTACTAGGAGATCCTCTCCGAAGCCGCTATCAATGTTATTGGAGACAGTCGAGTTATGGTACGTTGTTCCTTAATCATGGTCTATATAGCTTTTTGAGCAAATGCTGAACCGTGTATAATATTATGATTATGATCTACGCTTAAAAACACAAACACATATCAACATATAATTTAACTCGTGATTAAAAATGTGGATTTTCTATACCTTCACATTTTGTCTCATTTACATATAGATAGAACTTTTCTTGGCCACAGAAACCAACTCTCCTTTAAACACAAGTGTCATATGGTATTACTTTATCTCCCATGTCATTGATGGTTATTAGGTGGTTATTTTACCTTACTGCTCAAAAAGCATAAATGCTTGTAAGTAAGCAACCAGACGGCCGACCTGGCGCGTATCCAGGATTTCTTAGGGGGGGGGGGGGGCCCAAATTTGAAATTATGCGAGCCAAATATTGGTACGTAATGGTGACCAGCAGAGATGTAATTGGGGGGGGGGGGGTTGGGTGCAGGGAGGGACGAGTTTTCCCCCTCCCTCCTTCGCGAAGCGCGGAAGCTTTGACATTTCAATAAATTATTAGAGAAAGGAGACGATTCGTTGTACCGTTCCCCAAAATAATCCTCGTCTGAATTATGTTCCCCCCCCCCTCACGCGGAAGCTTTTACGTTTCATTAAATCATTAGAGAAAGAAGACGATTTGTTGTACCGTTCTCGACTCTTAATCCTTGTCTAAATTTCGTTTCCCCCCCCCCTTTGACGTTTTATTAATTTTTTAGAGAAAGAAGACCAATCGTTGTAACGTTCTCGACTCTTAATCCTTGTCTGAATATCAAAAATGTTCTTTGTCTACACCCTTTTCATCATTCGTCCTCTTCCTTTTCACTCCTCTATTTTTTTGGCCGGCGTTTTTGGGGGGACCATACTGCCCCCCTGGCTACGCGCCTGCGGTCAGATGAACATATTATGTTGATACCTTGTCCGCCCCCGGAAGGTCAGGGGTTTAAGGCAATAATTTATGGTCAGATTAACACTCAGGGGTCCGCCTTAGGGCCCTAGGCGGGGTCCAGAGGGCAGAGCCCCGGAAGTTCAGGGGGTTTAGGCATTTAATAACGGTCAGATGAGCATTATTTTGATACCTAATTGTGACACTGGCAGGTCCCTAATTGGCGTGGGGTTCAGGGGTCGGAGCCCTTGGAAGCCCAAGGTTTTTAGGCACTCAATTACTCTACCTCATCGTATGGGAAATTTTGTTTCCACAGAGTTTTTGGATAATCTAATTACAAAAATAATGATAGCATTCAAGAGAGTCACGTTTGTATAGAGCTCCTATGTGTCTAAACGCCTTACATATTACCCCGGTCATTGGATTCCATTGTTACCAAAAAGTCGTGTATAGGTTTACTAGGAGATCCTCTCCGAAGCCGCTATCAATGTTATTGGAGACAGTCGAGTTATGGTACGTTGTTCCTTAATAATGGTCTATATAGCTTTTTGAGCAAATGCTGAACCGTGTATAATATTTTGATTATGATCTACGCTTAAAACACAAACACATATCAACATATAATTTAACTCGTGATTAAAAATGTGGATTTTCTATACCTTCACATTTTGTCTCATTTACATATAGATAGAACTTTTCTTGGCCACAGAAACCAACTCTCCTTTAAACACAAGTGTCATATGGTATTACTTTATCTCCCATGTCATTGATGGTTATTAGGTGGTTATTTTACCTTACTGCCCAAAAAGCATAAATGCTTGTAAGTAAGCAACCAGACGGCCGACCTGGCGCGGATCCAGGATTTCTTAGGGGGGGGGGGGCCCAAATTTGAAATTATGCGAGCCAAATATTGGTACGTAATGGTGACCAGCAGAGATGTAATTGGGGGGGGGGGGTGGGTGCAGGGAGGGACGAGTTTTTCCCCTCCCTCCTTCGCGAAGCGCGGAAGCTTTGACATTTCAATACATTATTAGAGAAAGGAGACGATTCGTTGTACCGTTCCCCAAAATAATCCTCGTCTGAATTATGTTCCCCCCCCCCTCACGCGGAAGCTTTTACGTTTCATTAAATCATTACAGAAAGAAAACGATTTGTTGTACCGTTCTCGACTCTTAATCCTTGTCTAAATTTCGTTTCCCCCCCCCCTTTGACGTTTTATTAATTTTTTAGAGAAAGAAGACCAATCGTTGTAACGTTCTCGACTCTTAATCCTTGTCTGAATATCAAAAATGTTCTTTGTCTACACCCTTTTCATCATTCGTCCTCTTCCTTTTCACTCCTCTATTTTTTTGGCCGGCGTTTTTGGGGGGACCATACTGCCCCCCTGGCTACGCGCCTGCGGTCAGATGAACATATTATGTTAATACCTTGTCCGCCCCCGGAAGGTCAGGGGTTTAAGGCAATAATTTATGGTCAGATTAGCACTCAGGGGTCCGCCTTAGGGTCCTAGGCGGGGTCCAGAGGGCAGAGCCCCGGAAGTTTAGGGGTTTTAGGCATTTAATAACGGTCAGATGGGCATTATTTTGATACCTAATTGTGACACTGGCAGGTCCCTAATTAGCGTGGGGTTCAGAGGTCGGAGCCCTTGGAAGCCCAAGGGTTTTAGGCACTCAATTACTCTACCTCATCGTATGGGAAATGTTGTTTCCGCAGAGTTTTTCGATAATCTAATTACAAAAATAATGATAGCATTCAAGAAATTGCGTTTCTATCTACTAGTGGGTGTTTTTAAAGTTTTTAATTTAGGCACAGGCTTTGGAGTTATAGTTTAATGGATTTTGTCTGACATTTTCTTGGGTTATGTAAAATGGATTTCAAGTTTAAAGATAATAGTCACGTTTGTTTAGAGCTCCTATGTGTCTAAACGCCTTACATATTACCCCGGTCATTGGATTCCATTAATTGTTACCAAAAAGTCGTGTATAGGTTTACTAGGAGATCCTCTCCGAAGCCGCTATCAATGTTATTGGAGACAGTCGAGTTATGGTACGTTGTTCCTTAATCATGGTCTATATAGCTTTTTGAGCAAATGCTGAACCGTGTATAATATTATGATTATGATCTACGCTTAAAAACACAAACACATATCAACATATAATTTAACTCGTGATTAAAAATGTGGATTTTCTATACCTTCACATTTTGTCTCATTTACATATAGATAGAACTTTTCTTGGCCACAGAAACCAACTCTCCTTTAAACACAAGTGTCATATGGTATTACTTTATCTCCCATGTCATTGATGGTTATTAGGTGGTTATTTTACCTTACTGCTCAAAAAGCATAAATGCTTGTAAGTAAGCAACCAGACGGCCGACCTGGCGCGGATCCAGGATTTCTTAGGGGGGGGGGGGCCCAAATTTGAAATTATGCGAGCCAAATATTGGTACGTAATGGTGACCAGCAGAGATGTAATTGGGGGGGGGGGTGGGTGCAGGGAGGGACGAGTTTTCCCCCCTCCCTCCTTCGCGAAGCGCGGAAGCTTTGACATTTCAATAAATTATTAGAGAAAGGAGACGATTCGTTGTACCGTTCCCCAAAATAATCCTCGTCTGAATTATGTTCCCCCCCCCCTCACACGGAAGCTTTTACGTTTCATTAAATCATTAGAGAAAGAAGACGATTTGTTGTACCGTTCTCGACTCTTAATCCTTGTCTAAATTTCGTTTCCCCCCCCCCCCCCCCCCCCTTTGACGTTTTATTATTTTTTTAGAGAAAGAAGACCAATCGTTGTAACGTTCTCGACTCTTAATCCTTGTCTGAATATCAAAAATGTTCTTTGTCTACACCCTTTTCATCATTCGTCCTCTTCCTTTTCACTCCTCTATTTTTTTGGCCGGCGTTTTTGGGGGGACCATACTGCCCCCCTGGCTACGCGCCTGCGGTCAGATGAACATATTATGTTGATACCTTGTCCGCCCCCGGAAGGTCAGGGTTTAAGGCAATAATTTATGGTCAGATTAACACTCAGGGGTCCGCCTTAGGGCCCTAGGCGGGGTCCAGAGGGCAGAGCCCCGGAAGTTCAGGGGGTTTAGGCATTTAATAACGGTCAGATGAGCATTATTTTGATACCTAATTGTGACACTGGCAGGTCCCTAATTGGCGTGGGGTTCAGGGGTCGGAGCCCTTGGAAGCCCAAGGGTTTTAGGCACTCAATTACTCTACCTCATCGTATGGGAAATTTTGTTTCCACAGAGTTTTTGGATAATCTAATTACAAAAATAATGATAGCATTCAAGAGAGTGCGTTTCTATCTACTAGTGGGTGTTTTTAAAGTTTTTAATTTAGGCACAGGCTTTGGAGTTATAGTTTAATGGATTTTGTCTGACATTTTCTTGGGTTATGTAAAATGGATTTCAAGTTTAAAGATAATAGTCACGTTTGTATAGAGCTCCTATGTGTCTAAACGCCTTACATATTACCCCGGTCATTGGATTCCATTGTTACCAAAAAGTCGTGTATAGGTTTACTAGGAGATCCTCTCCGAAGCCGCTATCAATGTTATTGGAGACAGTCGAGTTATGGTACGTTGTTCCTTAATCATGGTCTATATAGCTTTTTGAGCAAATGCTGAACCGTGTATAATATTTTGATTATGATCTACGCGTAAAAACACATACACATATCAACATATAATTTAACTCGTGATTAAAAATGTGGATTTTCTATACCTTCACATTTTGTCTCATTTACATATAGATAGAACTTTTCTTGGCCACAGAAACCAACTCTCCTTTAAACACAAGTGTCATATGGTATTACTTTATCTCCCATGTCATTGATGGTTATTAGGTGGTTATTTTACCTTACTGCTCAAAAACCATAAATGCTTTAAGTAAGCAACCAGACGGCCGACCTGGCGCGGATCCAGGATTTCTTAGGGGGGACCCAAATTTGAAATTATGCGAGCCAAATATTGGTACGTAATGGTGACCAGCAGTGATGTAATTGGGGGGGGGGGGGGGTGCAGGGAGGGACGAGTTTTCCCCCTCCCTCCTTCGCGAAGTGCGGAAGCTTTGACATTTCAATAAATATTAGAGAAAGGAGACGATTCGTTGTACCGACGTTTTCGACTCTTAATCCTTGTCTGAATATCAAAAATGTTTTTTGTCTACACCCTTTTCTTCATACGTCCTCTTCCTTTTCAATCCTCTGTTTTTTTGGCCGGCGTTTTTGGGGGGACCATACTTCCCCCCTAACTACGCGCCTGCGGTCAGATGAACATTATGTTGATACCTTGTCCGACCCCGGAAGGTCAGGGGTTTAAGGCAATAATTTATGGTCAAATTAGCACTCAGGGGTCCGCCTTAGGGCCCTCGGCGGGGTCCAGGGGCAGAGCCCCCGAAGTTTAGGGGTTTTAGGCATTTAATTACGGTCAGATGAGCATTATTTTGATACCTTATTGTGACACTGGCAGGTCCCTAATTGGCGTGGGGTTCAGTGGTCGGAGCCCTTGGAAGCCCAAGGGTTTTAGGCACTCAATTACGGTCAGATGAGTATCAAGGGGCCCGCCTTAGGGCTCTTTGTCGGGTCCAGGGGTCAGAGCCCCCGGAAGTTCAGGGGTTTTAGGTGTTTAATTACGGTCAGATGAGCATTTGTTGATACCTTATTATTTTGTGACACTGGCAGGAAACTATTTGGCGTGGGGTCCAGAAGGCAAAGCCCACAGAAATCAGGGATTTTAGACATTAAATTACCAACAGATGAGCATCTAAGGGCCCGCCTTAGGGCCCTAGGTGGAATCCAGGGGGCAGAGCCCTCGAGGTTTTAGGCATTTAATCATGGTCAGATGAGCATATTTTGATACCTCATTATAATGTGACACTGGCAGTTAACTATGTTTTCTTTCTTGCTCTCTTTCTTTCTATTTCTCTTTTATATACTTTTTCAAAAAAGTGGGTGGTGGGGGGGGGGGGGGGGGGGGGGTTCGAGGATCCCGATCCCCGCCGTTCCGCGAGCCCTGACATGTAGGCATCTCAAGAAGCATATCCTTGCCTGGCTGTAAATTTAGGAATTTGTCATTTTCCAACAAACGCATAAAAAAGTATAATATACTTAAAATTATGTCATTTCAGCATTATTTGTAAATCACCGTTATGGAATTAGAAATAAACCACGTTTGAATTTTATTTCCCCAAAGCCCCCCCCCCCCCCCCCCCCTCCTCTATCAGTACGCCAGTGCCCCCCCCCCCCGACCTACACCTTGTTGGCGGGAAAATTGCAAATGATATCCCTTACCTTTCTTCATTCTCTTTCTTTTTCTTTCCCTTTCTCTCTCTCCTCTTCCCTTCCCCTTCCCTTCCTTCTTTCTCTTTTATGTTTGCTGGAGGAGGGCAAATCCATTTTGGCCCCACCCCGCTCCAAACATTGTTGGCGGGATTAACCGCAACTGATCTCCCTTTCTTTTCTACTTTTTCTTTCTTCTTCCTCTTTTTTGTTCCCTTTTAGCTCTCCTCTTTTAAGGCAGGGCCTTTTGTCCCCCCCCCCCCGATCCACAATCTGTTGGCGGGAAAATTGCAACTGATATCCCCCTTCTTTTGTTTTCTTCTTCCTCTTTTTTCCTTCTCTTTATATATTTTAATTTTTTGATTGGGGGGAGGCAACAGCCTGGGAGGCAAGTCCTTTTGCCCCACCTCCCCGATCTCCTTCATCCCTCTTTTTCTTTCTTCTTCGTCTTCTTTTTTCCCCTTTCTCTCCTCTTTCCCTTTCCCTTCTTTTCCCTCTCTCTGTCTCCTTTTTTTCTGCGGGGGGGGGGGGGGGCCAAGGCCCGCTCGCCCCCCCCCCCTGGATCCGCGCCTGGATACGCATATAATATATGTTACTGTGTTAATCAGCTGTGTCGGTATTCTTGCTCGATCCTCGTGTACTATATCAATTCAGAAGTTTGAAGTCGGTGAGATCGAAATTGGCTGGCAATATTTTTCCCCTGCACAACTATAATACTTGTTTTTTGTCGAAGTTTCACCTACACTGTTGCTCATAACGATGGAATATTTTTTTTTATCCCAATTTATGGAATTATTTTAAAAATAATTTTAAAATACTAGATCTAGATAATAGTATACAGTCTCAGATTTTATTGAATAATAATTTGCCAATATGTGTTTTGCGTGACTGCTAAAGCATGTATATTATGCTACTATGTTTATTAACTAGGGGACCTATGCCCTTAAGTCATAAATGACAGTAATGAGGATTAATGCCTCACAAAAGGGCACTAATATAGCACATCGACACGGTGTTGATCCTGGGCCTCACAGTTACGAGGCCATTGCTTTGTCACTGAACCATGACTGTACGCAGCGGGGGCTATGGTAGGGGGCAGTTTCCATAAATTAAAAAAAAAACAGAAAATGCAATAAATTTTCAATAATTTATTGCATTCTACCCGGTCCCAAACATAAAAAAATCTTCTGTGTGCCCATGCCTTGAGCCATAATAAATGGCCGTCCAGAGGATTTTTTTATGTTGGGGACCGGGGTAGAATGCAATAAATTATTGAATATTTATTGCATTTTCTGTTTTTTTTTAAATTTATGGAAACTGCCCCCTACCCTAGCCCCCGCTGCGTACAGTCATGGTTCAGTGACAAAGCAATGGCCTCGTAACTGTGAGGCCCCAGGATCAACACCGTGTCGATGTGCTATAATCAGAGCCCTTTTGTGAGGCATTAATCCTCATTACTGTCATTTATGACTTAAGGGCATAGGTCCCCTAGTTGATAAACATAGTAGCATAATATACATGCTTTAGCAGTCACGCAAAACACATATTGGCAAATTATTATTCAATAAAATCTGAGACTGTATACTATTATCTAGATCTAGTATTTTAAAATTATTTTAAAAATAATTCCATAAATTGGGATAAAAAAAAAAATATTCCACCGTTATGAGCAACAGTGTACTACAATAACAGCAAAAGAAAACAAAAGTTTTAATTTCGCAACCCCGAAATTCGAACCCGAGAGTTTTAATGCACAGGCGCCGCACCTTTTCCAAACACGCCACACCGATTGATTGCTCATAATTATGTTGCACATTTAAATATATAGTTATGATGCTGACTAGCCTTGACGAAATAAACCATATATTTATGTGGTCGAGGAAAATAACTATGTGCGCATACGCAAGTATTATACAAATAATTTAGCTCCCGGCCCCGGGTTTATAGGGTTAAATTTTTAGACAATGGGACATTGTCATTATTAATAACTATATTATTTGTCGGTAATTGGTGGATATAGTTTTGTCGGTAATCCTCTACACCCCCCCCCCCCACACTGAAAAGGTCTAGCGACGCCCCTCCCTGGGTTGAATGTGGCAAATGTAGATTAATGTTCTGCCGCGGCGGGACTCGAACCGCAGAACTTTTTGTGATCTACAGTGATTTGCATTTCATCGAGCGAATAAATACCGGTGCCCCCACCCTCCCCCAATTATGCCCTCGACGTCTTGACTCCCTCAGTGCATGACCAGAGAATCGATCTCTTTCTAACTTCGACAGACAAACTTTATATCGTATGCTTTGAATGTAGGCCTCCTGATTGTTGTTTTCAAAACGAGGATTTGTTTTTAATATTTTTTTGGTACCGTAATAATCTTAGGAAATATGCCATACATTTCGAGTTTAGCAGGGATCAGATATTTGCGATGAATTCTTATTTTTTAGCAGTGAGTTTTGTATGCGTCATTATATTTATAACAAGGACGGCATTCAGTATTTTCTTCTTCATTAGGTTTCAGATTTTGAGGGCGCTATTTAAAAGTTGATCCCTTAACTTTTGAATACATAAGTAAAATAAAAATGTATTAAAAAAATGTATAAAAAAAAGGTGAGGTGCTTCATTTAGTTACTTTCCTTTCTCTGCATGTAAGAAAAATATCGTATATGAGCATCTGAGAGATGAAGTTGAAATAATTTGTATCCTCTTTTCATGAAAAGATTGTGATAAAGTTCTCTCAGAAATGTATTGGTCAATCTAAAGAGTCATAGAAATTGATCTATAAAACTTCGAGAAGATCATTATAACATTTTGAGAAGATCATTATAAACTTTTGTTTATATTAAGAATGAATCACATTGTCACAGTCATTTCATGAAAAGTAATAACTCGGAAAACTTTATTCCAACTTTATGAGTTCATTAACGATTATGCTCATGAACCGATGATTTACTCAAAATATATTAACCTATGTAAGATATTGCATGATGGCCAAATTCAAATAAAACGAAGCTTATCTCTTTATTAATTCTCTCTCTCTCTCTCTCTCACTCTCTCTGGATGGGCATGAGACGGCATTGACTCCGGGTATTGAGTATCATTAAACTGAAATGAATATGGTATTCACATATTTAAAAAATATTAATAATGTGCTGTACAGCATTTGTAGTGAGAACACAGGTAAACCGCCTAAGCTTTACATAGAATTTTCCACAAAAGGTAAAAGGACGTAAGTTACCCAGAGAGGGGGTAATGAATAAGGGCCACTCCTGCCACAGGTGTGAAGATCGGAATGGGAGGGCTACCTGTACTTCGTTAGACATTCTAGTCTGCACAAACAGACACTAATTTGACACTTATGTGACTTGCGTGATTCTTATTGCCTTTTATTTATAATATTGTTTATGATTAGAATTTACAATGATTTTAAAAATATGTGTTTACGGTTTTATAATGTTTGGTTAGGATTTTACAGTCCTATACTTTATCCTCCGTCTCCATCGTCGCACTTTTTGACAGACAGGAGTCTCTTTTTAAAAACTAGGCTATCAAGTTTCTCTCCTTCTCTGTTTACGTTTATTTGCGCAGTGCTAGTGCTAGTAAGCTAGCTATGCACGTGTGTAAAGCGAACGGTATACAGAGTGGGCCATAGCAACGAGTGTAATCAATGGAGTCTGCGAACAATAGTGGTTAACTCGAGGGAAGGGCCATGAATTGATTAGTTATTTGTTGTCCTTGGAGTGAGAGTGTGTGTATACGAACACGTTGAGTGAGAGAAACTACTTTTGAAGAGGAAACCTATGTAAGCAACAAGTTTGGATTTAGCCTTTAGGGGTATAATTTACTTTTTAAGCCAAGGAAATTAAAACTTTGTGAGTGGGATGGCAAACACGAAAACACACCCAGTCAACGCCGGTTCACTGCAATTGGAACACGACAGTGAGTATTCCCCTTTCTTCTTCTTCTTCTTCTTCTTCTTCTTCAATACATTTCGACAGGCTTGTTAGTCCATATAAAGACACAGAAACGAGGCATGTTTGGTTTACTGTAGCTAGTACTACTAGTACTAGTACTAAGATCGCAAAGTCAGGCGCGGATCCAGGATTTCTTAGGGGGGGGGGCCCAAATTTGAAATTATGCGAGCCAAATATTGGTACGTTATGGTGACCAACAGTGACGTAATGCGGGGGGGGGGAATCGGTGCAGGGGGGGGGCGAGTTTCCCCCTCCCAGGCTTTGACGTTTCATTATATTATTAGAGAAAGAAGACGATTCGTTGTACCGTTCTCGAAAATAATTCTCGTCTGAATTTAGTTTTCCCCCTCCCGCGCGAAGCGCGGAAAATTTTACGACTTATTAAATTATTAGAGAAAGAAGACGATTCGTTGTACAGTTCTCGACTCTTAATCCTTGTCTAAATTCAGTCCCCCCCCCTCCCCCTCCTGCGCGAAGCGCGGAAGCTTTGACGTTTTATTAAACTATTAAAGAAAGAAGACGATTCGTTGTACCATTCTCGAAAATAATTCTCGTCTGAATTTAGTTTTTCCCCTCCCGCGCGAAGCGCGGAAAGTTTTACGACTTATTAAATTATTAGAGAAAGAAGACGATTCGTTGTACAGTTCTCGACTCTTAATCCTTGTCTAAATTCAGTCCCCCCCCTCCCCCTCCTGCGCGAAGCGCGGAAGCTTTGACGTTTTATTAAACTATTAAAGAAAGAAGACGATTCGTTGTACCGTTCTCGAAAATAATTCTCGTCTGAATTTAGTTTTTCCCCTCCCGCGCGAAGCGCGGAAAATTTTACGACTTATTAAATTATTAGAGAAAGAAGACGATTCGTTGTACAGTTCTCGACTCTTAATCCTTGTCTAAATTCAGTCCCCCCCTCCCCCTCCTGCGCGAAGCGCGGAAGCTTTGAAGTTTTATTAAACTATTAAAGAAAGAAGACGATTCGTTGTACCGTTCTCGAAAATAATTCTCGTCTGAATTTAGTTTTTCCCCTCCCGCGCGAAGCGCGGAAAATTTTACGACTTATTAAATTATTAGAGAAAGAAGACGATTCGTTGTACAGTTCTCGACTCTTAATCCTTGTCTAAATTCAGTCCCCCCCTCCCCCTCCTGCGCGAAGCGCGGAAGCTTTGAAGTTTTATTAAACTATTAAAGAAAGAAGACGATTCGTTGTACCGTTCTCGAAAATAATTCTCGTCTGAATTTAGTTTTTCCCCTCCCGCGCGAAGCGCGGAAAATTTTACGACTTATTAAATTATTAGAGAAAGAAGACGATTCGTTGTACAGTTCTCGACTCTTAATCCTTGTCTAAATTCAGTCCCCCCCCCCCCCCTCCTGCGCGAAGCGCGGAAGCTTTGAAGTTTTATTAAACTATTAAAGAAAGAAGACGATTCGTTGTACCGTTCTCGAAAATAATTCTCGTCTGAATTTAGTTTTTCCCCTCCCGCGCGAAGCGCGAAAAATTTTACGACTTATTAAATTATTAGAGAAAGAAGACGATTCGTTGTACAGTTCTGGACTCTTAATTCTTGTCTAAATTCAGTCCCCCCCCCCCCCCCCCTCCCCCTCCTGCGCGAAGCGCGGAAGCTTTGACGTTTTATTAAACTATTAAAGGAAGAAGACGATTCGTTGTACCGTTCTCGAAAATAATTCTCGTTTGAATTTAGTTTTTCCCCTCCCGAAGCTTTTAATCTTCATTTAATCATAAGAGAAGAAGACGATTCGTTGTACAGTTCTCGACTCTTAATCCTTGTCTAAATTCAGTTCCTTCCCCTCCCCCTCCTGCGCGAAGCGCGGAAGCTTCTACGTTTCATTAAATCATTAGAGAAAGAAGACGATTTGTTGTACAGTTCTCGACTCTTAATCCTCGTCTGAATTCAGGTTCCCCCCTCCTGCGCAAAGCGCGGAAGCTTTTAATCTTCATTTAATCATTAGAGAAGAAGACGATTCATTGTACCGTTCTCGAAAATAATCCTCATCGGAATTTAGTTCCCCCTCCATCCCGCGCGAAGCGCATAAGCTTTTACGTTTCATTAAATAATTAAAGATTCGTATTACCGTTCTCGCCTCTGAATCCTCGTCTCAATTCAGTCCCCCCACCCCCCTCCTCCCCTCCTGCGCGAGGCTTTGACGTTTTATTATTAGAGAAAGAAAACGATGCGTTGTACCGTTCTCTATACTCTTAATCTTTGTCTGAATTTCAAAGAGGTGGGGTCGAGGCGGCGGAGCCGGCCCCGGAAGCTCAGGGGTTTTAGGCGTTTAATTAAGATCAGATGAGCATATTTTTGTGTATACCTTATTATTTTGTGACACTGGCAAGTCACTATTTGACGTGGGGTCCAGGGGGCGGAGCCCCAAAAAATCAGGGGTTTTAGGCATTAAATTACCGTCAGATGATCATCTAAGGGCCCGCCGTAGGGCCCTAGATGGAATCCAGGGGGCAAAGCCCCCGGAAGCTTAGGGGTTTTAGGCATTTAATCACGGTCAGATGAGCATATTTTGATGCCTCGAGGCTCTCGATCCCCGCCGTACCTCGGGCCCTGACATGTAGGAATCTCAAGAATCATATTTTTTGCCTGGTTGTAAATTTAGGAATTTTTTTATTTTCCAACAAACACATACAAACGTATAATTTACTAAAAAGTGAGGAAAAATTTCGGAAATTATGTCATTTCAGCATTTTTTGTAATACACCGTTGTGGAATCAGAAATAAACCACGTTTGAATTTGATTTCCCCCAAGCCCCCCCCTCTATCAGTACGCCAGTATCTCCTCTTTTCCTTTTTTTTCTTTCCCTTTCCTTCCTTCTCTCTTATTTTTTTTTTGATTGGGGGGGGGGGGGGTTAACAGCCTGGGAGGCAAGGCCCTTTCGGCCCCCCTTCTTCTTCCCCCTTTACTTTTCTTCTTCCTCTTCTTTCTTTCCCTTTTTCTCCTTTTTCCCTTTCTCCCTTCTTTTCCTTCTTCTCTCTTTTTTTTTTTTTTTTTTTTGCGGGGGGGGGGGGGGGGGCCAAGGCCCGCTCGGCCCCCCCCCTGGATCCGCGCCTGCGCAAAGTTAGATCTAGGCCTAACTTGTAATTATTTGTAGGGCAGGCTCTCGCACTCACTCAGTCTCACTCTCAGTCAGAGTTGAAGTCTGGTACTCAAACTATTTCTCAAACTATTTCTCACTCTCAGACAGCATTGTAACTATGAGTATAAAATCCAATGTGGTTTGTAATTGTCTTTAATTTTCTTTGATTGTTGGATCTTGTGAAGTTGTGATCATGATCGATGTAAAGTGTAAGGAAATAAAGGTGGATGCAAACTTTTATATAGCTCTAGACCCTAGTCTAGACCCTTAAAATATATCCGCATTCAGTTTTGTTTCATGATCAGTTTGCTTTTCAAGTTAAATAACTCGCTGTCCTGGTGAAAAATTACAATAACATATGCATGGCCAGATTGCCCATGTCGATGTCTACAAGTATATTAATAAATAGGCCTAGATCTATAGGCCTAATACTAATAGAGCGCACACACCATCCAGGGACGTCATGGCGCTAGCTCGATCAGCAACAATTCTCTATAATTATATGTACAAGTAAAGTAAATGTTTATTTGATAACATAACAAAACACGAAACAGACACAGAATCTTCATATCTTTTTTTAGTGATACAGTACGTATTCGTGCCAAGCACAAAAAAGTACTGAGGAAAGTCTAATTTACGTAATTTTATTCACATGCCTCGAGATGCCATCTCATGTAAACAAAATCCTGCAGACCTGAACTGTACATTTGTCAAGTGAATGAGTGGACAGACATGGGAACTTGACACCATGGGAACTTGTGAAAATTACATTGTTATATTACTTGAATTTTTATTAGATTTTCTGCACACACTCTCTCTAAAATATAAGGATTAAGATGAGGGATGATACCATTCAAAATTCTTGTGAATTTTAATTTTTAGTATGATAGGACCCCCATCATACTGTTTGATGGTTGATATCAAACTGGTCTTTATGCCTACAGGAGGCCTATGTTCTTTGACTAGGCTCTAGATCTTAACTCAACATAAGGTCAACATTTCTGTCTTGTTTTCAAGTGACACAATACGGCCACCTTGTCTCTCTGTCTGGTTTGAGGAATTTCTTATGATAAAATTTCTTTTGTTGCATTCCTCCAACATTTAATACAGAGGGGAGGGTTTATTAGAATCCATACATAGTCATGTCGTCAGCCACTATGCTGGAACAAAATGGATGCATTGATCAGTATAAGCTGAGCAGACGCATAGCTTATATTCAAACTTTAAGCAACCAATTTCTTCTGCAGTCAAGATAAAAGCACTAAGGATTAGACTCCATTAAACAAAAGATGTGCACCCCTTCTTGCTTGGTTCTTTACAAGGGTCTATGTACATGTGTATTTACAAGAAGAAAAGTCCATCCAGAAATATCTTATCAATAAAAGCTTTATTGTGTTCTATACTTCTGCCTGTTCATGCTTTGTATAATAAACAAAAAAAAGATGTAGATATTAACATTTAATACATTTTATTCCTACTGCTCGTATCTCTCCTTTCTTTCACAGTTACCCCTCGGGACCTTCATCACATCAACACAATTGGCCTATCCAAATCCAATGACCTAAGCGACTCCCACAGATTCAAAGGCTTCCCAGACTCAAATTTTGCCCAGGGGAGAGATCCCCTCCGTGGTTCACCCAAACCAATCCCCACAGTAACGCACAGAAAACCCCAACATTTTGTGAAAGGTAAGAAGTTTTACATGGTGTAAATGATAAACAATATTTACTTGCATCAAATTATTTACATTACACAAGCTGGATATGAACGAACAAAAATTGAAAAACAAAAATATAGATTAAAGAGAAACTTGTGTGTAGAGAAGCATATTGGCCACTTAGAACAGATAAAGGCAAATCTTTCAAGAACAAACCTAGAAAAATACATGTATTTGTGAGATAAATGCTTTTGTCTCATATCTATTCTCTTCAAGAGTATTTCGCCAAACATTTCTAGTTATTATGAAATGATAAAATACATGTATAGCCTGCAGTACTTTTCAATTTTACTTTTTTATACCATAAAATGATCTCCAAATCTGTAAAAAAGACAAGGAAAATCATTCAACCATTATGGAGTCAGAGTTCAAAAGAAAATCGCTATCTACCGGGGTAAATCCCATCTTGGTCAGAAGGCTGACATGTATATATTATACTCCCTTATTATTCACAGATTGTTTGATATAAGATGTATCCTTTCCCATTCTTCACCAAACTTCAAGAATGAGAATCCAATACTGATTTTCCTCAATGCTGTTTTGATCTTTCTCATGTTGTCTGATTATTTTGCTTTTAGTTTTACTGAGAGCAATTTAATTTTGGACTGGAGTTCTCTAATTGTATCAAGAAGATTTGTTTTTTCATACTAAAATTTGTCTCGTGTTCTTGACCATGTAAATATTGTTTTAACATTTTAAGTTGATTGTAAATGTGTGCCTTTATTAACTACTTTACTTTCCTTTAGTTAAATTAACCAAAACCTTTTTTTTATGTTGGACAAAAAACCTAGGCGTTCCTTTGGATCACAAACTACCAAATAATGTAGTTAGCAGCGATGGGACATCATTGGAGAACGGTAATCCTCAGAAATATATGTATCAGTCATGCTCACCACCTCACCTGCATAAAAATCACTGGAAATTACCATCTTGACTTACCTTTAAAGAGGATAGCACATCTTCAATGTACATGTATTGCCCAAACTGAACTCATATTGTCAGAGTCAAAGACGACAGCAATATGGGTTTTTATGAAGGCAAAACGTATATTTTGTCTGTTTAGAGCCAGAAGGGCATTACTTGTATCTCAATATAGAGTTAACACCCTTCTGGCTGCAAACAGACTAATTACATGTACGTGGCGTGTCCCGAAAATAGAGTCGGTCAATTGTGTTATTATTTGAACATCTGATTGAGGCACATTTTTTGGACAGTAAAAACAAGTTTGTTTTCCTATCTCTCTGTTACTATTCACGTTAGGCCTTCTTAACTGTACAATTACTGCCATATCCTTTGTCTAAAGTCCTTGTGCATTCAAACCAATTGTGAACTAGCCAGGCATATACCGGTATGTGCTTTGTGCTACCTGCGAATCAAAAGAGGACGATCTGGATAGAATTTTTGACAAAATTAAGAGTCTTCAAAGAAGAAATGGTACATGTAAATGATGGTTATATTCATGACATGCATGAAAAGCGATTGGTGACATGAAATTTCACTGTCAAAATGCCTTTATAAACAGATGGATCATATAGATGTTAAAGCCATCTTGATTCCCTACTAGACCCTGGCTTACATTCTTATCTTTTTATATGTTTATGCTCTCTCCCCCCCCCCCCCAAAAAAAAAAATTCTGGCAAGCTATATTTGTACAATTTCCCTTTTTGCACTTGCATCCCTTTTGCTAAGTTTTCATTAATATGCTCCATAATTCTTTACAGTCTCTTTTTCTTTCATTGTGATTAAGGATAAGGAAAATATCGAAGAAGATCTCATTTTTTATTTATTTTAATTTTAAATGTTGTATGTTCACAATGTTTACCCCTATATGTGGAGGGACACTAACACATCATTTTCTACCTGGGGCTTTACGGACATTCTAAAGACAACATTTTTCTCTGTGTGTCATTTTTCCCCGTGTGTCATTTTTCCCCCTTTAGTTCTGCAAAACCATCAGTTGTGATACCCCCCCCCCTCCTTTTCATTTTAATTATTCATCCATTAGCCCAAATTGATAAGAAGAACAGAAATGTAACATGTACATGTATGTACAAAGCTCTAGATGTGTTTTGACTGAGTACAAGGCTTACAATGTATCAAAGGAATTAAGGACTCTTTGAAATTGACAAATTAATCAACTTATTTTGATAATTAAGCCTGTCAGAGATCCTCTGCTTGTTGCCATGGTTGCATGATGGAATGATTAATCATTACTACTTGAGCAGGATATTGGATTATCCTTTCATGATCATCTGTCATCACCTGTATTCAGCAGCGTAACCTGCGTATGAATTATTAATCACCTTTTGATCAAATTATGAATCTCCCACGTGCATACATATACTGCATTTATCAGTTATTTATTTGTATTGTTGTTGGTAATGGGGTTTTATTGGTAAACTAACCGGATCAATGGCGTGCCTTTCCTTTGAATTTTATTTTCATTGCCTTCATCAATTATGAAATGTTAATATTTTTGTATAGTACGCTGTAGGCTACATACCGTTATCTTTAATGTGTTGACTTAAAAATAAATATATATGAAGCTGAAATATCTTTATTGTGCCTTAAATTTATTGGTGTACATGAAGATATGAAATATGAATAAAGTACTTGTTAGTCATTCTAGCTAGTTACCAATTGATGCAAGTGGAATTATTTTCTACTGTCAGTCAAATTGGAATAACTGGCTACTAGAAATCTCAAAGGAATTGTTGAAAATATGTTGAAGTTTTTATCATCCTATTAGCAAACAACCTTGAGATAAATAAATCCAGAAATAGAACCTGCGATACGATTGTCAGGGTAATTTAACAAATAAACGGAGAAAAATCAATTTTTTTTTTAAATTAACAAAATGTTATCTTGTTTGCTCATTTTGCATTTATATTGTTCATGCTTCCATACAGTTTCCCTTTGTCTTATAATGATAATGACAAATTAAACAAGTTTCAAGTCTAATCTAGACTTAATTTTTAAGAGATTTTGATAGAATGTGGGTCAGTTTTTTTAAAATCTGTAAAGCCCTGTCAAAACTTAAGTTACTGTATGCCTGATCATTGTCTGTGAAAGTTTTGATGTGACAGCCATCTTCCTTAAAAACCATATGCCCTTTTGTTACCCTCATCTAGTTTCTTTGGTGTTCCCTCTTTGCCAAATGTACATGTACCCCTGCCAAAAAGCCCCCCCCCCCACCCATTTTCGTTGCAATTCCCTGTAATCTGCAATTCCTCATAAACTGGCATGAAGTGTTCTGCTTAAATATTATGTGAGTTTAGGGCATTGAAAACAAGGGGAGGGGTCTGAAGATCCTTGTAAACCTTACAATAGGTATAGAAATGCTATTGTTGCATAAAGTGTATAGATATTTGTTCAGAAATTATTGTGTCATATGTGAGACTAATTTTAATACTGTGTTTTTATATTGAAATTGTCTGTTATGCTGTTAGAAGAGTAAATATCTGTCATTACAATACTCGCCTCCTACAGTGTATGCCATATTGTCCTCAGTATTAAATGAGCAAACACAACAGTATTACATGTAGGTCAAGTGAATAGTAGCTGAATACACTTTGTTACAGAATATCTCTGTATTACGTGCATACCCAGATAACAATACGGCGTTGGGCCAACGTCGGCCACCGTCGGCAGGGTCGCAGTCGGCAAGCCAACGTTGGCTAATCGTTGGGCCATCGTCGCCATTTTTTACTGATAAATGGTGGCTATTGGTTGGCTCATTCGACGTTGGGCCAATGTTGGCTGAACGTTGGTCCATTGTCGCCATTTTCACTGATAAATGGTGGCTATAGGTTGGCTATTCGACGTTGGGCCAATGTTGGCTGAACGTTGGTCCATTGTCGCCATTTTCACTGATAAATGGTGGCTATTGGTTGGCTATTCGACGTTGGTCCAATGTTGGCTGAACGTTGGTCCATTGTCGCCATTTTCACTGATTAATGGTGGCTATTGGTTGGCTATTCGACGTTGGGCCAATGTTGGCTGAACGTTGGTCCATTGTCGCCATTTTCACTGATAAATGGTGGCTATTGGTTGGCTATTCGACGTTGGGCCAATGTTGGCTGAACGTTGGTCCATTGTCGCCATTTTCACTGATAAATGGTGGCTTTTGGTTGGCTATTCGACGTTGGGCTATCGTTGGTTTAATGTTGGTCCATTGTCGCCATTTTCACTGATAAATGGTGGCTTTGGGTTGGCTATTCGACGTTAGGCCAATGTTGGCTAAATGTTGGTCCATCGTCTCAATTATCACTGATAAATATTGGCTATTGGTTGGCTATTCGACGTTGGGCTAACGTTGGCTCATTGTCGCCATTTTCACTGATAAATGTTGGCTTTTGGTTGGCTTTTCGACGTTGGGCCAATGTTGGCTGAACGTTGGTCCATTGTCGCCATTTTCACTGATAAATGGTGGCTTTTGGTTGGCTATTCGACGTTGGGCCAATGTTGGCTGAACGTTGGTCCATTGTCGCCATTTTCACTGATAAATGGTGGCTATTAGTTGGCTATCCGACGTTGGGCCAATGTTGGCTGAACGTTGGTCCATTGTCGCCATTTTCACTGATAAATGGTGGCTATTGGTTGGCTATCCGACGTTGGTCCAATGTCGGCTGAACGTTGGTCCATTGTCGCCATTTTCACTGATAAATGATGGCTATTGGTTGGCTATTCGACGTTGGGCCAATGTTGGCTGAACGTTGGTCTATTGTCGCCATTTTCACTGATAAATGGTGGCTTTTGGTTGGCTATTTGGGCTATTGTTGGTTCAATGTTGGTCCATTGTCGCCATTTTCACTGATAAATGGCGGCTTTGGGTTGGCTATTCGACGTTGGGCCAATGTTGGCTAAATGTTGGTCCATCGTCTCAATTATCACTGATAAATGTTGGCTATTGGTTGGCTATTCGACGTTGGGCCAATGTTGGTTGAACGTTGGTCTATTGTCTCATTTATTACTGATAAATGTTGGCTTTTGGTTGGCTATTCGACGTTGGGCTAACGTTGGCTCATTGTCGCCATTGACACTGATAAATGGTGGCTATTGGTTATTCGACGTTGGGCTAAATTAAGTTGGCTCAACGTTGGTCCATTGTCTCAAATATTACTGATAACTGTTGGCGTTTGGTTGGCTATTCGACGTTAGGCCAATGTGGGCTGAAAGTTGGACCATATCGTCTCAATTTTAACTTATAAATGTTGGCTATATTGGTTGGCTATTCGGCGTTGGGCCAATGTTGGCTTCATGTTGGTCCATCGTCTCAATTTTTTTTTTTAAATGGTGGCTTTGGGTTGGCTTTTCGACGTTGGGCTAACGTCGGCTGAACATTGGTCCATCGTCTCAATTTTAAATTTTAAATGTTGGCTTTTGGCTGGCCATTCGATGTTGGGCCAACCTTGGCTTAACGTTGGTCTATATCATGGGTGTCGAATCTTACGTAATACCTATATTGTTCAGGGGGGATGAATGAATAGATCATCCCCCCCCCCCCCCTGATGAATAGGTATCAATGACAGATCGACACCCATGGTCTATATCGTCTCCATCTTTACTGATAAATAGTGCATGTATATATTGGTTGGCTATATGACGTTGGGCCAACGTAGCAAATACGACCTAGTACCGCTACATCCGGGTAAAAAAAATTGCATGCGTGCGCATGCCCATGTGCTCATGCAATTGCAACGTACGTCAGCCATATCCTGTCCATTTGTCTGGACCAGTTGCCGGGGAGTACCAACACTGCATGGTAAATGAATGATTTTCTTTCTCTTTCAACGTTATTTTTGTGAGCATGTCGCGTGAAACTGATAAATTGTATAGTGTGAGAACTCCCCGTCACAAAGCGAGGGAAATAGCATGAGAAATTGTTAAAGTAATCATTGATAATTCCCTGTCCAAATGAAAGTGTAAGTCAGTACGAGTGTACCGCTCTGCGTACGCTTAGCGTGCACACCCGCTGCGTGCAATTGAAGTGTGAGTGATGGCTATGATGGCTATGATGGGGGCCGAAGTGTCGGCATCAGATGCATTGAGTGTTTGCCGTGATAAATGTTAATATGTTCCTGACTTGGAGTTAGACCTAGGTGATGTATTGATGCGTCATGTTGCAGCGTCCGTGACAGTGATGATGTTCATCCTAATATGCAATATCGACCATGAATCAATGATTGTGAATCTGTTGGTGTTACAAGTGTTGAAGGTGCTGATGCATTGTTGGAAAGACCAATTGAATCAAATAGAGCTGAATGGGAAGACGCATCATTTTTTATGCATATCTAAATGATATTATAGTCTCTGATACTTTCAGATTTAGAAGTAGGTCTATACTATACTCTGTAGTAGCTCCATATATGCTGATGATGATTCAGTTCGAAAAGGAATAAATTACGAGATTGGGCTGTGAATTAAGATATCCCGCTAGTACATGTTTCTAGCCTCCTGAAATCTTACAAGGAAGTGTGCCAAGTCTGCCAAAATATGCAAGAACTTTGTATCAACACATTTAGTGGATTGTGAGTGTGATGTGAAAGAGGTAGCTGGTGGGAATTACCCTCATTTTGGCATTTGCAATCATTTAAAGTCGCAATTGGCCAAGAACCTCAATTTGATCAAATAGTAAATAGGAAAAACTATTGGGGGCGGGGGTAACACTGATCGATCCCATAATTTTCATTCACAATTTTCATTCACAAATTTGATTATTGCTGCATTTTTATTCTCATTTTCAAATTAGTTTTTATTGTTTATGCACATGTATATTAAATTGCTATAATTTGAACTGAAGGTAAATATTCTAATTATTTATTTATTTTTAAAATTCTGACGTTCTTTATTAATACATTCAATTCTATATAGCTCTTCCAAATCCCAATACTTTTTTCTCCCATAATCCCTACAATTCTGAAATTTAAATATTAAATCCTGCATTTCATATCGTCAACTTCACAACAAATTCCAGATTCCTCTACCCGTTCAGATCCAGCTACCCCTACCTCGATCATCCAGAACAGCATCAACGTCACCAAGGACCCCTTCGACATCGACCCCATCAACCTCCAGAATACTGTCGACCCCAACGACCCCATTGACCTCAACATTCAGGAATATGAGTATGTCATTTGGCATTTTATTCATTTTGTATTTAGTTATACATGTAGACAGGATACCACTTCTTAGTATTCGTTATAGTTGTGCCCTGCACACAAAGTACAAATGTACTGGATTAATGTACGTTTGTGTAGGACATAGCTGCTAACGGATGCTAGTATCTTTTTCCTGATTATATTGAGAAACTGCATTGTGATCACTTACAAAACTATTCAACAACAACAAATCATGAAATACTGCTTATAGCAGTATTTTTTTGGAAACAATTCTGAATGCAGGGTGCCACAAAAAACAAAACACAGTCAATTGATTTGTTTCTTGTATAAGCAACTAACGATATAGCTTTGTGTTTTTGTTTCTACTTTGAAGCCCCTCGAGCTCTCTCAAGTATTGGGAGCTTACATAAATACAAAAAAAAAGGATTGGGAGCTTCACATTTCACTTCAATGTTATAATGATGTGAAAGAAAATGCCACTCTTCTTCAAACATTTGTCCTAAAAATTAGAAAGAATACAAACTTGCTAACTAAGGGTTTTGTGTTGTATGCAGAAAACGCAAATTTTGTATTCTTTCATCCATATTCTACTCCAAACACATTTGTCAGGGCAATATTCTATTTGCAGAAGTGTCCGGTGTTAATGACATCCTCTTTTACATCATACCATTTAAGTGAGATTGTGCCATCTATTCTTTGGCTAATTTTGGGATCCAACACTTAAGAGGGGCTTTAAACTGTTATCAATCAAGCATCTCAACACTGAGCAAACAGATACTACAAATTGGTTCTTTCTATTGAAGAATATTACTGCCATTTTACCTCAAATGTATATTTCCTTTGTTAAGAAGAGCGTTTGATGCTATTCTAATTAAACAAGACAAAAATAAAAGAAATCCATTCCTCTCTAATTTCCATACGTCTGGGTCATTCGCTCTAAAGTTTGAGCAAAGTTATTTTCATGACAAAGTACTTCTATCCATGAAATTTCATCAAAACTAGGGAGGATGTGCCACTCAGGACTACTTCCCTTGAATGCCGTACTATTTGATTAATATCCGTTCTATTTCAAGGTGATGTTTCCATGCTCTGCTTTTAAATCTTGTTTGGTTTCTTTCTTCTTCTTTTTTTGCCACAGATGTCGAAGTTGTACCACCACAAGCTAGACAAGATTTTGATTCCGACTAACGCATTCTTTAAAGGTCCATTGCCTTAGGAAATTAAAACTTTTATGTCTTGTATCAAGACCCTTTTAAAGCAACATAATAACAATTGTTTCATAAATAAATGCCTCCTTATATTTTTTACAATTTTTTGAAAACCTCTCCAAGTTGCTCGTCTAATGGTGGACCCCGACCCTTACAATTCTCAGAGTTCCTCGGAATGATTGACCAAAGGATTAGTGATGTTATATCAAGAACGATCTCCGCTTAGGCAAGCTACGGTGCTTGCTAGCCAGCTCTGCAGGCATTATGTTTTGTACACAAACATAAACAATAACTTTTGTTATTAAATAGTGTGCTATGCATCTTTACTTGTTATTTATTGTGGTGAAATTTCACTAATGGCCCAATTTTAAAAAGAGAGCTATACCATGAGTCGAAGAAGGTCGTAATTGACTTGAATGCCTGTATAACGTGTCAACTAAATGCATGCTATAAAGAATTTCAAAGGTAAGAAAAAAAATGTTTCATATATCTAAGTGACTGAATGTTTTTCGTACTACCTTCTTCTCAATTTAAAGAAATATTGGAAGTGGTATATCAGAGTGAAGAAACTTGTGTTTTTCCCTTTACAAGCTCTGCTCTTTCTTACTTCACTTTCCAATTTCCTCTCTTGTTATATAAACATTTAGCGATTGCTTTACTTCACACATTCAAGCAATGTATACTATCCCTCCTAAAAAAAAACAGTTTGTAGATGTGTTAACAATATATATGGCGACGAAATGTATCAGCATCTCTGAAATGCCTAAGCATAAAAAATGTTGGCAATTTCTCTGAATTTTATTTGTTATTTTTTATGGAACATTGTTTACATTAATTGCCTAGTTTCTTGGTATGCAAATGGTGGACACTTTATTAATTTCTTTATATTTTTGTGCTGTACAAATGTAGAGGAATCTTTTCATAAGCAATCGTGTTCGTCTGCCAGAAAGTTCGTTTTGTTTTACTCGGGAAGTTGTGAGGATTGTTTATTATATTCGTACAATGAATTTCAGTATGTTATGTTGTGTTACGTGTAAGCGACAATTCATTTTATAACAGCTCCTGTCGTCCTAGCATTCATTGATAGTAGGCCTATATTGTGACACATTGAGATACCTTGAACTTGAAACTATGTTTACATCTTTTTTCGAATTCAAACGAAAATACAAAAGAAAGATGTACAATCATTGTATTCACATTTACAACAGTTTGTTTATTACACATAAAATAAAGTATGTTTTATCACAAAATCAGTTTATTTTCCTTGTTCTTTTGTTTTGGAGGGAGGGGGATGTATTCAGAGCAAATTCTAAGAAGCAAGATGGTGAACTTTTCATTAAAATGGGACAAATAAGTTGTTATCAAGTTTTGATAGTGATTAAAATGTACAAGATAATAGACATGACGAAATTAAATAACATGTCCCTCTTGCTTCAATATTGTAATTATACATATCTTCCAGAGGGATCTAAGTCGAGTTCTATAATGAACTTTTCTCAAATTCAGTCTAATTTTGATGAAATTGTTACTACCTTCATTTTGTGGATTTTGCTCTGTTTATTTATTTAATCCAATCTTAAACTACTTGGCTTTTCCTTGTCACGTTGTGATGCATGTGTTTGAATGATTGTACATGTCCGATGTAGTATGATCTTGACGATGTTCTTATGAACGGACGACTGATGTTGGTGTGAATATGTTTTTGAGTTGGTGTTGGTAATGTCAGAAGGATGTTGGCATGAACTGGAAAGGGGAGGTACAACGTCGGCACATGGTGGGATATGGGTTGGCATAACGTTGCTTCTACGTCTGCAAATGGTGGAGAAGAGGTTGGCATAACGTTGGTCTAGCATTGGCACATGGTGGAGGAGGGGTCGGCACTTGGTGGGAAAAGGGTTGGCATTATGTTAGGACAACGTCGGGGAGACGTCGGCACATAGTGTAAAAGGGGTTGGCATTACGTTGGTCCTACGTCAGGGAGACGTCGGCACATGGTGGAAAAGGGGTTGGCATTACGTTTGTCCTATGTCGGCATATGGTGGGATAGGGGTTGACATGACGTTGGTCATACGTCGGGGGGACGTTGGCCCGATGTTGGCTTAATGTCATTTCGTCGCTGTCGAGCCAACGTTGGCCCGCCGGCAAGAAAGCCGTTGGCCCAACATCACATTGGCGACGATGGCGCAACGTAACAGCCCACGACGTCGGCACATGGTGGGATAGGGGTTGGCATAACGTTGGTCCAATGTCGGAACTACGTCGGCACATGGTGGGATAGGGGTTGGAATAACGTTGGCCCTACGTCGTGGAGACGTCGGCACATGGTTGAAAAGAGGTTGGGATAACGTTGGGCCAATGTCGAGGAGACGTCGGCACATGGTGGGATAAGGGTTGGCATAACGTTTATCCAATGTCGGAACAACGTCGGCACATGGTGGGATAGGGGTTGGCATAACGTTGGTCATACGTCGGCACATGGTTAAAAAAGGGTTGGGACGACGTTGGTCCAATGTCGGAAAGACGTCGGCATACGGTGGAAAAGAGGTTGGCATAACGTTGGTTCAATGTCGGGAGGACATCGGCACATATGGTCGGATAGGGGTCGGCATAACGTTGGCCCGATGTTGGCTTAATGTCATTTTGTCACTGTCGGGCCAACGTTGGCCCGCCGGCAAGAAAGCCGTGGGCCCAACATCATGTTGGCGACGTTGGACCAACGTAACAGCTTACGTTGGCCCCACGTTGGCGTAACGTCGTATTGTTATCTGGGTACATATTTGTTCTAGATATTTATATAATTTCGTACAATCTTGGGGAGAAGAAATTCAAAAGTGAGTTTGGGATATATACGGTACACAGTGTAGTCTTATAGTTAGGCTATTGTTGGGCCATCTGTTACCGGTAATCCCTGAATCATAGGAAAATAAATTTCTCTGGCATTCAGCATAAAGAATGTACACTGACCAATATTTTATATCATTTTGTTTAAATCCATTCAGGGAGACCGAACGTGATATCCAAAAATGGAGTGCAGTATGGTTCTGAAGAACACCACAAAACACCCAATGTTCGGATGTCGGCCAAGAAGAAAACCCCTTTCTGGAATGAAGATAGATCGTAAGTCCAGTGCATTACTATTGTGTGTCACATTGACTAAACTATCGACACTATACTACAATAATTGCTTTCTAAACAAAAGATAAATACATGTAATTCCATGCCTATTTATTTACTTCATAGATTTGTTTTCCTTTATAATTTGTTATCATATCAATTTTTTTTTTTTATCATTTGTGTTAATCCAAGTTATATTAAAAATGAAATTGTAATATTTCACATGCACTAAACCTGTTGTTAATAATTAAAAAGAGATGATTATTATTTGAAAATTTGAAAAACAAAGATGTACTGAAGCTCTTTTTTTTTTTTTTTGGCACTCAGAAGAATAAAACTGTAGTTAGAAGTTATAGCATAAATACAGTTTAAACATTGTGCATATAAATTTGCCTGGGAATAATTAATAGGACCCAACTATGATAAGTATGGCTTCGAAACCTAGATATCGTAGCCATTTTTTAAATAATGAGATCAATATGTCTCTTGACAGTTCTGCTGAGGTGAGAAAGAAGGCGAGACAGATGACAGAGGCAGAATGGGATCAAGACCAATGGAAGAATATGAAGAAAGAGCAATTGAGAACAGACGTGGACACAAAGAAGAAGGTAAGCTCACAGTTCTAGCGATTTTCCCTTGATTATTGTTGGAACTGAGTATTTATTCAGTATATGTCTAGCACTCTCAGATGATTTTTGGACACTTTCTTCTGTATGTTTCTACATGTTTGCATACATACATGTGTATTGTTAGAAATAAGCCATTTCAACATTTGCAAATGAAAAACAAAGCATCTGTCTTAAAAAAGAAACACCAGGAATGTTTGAAATGAGTGAACATATTTAAGACATATATATATATTCCCATATTCCCAGAAAGTGACCAAACTTTAGACCTGATGGCTTAGTCCACTTAAAGTGCAATACAGAACCTTTTCATCCTGTACAAATCACCTTTATGTAACTCAATGAAGTATATGAAAAATTGTCTATATGGAATATACTTTTTATTTTAGTTATATACAGTAGTTACATATTTTAATTAAAAAATTGATACATAATTCAAGTAGTTTACTACTGTATATACATAAATTAGGAGATTAACCTTTAGCCTTCCATCAATCAGTAAATTAAGGTACATGTAAGTCAGGTTTAAGTTAATTAAGCCACATTTTTTGAGAATACTGGCCATGATACATTAAAGAGCAATATTAGTTATCCTTTGATTACGCTGTAATGATAATAATGATATGTGTAATAATTTCATGTTTAATATAATGATGAATTTCATACATGTATCCCACCGCTGGCACCACAAAGAGATTGTACACACTTTGAGTGCAAAATGGCAGTTGTCTACAATACATGTAATCTATTGGAGTGATAGCTGTGCTAGCGCTAATATCACTACACTAAGAATATATGTTATTAGAATATATAATTCTCCTTGTATAGGATCTTCAGATGCTGAGGGAGTATAAACCATTTGGAAGACCAGGAGCTGGAGCCCCACGAAGAGAACAAGAAAGCTATAGAACAAAGGCTGTACATAATGAACAACTTAACGATGGACCAGAAATTGTGAGCATATTATTTTTCTCATTGTAATTTTATTTTCAATTCTCTTTCTTGAGTTTTTATTGATATGTTCTTTTTTCCTTTTCCTAAAATAGCATTTTCATGATTTTATTTTCTTAATTTGTTCACCTTTGTTTGTGTTTCGTTGTGTTCTATGTTTACATCTTATGGCCCCTAGTAATTTTTTTTTGAGTTACAAGATGAACTGCTTAATTTTAATTTTTATGATTTGTATTTGCTTTTGCATGCCCTCTCTTTTTCTCACCCTTTCTAAATGTGTAATGTATTCTGTATTTCTTGCTTTTTTTGGATTAATGGATACAAAAAAGAAGAATAAATATACAAATAAACTGATATATCAGCAGTAAATCATACCATGTCAAATAAACCATTCACAATTTCTATCCAACACACTCTCTCTATTTCTTTTCATTTTTCTCAAACCTTTAAATTTTTTGATTTCTACAGCTTAAATTCCTTCAGTTTGGTAAGCCAGGCAACGGAGCACCGATCCGCACAGACTCTGGCAATGTGAAGACAAGCATCCGATCAAACATTGATATTAGGTTCAGAGATGGAGTGGGAATGAGAAGAGGGGTTGAGAACAACACGCGCTATACCAACGCCAAGGAGTTTGGAGACAAAGTGAACACAGAGTTAGGTAAGGAACAATTTATTGCAAGTGGTTCTATCCATAGGAGCTTTGATAATAAGTTCTTAAAACTACTTCTAAAATATCTTTAACTTGAATTTTTTTCAAGGCAATGTTGATAATAATCCAGTTTGTCTTGAAGGAAAATAAACTACAACATTAGTAGTAGTAGCCTACTAATAGTTGAATAATTCCGTAAAAATATCAATGACTTTCCTCAAAGTAATACAAATGTACCAATGTTTATCAATGAATATTTTCTGTATAGAACAATATGTATTGTCACCAAACTGCACGGTCTTATGAAGTAGAGACGTGTTCTTTTAAAGCAAGTATATATAAGCTTTTTAAGATAATCAAAAGTTGGATTGATTTAAGTATAACATGGAGAAAAGTTATATATGCAGTTTTATCAGACACTTTATTTAAAAGCTAATATACATGTACCAAAGAAGATGCTAAAGTAAGAATATATAGTTCATATTTTATGGAAATAATTCCTATTGTTTTTTTCCTTGTTAAAGGAGATTTACAAAAGAACCTTGAAGGTACTATTTAACATTATTATGCGTTCTTTTTTGCTTATTGCTGTGGGTGATCTGGTGGATGGCAATTTCTGGAAATTTCAAGCAAAATGACTCTCATTATTTGTGTTAAAAGGAAGAAACATGCCTTCTTTGTGTTACTTGTTTCTTTTTCTTTTGGTGAAGGTATTTAAAAGGAAGATGATGTGATTGTTATGAAGTTCATCTTTTCAGGAAATATTCTCATTTGGTTGTAGTCTTTCTTGGTCACTTTGATTTCAATATATATAAATTCATTTTTAAAACATTTTAGGAAACTCCTAATGCATGGTGTTTTTTTTCCTTTCTTTTTTTCTTATTTTTTACCATAACAAATGGAACAATGGGGTCTATTGTTTTGTCTTTGTATTTTTTCTACAATACTTACAAACCTTTTTACCACTACAAATGTTATATATATATATTTAATTTTCATAATTTTGATGTGCATTTGAATATTCAGGAAACATGGCATTAGAAAAGAGAACCGTAAAAGAAATGGAGAGACAGATTGAGAAAGCAGAAGAGAGGAAAACGGTAAGTCTGATTTGAAATGCATAATCGGAGATCAAGTAATCCTTTTGAGGCTAGTTATTTCTAAACTCATGTTTTCAAAATTCAATTTACTTATAATCCATTTAACATCCATTATTAATCAATTATGATCCCTTTTCCATCATGATTTTACTGCAGCAAATGCATTTGAAAAATTCCTATCCAAAAGTAATTTTTTTCCTTCTTTTTCTTAATCATTTACATATATATATATATATATATATATATATATATATATATATATATATATATATATATATATATATTTTTTTATATATATATATATACTGTATATATAAACATACATGTTCATGTTTAATTTCATGTTATCACTGTAACATCTTCACTTGGTGTTGTACCACTCAAACTTGAATTACTGGATAGCAGATCATGGTGGTTGTCTTTTATGACTTGATAGCATTAACTTTTTTTTAATGTAAACCTTCATATATAATCATATTTCTAACTTATATTGTATATGATTTTCAATTGATTCAAAACACTTGTACTATGAAGATAGGCAAAGTAAAACTCATTTACTATTATCATTTTGATATTGACAGTGGGACTACAACCCCTATGGAAAATCTGGTGCAGGTGCTCCAATTAAGACCGACTCAGGTAAGTCAATATTTGATTGTGAGGAGGCAAACACCAATAATTGATTCAATTAAAGAGTAAATCACTAGCAATTTACTGATATCAAGGTTGCTGGCTCTGTCTTTATACTGGATGAAAAGTATAGTTTTGTATTGTTATTTTGAATATAACTTTCTATTTGTCTTTGATGATAAAAGTAAAAAGACATACATTCAGCATACATGTGTGATATAAAAACAAAGCATTAAAAAGGGTAAACATGTTATGTTCAAATATGTATTTTATTCTTGTACATGAGGAAGTAGTTTCATATAAATCAAATTCCACACTTGACAAGAGTCTGTCATTTGAAACTGCTATAAAAGGCTTATTTTACCTATTTTATTATGCAGTTGTACACTACCCTTCACTTATATGTCTGTTGACAAATGCAGAAATATAGAAGCTGCCATTTGCTTGATACCTTTACTTTTTGTTCAATCTTCATAAAAGTGGAAAACAAAATTAAGCAGTGGTTGGTCAGGAAGATACTAGATAGTCATAATATTTACTTGACGGTGGTCTAAGTGGTTA
Source organism: Strongylocentrotus purpuratus (assembly GCF_000002235.5). NCBI lineage: Eukaryota > Metazoa > Echinodermata > Echinoidea > Camarodonta > Strongylocentrotidae > Strongylocentrotus > Strongylocentrotus purpuratus. The sequence continues at coordinate 9,922,674 of NW_022145612.1, read as the reverse complement.
TGGAATGCGGCAAGTTAGATAGAACCTGGGGTGAAGCTAGCTACAGAAAATCAATATCTGTGGTTAGGTAAACAGAATCGTAACAATGAAAGATCCTGGGATATTGATTAATTGTGCAGCGAATTGGCATCTTTCCGGAGTCGTAAATAATAGATTGCCAGATGTAAATACCACTTGGCATTTAAAACACATAAGACATTAAGTCATGTTCGAATGATTGCACATTGAATTGCAATCATGCTTATCAGTTTAGATGAGCTCATTAAGAAACAATGCACTGATTACATTACAATATGTTGTATATGTAATCAATATCATCTAGAAAAAAGACATTTATCAAGAAAGTTTGTTGAAGTTAGTAGAATATACATAGATTTTTATTAGAGTTTTCATACCATAGTTACGTTTCATTGTGCTTACTTGGAAGCGTTACACCAATTAACTTCAGTTTTGTTTTGTTATTCTTAAACTTGAAAAATAATGAAAAAATACTTTTAATTAACATACAATATGATGAAAATGTTCTTTAATGAATTACAATCCAGTAAAAATATATATTTAGGGTCCCAGTTGAAAAAAGGGGGAGGGGTTAAGATGTAATGGGGGTATTTGAAGATCAAGAAATAGATAGGGTGAGTCTGTTATTAATATTTAAAAATCTTATGTGAAAGATTGTCTCCTACATTCAAATTATTGAGAGATATAATGGTGCCTGATATTAAGATTTTGTTTACTAGATTAAACCATCCAACGTTTTAGATTTTTAATAATAATAAGTACATGATTATATTCCTTTATTTCATTAGGTAACCTTATGACTGGGAGAGCCAGGACTCTTGCCAAAGACCCACTGGAACTAAAACAGATTGAAGAAAAACCCTACATGAAGAAACTTGGTAAGTCATGTATTAAAAAGATCTATCTTTGGTCTGTTGCATCTCTAAAGGATATTGTCTGCTGAGCGCTAGAAGGGCTTTGATGCATATATTTTAACACAGAGTTAATATCCTTCTGGCTCTCAACTGATAACGTGTTAAGCTAAAGAGAGTCCCAATGTATACTTTTTAAAATACATATACTGTAGCAAAAATTATAAGATGTATCATTTCAGTAAGTACCAAGTTTGTTAAACCTCATTTGAACACAGTAAAAAAAGAAATATAATGAGTTTTTGTTTAGTGGTACTATATTTATTGAAAGTGACTTAAAACATCTTTTAATTTTCTATAGTAATGATTAACTTCCTCCATTTTCCACCATTTTCCCCATCTCTCATTCAACAGCACCAGGAGAAGGAAATGTAAGTACATGTTGTATTTCGAGCATTTTTTTTTTTTTTTTTGAAGAGCATAATCGTTATATAAAATAGTATTAGGGATATTTTTGTAATTTATCATTCTACCTCCACACCACCGGCTTGAAGCTGTATTTCAATGTTTAATTTAGAAGAAACAGTATCTGCAGAATGTTTGCAAAAAGTCAAACTTATGATCAGAATGTTTATGATACAACCAAAACAACAATTCCAAATGGAATCATACAAAGCATACACATTTGCATCAATCACGTATGATATCACCATACGTTTGACAGCTTTAGGGATAAAGTTTCTATTTTATTTAGAAATTAAATATCACAAATCTTGATTCCCATCATCCTATTTGAGCCAGTTTTAGATTAAGAAAATATATTTGCCGTGCATACATGTTCTCCAAATAACTATATTCTTGATGATTTTCTCCATAGACTGTAGTTTACAACCCATGGGGGAAAGGGCAGGGGGCTCCAGAGAGGGATGCATTGGGAAACTCCAAGAAGCTGACCTGGGGTGATGCCAATACCGCTCCAGAAAACTTTGTACCCGTCAGCACGGTAAGAATCAACAAATCATTTGAAGATTAAAGATTATATTGTTTCATTTACTGTGCAAACAAAGTTCATCAGATATTATGTGATTCTTAATGAGATAAATTGTGTACACGTATGTAGTCAGGAAATTATAGATTATGTGGCTTAATCAGAAAGACAATAGCTTATTTCAGTTATTTATTTGTACTCTGATATACTGATGATGTTTGTATATGTATAATGCAAACAAGAATGATTATTTCAATTTTTCTATATTCCTTTAGCTTTTGTTTATAGTTAATATATTATTGTCTGTATAAATTTTTGTGCCTGAAAAATATTGTATGATTTTTTAAAACTTTATTTCCTACTGGATTGCATGTACTTGAAATTGTCACTTGTTAAATCTCTAATCATTAATGATTAACTAAAAGGAACTCGTAAAATCATGATGTAAGTTAATTAATGATATTCTTTATCTCTCTTTCTCAAAATAAATTGTTAGGGAGTTGCCATGGAAACCAAACCATTTGGAGGTGGGGGTCATCAGATTGACGAGAAGGGAGAGAAGAAAACTCGTTTCCATCAAACTCTTCAAAATTCTTCAAATCCAGGAGGTAAGGATTAATTTGCCAATATTCCTCTTGCAGAAATCTTTAAATACTGCATACTTTGGTTCCTTTTGTAGGAAGAATTTGTTCATTTCTTGTTGTTTTACTTATTTGGCAACGTAAAAGCTGTGAAAAGTATTATATTTTGATGGGGTAATACATGTATATTTTTGCTTTAAGTTTATTATTCCAAATGTATGTTGGTTTATAAATGGAATCTATTCTTTCTTCTACAAATGTTATTTTGCAGTATTGTATCTTCCGGTCTTTTCAATGCATTTTCTCAGTACAGAGAAATACATCATTGATGCATTCAGTTTTTACAACATTGCTTCTTTCTTTTATTTCAAATTGCTCTCTCATTCTTCTCAAAATCCTTTGTTATAGAAATTTAAATTCAGCATTTACATCTGTTGTCTAATTATTTATTTTTTCATAAAATTTCCTTGATGATTGCCTTCAATATTTCAAATTTTGCTTTGGTACTTTTCCTCTATGTGTAATTTTCTGTTTTTGTCCCCTTTTATTACCAAACCTTACCAACCATTCCATCACCTATGCTATTCATAGGAAGTTTACGTGGCCCTCTTCGTCAGACAGGTACCCTTGCGTTTGCCTGTAGTGATTGTGTGCTTGCTTGGAAATTGCACTATAAATGTTACCCCATCTTGCTCTTGATTTTTTAAAGCTTTTGCTTTTGTATTTACTCACAATTGCTTGTAAATAGTGTTTCTTTTCCATATTGCACTTTGTAGTTAATTTGTTTGGATAAAATGTAGGATAATTGTGCTGTGGCCCTTACTCTATTGTTTCTCCTCATTCTCTTTTGAATACTCACTATCTCTCTCCCTCTCTCCCTATCTCCTTCTCTCTCTCTCTCTCTCTCTCTCTCTCTCTCCGTCTGTCTGTTTGTCTCTGTCTCTCTCTCTCTCTCATGGCTCATATTTTGTATATCTCTTGCTCCTTTTTTTGTCATTTCATTATCTCTGCTATTTGATATCTCTGTGTCTATTTATCCCACTTTCTGTCTTTCTCTTTCTATCTTCATCTCTTTCTGTGTTTCTGTCTGTCTGTGTGTCTCTCTTGTATCTGTACCTTCTGCTCTGTGTGTGCGTCAATCACCTAATCATCACACATCGGGTGCAGGTCTCTATAGGTCCCATGTATTTTTGACTGAAGGGACCTCACTAAAAGCAAAGGGTAAAAAGGGCAAAAAATCAAAGTATACAGTAAATTGTATACAGAAGAATTTTAGCTTATGATTCTTGTAGTAGCTGAATGTGGTAATGCTATTAAAGACAAAAAAAGTAGTTTAGGGATGGCTTTATGTTCTTCTTTGCCTGTTTTTGCTGGTAATTTTGATAGAAAAGGCTATAATTGTAAATATGGACACACTTGTTGATGCGTTATATTGTTCTTTTTCAATGTTCTAATAGATAGACTGTATTAACACTGTTTGAATGTGCACATTTGTTAATGTCTATATATTGTTTGTTTGGAGCTACAGAGGCCTTAACTCATCATTTTACACAGTAATGTCCTTGTGGCCTTATCTGACAATATGTTTCCCATTTGTGTGGTTATTATAGCTTCAATATAATTTTTTTTTTCCAATTTTGCTGCAACATTTTTGCATGTCAAATTGTCAGAAAAAAAAGTAGTTTGCAATTATTTACACTTTGTAGTGTCTGTCAAATTATGAGTGATTGAACTTTTGGTGCTTTGATAAATAATTTATTGAGTTCTCATATATTTTTAGGTTAGCTTGAATTTATAGATAGCTTGAATTGTAGATGTATTCATGCCATGTAAAATTGTTTGGCTCATTTTACTATAAAAATGAATGACAAAACATCAGATGAGATCATTAATATATACAATATACAAGAGCGGACCAAGGAGAGATCCCTTATGAACGCCGCATGTGACATTCTACCCTGAATAAAAATTTCTTAGACTGAGATTGACCTAGTTATTATATTCCTTACAGAGGTCATCATCGAGGATGGGGCAAAGAAAGATCCCAGTGAGCCATGGGGTCGACCAGGAGGGGGCGCACCCCTGTTCTTACCCAACGGTAGCGTGAATGCTACTAACAGGGGTAAAGCCGTCATGGACATGATGGGGATTGACCCGCCCAAAAGAGAGGAGGTCAAGGCCAAGCAGGAATACCTCAAAACACTCAGTAAGACATGGTCCACAGCAATTACTCTTGTACTTTTCTATAAATGAACCACTTGTTATGTAATTTGATCACCCGTTTTCTATATTTTGTTTATTAAAGGAAAATCCAACCTTAGTAGATAACTACTCTGAAAGAAAACAGAGAAGCAGAGTGGTGAAAATTTGAACGAAATTAGACAAACAATTCAACCAACTACGTGCATGAATCTGTCTAGATATAATAATTCATTTATTGATTTATTTCTGAAATTTATACAGGGTGGCACATATCACCAAATTGGTGGTCTTAATTCCATGAGGCCCAATATTGAATAGTACCTTTAAGCAGTGAGTCTCTGTATTTTCTCTCTCCATTGATAACTCTGCTGCATTATCTATTACTAGATAATTACTTACCTCATCCCCTCATCCCTCCCTTTGTTTTCAGAAACTGAGATTGATTACCAGAAGAGCCAGAGACAGCGTGAAGCTAAGGAAGTGATGAAACCAGGAGGTGAGACGGTTAACTGGATCAGAAGCAAAGAGGTTGGATACCGCAGCAGAGACCCAACTACAGGAACAGTTCTACCGGTCCACCACAAGGCTACATCCGATATCACCAGACATGTAAGTTGGCCTAGCTTCAAAGTTGTTTCACTCCACTGCATGTGAGGATATCATCTTGTGACAGTCATAAGGGCATCATTTGACATAGAGTTAAGAATGCACTTATGAGATGCAGGTTCAGGTTTTTATTTGGGGAAAGCAGTTCTTCAATGAAGTGAACAATATAAAAAAATTAACAATATCCAAGCGATTCCAAAGCGATATTGGAAATTAATACAGTTTCATATTAATAGCATTACAGGTATTTTGTTTATTATGTTGTATTATGTTGTACTTTGTTGTATTATGTTGTATTATGTTGTATATTATGATGCCCTGTCAAAAATACCAGAGCAGTGCATGCAGAAGGAAAACATTTAGAACTGCAACCTACATGTATTTGGTCAAGATCTAAACACATTGTACGTGGCAATCAGACTCAGTCAGCAATTGGCCTGTTGTGCGACTCCTTCTGCACATTATTAAAGAAAGAGTTTTGCTTTAATTTTGCCTGTCAATTTGTTGGTTTCTCAATGTCTCTTCATTTGGCTCCTTTCATCATCGCCTCAACAAATTCTTTTTAGTTTTTAACTGTTTAACTTTTCAATACTTTTAAAGTGGAAATAGAAATGGAAGAAGTGAAATAGAAACAGAAATGTAAATTTAATATTATCAAATCAAATCAAATCCTATCAAATGATTTGTCTTGGAACAGGTGATGGACATTAGAAGACCAACTCTAGATGTACAGGACTATCGTACAGACTTGGTCCATCAGGCTGAGCAGAGGATACGTCAGAAGGACCTAGAACGAGAGGTTTCTAGGCAAGAGGTTTCACAGGTTAGTCTCAATATATCTCTTTGACATCAAGACACCCATCTGGTAGATTTATACTAGTGTGTTTCATTTTGGGACTGGGTTGGTATCTATTCTGGGGGGTGTTTCACATAGATCCTAAGTTGGACTTAACACTTATGGAAAGCCGCTATCATCTCTGAAAATATTAATGTATGCAGCTCTGTTACTGTGTTTTATGGAGGTTGACACTGAATTGTAACAAAATGCTAATATACAAATAACGCACGGCCCAGAGTGCAATAGCGGTGAATGCAGTATGCGCGAGGTTTCTTTAGATTGATGCCGCTCTGTGCAATGAGCCGCTTGTGGCAAGTTGACAGTGAGCACCATCTGAAGAAACCTAGCGTACACTGCATTTACGTTTCGCACAACAGGGTCAAGTGCGTTATTTGTTTTATAAAATAGCGACACAAATGCAAAACAAACAAAAGTTTAGATCTTAAGTATTAAGTTAGAGTCTACGAGAGTTAGATCTAGAGTTATGTTGGTTCTACTAGAGTAAGACCTTGCAGGCTTACCAAAAAGTTCACGGGATTCATTGCCTTGATTAAAAATAAAATCCATAGGGGGTCTAGAGACGAGTCTACATCAGACAGCTGAAATTCCTGGCTTCATTATAAAATCCCAAAGTCAAAACAGGCCTCAATCCAAGGCAAAAGTAAAATAAAAATTTGCTTTCTAATAATACCCCGCTCTAGCTAGCTAGCTAAGCTACGCGTACACTGCGCTCGGGATTATGGTGTAGCGTACAATATTAGCTACGAGTAGCCTATACAATTAATGCACTCGAGGCCAAGGGAGCGTACTACACGTACGCGCGCGTACTGGATATCCATGGTAACGTGTATTGTAACTTTTTTTGCGCTTTTTTTTGCAAAATCGTGCTTGCATCAAAAATTCGTACATGTCATGTGACGCGTATTGACCAATCACGATGCTTAAAATACTAGAGCCATTTTATAATAGTGGCTGTTGCACGCAAGATGCCATCATTACCTGTTATTACCTGCAATGTTAGCTCTTTCCGATTAAGACAATTGATGATATTGTCCTTTTGTACATGTATGAAGAAAAACAAAGGAATACATCCATATGAAAATTTAACAATCTTAAATTGTCATGAGCAAACTTATCACATGTATAGTAAGTGTTATGGACTGCAGGTCTGATCTTTCATCAAGGCATGCTTTACTTGATATATAAGTGGAAATTATCTTGTCTTTCTCACATGTAGCATCATCAGACCTTCAAGCAGCAATGGGGCAGACCTGGCAATGGCGCCCCCTATGATCCAGCGATGAAGAGGCATGCTCTCGATCCGGACACATTAAAACAGGTATAAGAAAGCAAAAAATTAAAGATCACCATTTGATATTGAGTATGAAATTTAAAAAGGCCAGCATTCATGAAAAGCTCATTATTAGACAAAGATGTGTACATATATATATTGTATAAAAGTGGAATTTGTTTACAGCGTTTGGCAATGGCCATTCTTTAGATAGACATGTGAATACAACAGCCATATAGTCTTGAATTGAAAATGAGCAGCAAGTATTGAATAGTTGAGCAGGCATTTTTACACTGTCTATAAGTATCAACTTGTGTAGATTGATAAGATCTTTTTACAGCTAATTAAGGTATGCAGATGAAAAGAGTGATTTTGGAAAGATTTATATTAATACAATTTGAAATTAGGCTTATATAAGAGAGGAGTACCTTACGTAGAACCACATGTTTGCATGATCTTTGGCATTTGAGATGACATTTTTACCCTTATTTTGTTTTCTTCATTTTATTTGCTACCCTTTATTGCATGAATTCCTCAGACCCTTCATGTCCTTTCCTTATTTATCTTCATTGTCTTTAACCATATATATCATTTCTTCTTTGCATGCCCTCCTTCTCTCCACTCACACAATATATAATACACACTTATATTGCATGGAATTTACACATGCTTTGCATATAATTTGCATATATTGATCTGTTTTCATATATCTAAATCCAAAACTCGATTGAACCTATACTCTAATATAATTATCAAATCAAATGTGCCATCCTCATACATCATTCAATTCATAATTGATGTATTCCCTCTGAAATATTGCTGCTCACACATATGCACACCCACACCAAAATAATACAATTCAAATCTTCACACTCTATTCTTTAACACTTCACTACATTCATAATCACTCAAATTTACCCTGACATAATTCCACATGATCAAACTACATCCACATACATCTAAACAAACCGTCATCGTCATCGACACCACCTATAGACGAGAAGGGTACCTGAGCCAGCCATGCCCTGGGTCCGTACCAAGGCCCTGGAGAGCAGGTTCCGAGACCCTAACTACCAGCCTACTGTGCCCCGCCAACAGCCCATGGTACTGGAATCTACTGGAGTTGCGGTGTGTATGCAGTGCAGTAGTTCTTGACCTGCCCCTATTCTTCCTTATCTTTTCACTTGACTTAATGTGACAGTGCATGTTATGACCTAACTGCAATTGGGTTTTGAAAGAAATCAAATTAGGATTAGATGAAGAATTTCATGAAATGTGAATTTATGCCATTAAGGTCTTGAATTGCTGTGTGAATAGTAGTATTGAAATTGAAGGGTGTTGTGATACTCCCATTCTTGTGACATATTGTTACACTTTGATCAGCAGATATTGTCACATGAATTATAGTATAAAATTGCAGGATATTGTGAGTTATGCAGACGGAGATAAGGCATGATTATCTGGAAAGATTAGTGACATTATACTAGGTTCACAGCTGGTCACCGACTGGTTGCCAATGTTGCCCTTTCTCTGAGTGAATGGCTTAGAAAATAATAGAAAATTGATGCTAATATGCTTGTGACCTTTTTGTACCTCCAATGGACAGACACAGTTTGCATTTTTGAAATTTCATACCTTATCCTCTTGCAATTTCTTTCAAAATCCAGTGTAGTTGGGTCATAAGGTGTATAGTAGCCTTGTGACTGAAGAACCTTGTAGATAGACCTTGTCATGATGATCTGTATATTTGTATACATGTATATATATATTTAATAGAAGTATATTTATAGTTCTTCACTTATGTTGTAACCTTTGTTGGTAGTTTAGATTTTGACATGGTTTTTAATCCTTGTAACTTCTGTGAACACACTCTCTGATCTAATGTGTGCTCATGATTTTTTTTTCATTTTCTGTCATCTATGTCTCTCCAAGTTAGTATTTAGCATGATAAATCTCTTGATTACTCAAGTTTTGTGCTAGATTGCTATTCGTAGTACGGGATTTGGATTTTGCAGTGCTATGACTAGTGAAGCATGGCTGTACATTTCATTTGCTAACTGGTATGTTTCATTATGACATAATTGATAATCATATTGAAATGGTTACTACACACTGTATATAAGATACATATATTGTTAAGGTAATTTGATAAGAGTTTATCAGATAATCTAGTATCTTATCTGCTCTACACTATTTTTAATGTACTTATATCTCTTTTATTTTCTCTAGAAGTCATTGGTTTCTAAAATGTACTGCAGTTACAAATTGATTACTGGTATATAAGAATATTGTATGTGCTAGATACCAATTCTCATTAATTTATTTTAAACCGCTGTATTTGTTTCTTTTTTCTATTTCCTGTCACAGAATGGACCATATCAACTCAGGGCACCATGGGGAGCTTACTCTGTCTAGACCTTACTCTCAACGAAAGAGTGCCAAAAAGAAAAAAAAAGAAAAAAAATGAAATATTGAAAATTAAAAAAAAGAAGAAAAAGAATATGCTTCCTAAAAACAATACTGTACATTCCAACAAGCTTTTTACACAGTTGTAAATTTGGACAATATTTGTTTTTAAAGTTGCTAAGCAGGATCAGTTCCATTGATTATTCTGATTTGAATGAATTAGTCAATCCATTAATCATTGATGTATTTACACTATTATTTTTCTTTTATACCGGAAATGTGATGATAGACTTTTTCTTTTTTTTCCAGGAAAGATTAAGATCAAATAGTACTTGAAATTGTACCAATTATTTAAAGATAAATTACCAGCTGGTGTATTATAGTACACACAAATATATTGCTTTGTATAAATTATTTGTATATAACTTGTAAATATATATTGTAAATATGAACAAGGCAATCTGTGTCTTCTATTTGTTTCTGCATGTATATATGGTACAGTTTTTCAAGACATAAATGATATCTTCCAATATGCCACATAATGCTGTACAATAAGAGGGTCTAATTGTCATTGTTGAATGCAACATACATTTTGGTAAAGGTAACATTTAAGATTGGCTATGTGAGCCAAAAATACTTGATCTTATGCAAATTGAGTATCCATGGAAATAGATGTGTGCTTAATGCAACAGGGTCTTCATATTATGTGTGCTTGAAAAAAAATAATGATTATTTAGTTATGAACATTATATATTTATAAACATTATATAGTTATGCATATGATAGAATCAAGGGAAATCACTATTTTTAGTTGATTCTTTTTAATTAAATGATTAGGAGTAGATTACATTTTTAATCATGTTTAGTACCATATATTAGACATGTATTTTTATGTCACAAGACTGCAAATCCTATGCAAGTATGTTTGTTTCGTTGGTAAAAAAAGATGCGATAGTTGTGTATTTGTGATGTATGCTGTATATTGCCTGTTTAAAGAGGTTTTGTAATGTTAGCAATAGTTTTGCTGAAATATGTTGTCACTTGTCTTGCATCTTAATGTTTGTTTGCTTGCATTGTTTTAATATGCTCTTTACACGAAACAGTCTTTCAGGGATATAGCAAGTATGATTAGAAGAGTGATTAGATTTGATGACTTGCCAGCACTTTCAAATGGTATAGATTAATTATGAATACTGATTAACAGATCAATGTGCTATACATCTTTTATGTAGCAATGGTTTGTTATGTAATAAGTTTATTGAACAAATCATGGTGGATGTCATTATAAAAATTGCATATGGTTATTTGAGCAAAATAGAGAGGCAAGTATTGTGCTGCTTTTTCCAATGTTAAACAATACAAAAGCTTAATTTTCTTTTATTCACAAATAAGCCAGTGAATTGGCTTGCAATAACCAAAAACTAAAGTTGCATGAACATTATAATTTGGACAAATATCTGGAAAGAATTCACAATTGACAAATCATTCAATTTCAATGTTTTTCAGATAATAGTTTGATTTGAGGTAAATCTGTGCAATAGCAAATACATTTTGGCCTGAGATTTCTTTTCTATAATGCAAGTACCAGCTTGTATCCTTTCTAGAAAATCTGAGTAAACTAAGAAAGATTTTAAAGCTTTTTGCACATTTCCTTTTTAATATTCAAGCTTTCACTATCATCGAACATTGGATACTTGTATACTGATACAACTTTGTTCTTAAACTTAAAAATTTATATATTGAGAATATTTCTCCAAAATATTTGTAAGATGTGCAGTATGGTTTTGTATTTGTTTTCATTCAAATTATGTGCTGTAATTATAACTGTTTTTTAAAATGTAAATATAGGAAATTATATATAATACTTGCATCTGTTAAATTTATGCAATAAATATTTCCGTACATGTATATCTTTTTCTTGTTCAACCTTTTTATCATTTATTGTCTTTTGACTTGTTATTCTCTATTTATTTATTTTTAGGTAAACCAGCCTTAGTTAAGGTCCATGATTTGTGATATGTGTTTTGGGATAATGATGAATGGTAAATCATTTGGCTTTACAAATAGAAATCTTATTGATGTTCCTGTTGGTGTTTATGTCGTTGCAAAAATATGATTTCTGCAGGGGCGTGTTCTACTCAAACAGATTAAATTTGATTATTTAAGACATGTATTATTCATTTACTTCACCAACAATTCATAACATGAGCATAGCAGTGGTATTCATTTTTTTAAAGCCACTATGTAAATACTTTTTTTTATGCAAGCTGGTCAAGTAAGTCAAAACCTCCAAAGTGTGAGGGACATGAAATATTTTATTAAACCAAAGAGCTTAGACCCAGCCTCCTTGATTAAATTAAGCATCTTCTAATGTACCTCAGTAAACTGACAAAGAAAGAAGTAAATCAACGCTCCTCATAAAGACTTTGATCTTACAATATACTCTGGTATTGAATGTGGTACATGTCGATCTCTACCTTCAATGCTCAAAGATGTCTAGGTAGTGAGAATGAAATAGAAATCATTTGAAGTTGCATTTATTTACAACTGAACTCTTTCTGCAATTTGCTCCAGCCTGTCAAAAACGGGGGTATTTTTTTTCATTCTACTTTCACCCAGCCCTACCCCTTCCCTAAACAAAAGTAAAAGGAGTAAGATTACAAATTTCACACATACTGTATTACACATGCTTTCAATTACACAATACATATAATATCAAACCAAAAGTAATCACACCTTTTATAACAGAAGCAACATTTGAAATGCAATCATTCCATGTTTCACATGTTTATTCATTGGGAATATAATCACTCAACCAGAAACAAGAACCTGCAATAAATACTATTTATTACGACTAATCAATACAACAATAGGAACAATAGACTACTTGAATGCTTTGTGTATACCTTCATACAATGCACAATGTCCACATGTTCATGATGTATTATCAGATCTAGGGTGGTGCATGTACTCCTAACAAATGTGGAATATATGTTGATTTATTAATAATGAAGTGCCTTTCCATTGCAAAGAGCGTTGCATATTCTGTACTTTGGCAAGATACTAGCAGTGATATAGACATGCACATGTACAGAAGATCCACATGAAATCGACATTCATGGTAGTGGCATTGATTTGAAATCCACAATTAAGTAAGATGAGCACGCTTCATTGGTACTTTATTATTAACTATGTATGGAGTAGCACAAAAAGGTGTGGAAAAAGTAAAATGGTTGAATATTAAAGCTGTATTGCAGAGGCAGATTCATACTAGAATTCAGAGTTGGCACATAACACTACTGCCTTTAATAATTGGGCTAAATAGCATCAAAATGATCATTCTGATAAATTCCGAAGTATATCAGGTAAAACAATGCAACATTTTATGGGAACAGTTGACCCGCTTGGCTACTATAACATTAGAAATGGTCATTCTAATAAGTCAGATTAATTTTTGAGTATAACATGTACAACTAACTAAGTTTCATGAGAACATTTTTAATTTGTAATGGTTTTTTTCTTCCATCGTTGACAATTCATTATTTACCAGGTACTCTTATTTTAAATTTCACAAAGAATATGAGCTATATCTTAAAGTCAGATGCACAATGTACATAAATAACATATGAACAATTAAGCAGGAGTTGCTGGTGCTGGCTAATTAGTGATACAAAAAACAACAATTTTTTTTTTTAATGAATAAATAAATATATTTCATATCGTACTTGCAGCACCTTTGAACAGAAAAATACAACATAAACTGATACACTGTCCGATTATAATTAAGTTGCAACCCTATAACAAAATCACATTATGATTAAAGTTTTTTAAGCCAAAGAATCTTCAGTTTCTAGAATTTTCCCCGGCCCCCACCCCCACTCTTAGAACGGAGGGACCGCATTCACGTTCCCAAAATGTCCGGTAACGGGGTACTTTTCAAGCAACAAAGTCCATCTCGGAATACACAAAATAATCGGCCCGTATTGACTTAACACACCCCGGACTTGGGGGTGTTTTTTAGGGAAGGGAACATGCATACGCGTACCCTAAATAACACCAAGTGGGGGAGAGCGTATTCAATTTTACACTTTTCAAAGATATAGGAAAGAAAAACAAATGTATGAAAAATCTGTGCTGAGAACAAATGCAAACTTTGAAATAGATTAAACATGACTACATGTGACTGGCTAGAATAACAGGTTTTGTTGCATTTTACTTAACTTATAACTGTTTTCCAATTTCTATAGAGGATATTGAGCATGTCGTTGAAAGGCATGATAAGTTATAAGTGCTTCAATATTTGTTAAGACCCCTTGTGCCGATCGTTAATTTTACTTTCTTATGATTGAAGTGTGCGTTGTAATTTTTACTTATACATGTGTATTTATTCAACAAATGTCTTCTAATCTACATATACTTCAAATAAAGCTGGTGTTCACCTATTATTCAATACTGGTAGAATGTCTATGAGAGTCATCCAAACAGTTGCTATGTATTTTACAATGCTTTGCACACATCACATTAAAGCCTCATATACTATGTCATAGAGTGATAATAATTTTTGTTTAAACATTTCCTATCCAGTACGGAAACATCGATTGTTGGTGCATAACTCGTCTCTTTTCGTTTTTCAAAATGTCATTTTATGGGATTACAACTCACGGTGGTTTGGTACAAGCAGATTAGATAAGACAAATAACATTACTTTATCTCATTAGCTAGTGCAGCTATATGAACACGAACAATAGGACATACGATTATCAATACAGCAACTCGACTCGCTTTGAGCTGCAAAAGTACACTGAAGATATTTCTCATAACTAGGGCAGCCAAAGTTATAACTAATCAATTGCAAAAACATAAGTACCACAATGTTAATTACCCTCTTCACACTGCACAATATGTAAAACAAATATTTATTGACTATACACAAATAAAATACAAAAATCATCAAAAACATTTTTCTTACTCAAGAAAATACAAAATATGGGCAATTTAATTTCTTTAAATATTAAATTTTATATTCCAAGTTTGTTAACTTGTTTAATTTCATTGCAATAGACTGACTCGTTCGAACAGTTCCCTAACACCTACATCATGCACAGTAACGAGCACTATGACATTATACACAAATGGCATCCATGACATATTAACATTCCTTTGTATCACAAGAAACAAATGTTCACAATTTTATTACGCAGTATAAAAACACTCAGAAGGCAAGCCTCCTACACATTTAATAGCTGGAATTCTGAACCAATTTGAAATGTGGCAGTTCTATATAGTTCTTGCTGGGGGATTCTGTTTTGCATAGTATAATCCACTCATGCAATTAGCTTACAGTGGTATCCTCAAGCTTTTGGGTCGTCTCTTCAATGGTTTTGGATTCGGTTGTTCCGGAGTCCTTGGGTGGACTCGGGCTGTCTTCTTTGTCCTCAGTACCTGAATTTAATATATATCAAAGAATGTTAAAGAATTTTGAGAGTACCTAGCTACGAAAACAGTGTAATGTTTTATTCAAGCTCAAGCACAACAGATTATGTATGTAATAAGGAAACGGAAGAATATTTGTCTGCAGCCAGAAAGGTGTTAACTCATAATAATATAATATATCTGTAAAGTGCTCAGACACATTGTTGCATCGATGTATTGGGTGCTATATAACAGTGAAATATTATTATATACTTACGATATAATATCCTTCTGGCTCTGAACAGAGATAGAAAGTACTTTTATTCAATCTATTAGGATACAATAATCTAGTTTGCTTTAAAATTAAGATTGATACCTTTCAATCCCTGAACACTATATAAATAACCCAAAGCAGGTTGTTGTATTAAAAAAATGTTTTTTATACATAAATAGTCTGCAAAGGTTGCTGAAACTACACATCCCTCACCCTGTTTTCATAATTTGATGATGAATTTGACAATTTTATAAAGCCTGCTACTACTACTACTAATACAAACTTACCATTTGTTATTGTCTCTTTCTGTGCTTCTTTCTGTTCCTCTTCCAATCTTTTCTCTTCTTCTTCCAACCTTGTCTTTTCCTCTTCCAACTTCTTCTTTTCCTCTTCCAATTTGTGTCTTACATTCTCCTTCTGTATAAACTCCTGTCTTTCTTTATGTTCCTCTGCTATTCTCTTGCACTGCTTCTTATGTGTGAACCATTCCAGCTTCTGGCAGACTGCATCACAGTAGTTCACCTGGAAAATCAAAGGCAAGTGGAGCAAGTCGAAATATAAGATTAGTGATTGACTTCTTTTGTTTTTAAAGCACAAGCTGTGGCACAAAAGATCAGGGCTAATATTTATAAAACCTGACCAGGCATAGTTATCAATTATTATTATTATATATGCAATTACGTGGATTTGACAAATAGCTCAGTAATAGTTTATGAATGTAGGCTCTAATAAATCGAGTGATGACCTTAGAGTAGGAAATTTTGACATCTTCAGCTTAAATAACATTGTGATAATTACAAATGTATTCTGCCTTTCATCAAGACATAATCTATGCATTACTGGGAAATTTGTCTCTCAAAGCCATTATAGGCTTTAAAAAAAGTTATCCTTTACATTTTATGTAATTTGTAAAGTGAAATTTTTTATACATTGCCGATGATATTGATTACTCTGTATTTTCTTTGTTTTGTTGTATGAATGTATATTTGCTTTGATTGCTTGTTTATGAAAATGAAATGAATACCGTATGCATTTGACACTTTTTATTTTATATTTTTTATTTTTTATCGTTAAAAACCATATTTGATCATCTCATTCTTATTGAAGAGTCACATTCCAAAAAGGTGACTGAGGGGAGAACAAGAGCTTTATTGTGGATTATGTTGCACTATTAAAAATTCAAGTTATTATGCCTACTGGCCATTTTGTAGAAATTTCTTTTGCATACCGGTAAGTCATTTTTAGCACTCTATTTGTATAATGTACTAATGTATACAAAATAAATGCACATTTAATGTGCCAATATACTCTCTCAACAACAGACAATCTCATTCTACCAATACTGCATCAGTAACAATGCCAGCTACAACAGAGGTCTGAACTCTCAAGTTTTCAGAACAGCATGTGAAAGCTTACCAAAACAAGATATCTTTTACTGACTGTGTAAGAAGAACCATATGTCAACTTAACATCTAGATGATTGGATGAACCTCTTTACGGATTTAATGTGATTTACCTGTTTACATGCTGAGCATTTCTTGCTTGCTTTTGCTTCTCCACAGGTTGAGCAAGGATTCACCACCTCAAGACTCCTTGCTCCATTCACTGCCTGGGTTAAGATACCCAGAGCTGTTGGTTCATCACCCTGCACAAAGGTCATAAGCAAAGGTCACATGGAAGTCATGTTCAGGTCACACATGTGGAATATCATGCACAGATAATAACCACCAAATACATAGATTATGACAGGTTATTCTAACATATAGGTAACAAATTAATTATTTACAGATTAATACATTTCAGTGCACATGAAAAAGATGTGTCATAATTAACCAGAAATATTTCACCAACCATGGACAATGTTAAAAAAGGAATCACTGTAACATTTCATGACTGTTCGTGTGTAAATCTTTTGAAATTAACTATAATATGTTAAAAATATCGAAGATGATGTTATACTTGACTAAAATATTACAATAGCAAATATGAACTTCCAGATGAATGAGAGAAAGAAGTAGGTTGGTGAAATAGTTCATTAGGCATATCATCATTGGCCTTGACCTTTGTCTTGGCATACAGGTGTATTGAAATATCATTGCAAGAATCAGAGAGAGTGACATCAAAAATGCAGTACTCACAATTTTGACATCTGTTAAATTTCTGACAATTTGAACGAATAGTTCGCTCTCATGGAAGGGGAATTCCCTGATGATTTCTCTCAGTAGCTTCTCCATGTTGACTCTGGTACCATCATTCTCTCTTGCCCGCAGAAGACTGCATGGAATGAAACAAAAGTCATTTCTTATTTTACCATGAAAACGTGCTTCATGTGGCAATATAAAGTCTATCTCGTACAAATCTTATAGGCTATCTATTGGTTTAACACCCTGATGCTGCTATTTGCTCTTCACTTGTCAAATATTCACATCAACACATTTAAAAGCACAAGCTAAGAAAAGATTTTTAAAGAAGGTTATGAGGATATTTGGTGACCAAAGACAGATTAAATACTATGCTTTAAGCAGTAGGAACAAGCTTAATATGAATATTATACAACTAATTCATGTTTGTGAGAGCATTAGTGAATATGCACTGCATGCAGGTCAAGTCACAATCAGATAATGAACAAGACTTGTAGTGTTCTATATCCAGTTAATTGTGACTTTACCAAGTGCAGTGCATATCACTGATGCACGAGCTTCAAATAAATGAATTAACAATTTTATACAACGGATCAGCAACACAAATAAAAAGTTGAGAAGTAAGCAAAATGCCATGAATCACACAGGCATGGGGGGGGGGGGGGCACCACTTGCTCTGAATGTCATCACAGTACATAAGTTCAGCCAAACAGTGTTCTTTGTGTCTCTGTGAGCCGATTAATGTTCTTGCCGTTTGAAACTACTTTCATTTCATCGGTTCTCAATTTTATACTCGTCAGAGAAACCCATCCCCACATCTTAGCCGTGCATTATTTATCACTTTTAGCCATAATAGAAAAGAAAGATGCATGGTCATGCATGTGATGTCATGTGGCCTACATTTGTTAACCTGTTTTATTATGTGATTTTAACAAATAGAATATATCTATCTCTACTCACAATTTGATAAATTCATCAACTCCATTTGTTTTCTCCATGTTCCATTTGTGGCATTGTCTGATCACATTGGATAGGTAGTGCATCTTCACAGCTAGGACATCGTTGGTAGCTTTGGACTTCATCTCTTTCTCTGAGATCAGTTCCAGGACATTAGCAATCTTGCAGGCCTCGTTCAGCAGGTTCTCATTATTCTTGAGGTACTGTACAAGCTGCAATCAAAGATATTGGAAAGAATTACAGTGAAACCTGTATATAAAGACAGCTCAAGGGACTCAAGGGAGACAATAAGCAGTCTTTACAGGCAGGTGGACTTTATGTACAGGTTTCAAATGAGAAACAATTTTTCAAGGGAAATGGAAAGTTGTTCTCTTTGTAGACAGGTGGTTGAAAATAAGGAATGTTGAAAATATGAACATCCTTATTCCTTTCACTAAAAGTCTATTTCTTTTTTAACACCTCCGTGTCTAAACATAATACAATCTTTGTAAATGAACCTACTGTTACTGTACAAATGACAGCAAACTGTTAATTTTGTATCCAAGACTTTGCAAGACTGCAAAATTTATTGAATCTTTAATCTCCTATGCAATAACACCTAAGGAATTCCATTTCTTTTTGAAAATAATGATAAATTGAGGCTTAGGTAATTATCAGTATGTTATATGTCATGTATTTCAGCAATATAATTATGTGCAATATTAACTGCCATGATGATTGGCATAGCGGGTTCTTCCATTCATTCGTATTTTGATATTGCATGTACTTTTATCTTCCCCTCACTCCCTCATTCCTTTTTTCTATTCGAACTTGCTTCTTTTCAAATTTCCTTTTCTCTTCTTCAGTTCTGGTCTTTCCTCTTTATTCTTTATTTCACTCCCATTCCCTCTCTCTCAGCTCTATGTCTGTCTCTCTGTCTCTCTCTCTCTCTGCCTCTTCCTCTTACTCCCTTCATCTCTTCTTCCTCCTCTCTGTTTCTCTCTCTCACTTTCTGTCTCTCCCTCCTCCTCTCCACCTCATTTTCTTCTGATGATGTTTTACAGTACAACATTCTTTAATTATCTGCTATTCTTACTGTAACCAATAATACCTAAGGAATTCCATTGTTCTCATGTGCAATATGTTTATACATTATATTGTACTCATATCACGCTTGTGATTAGCACACTGCCAAGACTCCAATTGTAATACTTTTTAATACTTTTTAATACTCAATACTCAATACTCAATACTTAATTACAATTTTTCCAATGTTACAGTTAATTGAATTCAAGTATCTGTATACATTTTATTTGTTTATATGTTAACATTTATTCATTTTTGCTAGCAATATTTCATATCTTGTATTTTTTTCTAAATCTTTTTTTGTTGCTTTGTTTTTTTGTTACTACTTTAATGTTTTAACTTAAAAATGTATTCATTGTTATATATTTGTCCTCATTTGCTATGTTATCTTTATGTTTTTGAATGCTTTTTATATTGATGTAAACTTGCATTTTTAGTCTTCGGACTTGTTGACAAGTAATGAATAAAACCTTATTTGAACTTGAACTTGAACTTGAATATAATAATATTCAATATTTTCACAGAGCTCATATCCACCAAGCAAAGTGCTCAAGATGCTTAAACATTACACTGGCTTTGGTTAAGTGACCAATATCAGTGCTCACATCATTCAATGAATTCCTACCGGTACCCATTTAACACCCGGGTGTAGAGTGGCAGCTGCAGATAAGTATCCAATGGGACACTAGTCCCAGCACAGGGTTATAAAGATAAATAAAATTCAGATTATTACCCTGACAGGATTGAGATTATGCATGAGAATCATCTTGTGCAGACTTGGAGCGAGATTTGGTGGTAACTTGGGCTCTTTCTCAAAACCTGTAATAAACCAAATGAAATGAGTAATGTGATGAAAAGTTATCTAAAAGGGTGGGTGACAAATGATGACACAATATAGAGAGTGTCGTTTGGATCAAATCACCTTAGATTACAATCTATAGCATATTCTAATGCTAGATCATAAGATGTTAGTACATGTGAGTGCGTGTAGAAAGAGTGCACACAGAATCATAATCAAACTTGATTCCATGTGTAAGGTTTTATGCTAACCTTTACAATTCTCCATAGTAATGAACTGTTTAAAGTGCTGCACATAGTTTTGCTGTTGTGGGTGTGCTAATTGATTCTATGCACACTAGCTGCACAATGTACCTTTAAGATAGTTGGTTCCCTTCAACCCATTGCCCCCAGGATCTGACTGGTTCCAGTACTAAGCCTTAGCCTATGGAAATGACAGAATTTTCAGCAGTCAATGGGCTGAAAATTAGGGAAAACTCTCTCATTCTATAAACTCTAACAATGATAATACTAACTGTACCTCTTGTGATAGTGTAATAGTCCAGCTGTTCTCGATTAAAGAAGTTGTTCATAATGCTGACACAAGCATGTTGTCCCACAAAGGCAGCCATCTGAGAGGCAGTTCGACCTACGCTATTGGTCGGTGATGTCTTGGCTCCAGCCTGAAGCATCAAACGGGTCACTTCAGTATTTCCTGCAGGTGTACACAAAGAAAGGTAAAATTGCATTTATGTTTTAATTCAACCTTTTTGTGCCCAGGAAGCATGTGACCAATGCTGTTAATCTCAAATTGTCACATAAAAATGAACCAGTTGTCTGTAGCGAAATCAAAAATTCCATTGCAATGGATCTACCTTTAACTGGACAGTGTAGAAGGTTGTTGCTTCTAATTAAAGCCTGAGAGTATAACATTCCTTGTTATATGTTTTGTCTTTCTTTATCTATTATCATTATATTTTGACAAAATGAAATACGGTACTATGTGACTGGTCTACATGTATTTACTTTCATAATATATAGAGACACAGTGAAAATAAGGTTTAGTTAGGGTTTTATACAAGTATATATACCGAATTCCAAGGAATCAAAATTCAATTGGCTTATGATGTAAACAAATCTTGACTACATATTAACTAATCCACTGTATTATAGATAAATTCTGAATTACAAAATTACACATTAACAATTCTTTAGAACAAAATGAAATACTGTGTGATTGGCCTCCATGTATTTGCTTTCCACTGTATTATAGATAACTTTCCAATAGCACATTTAAAGTTTAGCTTGCTAACTATTTCCTTGTACTTATTTTTTATCATGGTTAAACACAAATAATAAATGGCATGCCTTGGCCGATCAACAACCAAATTTACCAGATAATGCACCAAACATGAGTGTTGTGTAGCCATTTTCATGGTGGTTTGCATTCACATCAGCTCCATGGGCCAGCAGTAGTTCACATAGAGGAAGATTTCCTTTAAATGCAGCGTTCTGCAGTGGAGTCATGCCATGCTGTAATACAATCATTATCAATTATCAATTAGACAAGGGTTTCAATGGAAAACACATGATGCAGGGCTCAGCACTGCCTTTTTGTAGGGGATCAGGGGGGTGTTTCACAAAGATCCTAAGTTGGACTTAACAATTATGGAAAGCCATTAGCATCCTTGAAAATATTTTGTAAAGGTTATTTTAAAAGGCATGAAATGTTGATTCAAATCATTCATATTTTCTTTTATCATGGGAGATTTCATGTTCTTGATGTGAAATTTATGAAAAGTCTAAAATACTTGAATTTTTGCTTTTGAATACATTTCATTATAAGGCTACAAATGGCTCTCCATAATATTTAAGTCCAACTTAGAGTTGAGTTCGACTTAGAATCTTTGTGAAACACCCTCCTGGAGTGTCTAGGTCTGTATGTATGAGCCCCATGTTAATATTTTGAAATCTGAAAGGTCCAGACTTACATTTAGGGCACCTGTCAATGTCGAGCCCTGCACAATGTCAATAGGTGTAATGATTTTTTCTTTCTTTCATCTGACATGTTACACAAGTTGGATTGCCGTCTAAGGTGCTAAATATTGTTAACCTAAAATGCCCAAATTTTTGCCAGTTTGGTATTAAGTCATCCTTGTTTCATAGTCCATGTCTGCCAACCATTTGTAGCAAAAATCAGGAACCTCTATTAATGGCAAAATCATAAATAACAGTTTATCTTGTTCTTGTATATTTATTAATTTTTTGAAAGAAGTCTTCAGAAAAAAGGAAAAACTGGTTCTTAACAGTTTGAAGACCAAGAAGAAAAAAAAGGATTAATTCCTCCAATATAGGAAAGGTTGTCAGGTATGTTACATGTACTCCTGTATTACAAATCCAGTGATTAAATATCCTATTTTACACTACAACCGAAACGTTGCAATCTAACTTAGCTTTTAAAGCAGCTTTCCTTTGTTGAAAATTGAGAAATCAATCCCTTTTAGATGTAAAACAGTAAACTTAATAATCATTTCACTCAGAAGGCTGTAACATATAAAAGGATTTGTGCACAAAGGTCTGTATATCAAAATGACGAATTTACAACTCATTACAAAAGAAAGCATAATAAAGATTCCATTAAGGTTGGGCTGGCTCATTTTGATTTCTATCATGCCAGATTGATCAGTCTGTTCTTAAAGTTTCCAATCTACAATGTCTTATAAGCTTTAGATACTGGTAGTCAAGTCAGTAACAGATGTTTGCCACACCATATATGCTGGTGTAGAAGTTATGCAGATAGTGGATCAAGACTGCTTACCTCATCAACACAATTGACTGAAACATCAGAACTGCCAATCAACTGCCTGACCAGTTCAGAATCTCCTACATAAATGTAAAATAAAGAACAGAATTATCTCCTATGAATGTTTGTCCGATCATTTCAAATGCCAGGGTTGAACCCCAGCATGGCTTCAATATGACCAAGAAATTAACAATTATGAGAAGTCTTTTTTAAAGAAGTTTACAACAAATAGTCTACAGGCAATAGAACCTTAATGCCCTATCTGTTATGAATAATGTTGGATATTTGGACAATATTATTAAGGACAAATATTCAGACTTTAGAGTGGTTAGCAGCATTGTTAAATCCAAAGACAAAAGTGACAGCTTTAATTTTGTTAATTAAGTGCTCTGACATTTTGACCCCCTCCCCAAACTAATGAGTAAATTGAGCACTATTAGACCTCCAAATTGGTATTTTGAAAAGTCAGGGGAACAATAAACTCCTATGTAATTAAAATATGCCCCTCCCTGTTTTAGTTCATTTTTACCAATCAGATATGCTGTACACAAAGAAAAATCATGTTTAAAAGTGTGTCTACATCTAGTACATGCTTATCTACCGTAAATCGCAATGAGGATCCGAGACATTCCAGTAAACTTCACACAGGCGCGCGCCAGCCTGCAACCCACTATCGGTATGTACTTTTATTGTGCAGCGGTTTCCTGTGAAACTTCATTTTACTTCATTTTGGGTAAGTTTTAGTAGGGTATCTCCACACAGGAGTTACAGGTCAAATTTTGGATAGGTTTCTGAACAAGTGCTGAAAATGTACTGTCCACAACCTGATCCAGATTAATTTTTTGTAAGCTTTCAATCAATTTGTCGTTGAAATGTTGTTGAAATTCATATTTAATCAAACCCAAACCTGGGTAGGGTCGGTTCTAAAGAGAGGGGCCGACCCTACCCAAATCAGAGGCTAACGAACGAAAGAGACAGAATTTTCGGTCTAATAACTGAGCCTGAGCTTCATGACATCGCCTCGATTGGCTTTGGCGACCGGCGAGGCCGTTCCATGTTGAATTGTGCCCCAGAGCTTAGGGGTCCGGCTCCGGAGCTCCTACTCCCTGGCCTGGATTGCAGTTAGCCAGATTTGCAAAATCATACCTGCTTGAATTCTCTCAAAAAGCTCTTTCGTTGCGTCGTTAACAGCATTATCACTGGACTGGGCTTGATTTTCCATCTTCTAGATATGTCCAGGCCTAGATCTATAGATCTACGAGTTTCTTTTTCTGTGGAAATTAGAATCGTCTCGAATGAATGGGATCAGGATACACCAGCGCAATCGCAGTACTAGTGCAGTGCATGCATTGTTGCAGTATCACTATTGGCTTGAGGGCGCGCGTGCGCGTATCTACGTAACGCGCGGAATTACTAATTGCATTTGGCCCATAAACACTCGGGGCATGGGGTACGATTCCTTGAGAGGCCTCGATCCCTTGGACTGGGGCAGTGGCGGATTCAGAGGAGGGGAGAGGGGAAAAGAAAAAGGGAGAAAAGGAGAAAAAGGTGGGGATAAGAAAAAGGAGGTGAAAAAGTAAGAAAAGGGAAGAGAGAAAGAAGAGGAGGAGAGAAAAGGGTCGGGAAAGGAAAAAAACGAGGGGATAAGGAAGAAATTAAGGGGAAGAGAAAGGAGATGCGGAAAAGGAAGAAAGGGGGAAAGACGGAGGAGAGCACTGGCGTACCCAGGCGCGTACGCAGGGGGGGGGGGGGGTTTGGGGGGTTAAACCCCCCCCTTTGGAAATTTTTTGTGTGTAAACCCCCCTAAAAAAAACCTAAAACCCCCCCCTTTTGGATTTTTTTTTTTTTTTTTTTTTTTTTTTTTAATTATTTTAAAAAAAAAAAAAAAAAAAAAATTATTCCCATGGCCGACCTAATAAAGGTGACCTTACCCCCCCCCCCAATGGAGCAAAATGTCAAATTTCCAAATTTCGAGACCAAAAAAAAAAAAAAAAAGTGTCCTCTTACCCCCCCCCCCCCCCCCCCCCCCCCCCCCCCGCTTATTCAGCGGTCGGCTGAGTCGTTGCGATTTTTTTGGGACCAAAAAAAAAAAAAAATGTGTCCTCTTACCCCCCCCCCCCCCCCCCCCCCCCCCCCCCCCGCTTATTCAGCGGCTGGTTGAGTCGTTGCGAAATTTTCGGACCGATTTATAAATGTTAAAACCCCCCCCCCTTGAAAAAATCCTGCGTACGCGCCTGGGCGTACCTATGGGGGGGGGACAGGGGGCAGAGTGCCCCCCCCCTGACGGGCTCCAGGGGAAAAAAAGAAAAAGGGGAAAGAAAAGAAAAGAAAGGAAAAGGAAAGAAAAAGAAAAAAGGAAAAGGGAAGAAAAAAGGGAAGAAAAAAGGAAAGAAAGAGAAAAAAGGGGAAAAAAAAGGAAAGAAAAAAGGAAGAAGAAGAGAAAAGGAAGAAAAAGGGAAAAGGAAAGGAATAAAAATGGGGATTTAAAAAAAAAAAAAGACCATGGCCGTACGCACCAGGGGGGGGGGGCAGTTGACCCCAGATATTTTGAAAACGTACATTTTTTTTCCTGAAAATGTAGTGTAGGCCTATACCAAATCCTTTAATTCTACTTTTGAAAATGCAAAAGTACCCTCATGACCAGTTCGGTCGCTCGAACTCCCTTCACTCCTTTTGCTTTTGAGATTCTTAAAAAACTTTTAACGCATCTTTCCCCCTCCCCCACCAAAAAAATATTCCGCATACGGCCCTGAAAATTAAAACAAATGAAAATAGGAAAATATAAGTGATATAACAAATTTGAAACTCTTCGCTGGCGCGAACTGCTTGCTAGCCTATTTTGTATTAAATGTTTTCACTTGCTCGTCCCCCTGAAAAAAGAAAAGGATTAGTATTGCCTAGAATACAATTGTGCCTGCCCCGACGGGCCCCGACCTGCAACCATGGCAACAATAACACACAATATATGTACCAAATGTTACTAAAAGAGACTAATTCATTTTTCTCGCTCGCTACACTAGCTCGCGAATAAAATGAATAGACATTGCTTTGGAAACAATGGTGCCCACCCTTGACCTGCAACAATATCATTAAAAATGGAAGATTTTTTTCGCCCTCCCGCCAAAAAGGAATTGAATCGCGTTAAACGCGTCCATCCTGACCTGCACCAATAAAAACAAGTTTATTTATTAATTTCTATTAAAAGATATTTTTTTTTTTTTTGCTTGCTCGCTATGCTTGCTCGCCAAAATGGAATTGACACCGCTAACGTGCCCGCCCCAACCTGCAACAACCTGCAACAACCAGTTAATAATTATGTACCAAACGTTATTCAAAGAAGTTTTGGTGTGCTCGTGCTCGCCAAAACGGAATTAACATCACCTTAGACATGATTGTGTAAGCCCTGCCCTGCAACAAAAAAATCTGAAATTTATGAACCAATTATCATTACAAAAATTTTGCTCGCTCGCCAAAATAGAAATAACACCGCTTTTAATAATCACGTCCCTGACATGGAACAATGAACCAAAGTTTATATACCATATTTTCCCTATAAAAGAGAAGTGATTTTTTTTTGCTCGCTCGCTACGCTCGCTCGCCAAAATAGAAATAACACCGCTTTTAATAATCACGTCCCTGACATGGAACAATGAACCCAAGTTTTATGTACCATATTTTCCCTATAAAAGAAAAGTGATTTTTTCGCTCGCTACGCTCGCTAGCTCGTGGAATTATGTGCCCACTACTAACCTGCTACAACATCATTAAAAAGAGAAATGTAGGGGGTTGCCTGCCCGCCAAAATGGGATTGACATTGCCTTAAACACGATTGTGCCCGCCTCCTACCTGCAACAATGAAACAAATTGTATATAGCAATTAATTGAGAGAAAGATGTATTTTCGCTCGCTAGCTAAAATGGGTATAAAATCAGCCTAAACACAATATTGTTCCCGCGCCCTGCATGGGACAATTGAACCAAGTTTAAGTGGCAATTATTAAAAAAGAAGTGATTTTTTTTCTTGCTCGCTACACTCGTTTGCAAAAAAATGAAATTAACGTCGCTAACAAGTGAATGTTCCCACCCCCAACTTGCAACAATACCAGTTTATATACCAAACGTTACTGAAAGATTTTTTTTTTGCTCGCTCGCTCGCCAGAAGTGAAAATTAGCATCGCCTTTTTTGTTTGTTTCGGTCGCTTGCCCCCGCCCCCCCCCCCTGACGGAGTACCCCAGGTACGCCACTGGAGGAGAGAAAAGGGGGGAAAGGAGAATAGTGAGAAAAAAAAGGAAAGAGAGGAGAAGAAAGAAAGGAAAAGAAAGAAAAGAAAGAAAAGGAGAAAAGGAAAAAAAGAAGAGAAAAAAGAAACAAAAGAAACGGGGTGAAAGAGAGGAGAGAGAGAGAGGGGATAAGAGTCTGAGAGACGAGGGGTGGGATCCAGGATTTCTTGGGGGGAGGGCAAATTTGAAATTATGCGAGCCAAATATTGGTACGTAATGGTGACCAGCATTGACGTACTGCAATGGGGGGGGGGGGGGGTGCAAGGAGGGGCGATTTCCGGCCCTCCCTCCTCCGCGAAGCGCCGAAGCTTTGACGTTTCATTAAATTATTAGAGAAAGAAGACGATTCGTTGTACCGTTCCCAAAAATAATCCTCGTCTGAATACAGCTTTCCCCCTCCCGCGCGAAGCGCGGAAGCTTTCACGTTCCATTAAATCATTAGAGAAAGAAGACGATTCGTTGTACCGTTCTCGACTCTTAATCCCCGTCTGAATTCAGTTTTCCCCTTCTCCTCCCGCGCAAAGCGCAGAAGCTTTTACGTTTCATTAAATCATTAGAGAAAGAAGACGATTCGTTGTACCGTTCTCGACTCTCAATCCTCGTCTGAATTCAGTTCCTCCCCTCCCCCTCCGCGCGAAGCGCGGAAGCTTTGACATTTCATTAAATTATTTAAGAAAGAAGACAATTCGCTGTACCGTTCTCGTCTCTTAATCCTTGTCTCAATTCAGCCCCCCCCACTCCTGCGCGATGCGCGGAAGCTTTGACATTTCATTAAATGAGAAAGAAGACGATTCGTTGTACCGTTTTCGAGTCTTAATCCTTGTCTGAATTTCAAAATTGTTTTTTGTCTGCTGCTTTTTCTTCCTACGTCCTCTTCCTTTTCTCCCCTTCCTTTTTTTGGCCGGCTTTTTTTTTGGGGGGGGGGGGGGGCGCCCCAACCGCCCCCTGGCTACGCGCCTGCGGTTTGATGAATATATTTTGCTACCTTGTCCGCCCCCGGAAACCCAGGTTTAAGGCAATAAATTACGGTCAGATAAGCATTCAGAGGCCCGCCTTTTGGCCCCTGGTGGGGTCCAGCGGGCGGAACCCCGGAATATCAGGGGTTTTAGGCACTAACTTACGGTCAGATGAGTATCAAAGGGCCCGCCTTAGGGCCCTTGGTTGGGTCCCGGGGGCAGAGCCCCGGAAGCTCAGGGATTTTAGGCGTTTAATTACGGTCAGATGAGCATTTTTGATACCTTACCTTTGATTTTCCAACACACGTCTTGTCACCAGTGTATTGTAATACCGCGCAAGGCGAGTAGCAGGAAAGAAAGAAGAACAGAAGCCAGAAAAAGAAAGTCGCAAATAAGATCAGTCTGCAAAAGAACATCTCAAAAAAAAAAGGTAAAATTAACGTGTTACGTTTGTTACACGTTTTTTTTCCCAGGGGGGGGGGGTGGGGCCAGGCCCCCCTGGGTCCGCCACTGGTGCTTTCAGTGGCGGATCCAGCCGGCGGGAAGAGGGGGCCCAATCCGTGAGAAAATATTAGTTGCGACTCAGCCACCGGTAAATAAGCGGGGGGGGGGGGGGGGGGGGGGGGGGGTAGGAGGCACTTTTTTTTGGTCCAATTTTTCAGGAATTTTTTTTCGCCGAATCAGTCAGCCGGTGAATAAGCGAGGGGGGGGGGGGTGAGACCACTATTTTTGTTTTTTCACCTAATTCGTGAGAATTTTTTTTTTTTAATTCTTTTTTTGTTAACCCGTCAGCCCCCCCCCCCCCCGTGGATCCGCACCTGCAGAGGATCCAGACGGCGTCAAGGGGGGGGGGGGTAGCCAAATCTTAATACAAAATTTAGTGCCGACTCTTGTTTTTTGTTTTATAAAGGTTAACTTTACGTTATTATCCTATTTTTTCATCGTTTAGGCTAGGGGGCTAGGGGGGGGCTAGGGGGGGGCTAGGGGGGGGGGCTAGGGGGGCCGAGACGGAATAATCGCTACGTGGATCCGCCCCTGGGTGCTTTCAAGAAAGGGGACATGCATAATACGCGTACCCTAAATAACACAGAGTCGGGCCAGGGGGGGGGGATACCCTAGCCTCTGGGATGGGGCAACCCATCATATCACCCTCATATCACGGAAGACACACGCCACGCGCAAGCGCTTGTGTTTACAAAGCTATACGGTCATCGCATCGACGGTAAAAATTATCACGTGACCTTCAACAATGTCGGATTCTCGATCGTGTGTACGAAGAAAAATCACGTAGATTTTGAAGATTCCTCGACGACGCATGTTAATGACAGGCCATAACCTACATCAACGGTTTTTAAAATTGATGTTAGAACTTGTAAGTTATCAATTTTATTAAAATCTGAGTCTGAGTTTGAGAGCACTGCGGCGTTGTCGTGAAATAGGATTTGGAATATCGGGATCCTCATCATTTTTTGCACGCAACTCGCAGCCAACCTGGACGGCCGGTGTTGTGGTGCCTGGCGCGCTGGCCTGGGCTGATTCCACCGTAGGCCGTACCGCTGCCGCTGCCGGTGGTTTTCCATTTCATCTAGCTAAATTTTAGACATTAACTGAACCTGTTTCAATATTTGTTTTTTTTAATGTGATTTATCTAAGGCTATATTGATATCTGTTAGTAATAGCCTTGCCCTGGCCCGGCCCTTGGCCTAGCAATACTTTGTAAGACAACTTTGTCTTTAAAAATAAATGCAACTGCAAAGGCAATGCCAATGCACGAAGAACTTTGCCTTTGGCAAGTTTGGGCGCTTGTTCAGAAACCTATCCAAAATTTGACCCGCAACTCCGGCGTGGAGATACCCTACTAAAACATACCCAAAATGAAGTAAATATTCATTAAATGTCCAAATGAAGATCATAAGTTAAAAGTCGTTATGTTTATTATATTACCTGTTTTTTTTGTGTCAATTTTTCTTGTTATTTTTGGAGTACTTTTCAGAAAACACTTTTTCACAGGTTTCGCGGCAAACAGCTGCACAATGATGGTAATGTCTCAGATCCTCATTACGGTAGATAACTTCACACAGTCACAGGCGTGCGCGCGCCCGCTGTACAGTGAGTTTACGTGCTCTCATTGGCCGATCTGCTTGAGTGAGTGGCTATGGCTTCGAATTTAAGTGAGAGAGGGCCTAGAAACTTAAGCGCAACTTAATTTCAATGGCAAAGTGTTAAGTCAATAGATCTACGTTATATTACGTGATTTTCGTCAGAGATTTTGACACGTCCTATTTTAAACAGGTGACGCACTTCACTTCACACAGCATTGCAAACACATAAAATAGACAAATCAACGAACATCTCAGAATAAATTTACAGTTTGTACTGTACCTTAAAAATGACTTAAAAAGTATTTAAGTAAAACTTAAGTAAGTGAAATACTTAGCGGTAAGTGAAAAAATCATAACAAATAGATTCTAGAAAAAAGTAGATGGTTTGACTGAAATATCATAGATCTAATTTTGGTATCGAAAAACCGGAAAAACGCAAGCTTACTCCTTGCACAAATATCTATAGCATTGAGTGAATAGAAAACAGCGATAGCCAATCTGAAGGGCCCATGTTGGCTAGGCTAGGCACCAACTTACGAAAATGAGACTGAGATCGGATGAACAATCTGTGCATGCGCTAATTGCAAGCTAAAGTTCTACGTGCAATGTAGCATGTAGACCCTAGATCTAGTCTACTAGCAGCCGTTTGTTTAAATATTAATTTAACTTTTATTAAGGGACTGTGTTCTTTCTTGGGGCATGATGGGGGAAGGAAATGCCTGCTCTGAATAAAGATGACTGTTCAGTGTAAGCAGTCGCGAGTCTTGAGATTTTGAAGTTCAATTGGTGTTTATTTCTTTGATACTTCAGTGACCGTAAACAGATGTTTTTCATTTGATTGCATTACTTATCAAATTTCTCTTTCCATCATTTAGTGAAACTGAGCTTATTGCAGAAGACAGATCAATAGAACCAGGTTGATGATAGATTTTCGCTAACTCCAGCCTTCATGGACATCCCAGAATCATTAACATCACTAAATGCTGCAGGTGGTGACGAAAGGGTGAACTTTATCATAGGAGAAATACCAAGTGATGCAAAGTCCCAGGTAGATATACACGTATACATGTAGACCTGTACTTATTACTGTGTTACAATGTTCAGAAACTTATAGGAAGTTCTCATCAAACTTTAACAATATTGAAGCACATTTCTATAGTTTTTTTAATCTCTTTGAATTGAACTTATTCTGCATGAAAGCATATTTCAGAGCATTACATTTCTATGTGTTCATCTACAAAGTGATCATTCACACTAGGTTAGAAGGCCAAGTAAAGTTGATTTCTTGTTGTTTCTCGTCCCCTTTCACTTTTATTTTTCTGTCTGTCTCCTTTTTGTTGGATACTTTAAACTGGACATGAATTAAAGAAGAATCTGAGGAAGCCTGGTCAACAGTACCGGTACTGCAATAGAATGCCAGTAGTGCATGAACAGGTGAAAATGGAGAAAATAGTGTTGATATTGGCTTATTACTTGTTATGTGTATGTGTGCAGGAAAGCTATCAATCAACAACTGATGGAACCCTCTCCTTAGTTATGAAAAATGAAGTTTAGAAACCAGGTATAGGTTTCATTTTTACTTGGCCTCAGAGCTTAGGTTCATACCTGTACATTCTGTATGAAATTTGTTAAGAATGCTTTCAACCATATGCATGAATTTTATGTAGGAAAAATTGAAACCAGTTTCATGCAGCTTGTTTGTTCTTGAATAACCTTGTTGTTGTTGCTTCCTTTTTTTTGCTTTTAAGATCTGAAATTAAATGACATCTACATGTAATTTAACTTTTATTTCTAGAGGATCTAAAAGGTTATCCAGCACTATGCAAAAGGTAACTATGATTAAATCATTAAACTCTTGTTGGAGCTTCAATAGACCTGCATGAAGAGAGCTGATTTATCATGTATGCCATTAAGTGGAAACAGACCCTGCCCACAACAGTCTCAATGTGAACCTCTCACACCCCTAAGGAAAGATCAAAACAATTTATCAAAGAGAAAAAATATCACAGGTACAAAATTTATTGTACGCCACCGTGTGTACATATGGATATTCATACATTTAATATAAGGAATTCCTATTTGCACTTAAAACTTACCAATCACCCAGCCATGTTTTACTCTTGATGTAAGGGGTTCCATGTCGCTAAACTATCTACAAATTTATGAGCTTGGAATATTACATCTGCAAAGAGAAATATTGCAGTTTAACTTTAAATACACTTGCAGTAAACATAAAATAGACTTGTTTAGCAGACTAGTTGAAGCACTTGGGTTCCATGTGTAGGGTTTCGTGTAATCCTTTATTTTCTTCAGTTGTATTTCCTTAAAACTGTTAACCTATAGAATGCCAGGTCAAGTTTTCTGAGGTTGGTTTCATACATTCTAGCTATACACGTATTAGTTTTCAAGGTGATTGGTACTCTTTAATCACGCATTTTAATACAGTTTTGTTTCTTTTAATCATGACAAGGTAACTTAAGACAGATTCTAATGAAATAGACATTTAAAAATAACAGAAAGAACCACCTCTTGTCTCTTGATTGGAAGCACAATTAAATTGAAGAAAAAATTACTTTCAAGCCAGCTAGACTTTGCTACATATTCTCTAGCCAGAATTTTTAGCTACACAAAGAATGTATCACAATTTGCCTCTTATAAAATATTTAACAAACTGTTTGTGAGCAATACAAGTACACATACATATACCGGTACTACATGTTCATTTGATTTCAGACTATTATCAAAGTCTCTTCATTTCAGAAGTGTGAATATTTTTCCTTTAATTTATACAATTATGTACATTTGCCTATCTTTTCTTTTCCACTATTGCAATTTTCACAGTATATTTCTTACAAATATCTAATGTAGACAAATCATATCAAGTCTTTCACTTTAAGTTACTGGATACAGTTACGTTGGAATATGTGGATTCATTTTTTTTATTTTTTTATTTTTTCAGAATAATTATTAAAGCTTCATAGGCCTATAAATTTAATTTCAGATCCATGGAAATGAAAATGAAAAAGTCTGAACAAAGCACCAGACAATTTATGTAGCGTATACATGTAGACATCTTTACACAAAATACAGAGATGCGTAAACTGTAAAGGTAGATGCACAATTTAATAAGAAGATACTGTGTGGTTATGTTTAGCTTTTTTGAATGAGACTCCTTTTAAAAAGATAATGTATTGTAATATAAACTCAATTGAAGTTAAAAGGTTTACATTAGTCTAGGATTTTTATATTTATTTTACTACCGGTACCCCACTTTAGAAAAAGAAAAAGAAAAGAAAAATATTTTTCAGCACTGGTATAATTTACGTATTTAATAGCATGCGTAGTTTCATACAAAGTTTCTCCAATGCTCTGCAGAAGCTTCTTAATCTGTGTACTTAAAAACAAATTAAAGCAAAAAAAAACAATCTGAAAGGCCGATACATGTACACTGTAGGTTCGTATTAGAGAGTACAGCAGGATGAGCAGGTTCACATGACCTGGTACATGTTTGTTATTGGTGCTCTGTCCATCGTTTCAAGAAACTGTCATAAGTGCAAGTTCGCTGACAACCCATTGAAACGTGTGCATTATATTTAGCATGTGTTTCAATTGGATTTCAGTGAACTTTTACTTATAAAGGATTTGTGAAACAATGCCCGATTTCTAACTATTCTTACTGTACATTCATAGCCATTCTACTATCTTTTAGTTAGATGTCTCTGCTTCTTTGGTTAATTTCTAATAATATTTTCTTGCTCTATATACTTTGTTAAACCTTTGTGTAAATTGTTTTTCTCTGTCAGTCGAAGCATCAGCATGCATTTATTTGATGGATTAAGTTGGTCACTGTGCTATGAAACCTTTTCTAACATACAGTATTACAGGGCTCAACAGTAACACTAACATATACATGTACATGCAGGTCCACAAAACTATGGACCCCCTTAAATTTAGAAATGTTATGAGCCGGTGCACTGCATACACTGTACGTAAGGATTCTGTAGATTGCAGTTTGAAACTGTGGAGCCCTGAGTATTACACGAATTTGTATTTGATCAGAGCTGTATACCAATGCATATTAAATGCCCCAAATACTTATATTTTATTATAGTTTTGGCCTTTGTAATGATTTTAAAAGGTCCAGCTCAAATTTGGGTATTTCAATCTAAATTAACCTTGACAAATTCTCCTAATTACCTTTTAAAAGTGAAAATATTTACTTTAGGTCTGCAAAACCATCTTAAATATTGCACTGACACCAATGGTATTATGTTCAAGGCATGATGTAAATCCAAAATTTGGTAGTCTGATCCACAGCACGTAAAAGTGAAAAGGCATTTGAAACCTTGCAACATACATGTTCATGTCTGTATGCAGGTGCTATGGAACTTGGTTATATGGAAGGTCTATGTTTATTACATGTACATTATGTTTATTGATCATACTAATGCATGTAGATGTAGCTAGTATGCACATTTAACACTTAGAATTTAGCCACTTGTAGATCAGGGAGCTGGTGGTACATGTACTGTATGTAGCCCAAGCGCATGCTAATAAGTGTCAGTCCATGTGATCGTGAGTTTCAGTTGGTTGTAAAAGTATAATTTTGTATAATTATTTGGTATTTTGTCGTAAATTGTTAATTTTGAAACAAACTAACAAGAAAAAAAAAATAGATGGATTGATCAGCAGCAACTCTTTGATCCTAACCAACCTTAGTTAAAATCAATGATTATTACATGTAAATATGACTATCGGGTTTAATTTTATATAACGGATGTTTAATTTCCTATTTGATTTTACGATGTAGTAGAAACTAATTTACTGGCATGTTAGATCTTGCTTGCATGTTTAAAATTTATTTTAATTTTGATTACGGTAATTAAAAAAAAGTTCTACAAGAAGGGCAGAATGCATGTAAGTTTTTATTCAATAGAGACAGAAGGGCTTTCATATATTAAAGTGTTGTACCATTGAGAACTAATTGACATATAGAATGGATTTTTTTTTCTCCCTCCCCTGTCCAGGCAAGCGCAAACAATGGGCTCAGCACATCGCCCTCTGCTGTCTCGGGCCTGTCTCGCTGGGAAGCCATGGAGATCAAACCAAAGGTCGTCGTCGGGATCTGCTGCATGGGCAAGAAGGCCAGCTCAAGACCGATGCGGGAGATCCTCCACCGGCTTGAAAAGTTTGAGTATATATCCTTGGACATTTTTGACGAGGATATGATCTTGAACGACCCCGTGGAGAGCTGGCCCCAGTGCAATGCTCTCATCTCGTTCTTCTCCACGGGCTTTCCGTTGCACAAAGCCATCGAGTACGCCAAGCTACGTAAGCCACTGGTCATCAATGATCTTGAGGCACAGTACAACCTGCATGACAGGTAATGAACACTTTCAGAACAAAAATACTATTTGTCAAATTTACATAATGATCTTACAGCTTACAATGTAAAATACATGCATTTACAGAATTGCTTATCAGTAGATACATGTAGATGCCTTGGTAGGAGGAATTTTAAAATATTGATTGAATTCATGCAGGCATATAAGAGACATTCTGGCATTCATGTCCTTAGGCAAGACATTGTTGTCAGTGGGTACAGTACCTTGTAGTAAGAAATATCAGTAGTGCTATGAGCACCAAAATCTCCAGTCTAAATAAGCGTGGGTAGTAACTGAGTGCCTTGAATATATTATGTGGTGGTTTAAATACAAGAAGCCAGTATTATAAAACCCATTTGGTGGAACATTCATAAGGTTGTGTTTATAAGGTTGTGTTTAATCTCATTTCAGGAGGAAAGTGTTTGAGATTCTATCTGAGGAGGACATACTAGTTCCCAGACATGGTATCCATGATAGAGATTGTGATCCAGATGGTACGTATATGACTCAGCAAGTGCACATGATGTTATGGATTATGAAATTAGTCAATACCATAAAATATGAAATAAAGGAATACGAATGAATAAGACAAAAATTAAAACTTCCTAAATTGATTATTTTCACCATAATGATGCAGACTGTTTTTTTCCCATCTGTTATAAAATATCCAATATAAATGTTTTATTTGGTTGATAAGGAAAAAAATGTGTCAAACAAAAGCAGAACAAAAGAGAACTAAAAGAAGAACCGTAGTGAAGAAGCAATTCTGTACCTGTACTATTTTAGCTACAGCTCTATTGAAGATGTTCACCATCTTCATTTTTCCATATAAGGAAAACAGGTTCTTTAAGTTTAAGTTCGTTTCAGAGGGATTTATCTGTTATTAGAATGGAATGATGTATTTTTTCTTGTGATGTAGATGAAGCCTATAATTCATTTTTAAACACATTTAAAACTGTGTATGATCATAACTTTGTTGTTCTTATAGTGAAGAAAAGAAAGTTGCCACGAAAACGGCCCTTCACTGTTAAAAAAAAGATTAATAAAAAGTATAGATTATATAAAACATTTTGTCAGAAAAGAAACAACAGCAATGAATGTAAATATAAAAGAATTAGAAATAAATTATACTCAATTTTACAGTCTGTATAAAGAAAAAAATTTTTTTGTGATTTATTACAGAAGAATAGAAATAATATGTCTAAAACTTGGGAAGTTATTAATGATTTATTAGGAAAGAGAAGAAAATATCAATATCCTAATTATTTTCTTAAAGGTAAGAACAAGTAAACTGATCTTCAGTTGATTGTAAATGAATTTAATTCTTATTTTTCTAGTATTGCTAAAAAACTAAATCTGAACATGTTCAGAAACCGAAATACAATTTTAATTCATTTTTACGAGATCCTTTTTTCATCCTACCAATGACACAGAAGTTTTGAATATTGTCAAACTGCTCAGTTCAACTAAGAGCACATTTTGAAGGAATAAGTCAGTACATTATAAAGCATGTTATACATTTGTACATTTCATTGTTAAACCAATTTTCTTAAATGTAATCTTTCCTTTTTGTCAGGAAAAATCCCCAAGAATGTTAAAGTAGGAAAAATCAAACCCACATTTAAAAAAGGTGATCCCCACATATTCTCTAATTATCGACAATTAACACTACTCGCTTATAATAGGGTAGGCTCTTTAATCATATTAATAAAATAATCTTCTGACTGTTTCTCAATATGGTTTTAGAAAAAATTCATCATGTGGAATGCTCTAATTGACCTTCATGATCACATTCTCAATAAATTAGATAATAAATTGCGTACGTTAGGCTTATTTCTTGATTTGTCAAAAGCTTTTGATGTCATTAACCACGATATTCTCCTCATTAAATTACAACATTTTGGTATACGCGGTATTTCTTGGGAATGGTTCAGGGACTATCCTTTTGGATGACACTTTATCTTTTCAGGATCATCGATTGTATATAACTATAACAAAATATCTAAAAACATTAGTGTTCTTTGTAAATTACGTGTATTTCTGCCTGGAAAAGTATTGTTTATGTTGTATAATTGTTTAATTTTGCCTTATTTACATTACTGTAACATCACATGGGCCGGTGTGGGAACACCTAAACTAGAACATCTCTATAAACTTCAAAAGAAAACTTTAAGAATTTGTACAAACTCCCATTATCAAGCTCATTCACGTCCCCTGTTTTTTCGCTTAAGAACACTCAATAATATACATAAATTTCAGAGTGCTATTATGATGTATAATGTTTATAATAATTATGTACCTAAAAGAGTTTGTCAAATGTTTATCCTTAATAAATTTGTTCATCCGTATAATAGTCGTTCCTGTATCAAATATCATTATCCAAAGGTCTCTACCCAGTTAATGCTTTACTCTTTGATACATAATGGTCCCCATATTTGGAATGATTTAACTGATCAAATAACATTATGCACAACTATATCATCCTTTAAGGTTCTATTGAAGAGACAGTTGGTCTCTTCTGATTTCCCTTAACTCTTTCTTTTACCTTATTTTACCTTGCAATGTACCATGCATGTGTGTGTGTGTGTGTGTGTGTATGGTGTGTGTGTGTTTATCGGTGTGTATCTGTAATAAGTGGTATCTTTATTTATATATTATTGTTTTTGTAATGTGTACAACCATGTAATCTTGTTATTTATGTCAGGGGACTATTATACTTCAAAGTTTTTTAAAGTTCCTTTTTAGTCTCCAATTTCTTTATTTCAGAATTGTAAGATTATGAATGTTTCATGTTACTTTTGTTACTTTTTTGTATATATATTATCTTATTGTTTTATAATAATAATAATGATATCTTTAAAGTCCACTCCTAATTTTATTAAACCGAAACAGAAATTCTTTTTGCCCAATTGATCGTGAGCCCGGCAGCCACTAAGCAGCACCAGATTGATGTTGCTCTATCCCTTATTGTTGAACGCCAAACAAGGTAGCAACAACTCCCATCTTTTAATCTTTTTGGTATGATGCGGCCGGTTCGAACCCACGACCTCCTGGTTGTGAGGCGGACGCTCTACTGACTGAGCCAACACACCGGTTATGATTGAAATAAATGAATCAAATCGATTCTATATATTTATTTAAAAAAATGATTTGATATATTTTTGATATACTTTTTCCATGCCTCCACCATATGATATCCGTTTAGATTGCATTTTATATATTAGTAATGAGCATATTTTTTAAAATTCTAATCAGATTTCTCCCTCATTGAGAATGATGATGAGTTGGAGATCGATGACGTCATCTTCCGCAAGCCATTCGTAGAGAAGCCTGTATCAGCAGAGGATCATAATGTCTATATCTACTACCCGTCGTCGGCTGGAGGTGGTAGTCAACGGCTCTTCAGAAAGGTACAGAAATAATTTTCTCTGTATTCCAATAACCCTGACATCGACCTTTAATCCATAACTAACCCAAAACCTGGCCGATGAAGATAAGGTCACTCAAACCAGTTTTGCATTTCAAGCCCCAATTGGGACTTATATGCACACTCATTTTTTTCAAAGGACCACCAAAAAATGGAACAGCCTCCAAAAGTCCACCATCAACCAAATCTGCTTTTCATTTTGGAGTATTTAGGAGGATAACAAACCAAGAACCAAGAACCCTCATTGATAACCCTGTAATTTGTAAATTGCATTGATTGTACTGAATATTGATGTAATCTATACTAAAGTCCCATGGGATTGAAAACAAAATAAGAAAGTGCTTCTTTTAAAAGAAACCACTTTGGTAGAATATAAATTTATCAAACACAAGTGACTACAGAATCTGTATTTCAAGTGTTGATGTTTGTTTAACTTATGCAAGTGAATGAAAATTGGCTAATCTTACTCTTATAATTTTTATCATTCTTAGTGAGCTAATAACAAAAATATTGTTGCTCCTTGATCTGAAAATCAAAGAGCCATGCATTGTTGATACAGAGTGCTATTTACTATAGATAAGGAATTGTCTGCATTTATTTCTTCATGCTTTTTGTCCCAATACTGTACTTATTAAATATTTGATAAGTTTGAATTGATCCAATAACATTTTTATATTAAACATAATTATAATACAAATATACAGACATTTATATCCATGTAACAACAATAAATCAAAGAAGAAATCAAATGGATCTATAGTATAAAGAATAAAAAACATCAGCGATCATCAAAATTTCCCCTCCCTAGAACAAAAAAGGATTTCCGTCAGTGTTCTATCATCTGCTAAACTGCTTAAAGGGATCGTTGAACCCTGTTAAAATTGAGATGCACGGCCCTACGTGTTATCAGTGTCTGTGATATGGTGTTATATTGAAGCCCTAAAAAATTGCGCTTCAAAATATCAAGAAGTGCCTCAAGAAAGTAAAAACCTTTGAGTGACTGGTTTTACCCTACTTGTCCAATTTGTTTCCATCACGCAGCAAGAAGATCGAGGATCTACTCTTGTGGGCTTTTTCAAGGTTGAGAAAATATTTAGTATTTTTTTCTCCAAACTCACTCCAGTTCGCCCTTGAGTGTATAATAATAACCTGAGTTACCTTGTCCATATAAGACTCATATTCATACTGCCCCCCCCCCCCATGACAAAACGGCAAAACATACAATTTTTTTCAAAATGCTTTTTTGGGGCTTTTGGTACCGGTACTCAATACATCATATTACGCATGTTAAACCATTTTTTTGAATTTTTAAAGTGTCACTATTCATAATTAATTAGCATGTCTAAATGGCACAACAGCATGTTTTTCTTATAAACCCATGACAAAAGAGCATAACATCACAAAGCACCGTGCACTGAAGCAGGATGCACTTGAGTGTGCAAGGAGACACTAGTAACCAATCAGAATGGACATTTCTGCATGAATGATCTTCACTTGGTACTTTGTAGGATTCCTCCAAAAGACGCCGTAAAGGTGTTTAAACTGGAGGTGTGTCGTCATGTGCGGCCACCAACTTAAGGTGCTGGTTTTAACCGCAGATTTTAAAATATTTAAGGAAGGTTGGGTTACAATTGAGGGAGAAAGACTGTTCCAGTCCTACATACTGGATACAGTGTACTTTCTTTACAACAATCCCCATAAAAAAACAGCACAACTTCATTAGTTCATCTTATTTTACAGAGTTTGAAACATCTTCATGAATGATTGATTTTGTAAATTTCATATAAAATCATCAAATTTGTTTAAAAATCGTTTAAAATTGACATAGTTTTAGGCAAACACCTACATCCATGTTATTTGAAGACTTTAATTCAACATGTACATACTATTAAATTAACAGTGTCTTGCATTAATTCCTTTCCGTCAAAGTATGTTCATTCATTGTTAAAGCAGTAATACCACGACAAAACAGCATAACAGACACTTTTTAGCGTTAAATCAAGATCAAGTTCACTTTGCATCTCATTAAGTACATAGACAACCTGTTGGGAAAACTGGGGATGCCCAGCTTGTCTGTCAAGATTTATATCCATAAGTACATTAAAGTCACCTCCCATTATACTTAGAATTGTATCTATATCTTCAATTGAGTCTAGTCGTAAAACAAAATGTTAAAAAAAGACTCTTTGCTCTGTTCTTTTGTCTGCAGTTGGTGCTTAAACATTGCATATTATACACTCATTTCCATCAATAACTAGTTTTGATATCAAATACCTTCCGTTATCGGAAATTATTTTAGATACGACACTGTATTCGACAGTCTTTTTTTATCATGATCAAAACCTGTCTACTATGTACAGAACCATGCGAAAAAAACAAATCGCCATTCCACTCGGATGCCCAAGTACTAACAGTGTCTGGAGAACTATAAGTGGAGCAAAATAATATCTGCTTGTTTTTCTTGGAGCCAAGAAAAACCTTCATTGTTTTAAAGCTCTACCTCAGACCTCGTACATACAATGAAAGACACTTTATATGCATATCTTTAAAGGTCATTAAAAAAATTCACTTTGCGGCAGAGGTTTCTTGGGATTACAGGTGTACAGAAAACAGCCACCATTCTTGGCTTTGGCACCATGCATTATTCCGGCAATAATGAGAGACTATACAAAAGTGCTTGCTTGGAGTCACTGCCCTTCATCGTAATGTATAGACAGTCAGAACAGAAAACATGTGTACAAATTATTTGGATAAACGCATCATGAAAAAAATGAGAAAGGCCTATAAACAAATGACAACATTTCAGGTTTATGTAAATGCAAATTCCATGCCAATACTGGACTTAATACATGTATTTGATATACTTCTTGCTCTTTAACAGATGCGCAATAGGAGTAGCATCTATTCTCCAGAGAGTCGAATAAGAAGGGCAGGCTCTTACATGTATGAAGAATTCATGCCTACAGATGGTACTGATGTAAAGGTAAGAACAAGTGACTAGATACTGAATGGGTGACCCGACCACATGCATCATCAGCATTTTTGACAATTTGAATGGAATTTCAAAGTTAAGTTTTTCAGGAAAGAGGAAGTGTTTCTTTTTTTTTTTCCAGGTTGTTTGTAATGAGAAGTAGTATTTGTTGTAAAGGTAAGCATCACATTTTAGAGATCATGAAAAAGTAATCAATTAAAATATGAATTTGATGTATTTATACCATACAACAGTACATGATCTGTGAATTAGAATAGTAGGCTAGCTGATAAAATCATACTACATGTAGCTCCATTTTGTGGAAAGCGTGTGCATCCAATACTGATTTTCTAATTGGAAGTGGAATTTTATCACCATAACTTTTGTTCCTACTCTGATGGTGTTGAACGCTGCAGGTATACACAGTAGGACCAGACTATGCCCATGCAGAAGCCAGGAAGTCACCTGCACTGGATGGGAAGGTAGAGCGAGACAGTCATGGAAAGGAGGTCCGTTATCCAGTCAT
Source organism: Strongylocentrotus purpuratus (assembly GCF_000002235.5). Taxonomy (NCBI): domain Eukaryota; kingdom Metazoa; phylum Echinodermata; class Echinoidea; order Camarodonta; family Strongylocentrotidae; genus Strongylocentrotus; species Strongylocentrotus purpuratus. The sequence continues at coordinate 9,879,818 of NW_022145612.1, read as the reverse complement.
ACTCACCAACTCAGAGAAGATGATTGCAAGGAAAGTCTGCCTGGCATTCAAGGTATACAGGCTTCAATTTGTATAGACATTAATCCTAATAAGGCTGTGTCATTGTAGTGGTCTCTCAGCTAGAGAGTAGCGGGAGTGTACCAAAATGGCAGTCTTTATAATAGGTAGTTGGTCTCCATAGGGAGGTGGTCTTTACAGGGAGATGACCTTTAAATAAAGTCAGGTGGTCTCTATGTGCAGGTTACCTAATACAGGTATCAATTAGAAACAAAATTCTTGAAAACATACATAATGTGGTTCTTAATGCTGGTTTTATTATGTTCATAATCTTCTATGCCTAGGACCCTTCTGCATCTCAAAGGATGGTTAATCCTTATTTTTCTGAGAGCAAGAAGAAACACAATAGAAAAAGAAAAATTCTTGAGAAAATTGGACAAATTATAAGCAATTCTGGTATTTTAAAAGTCGGATCATGAACCTGACAATGACTTTTCATGAGAGCAAGAAGGAACACAAGAATAAAAGAAAAAGTTTGAGAAAATTAGACAAATTATAAGCATATTCTGGTATTTTGAAAGTCGGATCATGAACCTGACAATGACTTCCCTTCTCAAGTAGCTGGTTACATACATACATACATACATACATACATACATACATACATATTGGTATAATTATTTAGCGCCTTTACATGAACATGAACATGAACATGGTCATTCATACTCTAAATAACTTTGTTACGAATACCTGACACTCCATGAGTTTTTTATGCGTACCCTAGTTTCTTTTCTTTGCAACCACATAGACATTAACAGATACGATCAAAGACTAACCTACATGTATGTTGCACTTTTTGTTTTCTCCTTCCAGCAAACTGTATGTGGGTTTGATCTGCTGAGGGCCAGTGGAAGATCCTATGTGTGTGATGTCAATGGATTCAGCTTTGTCAAGAACTCAAATAAGTATTATGATGACTGTGCCAAAATCCTAGGGTAAGTTATAGCTCATTTCATATTGTAGGGGGTTAAAAAGCAGTTATCTCATGACACACTGGTCTCTGCCTATTAGAAACATAACAGAAACTTTACAATATGATTTGTTGTTGTGATGAAATTAAATTGATTTGAAGTGACTGGAATTAATTGGTCCTCCTCTTCACAATGGAAAAGCAGTAAACATTTGATACAGTTGGTAGAGGTATATGAAAATGGAATTATTCCACTTCTCATGTACTTTGGACTTTGTAACATATATTCAAGACTTGAACATAATGGAATGAGCAAGAAATCTGACACTCGATAGAAAGTTCATTCTGCTATGGAAGGCCATGAAGACCCTGTTCTCAACTCAGAGGCTGCCTGATCTAGTGTAAGCTGGATCGCACTGACTTGTGTAATGAGAACAGGGTCTTAACATTTTATGATAGATGGATAGAAAAATGGTATTTTATTGCATTTTTCATGAATGACAGTTTCACAACTGAATTGCATATGAATTACGCAAATTGAAAACGATAAACATTGTACAAAATTGCAGAACATTTAGTTAACATTATGAAGACGTATCATGTTACTACTGGCTATATACTATTAACAATTAAATAACCGTTAATGAACATCATTTCAAATAAGAATGTATACGATAAACGTAATTATATGGAAATATGTTAAGGCTGTAATGATTTTTTGTATTCTATAAATTTATACTACAACCATCTTTCCTAAAGAACACAAAATCAACCATTCAGTCTGTTGTCATGTTGAATCCTGTTGAAAAACTTGTTTTGATTGTATGTGGTCATTAACAATTAGATGCTTCAAAAACTTTCAGTTGGGTCGTTTTAAATGTATATCTTCTTCCACCTTCCATCTTGTTTTTGTGTTTAGGAATATGATCATGAGGGAGTTAGCTCCAAAATACAACATCCCATGGCAGATGTTCACCTTAGATGAAGAGATACCATACATGCCAACCACATCAGGAACCATGTAAGTCACCTGATCTATCAATCACTCATATAATTAAGTCTTTAGTCTTTCACCAATATGCTAATGTGGCACTTTTGAGGCAAAATTTGCAGGTTTGTGTCAATCTGTTTATTGTTTTTCTTCAATTACATAGCTGATTTTACTGTCAGGTTGTGTACTCAAAATATATCTCACTTTCTACTTTAGATATTATTTTATTTCATGCAAAGCTGTTACAAAAATGCTGTCCTTCGTATTTCAAAGTTTTGAACATTTGCATTATGATGAATTGTTTTCTAGAGAAAATGTCTAATGGATATTATTTATTTCAATATACAGTGTAACGGGTGAAATAGATGATAATTGCTTGTGATGTACCTATTTATCACTGTCATGGTCTTCCTATAAATTGTGAGGAATAGTGTATTCATTCACTCATTTGTGCCTTGATGGGAGATACATGTATGCCTTATTTGTATTTTCCAGGTTTTGCAAAGTTTCTTAAATTGATTAATTCATATCATACTTGTAACAATTGTTTCTGCCAGGATGGAGCTCCGATGTGTAATAGCTGTTATCAGGCATGGAGACAGAACACCTAAACAGAAGATGAAAATGGAGGTCAAGCATCCCAAGTAAGATACCGTATTCTTATGGAAGTAATCTTTAAACAAATTGACATCGGGAAATGTCTCATTTCCTATGTTCTCTGTAGTATCAGAAGCTGAACATATGTTACCCCATTTGAATATATTCTAGAAGAGTGAGTATGTATCAGAATAATGAACATCGGATCCTATCAATAATTCCTTTGTTTTTCAGATTCTTTAGTCTGTTTGAGAGCTATGGTGGACGCTCCAAGGGTAAGGTGAAGCTGAAGAGGCCTGAACAGCTGCAGAAGATTCTAGATGTGTCAAGATATCTGCTAGGAGAACTCAAGGTATGTATTGTATGGCCATTGTAGTTTTGATTGGTGCTCCAGTAGGAAAATAATGAGGAAGGTGCATTTTTTGCCTAGATGAAAGGCTTAAAATCTTGATAAGTGTATATAACCGATGAAGCCTTTTGAGGTTACAAAACATGCATGATGTTTTGCCTTTTGACCTTAAGTATGTCTTGAGCAGTTTGGCTAGATCTTACTTTTCTCGGACAATGTGGTGATACATTCATGGTGCCTAGACCCGCAGAGGATTGTCAGCTAGTACATATAGGACATGATATAGGTATGGTCTCATTTACCCAAGGTAGCCTAATCAGTATAGATACTACGCTTCCTGAGACCCCTGTGATTATTATCCCTCTCAATACACCTAGGTAAAGAGGGACCTGGCGTGAGAAACAACATGTCCCTTGAGTGTCAAACCTTGCACACCATCATCACTGTCTTCCATGGACGTCTTGAACTATGACTTAAAGCCCCAGTGTACTACTTACAGCTACTTGCGCCGTCTATATAGCAAACAATGCCTTATCGGTGACCAATGGTCCCCCATGATCCTCTTTTTCTTATGTTAAATGAGAGCTGATCTGATGAGATAACCACCTGTCCGTGATCTTGCAGGGAGGTCTAATCCCCCTGGCCAAACTAATACAGACAGGCTTTAAATAATCCTTCTCTAATTATTTCTTTAACTTCAGTGGCAGAAGCACAGGAGTCAGCCTGAGATTGAGGAGAGGGAGTCGAAGCTAGAGCAGCTAAAGGCCGTCCTGGAGATGTACGGCCATTTCTCAGGGATCAACCGTAAGGTGCAGCTCAAGTACCTTCCCAAGGGCATCATGAAGCACTCCAGCAGTGAAGAAGGTAAACATTTTTATCTCTTGCTAAATCTTTCGAAAAAAGGATGCATCGTCTGTTTAGAGCCACAAAGACGCTTAATTGTATACTCAAATGTGAAGAGTATGCTCATGTGGCTCCATACAGATGATCATGTATCCATATTTGATTGACATGCATTTTTTAAGGACTGGTTAGGTTAGGGTGTCTGAATGTCCGGAGCACATTGCAAGAACCTTTTAGATAGCCTCACATGACCTGTGCTATATTTCTAGGGATTTATCTTTTTGTAAGGATTAGTCTTTTAAGACTTATCCACATTCATGATGAATAAATTTCTGTATTTTAATTTCCTCACAATCATGTTGAATAATCAAAGCGCTATCACTCACAGTAAGTTAGGAATGTGTTTAGTTACGATGGGATTTAGTTCATGGGATTGGGCATCTTTGCCTCAGGTTCTAAAATCCTGGATTTAACTCAGGCTGCATTCATAATTATTAACCTTTAGGTCTGTCAGGAATCCCATGACTTTTACAAGCTGATTGTCTGTCTGATTATCAAGATATTCATAATTTGAATAAGAAATTTCTAAAACTGTCTGGCAAATAGTTTTGAACAGTTTTTTAATAACACTACAGTCTAGTGGGCAAAATGAGTATGGTAAAACCGGTTATTCAAAGATTTGTTACTTTTTTGAAGCACTTCATGATCATTTTGTAGGGCTTCACTATTACACCATATCACAGACACTGATAACATGTAGTGCCATGCATCTCAGATTTGTAAAGCTGGAAACATTGTTAATAATGCCTTTAATGCACATGTAACTGCTTTTGAAGTAAACGTTGTGGATGAAAATAGAACTGCTTGCTCACTAAGAATTTACTTTTTTCCTTCATTGATATAATGGAATTTTTTCAAAATGTATATAATTCAAAGAAAAATCAAATGCATATTGTTTGTGAACATTTAAATATTGTTCCCCCAAGATGTCTGTAGTTATGAGAAAAGTTTGTGTAGATGATTACTAGGTTATCATTAATGAAATTGTTTGATAGAATTATGATTTTTCTCTTTTTCAAAACTCAAAATAAACATCAGTTTTGGCTCCATTTATTTATTTATTTCTTCAATGCTAAATTTCTTCATTACTGACTATATTACATTGGTTATTTCATCTATAAGTTGAATTAACATTTATTTCTTCATTTAATATTTCTTTTTGGTTGCTTTTTGGTTGCTCATGGTTCTGCCATACACTTTGAATGAAAATGAATGATTTCTGCATATAAGTGATACTGCGATCTGATATGGTTAGAATACAGTGGATGCCTACTGTAGCTACATATCCCCCCTTCCCATATTCACATGTAAATCCGTTGATATATACAAATTATATATATTAGGATTATTAATTTACATTTTCCCCATTTCCTTAGAGTGTTCCTTGGGTGTTTTTTTCTTTTAAGGCCTAAGTTGATTGATGAATTTATAAAAAAAACTTTTGAATGCCATTTATTCCTTTTTTGAGTGCTCGAGTCTATCTACATGCACCACAGTACTTTGTGATATCTAGGCCCAGTCAAATAGAGAGTTGATATTAATAGTAACTTATTTGCTATTGATATCAATCGCAACTATGTACATAAGAGATAAGGGACTGAAAACTTGTGATTGATTATTAAATGTACTTAAAATTGATGTGGATCAACTGTAAGTCTTTATAAGAGGGGCCCTGCTTCAGGCTTTAGTTCATCAAAGACATCTTTAGCATTTTATTTGAAATAAACTGAGCTTCACCAACATTCTGCATTACATTTAAACTTTAACCACATTAAACTTGCTTAGCCACGTGTCTTGAGCATCCAGGTTTTGTCTTTTGTTATTTTGACAAACTTGTTTCTTACCTGATATTTATGTTTTCTTTTGTCCTTTTCTTGCCCTCTTTTATTTCATAGCCTCTCACTCAGGTAATTGATAGCCTTAACTTCTTGTCCTTGGTCTTAGCTCTCTAGAAACTGCTGGAGCTAAGTATTGGATAATGCTTAACATGTAGTTATCGAAATCCTGTCCCAAATTTGTATGTGTGTGCATGTGTGTGTGTGAGAGAGATTCATCACGTACTAATCGATTAGCTGTAGTAATTCTTTTCTAATCATTTCATTTATTTAATGAATGGATCTTGCAGTTGCAGTCTTATGGGAACTCTATTTTCTCTTTGCTTTTCTTTTCCCTTTTTTATCAAGTGCATAGGAACATACTTTTGTAATGTGTTATGCACTATTCAAGAATGGTTTATTGTTATTGTTATTGTTATTGTTATAATGTATTCAGAATCACTTTAAAAAGTTTATTTCCATCACAGTATGACATTTAACACTAGATCTCATATTTTAGCTCATTTGACCATGAATTTTCCTTTTATTATAATGTGACAAGTAACAAATCCTTCCCGGCCCATCACACTGAAATACCTCGCAACTTTTTAGACAAGACTTCCTTGATGCTATACCAAAGTTTGGGGTAATGGAGACAAAAATATGTTGGTTGAATTCTCTAGAACAAAGGTTGTCAATACATACTTTCAGCCTGAAATTTTTCATTGGTTCTCTGAAACCAACCCTGGGGTGTCCATGTCATATGGCTGTATTTCTTTCAACTTGGACCAAAGGTCAACAAATTTCTGGTGAGAAGCCTGCTATTTTATTCAAATGTATTAAAATATACCTTTGTCTGTTGCAAAGTGTGGAATAAACCAATGTTCTATTTTCTTCATTCTTATCCTGCATTGAAAATTATTTTTTGTTTTGAAAAAAAATAATATGGAAAAGGTTCTAGAAAGTGGCCAGGTGCGTTTGTAACTTTTTCTTACAAAGTGTTTTGTATATATATTTAGCACTCAGGATCGATTGTATTTGTGCTCTGCTTGGTCTCATTTGTCTCCTATTGCATGAACTATGTTATAATAATTTTGCATTACATGTATCTTTGTCATAGACTTGGACTTGCTGTGAAGTAGTGCATGAAAATACCCTTTTCACACAACTCTTGCGGAGAATGTTTTTTAACATTTGCACGATTGCAGAACTAACCAACATTTTTTTACAATTTTTTTTACTAACAACCTATCAATAGCTGCACTCTGATTCTGTTATTCAGATACTGACTGCTTTGAGCAGCACGATAACAATATTAACTTCATGTTTTCGAGAGTGCATAATGCAGTCTTGAGATCACAGAGGAGCTATAGTTTTAACAATAACCCCCAAAAATAAGGATTGAATAATTATCTTATATTCCGCATCCAGCATATTAATTCTCAAAAAAAATGAAAAGGATATTTTGATGAAGTATGCCTGTAAAAGTGGGTTCATTTGTAGGGAAATTTACCAATTGCACGCATCTCATTTGCACATTTTTGCTTTGTATCTTCATGTGTATCTATTGCATCCTTGCTTTGTACGTGCAATTAGAGTAATGCCCAGTCAATATCTATCGCAATACTGCCTAACAGACAGTAGTGTATTTCATGCATGTAGTTTTTACCAATCAGATGCTTAAAATCTTGATACATGTATGTGTTATATATTATCCAATATTACGTTCCTGTGTTTACTATTAGGAAATTGTTATTCTAGTATAAATTAGGTAGAATATATGGTAATCACATTAAGTTTTCCTCCTATGTTTAAGTACTTTGACTTCTTTGTGTTAATGTATGTAGGTATGGGGTAATCTCCTTTCATGAGAGCATGATTATTTTTATACATGTTTTGTTTGATCTATTTTTATGATTCATGGGCAGTGGGGTGACATTTGTCATTTGAATGCTTTTAGTTTGTCTTCTATTCGAATTTTGACCTTTTGAATTATGATTATCATCATTGCTTTAAATTTGTTACCTGTCTGATGGTTAATGGTGCTATCTTTTTTCCAGTAACTGCAGTTTAAACATGTAGATAATAACGTATGATATTATATCATTTCAGATCGATGATATTATGAGTTGTACACATAATTTCAGTAATTTTGTAGTCAGTTTGAAACATTGCATGTCTGATACCGAGTTGTAGACAAATTCATTGACTAATAGGAAAGGCTGGTTTCATTTGTTTTTCTTAGAGTCGGATTGAAATACAATGCATGAATGTATGATGAGTATATTTTTGTTTGAAGAATGGCATACAAAGCTTGTTGTGAAAATATAGTGGATATTTCTACAATATATTTTTAAAGATAAAAACAAAATACATATTCACATGGAAATGTTCAGAAATATGAACAAGACTTCTCTTTTTGAATATGAGATAATAATAATAATAATAGATCACATTTACACTGCTCCTAATACATTGTTTCTAAGCGCTGTGGTGCTGTTGTCATGTCCTTTATACACAAAATAAGCAATTGTTTCTTTTATTGTACAGATTCGAAAGGAGAACCATCCCTTTTGCTGATTTTGAAATGGGGTGGAGAGCTAACACCAGCTGGTCGTGTTCAGGCGGAGGAGTTAGGCCGTGCGTTCAGATGCATCTATCCTGGAGGGCAAGGTGAGCTAGCTTTCAAAATAAAAAATATCTACTTTCAGATTACTTTAAAGCAATCAGTTTCAGTAATATTGTCATATCGAGGTTACTACTGTAAATTATTTGATATGATTCTTATTGAGGATTATATACATGTACACATGCATTCATGTTATACTTCTAAAATAGAGAATAAAATTAAGATTTGAAGAAGAATTTTTTTTATTAAATCCATATTTGTTTTCACATATTTAAAGTTTGACAAGCCCTGCACTCTATCATATCTTTCATTTCACTTGAGGCTGGCACATTTCTGTTTTAATTGTTTTTATATTCAAATCAGGGCAGTATCAAGTATTAAAGGTACTATGTCCCATTTGCAGGCCAAAAAAAATGAAAAAGTTAAATTCCAACTGCATTTGAAAGATAATACTAATTTAGAACTTCCCTAAAAAAGTTGGGACTTGAAAATGTCTTCAAGTGGGAAAATAACGACTATTAGTTGTCAAATCGACTTTAGGGCTATAGAGCCCAAAAGTAATAGTCTTGATTTTCAGACAATTGTACCGAATGGTCATATGTTTTATGCTGCGCAAAGATTCAATCAGTTTAATCTTGGCCATCACAAGAAGTGGGTTATTGATGTAGACAAATGCTCATGTACCCTTTAAAACTCTTTTCATGTATGTTATTACCAAAGAAGAAAAAAAAGCCAGTCAGTCACTCAATAGTGTCTGACAGTTAAGTCTAGCAAGTAAACAGGTTTCCTTGCATAATTTGAATATGAGGACACTGCTAACGTTTAAATTTCACAGATAGGACATACATGACATATTCATAATTCCTGCAAAGTTCTACAGCATTTGAGGTTGGCTGCAAAAGGGACATAGTACCTTTAAAGAATAATACATGTACATGTACATGCTGAATGTTTTGAATACAGATGTCATGTGGAATGTTTGCATTGTGACTTTTGCTGGGTCAAAATGATTATTCTGTCCAGTGTGTGTAAGCTCCATAGTGTATTTAATTTATGTGATCATGATATATCGGATCATCATTCAAATTATATGTAGTGTATTCATTCATAAAGTATATATTTTTAAAGATAAGCTTGAGTTCTGGTAATGATAGAAATAAATTCTCACCGAATCATAACAAACTATGTACAAATGACAGTTGTGGTTTTTGTTGAAGATGATTTCCAGCAAGTTTTTGCCAGGTTGTTTTTATTTTACTGGTTCAAAACAATCAATCTGATGTAAGATAAACAATCCAGAATGAATTATAGCCATGTTCTCTCGACATACGATGCCCATACCAGAGCTCAAGATTAGCTTTAAGCCCACGTGATTGAAACAGTTTCCAGTGGCATGCAAGTCCAGTATTTCCTCACACGTGCACCTTTATGATTATGGATGGAAAGTTTTCTTCTTGGCCAGGTTTTGGATAAAGATAATAGTTTTCTTAAATGAGAAAATGGGGCAAAATGTTCATATATATTTAAAGTAAATTCACCATTCTGTGCCCTGAATACTAAGAGTTAATGTGAGAAAATGAAATTCTAAGACCCTCCAAGGAAGATACTGGGTACTTCACTACTGTGGCGGGGCCCGAAGATGTGACTGTAAAATTCATCTTTGGAATGGGGAGCTTCGTAATTTACCAAATTTGGTTCATAAATCCAAATTGGGAATAGTCCTGTATATAACCAGCTTTATTCACTGTAAAATTCAGGAAAAAAAAATCATGGAATAACACTTTTGGTGAATTGCTCAAAATGGCTGTATTTCCAGCAAAAAAATTGTGCAGACTGCAAATCACCTGTGTTGTGCATCAATTGTTTTGCAGAGTGAAAGTTTCGCAAACCTGAACCATACATGTATGTGAAGTTTGCGAAAGTTTCATTGAATCAAAAGGTTCTGGTCTTACAGTATTTGAAAATTAATATGGAAATGATAATAAGTTTCACACATAATTCTTTTGGTTGCGCTTCATGGAAAATGCTAAAAGTGCCTCTACTCTCATTTACCCTTTTATTTTCATTAAGGATTGCTATGTATGCATTTGTAGGTTATAATGAAAAGTGGAACTGTGTAGTTATGATTTGCACTCTAAACCAGGGACCCGTTTCATAAAACCTATAAATGGCAAGCTACAAAATTTGTTTGATATAAGCTACCGAAATCACTGCATTTGATTGGCTGACTGCAGATTTTTGTTATAAGTTGTTACTGGGCACTGTTGCACAAAACTTATCATTGATGGTAACTTTGCCATCAATGGTAACTGCCATAGAAATTGATTTTGATTAGCTGTTGAGCCCTGTTACCATCATGATGGTAGTTGCCATTGATGGCAAAGTTACCATCAATGGTAAGTTTTATGCAACGGGCCCAGTATAGCATTTCTATGAAACGGCCCAAAACTGTTTTGACCTAGCAGCCATATCTATGTCATTAACACTAAATAACTGTCATCCATGATTAACTGCATGATGTACGGCAGAGAATGACAACATGTTCATGTTGTAAGCAGTACGTTTAAAAAACAGACATAACTACAGTCAAACCTGTCAATAAACCAAACGTTACTCAAGGGAAACAGAAAAAGTAGCCACTGTAGACAGATGACCTTTTTAGACAGGGTCTACATCACACATGTATTTTTCAAGGGTGACAGATGCATGGCCACTATTGACAGGTGGCTATTATAGACAGATTCTACAACACACATTTCTAGCTCGAGGGAGATAAAATGCATAGCCACTATAGAGTACCGAAGCTGTGACATCATACAAATCCATTTTGGGAATTTCTCAATTTTTTCTTCATTTTTCGAAAGAGCATTAAAAATGATGTCAAATGTCGAAAATCAATTGAATATGTTAAGTATTGGCTGAGATATAACCATCTGAATAAATAGATTTCCTATAGGAACTCAGTGTTATATTGCTCTGGCTCATAATGAATCAGAGCAATATAACACTGAGTTCCCATAGGAAATCTATTTATACAAATGGTCATATCTCAGCCAATACTTAACCTATTCAGTTGGTTTTCAACATTTGGACATTATTTTTTATGCTCTTTCGGAAAATGAAGAAAAATTGAGAAATTCTAAAAATATATTTTTGATGACGTCACACTTCACCACTCTATTGGTTGGTGACCTTTGTAGAAAGGTGGCCACTCAGACAGGTTTGACTGTATTTCATATGTCCCTTTTATTAGCTTGGATGATATAATGACACATGAAGCCCAGGAAGTTAATTACTTTTTTTTAAGTTCTGGAATCAAGTTCTTGAATATCAATCAACACATTTCATATAAGAAATAGCGTATAATTTGATGAAAACGTTTATGATTTTACTTTAATTAAGATTTCTGCAATCAGAGATTTTCAAGCGATAGTACACCTCCTGATCTAGATAACCACGGACTTGGTGAATTCGTTTGCCACGATAATACACCTTGTGATCTAGATAACTGCAGCGTTGGTGAGTTAGTTTGCCACCCATTTTCATCGTTGATGTTCATGCGTGCTAGACTTAAAAATTGTTTAATCAGGCTAATACATGTTCCTGTGCAGTCAAGGGTTAGCAAGATTTGGAGTGGCGTTTTGACATTCCTTCTTTATAATATCTGGGGAGTGTTTCACATAGACTAAGATCAGCTTTAAGTTGGACTTAACTATGGCAGGTCGTTCATGCCACTGTCTGCTCTCACCATTGGTCTCTCTATTATGATCGTTAGATAATATTTTGTCCTTCAATAATTAATTATCCAAAACAGTAAATTCTGTACGTTTTACGTCCCTTGAGAGACCGACACCAGTAAATGGTGAGAGCAAACAGCGCCATAGGTACATGTAAGTCCAACTTAAAGTTGATCTTAGTCTTTGTGAAACACTCTCCAGTGTATTTAATTGCAAGCAGTTGCGGTGTAATCAAGTATGATTTATCACTGAAACATACAGTTTCTCGGCCTAGATTTTCAGCTTAGTGAGTTCCCCCTCCCCCCTCCTCCCCCACCCCCCACCCCACCCCACCCCACCCCACCCTCAATATAGATATATTTACTCGATCATGTGGACCGATTCCTATTGAGAGGGAGAACTCAATTAGCCTAGAATCTAGGTTACCAGTTTATTTGATTTCAAATCAATAAGAAAGCTGTCCATTTGGGATGATAATTGAAAAATTCTCCAGCAGCTGCTTAAAGTTGATCAATTCTTCGTATTATGTTAACTTCATGACGTATCCAGTATCTTTAGTACATGGTTGATTGAAAGTGATTCATGTTTGAAATCATTTAAAGTTGTAGATTTTCCCCCAAAATTGAGAAATGGGAAAGAATTGAAAAACAAACAAACACTGATATGAAGTTTTCATTCAGATTGATGCTAACGTGTTGTCATATTAGTACATACTTCGCAATTCATAATAAAACATCCTCATTCAATATTTCAATTTTATGTGTTCATAATTTACAAATATTGTTAAGAATTTTCAAGTATGTTCCACTTAATATCTGAGAAAATTTGTCTGGTTTAAAAAATAAATGTGTCTGTATTGTTTTGAATGAATTCTTAGAAAAGACTTAAAGTATCCTGCTCTGTACTTGATGGGAGGAGTACATGTACATGTCTATTAAGGCAATGGTAAAAGGAACCAATAAAAAGTGACCAAATTATTTGATTCTAAGTAAAAGGTTAATCTTGGTCTCAGATTGACTTAAAATCAAATGCCAGAGCATTATTACAGGTGATTCAGTTAACTCAAAGTTTGGATGCTTGTTGTAATGGCATGTGTCCTGCAATGAATTGCTTCTTTTATATTGAGATTTTCATCATACATGTGGGAGGTGTAGTTGATTTTCATTGCAGTTTACCATTCCCTAAAGCTTTCTAATTGAATCCTAACACTTAATACCCCCTTAGCCCCATGCTTCTGTTTTACCACTGTCTACCGGTACACTGTTTTGGGCAAGTTCAAGGTCATTTGATGTGCCATACATGTACATTACCAGGAATTGTGGAATTCTCAAATAACATTACCGGTACATTAAAAATAAAATTACACTAGTTCTGTAATTTCATATACATGTATGGTCCGATCCATGCTATATATTAAAGACATTAGCTTGATATAATGATGAGATATAGTAAAGGGCAGGTCCAAGCTATTTGGATTGTGACGTATGGGACATTTAGAGACTTTAAACAAGAAATAACAACAGATGAAATTATTTATATGGCTATCTTTTGGTATGAGTCTGTGGCTATTATGGGCTAGTTCATTTGTGGAAAGTTTTAGTTCTGACCAATTTTTTAATAAATTTTAAATGTAATTAATGTGCTGCGTGACGTACGGGACGAACTAGCCCATAATAGCCACAGACTCATACCAAAAGATAGCCATATAAATAATTTCATCTGTTGTTATTTCTTGTTTAAAGTCTCTAAATGTCCCGTACGTCACAATCCAAATAGCTTGGACCTGCCCTAAAATGCTTTCTTTATTCAGTAACATTAGCTTGGATTTGTTCCATTCTGTTTTGTATCGTATTCCATTTCAAAATGCATCATTGATTATGAAGCTTAAAGCAGGGCCCTACGCTATCCTTTTCATAGGGGGTCTGTTGTGGCTTTTTTATGGTCTGTTTATGAATGGGTCCCCCTCCCTGTGTTTGGGGCGATGTTCTCTGGGTATCTTTTAGTATCAAGCCCTGCTTCAAAGAATGATTTCACGATTGAGGGTTTAAACGTTTGAGTAAAGAGTGCCTAACAAGTGGTTATTCAACTGATTTATGCATGTTGCACGAATGAGTGATTAATTAAGTGGTGTCACAGGTACTCAAATTTTCCATTCTGCTCATATTGTGTGCCTTTCGGAAAGCTGCTAAGGGATGCACAAACAAAATGACACATCATTTCAAGAAAAACGCATCCCTCAGTTTTGACCGCTCTTTGGCTACATCTTCGCATCACATTTCAGTTCGTACATCATCCAACTTGTTGACATTGATATGTTTCTGCACTTCAACTATCAAAATGAAAGTTCGGAAGTTTGACAAAAATTGTGCCGCACTCTACTGCCAGCTCATGACTAAAGATATGTCAGAGTTTAAGAAAGAAGTCAGATATTTCATATCCAATGCTCACAAACTAACTAGAGAATTTCAAAAAAATGAATAGGCGATATTTGAGTCTGTTCTCTTATTGCCTTCATTCATGGTCCTATTCGTACCTTTAATAAAAAAAGTGTTTCCTATTATACCTTCACATAATCAGGTTAAGATATGATTGAATATATTGTTTGTCCCATGTGCCAAACTGATTGTTTGAAGAAGCAGATGGCAAAGAAATATCCATATGCAATTGAATGAAACTAGGATGATGTGTTTCTAGATTCTACACTGATAAAACTATCTTTGCATCTCTTTGATAAAAGTTCTAATATTTATTAAAGACTTTTTTACATTTTCATTCAATAGACCAGTTTATTAACATATTCAAATTGTATGCATACTGTTTAAAGAAATGTTGTTCTTGACATCCTGAAAGCTTGTCTGAGGCTTGTCCACCATAGCAACAAGTAACGTATGTAGACTGGAATCCAGGTTTTGTAGTTCATTAAAAGAATAATGAAATACCTCGTCACTAGGTCCTTAGGAAAGAAACATCCATACATTTGAATATGGTAGTAAACATTTTACAACATCTTCTATCTCTAATTCTGTATCCCTAACTTCTCTGAAGTCTAAATTTCTTTTATCATCTCCCAAGACTTTGCTTCTCTTGGCTATACGCTCTTTCTCAGACTATCATACAGGTAACGTGGCAACATGTTTTTGTTTTATTTATCAGGTGACTATGCTGGTTTCCCTGGGTGTGGTCTACTTCGTCTCCACAGCACCTATCGTCATGACCTCAAGATTTATGCTTCAGATGAGGGGCGTGTCCAGATGACAGCTGCTGCTTTCACAAAGGTGAGGACTATCACCAAACTATATTAGAACTTAATATTAAAAGTGAATTAAATGGATTTACAAAGTAGAGATGTATATTTTGAGAAAACCTCTTTCTCAACTAATGACCATTTTGTGAGTAGGCCTACTCAGCAAATGTCCATTCAGAGTGATATTATTATTATCAATTCAATAATCAAAATTAAATAACTTGGAAACTTGATGTAAAATTTGTTTTGTGCCCATTTGTTTGGTACATATTGATACACAGTGTATGCATTAAAAACAAATTGTTTGAGTTGCATTTATTGCCTTGACGAAAGGAATTTAATTCTCCCCTTTATTTTGATGGTAGCTTCATTGGGCTATATAAACAAAATTAAACAATTTCCGAAAAATAACTATTAATTCATGACCAATGTTGTTAAAGCAATATAATACAGTCGGTAGAATCATATCATGTACTTGTCATGCAACTTGCCTGTAGCTTTGAAATGTTACTTGAATTTGACCTGGATTGGTTACAATGGTAGAATATTGTTTGTTTATTTTGTGTGCGTGTTCTTTGATACAGGGCATGCTAGCTCTGGAGGGAGAGCTGACTCCTATCCTTGTGCAGATGGTCAAGAGTGCTAATACATCGGGTCTGCTTGACCATGAGAAAGAATCAGTGACCATCCAAGGAAGGTGAGCTCACCCGGCCAAGGAAAGACTTCTGAGGTTTGGGATCTGTCTTATAATAGAGAGATGCAACTGGTCCAAATTGACTGCATGTACCTCACTGTTGATATTCATAAATTGTACCTATGTTCATGAGAGATAGTTGATTGAATTTTGCGATTGATAGTAAGGATCGCAGTTAGTTTTGATCAATTGCAAGTTGTTATTAGTTGGGGCCATGGTGTGTGTTTCACATGCTACCTAAAGAGAGTCTAGTAAATCTTTCTATTCAGGAAGCATTGTATATATACAGAGAAGTAATTAGAATTTGCTTTATTTATATGCATACTATTTGAATTTGTGCATACCCATGATTTTCATGTTAGCTTGATGTTTCTGGAGTTTTATGCAAAAATGTATAATGATTATGCCTTCTGTGTATCTTTTACTATTACTTATGAAATTCTATAATGAATTGAGCTTGTGAATTCTGAGGCTGGAAAATGGTACATAAGCAGTGTCGCATGTGGTAGAAAATATACCCCCCCCCCTCTCGTAGAATAACAGTACATATACTTCTATATTAAAGACCTTATCCGATGAAAATACAACTTGAAAACTGAATGAATGTAGAATACAAATATAAAGGAATAAAAAGTATTTACCCTTTCATTATTGTACAAAAGCAAATTAAAACCTCATTTTTTGGCACTCCTCCAAATTTCAACAGGGGTCAAATTTCCTGAAGTTACAGTGACAACATATTATGTGGTCAAATTGGTACACCTATATAGCTGAGGCGATGAGCCGTGCTTAAATAATGCAAAGTCATTGTGAATATGCATACTCGACATACGATGATGTCATCAAGTCGATAGCAAGTTTTTAGGTCTACAACTTCCGATTTTCAAAGCTTTAGATTTTGAGTTTTCAGATAGCTGATACTCCTTCTGATAGACACTAAAATGATATATAATTTATATTATTGTAATCTATGGCTTATAAGCTTCCTGTTGATATATAATTCATCCATTTCATTCTTCAGTTCGGATATGGTCTTTAAGTACCTTTCATAGGGCAATAGTATACCTCAATATCTTGTTTATTGACTTTGTACACAGACTAGATCAGTGTGCAAGTCCAAGAATGAGCAGGATGGAAACTGCAACACAGCATGCAAAGAATTTAACTTCATTGTGGAGGACCACAATTGAGATGTAAATTGCACTTGCAGTGTGTGTTGATGTTTTCATCACGTTCAGAGTGAATTGAATGAAACAAGTCCAGCAACTCAGATCATGGAAAAGATCTATTTGATGTTTGCATGTTTGTTGTTGCATAATGATGATGAAGGTTTCTCTAGGTTTAGGGCTGTACTGTGTTGTGTCCATTTTCAGATGTGCTATGGATCCATTTGTTAATGATGTGTGTACAGGTAGTTCCATATTTTACAGTTGTCGTATTTTGAATGTCTCTTTTAATAAGAAAAACTACTGTATTTGTTGAAAAATAAAAAATCTGAAGTCTCTATAAAATTGACTCTATCTTTGGAAGATAATGTTTTGGCTTCAAAGAATATTGTCTACAGATAAATGTGACCATGTCACTGGA
Source organism: Strongylocentrotus purpuratus (assembly GCF_000002235.5). Taxonomy (NCBI): domain Eukaryota; kingdom Metazoa; phylum Echinodermata; class Echinoidea; order Camarodonta; family Strongylocentrotidae; genus Strongylocentrotus; species Strongylocentrotus purpuratus. The sequence continues at coordinate 9,862,306 of NW_022145612.1, read as the reverse complement.
TAAGAAAAGATAGCTGAATCATTAATTTCAATACGCAATGGTCCTGCATGTGTACATGTATAACTAAACATCATCAGACACAAAAACAATTTTTGCAATTACCTTATAGTGCCGTGAAGTTCCAGCACACGTGTTTCAAGTCTGTTGGGATTGTGTTGACTTGAGACTGAAACTATCTAGACTAGCGAGGGTTTGTCTTGATGCTTTGAGTTTTTTTTTCGTGAAGAGTGCTCTTGTTGCGCACAAAAAACATGTCTCTAACATATTACTTGGTTTATAGCAACTTGGCATGGCATAACTAATTTTTAAGCCTCCGCAACGAAGTAGCCGGAGGCATTATGTTTTCGTGTTGTACGTCCCGTTTTCTCAAGAACCAATTGATGGATTCCCGCCAAACTTGCCTCATGAAAGTGTCTTGCAGAGCCAACGAACTGATTAGATTTTAGGGGTCACAAAATCAAAGGTCACAGGGCTCATTATGTATGCAAAAATAGCTTGTGATGGCATTATTATTAGAACTGATAGACAGATTACCATCAAACTTAAGACATGTATGTATCTTGCAGAGCCAATGAGCTGATTAGATTTTAGGGTCATGAGGTCAAAGATCAAAGGGTCGTACATGTATATGAACAAAAACTTGTAATCACAAAATTCTGAGAACCTGTTAATGGATCACAATCAAACTTAAAATTTAAAAATTGCTTCTGTTTTGGTTTGTAAAATCGCTCTATGGCGGAGGCATCATTTTTAACTGAGCACAGTCATAATCTATTTTTGTTTATGTTAGAATTTCAAGATTTGCTGTTTTCTTTTCTTTAATTAACTAATTAATGTTATTGGAAACATAAACTAAACAGAATGTGTTTCCTTGGTTTACAGGGTAAAAGAAAGACTGTGTCAATCCTTCAGTAGAGACAGAACATTTGGTCCAAGGGACTTTAATGAGGTGAGATCTATGTTCTCTTTTAATAATACTTATTACTTCATACCATGAACATTGCATTAGTTTGTGGACTTGTTAGCTCTTCTTCAAATATTTTTCTTTTGCAAAAGAGGGGTCACATGGTCTTTATTTGTTTGAGTTATACTATCATTTGATATAATGATCAGAATATCAATTTTAAGATTTTCATTTATATTGCGGAAATTTGACTCTCATATTATAAGAAATAAAAAAATACTCTTTCATTTTCCTCTTTTTTTTTTACTTTGAAATTGCAGTATCCATCACACAACAAAAGAAGAAGGATTTTATAGTGTATATTTTTCTCAACATTTTTATCTGTTTACCTTTAGGGTAGATAAAATAAAACCACCTGGAACAATGTTTCTCAGTGAAACTTTTATCAAACTAACATGCACTTGAATGGTCATGATGAAATGATTTTTCCATACTTTTATTTGCTAGCTGGCCCCCACTGGAAGTAAGTCTTTACAAGACTCCTTGACCTTCATTAAGAATCCTGTACGTATGTGTGAGAAGGTTCACCGAGTCATCAAGAACCACACTAAGATGATCAAAGACACCATGGAAAACCCAGAAAACAAAGGTATACCTCCTCTTGCAGTTTGATATCAACCAGTTAAAGAGTTGACCTGACATGTTTGCTCAGCCACATTGTGATATACGTTTTATTTCATCAAAGATACAGGGTTAGAGGTTGGGTTTGTAGGATAAGGTTTAGGGTAAATAATAGTGGTTGGTCCATGCTTGAAGTTGAATTTGTTCAGTTTAGGAAATTGACAGTTGAATACTGTGAATGGGGTATTAAAAATCTAATGCGTATCAACTATTAAATCCAAATTTCAGAGATAATGAAAAGTCAGGAAAGATTTAGGTACTTATGCATATGGGATGACTAGATACTAAGTGGAGCTCTTCAACAAGGCCTTTCACTTAAATTTCAAATATACATGTACTTAGATCATAATTATAATATTTATGTTAATGACATAATCTCAAATAAAACTCTGCAAATTAAGCATAGCATACTTTTCTATTTTCATACCCCTTTAAAGACACATATTGGCAGAAAACTTGGATTTTGGTTTATTTGGACAAATTCTATTTTGTGTGCCATTTCGTTTAGGATATTCTATTGAATTGTATTGTGGGTATTGGTACGATGCTTTACGAAACTAATAAGCATGTAGTTAATTTTGCTATTTATCATTGGAGAAGTATTAAATTCAAAATTACTCTTCTTTTAGAGTAGATAAAATTATAATCCCCCCAACATGATAATTATATCTGTCAATCTGGCAGATTTTGGCTTGTATCATCATGAGACATTGGAGCTGATGCTGAGAAGATGGGTGAAGCTTGAGAAGGACTTCAAGCTCAAGTCTGGCCGTTTTGATATCACCAAGGTGCCTGACATCTATGACTGCATCAAGTACGACATGCAGCACAACTTCATCCTCAAAACACTGGGATTCTCACACATGGATGAGCTCTACAACTCTGCAGAGATGCTTGCTGATTTTGTGATTCCACAGGTATTACATTCACTCATATTTCCCGTAAATAATAGATGTATTAAAAATGATATCTTGAAGAAAAAAATGGAAGAGAATATGGTGCCATTAAAATGCTCGGAAGCATCAACAATACATTTTCTCTATACAAAGAGGGGATGGGGATGAATAAGAAATATTTTGTACACAACACCCTCTGGAATATACCATTGTCTGGGGGGAGGGGGGGGGGGCGGTTAGATCTTTTGCTAGAAAATAAAGTATGCATACATAATAACTGCATCTGATGCATATTTGATATTTGTGACCTTCAAAAAGATCTATTTCTATCCTTTTGTCATTTGGGTGTATCCATTCTGAAAATAAATGCCCTAATATTCCCCTCCTTGTTTCTCCTTACAGGAGTATGGCATAACAACCAGTGAGAAGCTTGAGATTGGAAAAGGCATCTGCACCCCCCTCCTGAAGAAGATCCGCTCTGACCTTCACCGCATCAACAGCAATGATGAGACCACCTACCGCCTTAATCCCCTCTACTCCAAGGGTGTCATGTCACCGGACAGACAGGTCCGAACAAGACTCTACTTCACCAGTGAGAGCCATATACACACCCTTCTGTCATGCCTGCGCTATGGGGGGCTCTGTGATGTAAGTATTAGAGCTAGTCCGAGCTGCCCTGTTCGTTATCTTACTGACCATACCTAAGATTCTAGCCTATCTGATTGTAGTAGTTAGTAGCCCTGCTAGAGATTGGATCAGACCAAATTTGAAATACTCTGTTATGTTGGTAACTCCATTATACCTTGTAACATACGGGGACACCAAATGACAGAATACCTTGGACTTTCTCATTTGCTTTTAGGAAATTTATACAGGTTTAAGGCTTTTTCAGATTTGACACAGAGAAACTGCAGCGGTTTTTTGTATGATGTGTAAAGTCTGATACCCGTCACATTTCGACACCTGATAATATAGAGCTCAGTGAATAAGTGCAAGTCATTTTTTGGGTGCAGTTGCCGTTCACTTACACATGAAATAAACCACATTGGTATCTGAACAAGTCTGTACACATGTTTTGGTGACTACAGAAATATAGATTCCCACAGAATAAAACTTTAACTTGTTATACAAAATGTTCAAAACAATGCGTATGCTAACTATTTTTATAGACAATGTAAAGAGCAAAGGAAGATGAAGAATGCTAGTTCATGAATTTCAGATTCTAGAAGATGAAGGAGAAAATATTTTTAAAAGGCATATACAGGTATGCTTCCTTCAGGACAGATGCTTCAGACATGTTTCTTACCCTACATAATTTTCCTCACTGTACAGGAGTCGGACCCTAACTGGCAGAACTCATGCGACTACCTGGGTGGGATCAGGGAGCTCAACTACATGACCCAGATAGTACTGATGCTGTACGAGGATCCCAGTAAGGATCCTATGTCTGATGATCGGTTCAGGGTGGAGCTTCACTTCAGTCCTGGAGCCAAGGACTGTGAGGATGATGAGAACCATCCCGGATGCTGCCCGTTCAGATCCGTCCATAACTCGGTAAGTGGAGAATTTTGTTGTTGTAGTATGAATACTTTGCTACTGGAAAGGAGTCGGGAAATTTAATACATATTGCAATCACTTCCGATACTGAAGTATGATTAGAGGTAGCCGAAGAATAGCTGTCTTAAATCAAGCAGACTTCGATCATCGTGAAACATCAGAACACATGGATTCTAGTGGTTATAGCTCTATCGTCATAGTATCGCAATGATGAATATATCCAATTGTACTACATGTATGAAGCAATTTTTTAGAAGGTTTTTTTTAGAATGAGGAAATCCTACATTAAAAGAAAAGTGATTAATCCAGGCACAAATACTGTGGGGTTTTGAATACATGAAATAACAATTCAAAATTCCCACAGATTGGGGTATTTGATACTAGCTTGAGACAGCAAATACATGTATTCTCTATCACAGTATTCAAGATAATATGAATGACATTTAACCTAACATCTTAAATTGGAGTCTTTTGCAGCATTTGATGATGAAGTGTCAGATTAACATTTTCCACATAGTGTGTACAAGATCAGATTTCCCAATGTAACCCACTTTCATACTTGTACTGGTAAACCCAATGACATCTTTTGATGGTTTGATTACCAGGGAAATGCATCGCCCTATGAGAACAATTCTGAAGAGGATGAACCATCTAGCTGCATCGACTCATCGGAAGATGATTGCTCCGATCACAAAGCCCAGAAAGGTGAAGAACAGGACAAGGTCACACCCCTTCTCAAGGTCGCAGCCAAGGATAAAAAGGTAGTTGATTGCATGGCTCTTCCACACTGTATAGTGACCATCCCCGACTTATTCTCTCTATGCATTGTAGTAGTGTCCTAGAAACCAGCAATTTCATTATGTTCTCATATTGTGCTGGTTATCCAATTGTACATTGTGCATGAGTTATTTTACCCTGCCCATCGTCTGTGATAAGGCGCTCAGGTCATTTTGTGTACAGGGTATCTAAATACCTCAACCAGGTCGAGTGTAGCCAATGATCACTTGCTAAAGGATGTTAGTGCCTTTGGTCAGGTTACTTGTACCTCCTGTTTACCAGGGGGTTATTCAGTTCTTTCTATTTTTGATTGCAGAAAATCCATCTTATATTGAAGTTATATGTAAATGTGCTGTAAACCACATGTTCAATATCAGTTTTACCAGTGTTGTAAACAATTTTTGGATAATGTCTTTAAAATTTCAAGTGGAAACTATGTTTGTACATTATCTGTTATTCATTCAAACAGAGTTACCTGAGAACTAGTGATCCTATCAAATGAGTTATACTCTCTCTTTAATAGCAATGTAACACTTTTGTCATTATCAACGATTATTATTATTCATACAGCTTGGTGGAGGGGCTACTGTAGCTCCAGGAGGGATCATAGGTGGCAAGCCATTCTTACGGATCCAGCCAATCAAGATCAATGAGCCCAGCAGAGCAGCTGGTCAGAGTGAGCCGGTTGGAACCCCACCCTCATCCCTACTCTCTGCCGGCCTAGATGACTTGATGGGAGGAGTTGCCATGAAGAGTAACACAGGTCAGTGAAGGTCGTTTCTATGTATCAAAGAACTTTCAGGAACATAAATTTCACTCTGAATACTAGTCAGCTCACAAATAATGTATTTTCTTACTATTGAATGAGTGTTGGGAACAGGAGACTTTATTCTACCAAAACATAGTGTGAACAAGATATTTTGTTTCGGACACTCATCGGTTAAAAATGAATTATACTGGATTTTTTTTGTTTTTTGGTGGAAATCTTTGTTCCTTGTCCTGTCAAGGAAGTCTCAAAGCTGTGGAATACAAAGAAAAAGGAATAACATGGCAAAGAAATGCATGTCATATTCATCAAAGCAATTATAATTAGAGGAACTGATGAAAGTGTGTTCAATGTTTCATCAATCACTTACAAATTAAATCCACTTCCCTGTCATTTTTGCATCACGATCTTATGTTATATGTTATTTTTGTTTTGTTATACCTGAGCTCCACACTAAACTCTTTCACATAAGGTCTGGCTTCTCATCTTTCGGGAATGAATGAATGAATGCCCCTGAATAAAGTTTCAAAATTTGGAGATCCAGAGTTAAATGTGGAAAACCATTGTTTGTGCGTTGGGCTCAGCATGATACCCAAGGATTTTGTATACAGGGCTCAACACTAACAAGTCTCCAGGACAAATGGGCGTCAAAAAGTCCAAACTCTGAAAATTTTACACATGGCTCATGCACACAGACTGTAAATAGTTCAGTGCAGTCCCCCTTCCAAGAAACTTAAGTGTGAGGTGTGAACCCCTGCCAGTTTACTTTTTATTCTATTTTTACCATCTACCCAAATTGTCTTGATGTTGTGTTCAGGTGACGATCATCTCAAGGTATATGTACCTACTCAACCTACCCTACCTGGTGTAAAGAGTGCCCCTGAGCTTCATGATCCTAACTGGTACTTCAATGATGATATCCTCATGAGAAGAGCTTCCACGTACTCTGCTGCACATCAAGGTATGTATGTCCATAGTCTGCAGCCACAGACTTGAATTTTACACTTTACCACCATTCCTGAAGCCTTGAGCAGAAGCCTAGCACTATCAGTCTCTGGCTGTGTTTTGAGCAGCTACAGTACTATGTAGTATGTTGTCAGCCTAGTCTCATAGTGCAGACACTGACAAGGGTTTGTGCCTGCAAAGTATTGTTTCCATCTGTTCTAATATGATAGGGTCAATTAGCATATACAGTCAAACCTGTGACCACCTGTCTACAAAGACCACCTGTCTACAAGGACCACTTTTTTGGTTCCCTTGAAACTGGTTTCTCATTGAAACATGCTCTACAGGAACCTGTCTATAAAGACCACCTGTCTACAAAGACCACTTTTTGTGTTTCCCTTGGGCTGTTGCTGTAGACAGGTTTGACTGTATTTTATTTTTTTTTAAATTAAGCTTGATATCTTTCACTCATGATGCAAAACAATGTTTTTATCCTGCATTTTATTTTGAAAAGAAATTATTTATTAAAGGACCAATTTTAAAACAATGGTGAGGCTAGTAAACACATTTGTGATATGGTATCATAACTCTGGTAATTTTGAAATAACTGATCCAAATTCATGCTAAATTATATATTGCTTGAGCTTTGATTGTGGGAAATATTAGCAATGTTTTCTGAATTTTGTAACAAAACCCACCTCATACATGTTGTGATGCCAATTCTATGTAACTGTCCATCATAGGAGACTGACATTTATTTTTGTTTTCAAACTGGAACTTTTACTTTGAGTATATATCGTTTCCCTATGATTGTTGCAGGCAGGGCAAATATTGTACCTCATATAATGGTAATCCAAGTCACTGTATCTCATTTAATCATGCTAACATGCTGATAATTAATAATGATTTATGTTCTGATGACTTTGCAGGTCTAGAGCATCACATACAAGTTACATCTATCAGACCCCTGGAAACTCTGCATAACTCATTGTCTCTCCGTCAAGTTGATGAATTCCTAGCACGAATCACCCGTGACGGTGCCGCCACTCCAGAATGCCAGACACCGCGCAGCAGCATGCATCTCAACACCTACACACCACAGCGTGTCAAACCCTCGTCTCTGAACACTCGTGAATCGGACGGCTCCTCCTACTACAGCCGCTCGGCCAGTAATCCTTCCTCCAACGTCTCCAGTGCGTTGCCCTCCCCAACGGAGAGTTCCGCAAAGAACTTTGACTTCTCGCTCTTCCTAGAGAGCATGAAATCACAGCGGGTGGGTCGTGAATCGGAATCGGGACAAGACGAGTCGGACAGGCCCGAGGACTACTTCGCCAGCGATGAAGCGCAACATGACGATGCCAAGGATGAAATCCACCTCATGTCGATGCCAAGCTTGGATGACGACCTTGTCATAGGCTCCGTCTCGTGCGGCTGTAAGTCACAAACATTCTCAAGCAGTGCGATGTCCTGCACAACTACTTGCACGACTACAGAGACGACCACAAAGTGGAAAGGTCCCGAGATACCGACCACTCTGGACTGTGGAGAGTCTGTTGACCCTCAGGAGGATACGTTATGCAGTGGTGGTGACGGGAACGGAGGAGAAGTCACGGAGGAAGAGGTATCAACACCTTGTGCTAGTACCTCTAGCAATGCTAGCCAACCTGGGGCAACAGCATTTGAGTTCCCTGCAGAGGACACTGTAGAAGACCTCAATAAGGAACAAGACTCTTAATGATATCTCTCAACTAACTTGTGTTTTGCTTTCATCATTATGATTTATAAATGGATATATTTTTTTTGTGGTATGATACAAGATGACATGCATGATTTTAAAGAAATGTTAAAGTTTGTGGAAGTGCAACAAATGCAAATTTATTTATTTGATACTACCCAATCCTGGTATTCATAGTATAAATATCCTCTACCTCCCACAGGTATCTGGTATTGTTTTGTGTTCCACATCACCTACTTGTGTCAATCACAAGCTTGAATATTTTATTTACCTTGAAATGTGAAGACCTAATTCAACAAGTGTAAAGTATTCAAAAGCATTGTACTATTAATTGTATTGTTGACTTATGTATAGTACAATTGTTACTTTCAATTTATGAATAGTACTTTTCACATCCCAGTATCACTTATTGAGTTCAGTATTTACATCCTGTGCCTGAAGCATCATGCTTTTGTGTTGTCTGTCAGTCTTTCGTTTCTATCTGTGATATTCATGAGTTTTTTTCTTCCAGTAAACAGGGGATATCTCATATAAAAGTTTATCTTACAGTGAGATTTTCTTAATTAAATTTTGATTTCATTTTGTCTATGGTTGGTCTTTTAAGTGGCTCAGGTTGCCACCTGTCCTGTAATACATGTTACCAAATTTTTGCCATTCAAGTATTAATTGATATATTCTGACAGAAATCAAATTTTGATTTGATTAGTATTCCATGATGGAAATTGAACCAAAATTACATGAAAATGTTATCATGATCTCATCTTCTGCATACTTTTTTTGTGATTTTTTATACGACACATATCATGATCTGGTATTAACTTTAAATCCATGTGAATGATTGCGAATCATATAATTTGGCTACCACAGAAGCCACTAACTATTTAGTAAGACATGGGCAAAGGCATTTGGCATACTCACATTTTCAAACGTATATTGGTAAGGGCATATTGGCGATGAATGTGTATTCATACTTTTTATGGGGGGGGGGAATAGGAGAAGAATATTTGTGTGATGTTCCTGCGGAGATGAACGCATGGGTTTTTACTTTTGTCATTAAATTTGAATGGTTTGATTTTTTATCAGTGCCTATTTGATACAGATTATTGGAGAGAAGATTTTATTTTATATGTGTTGATATCTGTCTAGGTAAATATTCAGGAGAATATTCATAAATATTCTAAAGTTCAACGATATTGTTTTATAGAAAAGTAGGGAATTGATCGGTATCAATATTTAGTTTGTTTCCATAATGTCTTTGTAATTTTGAAATCAGTATCATACACCATGCCAAATCATCTGCAGTTACTATATAATTAATGTGAAAACAGAAATACAATTACATCATACTTTTTATTTAGACCGAATGCCATTTTGTTGTTCTAGTGACACAAAACAATTGCATGAAATGAACTTCCTAAATAACAACACAATGGTTTTATTGTCACTGGTTTGAAGAAGCGGTTTAAACTTGTACTGTAATTCTAAATATTTCAGCAGATACCAAAAATCTAATTCAATTATATTATTCATTTCCTGTAGCTATATTTATTCATGGCATCTTCTAGTTGTTACCTTGTGGCCTAATACATAATTGATGTAGCAAACCTTTCAAAGAAATTGTTATAATGTGAATGAATAGATTTCCTACGAATGAAGGGTTTGTTGCATTACCAATGCAAGCTCTTTCATGTTTTTCTGTTATTGCCTTATTCATACATGCCAACTCTTCAGATTAAAGAGGAACATTCCTCTTTTTGGGAGAAGATAATTATCATTTTAATGCAGGTTTTCCTCTTCCTGTACAAATTTGTCTGTAGTATTGAATAGGAGAGTTAGGATTGTTCCTCTTTTTTTTTAAATAGCATAATTTGTACAGATTTCTGATTTTCAAATGTTGGCATGTATGCTTATTAAAGCAATAGGAGAGTAGGAACTATTGTCCCTGTGAATGGTTTACCCTCTCATTGTACATTGAATATGCTCTAAAACCATTATCGCTGTTCATCTGCAATAATGGTACATGGACTGTTGCAATTTCTAATGGTTTTGAAAAGTATTTTATAATAACCCATTGAGAATTAAAAATATCACCTACCTAATGTGAATCAACCACGTTAAGGTACTAGTGTTTCATTCTAATTTTTAAAAGAAGAACATTGCAGGGAATTAATTAGCATTTTTCATGCATAACCTTTTGCCCAACAGAAGACATTTTAATTGTTGAGATGGTAATTTTGGAAAGGAATTTAAGAAGCTGCTGTGTTTAGCTGATCCTTTTTTTTTAAGGGGGAAAAATATGATTATTACAGGGTGAAATATTATGTGTGAAAATTGCTCTTGAAACGTTGATCTTGCCGTTGAATGTTTCTTCAATTGTTATTGAATAAGATATTTTTTGAATATTTGAGATGGTGCAAATAAAAGTTACTTTTATTTAAAACAATAAAAATGTGTATTTTGTTATTCCCTGTATGACTATTTTCTGTATTGTTTGATTTCTTCTTTAAAAAAGAAAAAAACATGTGTATAGTAAAGAACATAATATTACTTCCCCATCCCCATCTATCTCGTTCTCTCTCTCCCTCTCCCTCTCCCTACATTCTTCATTTCCTCTCTCTATCTACTTATCTGCAAAGCATATATGTACAGTGATTGTAAAATGACTGAATACTGCAATATACAGGTTAAAAGGCTTTATAAGGACAATGAACAGCATGAAATGAGAAAGTATGCTCTTTTACTAAATCTATACAAGATCTGTTGATATCATTACCCACCCCACTAGATAATGGAGTAGTCTATATTACATGGACTTCTACATTAATACTTGCAGTGTGAAGATAAGTACATTTGTAAGTCTTATTAAAGAACTAAGAACAAAAATTTATTGTGAAATTATTCTTAAGGTGATTCCACGGAGTGAAAGAGCCATGAATGCATTATATCAATGCAATTTCAATTTGATTGCTTATAGATTTCTTTATCATGAAAATTTGCAATGTACTACTCAAAATATTGCATTTTAAAAACACTATCATGATTTATGTTTATTCTGTTAAGTGTCTTATTCTTTGATAGACAACTTCAATGAAATGCAAATTAAGAAGAGCTGTTTTTATCAGGTATCATACAGTATGCTATGTATTGTGACTGTATATATGCACATGTGATTAATAACCTTCAGCAACGGTAGTATGCCATCTTGAGGATACAAGACATAACAAATATCTTTGACAAAGCCTCCCATTTATCTGATGCAGCATATCAGAGTCAATTCCTTATCAAGAACAACTGTAAAGACACACAGACACTCTCAGATGCCTTGCTTTGTCTTGGAAATGCTGAACATGGGATCTTCTCATCTCCTGCTAGTGCACAGATCATCTTGGGCTTCATGTACTATCTCACATGGTATGTGAGAGTCTCATTCTCAATAGTAATGGTTACCACCAGGGATCGCATCTCCTTCGTGTCTTTCTTGCACGAGATTTTGCCAGAGAGGGTATCACCTGTAAATGGAAAAATTGAAAGAATTTTTAACAAATCAGATTCATAATAATGTACTGTAATGAAATTTTAGAAAGTGGTAACATTCACTTATTACCTATCAGTACACAAAATTGATGGCCTTGTCAGTTGTGGGGATGTTTGGGACATTCAACTACAATTGCTTCATATTTCATCTAATGGTACTTGTCACGTTTTTAATTCTTGCCAAACACAATCATACAGGTATGCTAACTTTTGCCCGATATGCACGTACATCCACTGAATGATGATAATGTAAACATGGGGTATGTATGATAACTTTAGATTGATTAAATGGAAGAAAATAAGACATTTTGATGATACACAGAGGTCAAGGATGCTCATCAAGTGTGATTTTAGTAAATTATAAAGTAATACAATCTACCCTTTTTAGACTTGACCTACCCTTCTTCAAGTGGAATGGCTTCCTCAAAGGAAAGATGGTCTGTTTCCAGTGAGTTTTAGGAGCTGAAGGACTAGTAGAGAACATCACCTGTGATTGAAGAGACACTCACAACTCAGGATCTGATACTTGAAGATGATCAACAAGGATATTACAACAAGATGGGCATGGCCAAACAAATATATCACTCAAAAGTGAATATAGGACTAAAATTTTGCCATTCATTTCCCCAAGTCTCAAAACTACATAACGATGAAATGCTTTGTGTTTAATTCCTTTGATTATTGTTGGGCAAATATAATTGAAAAGTTTGGTATTGAATATCAACGTAGACATGTAATTGTATGTCTTTCCTTATAAGAAAAGAGGCTGAATAGGCAAGAGAATGGCACGTCTAGTAATAATAATAATAATAATAATAATACTCAGTTTTTATATACTGAGATTCTGAAAGGTTCCATCAAGAATGTAATGTCTGCTGTCATTCTCCTTATTGGAAGATCATGTATCGCAAAATGATCTTATTAAAGCACCCTGACCTACTATAACAGCAACTTTCTAAAGAAAATAATGAAGCAGTTATAGAAATATGAAACTTACCGCCTTGTGACAATTCTTTTCAAAGATGACATCGAAGAATCCAACCAGACCCTGAAAAAATCAAACACATGAATTCAAATTTAAAGAACTGATTACAAAGTGGACAAAAACCACATTTTTTATAAATAGAATTCAGGGGTGATAGTGAGCACTAAAAAAAAAATAGGTTTTTTGTTTTCCCCTCAACCACGCCCCCCTTGAGTAAAAAAAAAAAAGAAAGAGGATTCGCGGGGGAAAAATGGCATCTAACAACATTCCTCCCTTTCGAGTAAGAAAATTGTGACAAAATTAGAAAAAAAATAGGGCAAAATAGGGAAGAATAAAGAAAATAAGAGGGAAATCGGGAAAATCAGGATAAAATAGGGAAGAAAAAAAAAAATTGGTAAAAAAAAAAAAAAATCAGGAAAACCGATTCAAATCGGTTTTTTATCAGGCCTGAGAATTGCTGAATTTGGATTTTTTTTTTTTTTTTTTTTAATTGAGAAGAAAAAAAAAAAATCAGGAAAAAATCGGGAAAAATAAAAAAAAATCAGGAAAACCGATTTAAATCCGTTTTTTATCAGGCCTGAGAATTGCACATAAAAAAATCCTAAATTATTTCAGGACCATACACTATGAATTTGTCTAAGAATAATATTGCTATCATAAATTGAGAGAGATATTCATTCACTTTGCATGGTACTCACTGTGCACAGCCCATCACAGAGTACTTCCATCTGAAAATCTGTAATGAAATCTAAATCCCGGACTTGAACTGTGGAAATATCCAAGCACTGAAAGAAAAATGTGAGAGGAGTTCTAATTATTGTAGTAATACTGAGTTGTGGTAATGTTGGGGAAAATCAATGAACTCTTTCATAAAACACACCCTTCAATTACTGAATACACATATCTTACAAAGCAATAGAATATGGATGAGATGATGGATCATACAACTAAGGATTAATCTTTCTACACCGAACCCTCATCATTTACAACAGGCTGTATAGCACATTTCTGACATGCAGACTACATTACATATCTTATTTCAATACAATCAATGACGTTATCATAAATAATGTAATAGTGGTTAAGATAGTAAATGTGTTTAACATCATGAACTCACTTTGATCATACATGGCTTTGTCATGACTGTGTCTGGATCAACATAGTCTACCGAACTCTCTTCCAAGACACAGGACTTCATGCATGACATCTTGAAGCCGTAGACGTCGTCCCAGAACGCAAGGCGTGAGCCGAAACCCTTCTGATCACTCACTGCTACCAGACTCAGTGTACACAGATCAGGGTACACTGTCAAAACATTTGAATTCAAGATCAACTATTCAATAAAAGACAACATTGGAGTAGCCTACTTAAATGTACCTAAGTTTTACATTAAATTGGTAAGTTAGATCCAAATAGTTTTTTGAATGTTGCCTTTCGAGAAATTACCTAAGACCAGGTTTATGCAAATAACATTGTGGTTTGATCATTATCACTTACTCACACCTGAATAGTGACATAATATTTATAATGAGAAGGGGATTGAAAAGTGGAATTTGTGACTCTTCAAAATTTCACTCCTTTGGAATCCCAAGGATACCAACACAGCAATATCTTGGTGATATAAATCATGAAAATAGGAGCGTTTCAGTGTAGATATAGAGAGGGCAATCCCACGATTATGCAAACTATAAATCATTCCCGAATCATTTCCCCATGTGGAAAGTGTATTGGAAATTAGTGCAGAGATGTCCCCAATCCAAAAATAATTGGTGCTGAAGGCTAACTTTCATAAACTGCAGAGACGAGGCTGGCAACACGAATATCATATACCTTCTTTACATAGACTTCAGAAAACTGTTTTTGGTGTGATTTATAGCTATTTATTTTCTTACCCATTCCTCCCTCCTTTAAGTGCTTGGACCTAGCGTAGAGGACTGTATCTAACATAGACTCAAAGAGAAGGAAATAACCCATCCACTCAGATATGATGACATCAACCTAATAAAGAGAACAATGAGGATAAAAAGGATAGTTAAGTTTAATACTGTTTCTTCAACAAACTATTGCAGAATAAAGAGCAAACCCACATTGAGAACAAGTTGTAACACAAAGTCAAGCAATGTCTAGTTAGTATTTAAAAAATTAACTGAGTGATGGGAAATTTATATTTCAAAGTTAAAATAAATTTTGGGTACATTTAATAGGTAAAACCGTAAAACAGCCACGTTTCCTTTTATAACCCTCATTTTCTTTTTACATGAAATAAAACAAATGACTCAAACACCATTTTCCACACACTACGATTTGTATATAAAAAACAAGCAAGATTGTTTTATATATAGGCATTTTGGGACAGGTACGAGGAAAATCTTCTGTCGAAAAAGTTCAAATTTATGACATCACTCCTCAGCACAGAAAGGAGCATTTTCTTTATCGATTTACCTTTTCCACGGGCAGAACCAAATCTTCTAACCTTCCTTTCTTGAGAGTAATGATACCATCCAAACCATTCTGCCTGCAATACAACAACACACACAACAAATTATTAAATGCAACTACAATGTATTTGATATCATTATAATCCTTGTACTTTACAGTTCATATTACCTCAATGTACCAATTGGTATAATGTTGGTTTTCTTTCTCCCACTTTTGATTTTTATGCAATTCTAATAGCAAATAATTTCTCAACAAACTGTGTGTGCCACTAAAATCAGAATTCCTTGATAATCTGAACTTTTGTTCAAATGAAAGTGTTAACAGGCACACTTCTTTGTCTTGCTAATAACATTCAATCCCACATTATTAACTGCCGGTGTATCAATAAAAGAATGAATTGTTCAGAACCACACCCATCAATATAATCTATGAAATGAAATGACTATAGATAACTTTTACATACCAGTACTTATCAGAAAATACTTTCTGAAAGAGGTCAGTTCTTGTTTTATTTATCTAAACTAAAATATAATATACTCACTAGCCACATGGCAAACTGACCTGACAATGTCCATGGCTTGGTAGACAATATCCGATTGATCAACAGCAATGACCTTCCTTGCACCAGCCTTAGCAGCAAACATAGATAGAATTCCAGTCCCACATCCAACATCTAATACCACCTGAAACCATAACATAACCATAAAACATTCGTAAATCAAAATACTCAAAATGTTTCATAATAATAATCATAATAGTGGGTTTTGTATACCGGTAGTGCTTATGTCTGTCAGACTCGGCGCTATTGGCAGGCAGTCTGCAATTATTACCCCCATCTTCGGCATGGCTACCATTACGGTGCTCTAGCATTTCAAGGAACTCATTCCTATCAGGTAGTGCTGTAGCCGAACCGCCGCACCAAATGGAAGTTCGCCGAACATGGCACTTCCGAACCGAACCGAACGCAAAGGCCTGGTTCGGATGTTCGGCAGAAAAATTAAATGTTTTCGCAAGCTAATAAACTTGTCATTTTGTATCTCATTTTCATGTCATGATTGCTCATTTTATATTTACTTTTTTCCCATATTCCGCCTTTGTGATTTATACCTATCCAGTGGTGGGCGTGACTTCACTGGCGCCATTTAAATCCCAAATCCTGACCATGCTACGTCGCGATTGCAAGCCATAAACAAGAATACATGTGCGTGATCAAAACAACTTCAGCTCAAACCCATTCAAAAAATTAATATTTTAATTGTAATTATATCGGACAAATTTAATGAAATAAATATATATTATAGTATGGTATTTATTTATTTAGGAAAAAAAAGGGATTTTATATTTTTCCTATTGAAAATAAAAACTTATAAAAAACAGTTATTGAGGAGCATGAGCCTCGCTATTCAAGATGGCAGCTTTCATGACTCTAACATTAGACAACAACCGTCTCGGAAAATCTTTAAAAAATATCATTTATTGACAAATTGAAAACATGATTCTTTTAAAATTGAAAATAAAACATGATTCAAGACGGAAATACGAGTGTAAGTAGTACTTTTCTTCAAATTTAATTACGTTTAAAGCAGTTTTTTAACGCGAAAGTCGTGCTGGTCGGAAACATCGTTTTTTATCAGAAGTCCTCCGTGCTGGTCGGGCCCGGCTGGCCGGCCCGCCCAGTACCGACCGCCGTGGCTATAACGCTGCTTGCTATTATATTACTATATTACCGAACCCCGAACTGAACCAAGTTCGGGTGAAAAATTGCCGAACTCTACCGAACCGAACCGAACACGAACATAGCGTCTGACTTACAGCACTACTATCAGGTACCCATTTACATACCCTGGGTCGAGTGAGGCAAATGTAGATTAATGTCTTGCCAAAGAATATTAGTGCCATGGTGGGATTTGAACCGCGGACCTTGTGATCCACAGTCCGATGTATTCACTCAACCACGACAACTCTACATTCCTTTTTCTTTTATCTTATCATTTCATATGAATGGCGATCAATCATAACTGCCATTATGATCATCATCATTACCAGTCTTAAAATTTGAGCGTGCTTGAAGTGGGTACTGTACGATCAAATTTGCCACATTGACACACGTCTAAAAAAAACTATGTACAGCTGACTGGAATGCTCCCTAGTCGAATGGAGAGTTTATTACACATTAATATGCACTGATCTGTACTGAAACCTGAACAGACACTTATATTAAGAACAGGTATAGCAAATTAAACCAAGCCGGTTTTAGCAAAAAAACTGGATAACCTCATGATGGCTACACTGCCCACAAGATCAATATGTATCTTTTGCTGGCCTTCTGACAACTTTTCGGCCAGTTCATGAGACATTTTCGGTCTCATGGGCTTTCAGTTTCATGGGCTGCCGGTCTTTTGGGACGTCCCACTCATAATCACCTTATCCTTGAAGATGTACTGATTATCATAGATGAAATCCATGTAAGCCTGTGTCCTGACTTTATCCTTGAGCATCTCTTCATGGATACCATAGTGCCCGTAGGAATCAAAGTAAGCCTCGTCCTCTTCTTCGGTCAATCTCTGCCCAACTGATGCATTCTGTTTCCCTTTGCTATTACTGCTGGGCGAATCTGCGGCTGATGCGATGAGACCATGTGCAAATTCTCTGCATATAATCATATAAACTATGATTTCATTTTAAATTTATACGGATTATAACAATACCATTCAGGAATTGAAACAATAAGTTAGCTGCATTTATACATTCTCCAGCAATACTCCTTAAAAGAAATTATTAATAATAGTAAACTTGTCATTATTCAACGAGTATGTATATATCCATCTCTGGTCAGATTTTAATGCTTGAGCTCTATAACCCTATTACTTTTAGGGGAAAGTGAGATATGGTGGATGTTCAGAACTTAATGAATTATTTTCTGCTTGCACTGAGATCTGAAAACCTTTTAGCAATGGTTTGCTTGAAATGTTTCAATACAAGTTAACTTTTATTCATATGGACACCCATTTTTCTAATAGCATATATAGTAGCTGTCAGTGGTGTATCCAGCACTGATAAACATGGGAGAGGGAGGGGGGGGGGGGGGGGAGAGAAGAGAAAAAGTGGCTATGATATATCAAATTACCTTGCTGATGTCATATCCTGCATAGCACGCTCCAAAGCTTCCTCAGTCAGCCCAAGTCGCTCTTCAAGGCAGCGGACTTTTCTCCTTAATTCTACCAGTTCCTTGGCAGGAATAGTGACTGTTTCATTGGATTCTGAGATGCCATCCTTTGAGGTAGCTCCCACATCTAACCTGTTACTCTGGTCTTCCAGATAGGACTCTATATCTGTTGTACAATAAAAACACGAGATGCCACATAATAGCACAAGATTACTACTGGTACATAGAGCATATATGTAAAACAAGATGAAATGAGGGACTCAGGATTCTATAACACATGCCCCTCTGGGAATCACTCCATGGTCGATGCCCTATACTAAGTGCAGTTCAAACTCCAACCCTGGACCAAACACTAAACCCAACCCTCACCCTAATTCTGACCCAAACTCAACACCTAAGACAACCCTTACCCTAAATATTCAGAGAAATAAAGCTCAGAGCAAATGCTCCTGGAGCAAAGGTCAGGGTCACCTACATCAAACAAAAGACATTTAATTTCGCAAAATTTCATAGATTTCAAGGGTATCCTGAGCATGTGTGAATTATATTTTGTCTTATACAATTATCTACGAGTGGTCACATGCAAGAAAGTTAAAAAAGCTCATTCTGGTTTTGTACTAGTAATGAAGCATGCTGTATACTCCATCCCTGGATAGCTTCAAGGAGTTGCTGAAATGCATGATCACTTCAAGGTGGAAGGTTCATTGTAATTATCATACCAAACTGAAGCATTGGATCTTCCATATCAACTGGTTTCATATAGCAGTCATCTGCCCACGGCACTTCTGGTTTGTGAACAGACTCCAGAATGGCTGCCCCAGTTGTTTTCTGTGAAGAAAGAAACATAATCCTGATATTATGACTAAAATCATATGTAGTGAAAAGACAAGTTCCAGGACAATGAGACCAGAATTTTCAAATATCATTATAGATGGTCCAAATTTTGTGTGTAGAAGGATGGTTCACTTTGTTATTTATTGTTAATTGTTATTTATCAAATTGATATACGTTTTTGTTTGTTTGCTTGCTTGCTTGTTTGTTTCCCCTTTCAAACAAGAAACATTAATAATCACAAGTCAATTGTATAGAAATGGTATCTTTCTGAGCAATATTAGTAGTTCACACAAAACAGATCATGCTATTTCAAAAAATTATTTACCAACATGTTTTAAGACACTTCAGGAAAGGATTTCAATGATTTAGATTATTATTTTTAAATCATCTGTGACCTTTCACACCAAAAAACATCACTGAAATACTTACAGTGGATCTGATGTAATTGATCAGTTTGATGAAACCTATGCAGTCAAGATCTGGAAAATAAGCAGAAAACACAAGACGATATCATATCCCATTGTGCAGTTTGATAATTACAATTGGTCAGGTGACAATGCATCTGTTCATAGCCAAAATACAATTAATTTATTTAAAGTATGAGTAATGCCTTTCTGTGCTTCAAACAGACGATATGATCAAATTCGGATTTTACATATTATCCCCACATGCAATATATTGAAAAGGTTATAAGTCATTTCACAATAAGAAATATTACAGGTTTTCTTCTTATTTTTTCCATATAAGAATGAGAATGACAGGCAAACTTGGGTACAGTGTGAAATAGTTTTTAATAGATTAAGAACTGGCATGGCTCTCTGGATATATATGACAAAATATTTGTAGAACCCTGCTTATGATTTCTTTCAAAAGGATAGACAAGTCTCTTTATTTGCATATTTAATTACCTGTATGCGTTGAAATCTGAACAAGATTGAAACTATGGCTTTCCCTACAGTGAGTCAAAACGGTACTAGGAGATGAGAAGATTTCTTCACAGAAAAAGCACTTCACTGGAGCAGATTCTTGGACGACATCTTCTTCATCTTCATCATCGTCCCACATATCATCTTCATCCTGTTCCTCCATCCGGTAGCCTTCTGAATCTACATTGTTCTCAACTTCTTCCATTCTTGTTTTCTAAATGAATTTACAAAGTTTGGAATACAATGATAAAGGAGACTTAGGAGAGACTGATCAGTTTATCATAATTCACTTCACTTTTACTTCACAGTGCACTCACACTCATCACAGATCCATATTCATTCAATGAAAATGACATGACACATATCACATGCATACAGAATCAAAAAGAAAAAAAGTTCTTAATTTTGAATTTTAAAATGATCAACAAAAAGGGTTTGACATTATGATCATCATAGCTTTAGAACGTGTAGTTCAACTTAAATTAAGTTAAAGTAGACTTACAGCCTTTTCACACACAGCTAAAATTCTATAAACATGACTAGTATAAACGTGTTTCGAACGTGTTTAAACTAATCACGAGCCTTTCACACACAGAAATTTTGTTGCGATCGTTAATAGTTTCGTGATTAACTACTGCTCGTAAAATGCGCAGTAGTGCCATTGCGCATTGAAGGTCATGTCATGTCAATCAAAGCGCACGCTCCATCCAGTTTAAACACGTTTAAACACGAATTTCCTTTCACACTCAAAATGTCAAGCTCTCTAGATACGAACTTCGTATCTGCAGCCTGCTTTTAGGGGCGTATGGATCGCGACTTCGTATCTATCCCAACATCGTATAAACGATATGTTCACACTGGGAAATTTTGTCTATAAACATGTTTAAAACTGTTGAGTGATTCTAATCATCTCTAGATACGATGAATTTTAGCTGTGTGTGAAAAGGCTGCTAGTCTTGACAAAAAATAAAATCTACATTTCTAATTCTAACTAACTTCTGAGATTGAGAAGTTCTGTCACTTATTCATGTTCACTAGTCTCTAGCACTCCACAGCTTAGATTAGAAGCTAATTAGTCTAAGATTAATAAGTTAAAATCTACTAGTGTAATGTGAATATGGTTAAAGAAGCAGATTAATTTATCTAATCAATATATAGTCAGTTAAAAATATAATATCACTAACTTTTCTCGGCCCTTTCTTTCCAAGCAGACAGCACACTGCACTTGACACTGTTGTACACAGACACAAATGTACACACACGTTGTACACAGCTGTTGCACGTGTTTTGGATAAAACCTTCTAATCTAGAGAGCTTATAAATTGAAAGAGGAATTAGTCTGTGCACTAAGCGTGCAACATAGGAGTAGTAACACTCGATTTAACTGGTATAGATCTACCCTTCTTCATGAGTAATCCTGATGATTTAGACAGGATCTCCATTCTTTGAATTTGATGTCAGTCATATATTAACAAAATATGTTAATATAATTTTGAGAAAGAATCTCAACTTTTCAAGTTTGTTTTTTTTTTAATTTGGTAATGCGTATACATCGTATGACGGAAATACTATAAGTTACATATCTCTGTAAACTAATTTCGTTTCCTAGTCTATACGGTATCCGCGAAAACAAGTTTTATTTGCAAGATGGCAGCGCCCATGGTGAGCAGTGTGGTGAGACCTGCCAGATCGGTTTTTGCAAATGTTTTGTGTTATTCAAGAATATTCAGTCAAACCGTTTTTTCCAGTACGAGAAAACTATGTGTCTCAGCAAAGAGAGTCACTTCAGATAAATCTGGTAGCAGAATTTTGTCGGAAAGTGCAACTACAACGTCTTCAGCTACAAGTACAAATGGTATGAACTAGTACTAACTGGCGCTGGCCCCACTCAGTTCCAGCAGTCGCAGAGCCTCGGCAGCGTCGGCGCCCGGCGTGTCGGTAGTGCAAGCAGCTGTAGTAGGGGCCGCTGGCGCGTTTCCGTTTTACACCCTGCCCTAGGCTTTTCGGCAAGAAATTACACGAAACATGCTGTATCCGAAGTCTAAGTTTGTTTATATCGACGTCAAGAATAGCGAAGCCAAAGCTTATGTACAATTTCAATTGGGGATGCGAGGGTCTTCTTGTTCAAGACGGTTTTCCCGATATATTATTGTTTTGTTATCGCTGGGCTAAATTTTGCGAGCTGATCACGCATCCTCACGCTCTTAGAGTATTGCGTATTAATGGATAAAAATAAATGATACGACTAGGAAGATCAACTAGTTAGTATAGAGAGTTAGCTAGCGCTACGTGACGTTTTCAGAGTTCTGGTGGTGTGCAGAGCGCCGAGGCAAGATGTGGACGACTAGACTCCGAATACCAGTCGGTTTGTAAAATTTTATTGGAGAAAAGCCTAGGGCAGGGTGTAAAACGGAAACGCGCGGGCCGCTGGCAAAGAAGGGAGCGCGCGCGGCCGCAGTCGGTCGTGCTCGAGATAGAGGTCTTTCCTCAGGCTCAGTCAGATTGAGATCTTGATCTTTATTCAATTCCATTCAATATAATCAATATTCGGCATTATCGTGATCCAAGTCCCCAGGGACTCGGATCCACAGACACTTTTTAATCTGAAAAACATGTCCTACCTTCCAAATTTGTTTCCACCAAAGCGCGCGTTTAATGGTACCTTTGAAGATGAAATATTACTTTCATTATAATTTTTTGTAATGATTATTATTGCTTTATTTAATCAAGCCAATTTATCTAACAGGCCTATTAGAAGTCCTTCACTGAATAAAGCAAACTATAATTCACATTTATTTAGTCAAGCACTGATTAGGCTGTATGATATTAAAGATGAAATACTATTTTCATTATAATTTTGTTTAAATTATATTATTGCTTTATTTAGTCAAGCCAATTTATCTAGTACACCTATTAAAAGTCATTCACTAAAGCAAACTATGATTCACATTTATATAGTCAAGCATTAATTAGGCTTAATGAATAAATATTATATTGATTGATTTCATCATGCCTTTAACGGTTATTGAAGACGAAATATTACTTTCATTATAATTTTTAAAAATTATATTATTGCTTTATTTAGTCAAGCCTGAGTTTAATATAGTAGACCTATTAGAAGTCCTTCACTAAATAAAGCAAACTATAATTCACATTTATTTAGTCAAGCATTAATTAAGCTATTAACGGCAATTGAAGACGAAATATAACTTTCATTATAATTTTATTTAGTCGAGCCAATTTATCTAGTAAAACACTATAAAACTGTCTATATATTCCTCGTGGTGCGAGTCCCCCCTCCGAAATTAATACGAGACGGCAATTAACCCGTTGATATTATCTACCCCTCCCTCATTTCCCTCCTCTTCAAGACCACACTGCCACTTTCAGACAGTTACCTAGAGATGTTAAATTAATATTCGCTGTTAAAGTTTATCAATAAATCAAAAGAATCTGACTAAAAAACACTATAAAACTGTCTATATATTCCTCGTGGTGTAAGTCCCCCTTACGTGTTAAGATCATCAAATTTCTCATAGAAGGGGACTTACACCACGACTAATATACTACTCGTGATCCGAGTCCCCCCTCCGAAATCACACGATACGGCAATTAACCCGTTGATATTATCTACCCCTCATTTCCCTCCTCTTCAAGACCACACTGCCACTTTCAGACAGTTACCTAGAGATGATAAATTAATATTCGCTGTTAAAGTTTATCAATTAATCAAAAGAATCTGACTAAAAAACACTATAAAACTGTCTATATATTCCTCGTGGTGTAAGTCCCCCTTACGTGTTAAGATCATCAAATTTCCCATAGAAGGGGACTTA
This sequence comes from Strongylocentrotus purpuratus, assembly GCF_000002235.5. Classification (NCBI taxonomy): domain Eukaryota; kingdom Metazoa; phylum Echinodermata; class Echinoidea; order Camarodonta; family Strongylocentrotidae; genus Strongylocentrotus; species Strongylocentrotus purpuratus. Next base: position 9,838,325 of record NW_022145612.1, on the reverse strand, counting down.
CACCACGACTAATATACTACTCGTGATCCGAGTCCCCCCTCTGAAATCACACGATACGGCAATTAACCCGTTGATATTATCTACCCCTCATTTCCCTCCTCTTTAAGACCACACTGCCACTTTCAGACAGTTACCTAAAGATGTTAGAGATGTTAAATTAATATTTGCTGTTATAGTTTATCAATAAATCAAAAGAATCTGACTAAAAAACACTATAAAACTGTCTATATATTCCTCGTGGTGTAAGTCCCCCTTACGTGTTAAAATCGTCAAATTTCCCATAGAAGGGGACTTACACCACGACTAATATACTACTCGTGATCCGAGTCCCCCTCTATGAGAAATGTGATGATCTTAACACGTGAGGGGGACTTACACCACGAGGAATATAAAGACAGTTTTATAGTGTTTTGAGTCATATTATTTGATCATATTAAAGTTGTCAAAAGAATATTCGCTGTTAAAGTTTATCAATAAATCAAAAGAATCTGACTAAAAAACACTATAAAACTGTCTATATATTCCTCGTGGTGTAAGTCCCCCTTACGTGTTAAGATCATCAAATTTCCCATAGAAGGGGACTTACACCACGACTAATATACTCCTCGTGATCCGAGTCCCCCTCTATGAGAAATGTGATGATCTTAACACGTGAGGGGGACTTACACCACGAGGAATATATAGACAGTTTTATAGTGTTTTTAGTCATTTTATTTATCATATTGAATGATAGAAAAGAGACTAAGAATACAGAATTTTATGTCGTTTGAAATAGTGTCCCAGCCAGTATTTTTTGCATCAATTCAAATATGTGTGGTGGAAAGAAATCCCCCATGTAGGAATGTTCTGTGTGAATTTCGCAACTTTTCGCGTCGTGGACAATAGATTTCTTTTGACAACCTCCCAACCGTGAATCCTTTAGAAAGATTGCTGGAAAAAATGATTTGGAAGAGAGGAGCCGACCCTACCCAAATCAGAGGCTAACGAACGAAAGAGACAGAAATTTCGGTATAGGCCTTGCCTAGCCCTATACAGAAACAGAATAGGAAATGACTAAATACAAAGAATTTTAACTTTTAAAATTTAATTTTTTAGCACTGAATAGGGGTCTAACTGATGTTTTTTTTTTCAACACTGTCCACATCCAGATTGAGACTTGAGTGCACTGATTTTGTTTTTGTTTTTTTGTTTTGCCAGGGGGGGGGGGGGTGGGGCCCATGGATCTGCACCTAGTTTGACACCATTAAAATCTTACAAGATCAAGAGCTAGTAAAGAGATGCCCAAATGGTGTCAAATTCCCAAATAGAACCCATGACCATGGGTATCTAAGTTGTCTGTCCTGACTGTCCATACCTTGAACTGTCTATCTGAATTCTCTAAGTAGGCCTACTTTTCCTATTAATGTGTGTTGATCTCATTTCATTTAAGTTACAAGGATCAAATTCACAATTATTAATTTAAAATAAAGGACACTCATAATCATAAATATACCCCAAAGAAACAAAATGATTTACAAACATGATATAATAATATTATAAATGTTATCTCTAGATTCTTGTATTATTTTCCAGACACTTCTAATAATCTGTCCGGTGCATTCAAGGATACAATGCATATGAGATCATCACAGGCTTCTCGGAGTCTCCTGGTTAGGCTAGCAAATGGTACAACAATTGAAAGTCTCCTGCAGTACTGCAATAGTCAGGGGAAGGTAGACAATTACTTCACTTATTTTCAAAAGGTAAGAGATCCTCTCTTTTGTTTCTGTGGGATTTTGTGAAGGGTCATAATGATATGTTATCTGGAATTTATTCAACCCTACACCTTTCTACCCCTCTTTCAGGGTAGAAAAAGAGAGATGTACTGTATTCATGAGCTACTTTTTGAGGAAATGAAATGATTTGGAAAAGTTGTTGCTGAAACCATTAGTGACTACAACTTGCATGCATGACTGAGCTGTTAAGCATTGACATAAAACTTCAGAAAGTAATACTTTAGCGTCTTCTTTAAGCCACAATTATTTTACCAGGTAGTACATTCAGACAAAGTTTATAATAAGTTTCCACAAATGGATTAATCATTGTCATTCATTATTCCTTTCAGGCGCACTATGTTGTTGTAGAATTCAGCCAAGCAGACACAATTAAGCAGATAACCTCAAAAGCCCATTCTACAGAGAGCAAGACAGGCAAACAGCGAGATGGCGCCCAGGTGGAATCTCGCTTTCTCAGCTTCTCAAGACCTTCAAAGCACAAGGATACCAATGTTCTGAAGCGGAAACCTGATGTTGTAATCTTAAATAAAGATTTGAGCAACCTGGAGCTGCTTCGATCACTGGCCAGTGCTCCGAATGTACGTAGAACAATTATTTTGTCTTTGTATAGATTTTGTACTTCATCTCCTTTTCTTTTCTACATGATAGTGTACCTGTTGTTTCAAAGATGCATGTCTTATATCTTCTGGTATCTCCCCCTCTCTCTCTCTCTCTATCTATGTATGTGTATATATATATATATATATATATATATATATATATATATCTTTCTCTTCCCCGTTCTCTTTTCTCTCTCTCTCTCTCGATCCTGTAAGTACCTTTTTCTCCCAGATATTTTCTCTTTCCCTGTTTTTCTCTATCACATTATCTTTCTTTCTTCAATAGTATAGGACAGTCTATTCCCAATGATTTATTTTGCCCCTCATGACTCCTTTTATACTTTTCCATATTGATTCATGGTGTGAGGATATATTTGCTCATTCTATTCATTTTGTTTGTTTGTTTTTGTTTAAATCTCTAAATTTGAGCAGGTGGATGCACAGATTGAGCTGCTGTTGCAAGAGCAGGAGCTGAGGGAGTCTGAGATCAGGCTTCGTTTCCTAGCCTGCTCTCTGATGGAGGAAGCATTCCAGAGCATCCTCCCTGATGCCACCCTTCACCCCTTTGGCTCTTCCATCAATGGATTCGGGAGGCGAAGTTGTGACGTGGATACGTACCTTGATAGAGGCACAGCACATGGTGTCATCCCTCTCAAACAGGTGAGTAATGTTGCGTTTGTGGTGAGAGAGCAGTGATTTTTCACGAGGTATAAAAACCAAGAAGGAAAATGTTGTCAACTTAGCCAAATGCTTTGATTGTGATTGTGCAGTGACAAAGAGGTGATAGATTTTCACTTGATGTTCATAATATTTAATCATAAGCTAACATTTGCCATATTATCTGCCCCAAGTTTGATTGAAGAAAAAAAACACATAGCTTTTGTAGTCCACATTGAGACAACATTCAGTATTTTATAGACCACATACTACCTTTTATTCAAGCAGCCTAAACAAGAGGTTGGGGGGGGGGGCACATTTCAGTATCAAAGAAAATCATTACAGACTTTGTTTTACTTATCTGCAAACATGTTTGCATGTCATGTACCCAATTGACAAACTTGTTTACCAATAGCCAGAGGCAGTGCAGGAGAAAAATTTCATTCAAATTGAAAAGATCATACTTCATTTTACTGCCCTGCATCGACGGAAATCTTTGTTTTTATTGTGTTTCTAATAGGGAAGAAATAAATACAAGCTTGGCTACGACAGGCAGTCTGCTAACAGCGAACGAGTGGCCACCCAGTCAACCCTCTTCACCCTAGCTGAGTTTTTAGAAAAGCATGTCCCACAATGCAGTTCTGTAAACAGAATACTCAATGCTAGGTGTCCATTGGTCAAATTCAGACATCAGGCTACAGGGCTGTCTTGTGACCTTACTGGTGATAACAGGTATTTGACAGATTTTAAGATTTTCAAAATTCTATATTGATTTCATCTTCATATGAACAGCCTTAGGTATTTTTTTTCTCCAAAATGGATTTCATATCTTTGTGACACACAAGGTTTTTTGTTTGTTTTTTGTTTTGTTTTTTGGAAAGGTTGATGTGAGTAGGTTAAAAGGATAACGTCTCAAATGCTGGTTTTCACAGGCAGGGAAATTTAAATAATATACATGTGTAATAATAACTGAGTAATATATACATGAATTAAACTGCTCTGATGTAGAGTGATATTTGTTTCGCTTTGAAACTACCTTTAGATCTATTCTCAAATATTTGATTGCATCGATAGCTTTCATCAGCAAGGATTGTTTATTTACATCCAGCACGATTACTAATCACTAAATTACTAACATAAAATTGTTTTTGTTTCTTTATTTAACAGGATAGCAATTAAAAGCTCAGAAATGCTGTACATATTTGGCCGCTTGGACCCTAGGGTGCGCCCTCTGGTGTTCATGGTGAGACACTGGGCACGGCTGAACGGGATCACAAACAATAATCCAGGATACTGGATCACCAACTACCCCCTCACACTGCTCGTAATATTCTTCTTGCAGACCAGGCCTGAGCCAGTGCTTCCAGCACTTAATAAGATTGCCATGTTTGGTGAGTTTTGCTGGTGCTACTGTAGAAATTACAGTGCAAATTGTCTATGGTGACCTCATGAAAGTTGTTTTATCTTGTTTTTCCATTATTATTTGGGAAAAATACAACATTGTACTTTCAATGGATTTTTTTTTAGATAGAAATATGGTAACTGGGCTTGCTTACTATCATTGAATATTTTCCAAATTTCTTTTCTATTCTTTCCTTTATATCCTAAAATGTTTATGCTTTGCATTGCATGCTATGATGGACTAGTATGTTGTATATATGTACTTTATATTTATTTTCGGTCATTTACCCAATGGTGTGTTTTTCAACATCGTCCCATGAACGTTGGTCAAAATGTGAAAACATGCCTACTTGCCGTAACTATTAGTAGTAGAGTAAAGATGATACGTAGAGTATACAAATTCAAATGCTACATGAAAATAAGTGCAAATCTGAGATACTAAAGAAACCTCTGGTAGGAGAGCCTAAACATCAGACAGATATACATGTATGTATGCAGCTCACCAATCAAGCCTTGCAACGCTTGCTAGTACACTAGAATGTTTATTGTCCTGTCTCTTCACAGCATGCTTGATAAATCCAGGACTATTTTTTGTAATCTTTCCATTATTTCTACCTTACTACAGAACCATCATCTGAAGGTATGGAGGAGGAGGAGAAGGACGTTGATCTTGTTTTTACTGACGAAGCTTGCATCAAGGTCTCCAGAAACAAAGAAACACCCAGTGAGTGTACATTGTGTTTATTTAACATTACCTTGCTCTTGGTGGGAATACATATATGATTGTATTGTCAGGGTATAGTTATGACACTTGTATGACCAGTGTTTCAAACAAGGGCAATGTGGTTATGGGGGCAGTATATTCTCTTACCTGCACCAAAACTGTATTCATCCACTGTATTATATTGTCAATATCACATATACTGTGATAATATTAAAATACTCTCTAGAAAAATTGAAGATGTACTAATATTTGATTGTATGAGGATGACAATTCACAAGTTTGGTTTCATAATTGGAATCTGATATACCTCAATAGTGTTTTGATAACTTTCCAATGTTCTTTATTATTACCCACAGCTGAGCTTTTACAAGAGTTCTTCCACTTCTGCATCACATTTGACTTCAAGAAACATGCACTCTCCATCCACCTTGGCTCTACATATCCCGTACCAAACAATGGCAAGATCTTCCCTATGTACATTGAGAACCCACTTGAACCTGATCTGAACTCCAGCAAGAACGTCAGCGGTGATCTGGTGGACAGGTTACGCAGGCTTTCACAAGAAGCTGTTAAGACTATGGAGAGGCTTGATTTCTATCAAGCGGACGCCAGCCGTGATGCCTTGCACTCGTGGGGGTTGGGCGCACTGTTGATGGGTTCCGTCCAGGGGAAGGGAAAGGTTCGTTCGGTGGCGATGGAGAAGAAGCTGGGAGCCATGTTTCGGTCGTTGAACCGCAGAGAGTTTTCAACATCTTGTAAGAGGACTTGCGGAGTAATGCATGATTGCAGGAACATTGTACACCATGTTAGTCCTTCAATCTCATGTTGGTCAACAACTTCATGTAAGGATTGTCCAGATGGTGCAGCTACTTTACCCTTAAACACAAGACTGTCATGATATTCAGAGGAAATATGTCATAGCATAATTAGGTAGTTCTTGTTTAACCAGTGGACTGGAACAGTGCCTCTCATTTCAGTGTTCAGTGATGCAACATGAAAGCATGTTCTGCAAGCAATAATGGCATTTACCTCAAAAAGTAAGATGCTGACAAGAACAATTATTATATGAATATACAATATTTCAAGCCCAGGCTACTGCCAACAGAAGTGCAAAATGTCTAAGATTGTCTGTTGCTGCTTTTTTAAGAATTCTTGTGGAGATGATATACATGTATGACCAGGCATCACAAAGCCACCGACGAGTTGCATGATGTGAGTTAAGTTAGAGCTCAATAAATTTGTATTTGGTTAGGATGGTCATATTTTGGTTTCTAGTATTTCCAGAATGGAAGTACCAAATCAATCTAAAAGTGGTATTTTGGGCATTGTATTGTACTAGATGTATGGTTGTCTGACCTCGAGTTTGTTGTAGTACTTATCAAGACTCTTTAATTCTAGCTACTGGTCTCATTTTGATTAAATTTAAAAGAGAGTAAGCTGCTGTACTTATACTTAGACAAAATAAAGAACACGATGAGCATAATTGGTACGTCAAGTTTAGAACAAATTGATAATCCCTTCATATAAATCTATATAGACTTCTAATCCTTTTTCCTTTTCACTTTGCACGATATACCGTGTGAGTCAGAGTGATTAAAGAGACTACACACTTTAAAGCCTTAAGGAACATTGCTTAATGTTAAAAAATCTCTTCTTTATAGAATCGGACCTAAAATTAAAAGAAAAGGATTACTGGCAAATTTGATGTGGTTCTGTGGCGCCTGGTATTTGCTTATGAATGTATCACCATGCAGGGTATATAATCAAGCAGGAATGACTTGTAGAGATTTGTGAGTCAAGAGATCCATGGTCAGTTTTCATACAAGGTGAAGATCTTGTGAAAATCTTAGTCATCTCACCATGTGTCTTTTCATTGTAACTTCTATCTATGTGACGTCTTTATATTGATGATGAAATGGCAGCTACATCCCGATTCCCCCAAATTATGTAAACGATTCAGGAATGCATCCCCAAATCACCAAATTGATGATATTGCAACAGGTCTATAGTATACATAATCATAACATACCAGTATGAAAAATATTCTTTGTAAAGGATATTTTCATTCTACCTAGATGTGCCCTTAGCCTTTCCTTTGTACAATATTCAAAGCTCAATAAGAATTGAAGATGGCTGTTTTCATGATAGAATGTATCCAAGAACAGCTCATAGTCATATTCAAGAAAGGGTGATATTTCTCTTAGTATAACTTTGGGTACAATTTTCTTGAGCTCAGACCATCCCATTAGCAGTACAACATAATCTATCTCATGTTTTGATTGAATTTGATATCATCCTTACTTTACTTGGTCCAACTTCTAACCTGATTTTAAATAAAACATCAAGCAAAATCATCACTAAATTACAATATTTTGTAGGCTGTAATGAAGAGAATAATTTTGGGTCATTAATGTCATAATGGATGCGAGGATTTCTTGATTGCAAGTGCCATTGCTAATAAAGTATTAATAATTTGTCATACGTTCATCAGATATTATTTTCGTTTATTTAGGCCTATCCACAAAAGGCCATGATTTCTTTGTATATTCATGAGTGTGAGCAGCAGCATGGAACAAATTTTCGGCAAGGAATGTGATTGAAGTAAGAAATATTTGTAAAAATAAATAATAGACATGACAAGGATAGGAAATAATAGGAGAGAGAGAGAAAACAGGGCTGGTCACATATGTTAGGCATCCTATTAAAGACCAGGTGAAAAGGTGTTTGTTACATAATAATGACAGGAGATAGAGAGGGAGAGGAAAGAGAAGGAGAAAAGGGCTAGTCACATATGTTACGCATCCTAAGACCATGTGGAAAGGCGTTTGTTACATAATCTGGTGTTGATTTCAAAATTGGCTTCCAGAAACGTACTTATAAGCATCGTTGGCCTTGTGATATTTACCTTGATATTAACATCTTATATGTATACACCAACAACAGAAAGATGGATGGAGTGAGGGAGAAAGATCGAAATAACACATCCATACACAAAATATACCTTACTTTTACTTTCTTCCATTTAATGGCATTGATCACCACACAAAATACTGTCCGATTGAGTGCCTATAGATACATTGACACAATAACAACTGTTACATAAACTTGAACACACATCCTTTTCATACACGATAAACACATAGACGTTCTTTGATTTGTACAAGCATGGAGCTACACTATGAATCTTGCAAACGGCCAACCAGCAACGGGTAACCCAAACCAAATATGAATGGGCACAAGAGCCAGTGATGACCAAAATGCACTAATGCAAAGAGCAGAGGTTCACTACTGGTACTCTTATACCAAACTCCAGAGTAGACACAGATAGTTACAAAGAGGTCGGCTAGATAATTGTTGATGATTTCCCCTACATGTAATTTCTACAAATATTTGTATGAACCATAGTGCTACATAATCATGATGGTGCACTTAGATGTATTTCTTACTATTCATCATTCGACTACAGAAAATATGGTGAGATAGCTTTGTACATTGATAATGATCTACATTGTATGTACAAGGTATGGTGAATTGTACGTCTACTTACAAGAAACGTACAAGTCTTGCTTCTTCACCTTCATCATTCAAAATACAATGTACATGATATGTGAAAATGCCTTTCCTAGTGTTCTGTAGATTTTCAACAGAAAAATATAGTTCACATGTACCTGCAAAATGCAAATACTATTATGGTTTCAATGATTTGTTTCCCCTTATGATTATTAATTTGTCTATGAGCAACAGTTAACAAGTAAAAAGTTACATTTAAAAGTCTCAATTTTTGAAAAATACACCTTCACAAGAGAATAGTGTCATCTAAAATCTTCTTCACTCACTGTTATATAAAATATTAATGGTGGCCATAATAAGATGTATTCAAATTAATAATTCATACAAAATTTTATTATGAATTAGATATTACAAGTATATTTCTTTCTTGCCAATAATTGCAAAAACTAATTGTTAGATTAAAACTAAAAATCACATTTTAAAACTAGAAACCCATCAAAAAAAAAAAATATTTTTGGAGATATCATGCAAAGCATACTTGCATTTAATAAGGATGTGTCTCATATATCTATGAATATACCTATGAATACATGCAGTGAGACTATAATGATGTAATTTCTTCCTTTGTGAAGAAGCTAGTGGTACATTTAGTTTTGTATGATGTGACATCTTAAACTGGATGAAGTTTAAAAAAAGAAGAAAAAAAGCTAGTAGATACATTGTAACTATCAATGTGCACAATTGTAAGTGGTGTTGACATAACATTTTTCAATAGTTTCAGTAGCTTGTAACATACATGTCGCTGCAATTTTTACAAGCTTTCGCAATGGAAAAGGCATTACAGTATGCTTTATAATGTGCTGATGAATACACAGCTAATAAAGACAATAAAATATACATATATTCAACAACAAAAGAAAACAAAAAATTGCCAGATACATTATTTGTACATTTCATATTTCTTCAACTCAAAACTACCTTGCATCATAATGCACAATATCAGTATTTCTTTCAAATTAACAAATTCAAAAACTCTTGTAGAATATTGTTTCCCGAAACAAAAGATTTATAAAAATAATAATTTAGAATATTAAAATCTCTGTTATTCTGAACAAACAGTTGTGTTTCAACAAAAATGGAACATATTGAATATCTTTTTTTTAAATACCCCCCAAAAAGAAGAAGAATCCGTACACTGCTAGGGACATGAAAAAATGTAACATTAAAGAGAGCATTATTTCTCACTTAGTTTTGTTGAAGAAAATTATCCAAAAAAAAATAATACCATAGTGACAAGACAATCAATGATACTAGTAAAACACAGTACATGGCACTTAAAGAGGTTCGATTCTATTTGATAATTTTTGATAATTTTTTATTGTGATTATTTATGAAGAATATTACAAATATTGATCTCAAGTATTAATATATATTTGAAGACCTTCCAAGAGATGGTAACGTAATGAAACATCAAGTCCCTTTAGAAACCATATGACATGATGTGATCTTAAAGTTAAGTCATAAGATAAATGGAAAATTTAAAAAAAGGAAAAAGAAAAGGGGAAGAAATCAATTTGCAAAACAATATGAACAAGTTTAGTACATCTTTTATACAAAATTCACATATTTGTGAAATTAAAAACAAGTAAACAAAAGAGGTATAAAAACTATATGAACAAATTTAGTACATTTTCATATTAAAACATCATACAATTGTATTTAATCATATTCTATATAAAATTCACATTTTTATGGACATATTTACAATGACATGGACTGGTTTAAATGATAAAACACAAGTAATACTAGAACACATTTTGTAAATCAATAATGGATAATACATTTGAACAATAATCTATATCACTCTTTTATAAAATCATCAACAAAAAATAACACAAATTAAAACAAGTAAATACAAAAATTGAAATGGAAAAAACTAATTAAATTACAATTTTTTGAAAGAAAGAAGAAAACAAAATAATAAAAGACCTTCATAACATTTTTTTTAGGGTTCTCCTCTACCATGTAATATAAAGAAAATGAGATGTATTTGTTGTTGTTTTGTTAATCCTTGTCCTAGGTTCTTCATGCTCTAGTATACATTCAATATCTTCAAGAATGTATGCAAGTCTATGGATAATAATGTTTCCAATGTTAATTTAAAATAATTAGCGAATAACACAAGCTTTTATAGCACACCAACAAGAACCCGATAGACACATCACCATGACTAAGACATACACTTATGGTACAGAATATAATATAACAAAGAAATCTCTAAGCTACGTATTTGAAAACTGACGCGAATCCCAGATAGAGCAAAGCCCTAGGAATAAAATGTGCAATGCACATTTTATCCAATAACACCTTTTTCCCTCCACATACATATTCATAATAATATTGAAAAAAGAGACATATATCACAGATTTCAGTAAATACATTTTGTAAATATTACATGTACATGTACATAAAATTAAATTAATCAATAGTTAAAATGGGATATTTCATAAATGTCTTTGTTTATGTAACACCTACAAAAGCATATTTACATGAGTACTATATATGCAATGCAAAAGAAGTATATTAATCACTGCAAAAAAGCTTGTGCATTGATCAGCCAATAATCAAATTCATATGCAAATGATATATCCACAATGTCCAAGCATGTTTTAAAAATATGGATGATTTTCAGTGAAAACAAACAGTGGCTATATGTCATAAGTACATGTCTATTATTAGTAGCATTATTTTGTACAGCTGAAGGTCCACCCTCAAATCAATTAGACACATTCTAATTCAAAGTTAGCTTGTAGCTTTGCACTGCCATTGACTAGTTTACTATTCAATGGATAGGCATCACCATTAAGACTTACACCAGCATGTCCATTGCTCAGGTCTGAGCATGCAACAGAGTCATTGTCACTACCATTGGCTAGTGTCTGAGGAGCCATTGCCCTTGCATTGTTGTTCACGTTTAGTTCTACAGGATTACGATTATTTACTCCATTGCAATCAGTTTGATCCTTGGGCTCTTTCTTGTCCTTTCCTTTGTGGATCGACAGTTTCTCAGTGAGGAGTCGGAAAGGAGTAACCTTCCGTTTGCCATTATCTCCTTTCGCTATACATGATGCAGAGCCTGAACAAGCGTTGCCGTTTTTGCGGTCGATCTCGTGTGAACGGTCACTACCAGACGAACTATCGCAAGCCCATGAGTGAGGGCGGTCCGCTTCTGGTTCTAGATTTCCCACGTTTCCATTACGTAGCTTTTCAACAGCATTGTGAGTTGGCTGCTGCTTGTGTGTGTTGGCAGCCATCTTGACCTGGTGGCAGGAAGGTGCCACGCTGTCCATCTTGGCAATGCCGGTCTGGACTTTGGTGGTAGGACCTGTGTTTGGGTTATATACAGCCATCAGCTTCTTCTTGGATCCCCTGTGAGTAGACTGAAGGGGTAAGCTGTTGGGACGTATGTTCATGTTAGGGATACTACTTGGACCAGCCCCTTCACTGCTGGCACCAGAACTTCCTGATGCCTCATACCCATTCTGATTGGACTGCTTGGGACTAGCGCTCCTTGCTTGCTGGCGATGTAGGTTAGTGTCCAATTTGGCCATGTTGACCGGTTGGTTGGCACCACGTGAGCGGGGGTCAACTCCATTTATATGATTCCAGGATGGCATGCTTGAGGATTTGTTCTTGAGCTTGCCCATACCGTGGGAGAGATTGTCTGTCATTTGATCCTTGCTCAGCCCTGCCCTCATTTCATTCACAACCAGAGGCCGACTTGGAGAGGTGGAAGGCTCACTAAACCCATACTGATCACAATACTTAGGTCCTGACTGTTGCGGACCATACTTAAGATCTGTGGTGTATCTCTCGATGCTGTCATCAGAATGATGCAAGTTCTTTGGGTCAACCGGTGGAGCCGATGCAGTCAGGTCGATGAGATTGAGGTCTGATTGTGAGGACAGGCTGGTACTGATGGTACCTGGAGACATGAGTCGCAGGCGCTCATTCTTCTCCAAACCACTGCTCACTGATGAATGAAGGCCATGATGGTTCTTTGTATCACTTGCAGTACCAGATGTCTCGCTGGCAGCACCAAGCACAGGCTGACCATTACTTCTGACCGCAATCATGGTGCCATCGGCGAGTCGAGCGATACCTGGATACTCTCTAGAAATGATGTCCGTTGGCCGGGTGGTATACTCATTCATGGTGTGGGTGGGGATAGCATTACCCTGGGTGGTGGGGTTGATAGTGGGGCTGATCATGCGGTGTTTGTCCCATAGAACCATCAGTTCAATGATACGCTCCTCAACACACAGTGCAGTAAGCCTGGCCTCAGCATCATGATCCCAGCAGTCTTCTATGGTCTCCTTCAGACTTCTCAAAGCCTGCAAAGATAATACAAACATTGCAAGAAAAGTTAGCTTACAGCTTCACACTGAGAATCAGCACCTGATCTTCATGAAATAATGCATGACAACAAATACAATCTAAAACTATTTAAAAATCTTTCATCTTGACCAACAAAGTTAACAAAAAATATGATCAACTAGTCTGTTACAAATTTAAGAAAAAAACATAATAATTCCTTTGTGTACAGAAATCAACTATCTTTCTCTTTAACCATATTCACACTAACAAAACAAAAAGGTCCTGACATAGTTAAACAATTAATGAAGTGACATAATCATCCATTCTTACTTGGCTGTTCTGTTTCCAGGCATCAGGGAATTGAGGCCTCTTTCTCTCCCTGGAGACTAAGATCTGCATGTCTTCAAATGTTGGATGAAGCCCAACTTGCTCCTCAAAAGGCATCTGGTAGTTACCCATTTCATCTGTTAGAATCACAGGTGGAAACAAATTTGAGCATAAACCTCAATCCAAATTAACAGTATCAAATGATTCAAACTAATTCAAATGGTAGATAAACAATTTTAAGCAAGATTATTTGTCCAAGTGCCCCCTCCCCACCACAGGCAGCAGGGGACACGTGTCATAAAGGTGCAATGATACAGATAATCATGTATACGTCATAGGAACTACATGCATAAAATGAATATGCATTTCATAAGCATTAAATCTGAAAGTAGGTAATCTGAGAAATCTGTTTTCTGACACCTTTTGCCCTTTCACAACACAACATAACTTGAGTATGCAGACTATAATTAGATAAATTTCTTGAGTGCAAAACATAAATCTTTTATTCTAAACTCAATTCCAGCTTGAGTCAAGTTTGGCTGTATGACAATGATTGCTTTAGAGGACTTTTGTCATAATATGAAACAATAAACAGCAAACAGATTGCAACTGCCAGGATTACATTCTTTGGAGAAAAAAGAAAAAGTTTATTTGGGTGATTAAATCTCATTTTCTGTTTTGAATAATTGATGAGCAATTTGATTGGGGTTTACTATCCCGAAGTGACATTTGAGAAATTCTTCTCTTTGTGTGTACGAATCATCTCTTTTGAGAGTGTAGCACTTACATGTACCATCATAATTTTTTGTTTGAATTTGTAATTATTTACCAACAGCTGCTTTGTGAACTCACCTCTGGGATAGAGATCTTTACACCTCATAGCGATCTCCCAGACGACTAGACCTAGAGCGTACACATCCACCTGTTTGAGGGCACACTCACAGTCTCTCAGATTGACGGCACCGTCCAGTACCTCGGGAGACATGTAGCGGACCGTGCCAACCTGCGATTCAAAGCAAGCATTAAAGATTCAAAATTTATTTATTTATTTCCACTTGCATGAAAACAAGACATTCAAGAACAGTAACAACAAGTTCATCGTTATAACAAGAATAAAATCATGAATAATAACAACAAGGTTTTAAAGACATTGAAAATGTGGAAAAGAGGTGGTCTGCAAAGCAGGCAAGAATACATACAGGGAAGAGAATGAGGGAAATATTGACCTTCCAAATGAAGCAGTAGTTTAGTTTGGGTCTAAAATTGCCTGTAGAGAATAACTAACTACTTAATTTGACAACTATATTTCATACAGAAATAGATGCTTTGGGTAAGAATATCATGGCAGAATAGCTCCCTTCATTGTTGCAACCATATTTATTAATTCACTTGTTACCATTTATCTTCTCCAAAGCCTGCTGTTATGGATAAGAGTAGATTATGGATAATTCACACAACTGGTATTCTCTTTGATTATGAACCATTTAATTTTATTTTATAAGAATTGAGTTCAATTTGGCTAGTTCACATTGGAAATGATCTATGGAAACTGGACAAATTAAAACATGTAGGCCTATGTATGACACATACATGTACTGTACCCATCTACACAGGATATGTTGTAATAGTTGAAGCAAATAAAGCACTGAACAGCATTCTTTGGGTGGTGATTGCAAAGGACTTCATTCTCACTTGACAATTTATTTCAGACTCTTAACCCACTGCCCAAGGGAACCAGTGGTTTCCATATGAAGCCGATGGGAATTAAAGAATTTGGTAATTAAGGAGTTAAACTTACATCAGTGATGGTGCTGTTGTCTCCATCACCCTCTCCAACCACACTGGATCCACAGACCTGCATAGCGAACCCAAAGTCACCGATGACGCAGTTTCCTTCTGCATTCACCAGCACGTTGCGACTGTTGATGTCGCGGTGAACTACTGCTGGTTTTAGGCCAACTAATGGAGAAGCAAAATTATAGTTTGGTATGAGATCAAGTTTGATGATTTTAAATGAGTACAGATAAAAGATGCAGCACAGGAAAAACAATTTTTTTATGAATGGATCATTGCTATCCACTTTCTAAAATCCAGAATGAATTGAATAGATGAATAACTGAAATTAGTTATGTTTTTATCCAGATAGGTAAAAATAAAAATCTATTGTAAAACCTCAAACTTTCATGAAATTGCAAAAAGTTCAGTGTAGTGTCAGTTGCGATTCAATTATTCTGCACCATTTATCAAAATTTGCTCACATTTTGTGTGTGAATTGTTTGGTTTTACAGTACTTAAAACAGTATTAACTACCAACAACATGTCTGATTTAAAATAGTGTTTTAAAAAAGTGTTTTAATTTCCATTTTTTCATCACTAAGTATTTCAATGATACTGCAATCAAGGTGGCTGACTATCACAATCTAGCGTCCTACCTTGAGTGTCTATGACCTGATGTAGATGTGCCAATCCCGCAGCAGTGGTCTGAGCCAGCCTGCACATGGTGTGCCAGTCGTAGGTATTCTCCCTCAGGTACGACATGAGGGATCCCTTGGAGATCATATCCACCACCAGGAGATGCTCCACCCAGCCATCCTCTCCCATGCGGTCTCCGGATCCCACATACTGGAGAAGGTTGGAGTGCTCCATGTGGGGCAGGCCCATGATGTCGAGCTCGTTCATGTAGCACTGCTTGGAGGAACCGGTGAACACCTTCACGGCGACTTCGTTCTCACTGAGTGCAGCTCGGTACACATTGCAATATCTGAAATAATATGAAGGTTATGAGACAACTGAAAGACAAGACATTTGATATTCAATGTATATGATGACAGTGGTTTACCATATATGTCAAGACCTTATGCATTCTTGCTGGAATGACACATAACGTTGTTTCAAATTAGGCGATGTCACACAGAAAAATCCCTTAAAAGAATTTTCTTGCTTCGTTAGAGGATTTTAATGGGATAATTTATGACAGACAGCAATTAAAGAGGATAATGAAAATCTGGATAACTAAAATCCGGATTTTTGGCCCCTGTGTGACACCGCCTATTGTGGATTGTTTATTGTAGAGAACTGCAAAGTATTTATTTGTACCCCCTGTACCAAATTCTGATTAGTGTAATCAATTAGGTAGGCTTATTGTAGGTTTACATTAATCCACTGATATTTCACTGCAATGAGCTACATGTATCTGCATGTGATAAACTAACAGGTATTGGATTTTTCAAAAGAAATCCAACATTTGGAAGAACTAATCACTAGTGATTTATTTTTTCAGCTGCGCATATTTCTTCAAATTAGGGATGACATGATTACTGCTCTGGTCATACCTTCCTTGCCCAACAAGCTCCATCATTTTCAGCTGGTCAAGGTCAAAGGTCGGCTCTGGAGGAGGTGCCTCTATCATGGGCAGTTGGCTCATCTGAGCCTTGGTGGAGCGCAGCCTCATGCGGAAGATGAAGTACATGATTGCTATGGCAACCGAGACGCAGAAGATTGGGATGACCGCAATGAGGATGGTTCTCTCCATTTCGTGATTCATCTGGTCTGAGATCACTTCTGGATAAACAATTAAGAAAAAAGAAGAAAAAATAGTTGTATGAGCTTCAAGATAACGATAAAATATAATGCATATCAGTAGTGGTGGGTATTTTACCTGACTGCTAAGACACATTGAAGACATGGAAGGCACATGTCCTTTTTCTACATAAAATACATGCAGTACCCTACATGTTTATGTACATGCCTCAATTTATAGAACTCATGAATTTTCATGATACATGAGGATATCAGTTACATCAGTAATCGCTGGGGGAGCTTTAGATGGGGATTTTATATACACCCCCACACCCACCACTGGGTGTTATGGTTACGCAAGGCTCCTCCAGACAATCCCAGGTACATGTAGATTATCCTGGACTAGGCGAGGATTTATCTTATTTTTAACTGGGTTCAATTTCACAACTACATTTAGCAGGCTAACTCCCAGATGTATCATGTTACCCATACACAATTTGGGTATGAAAGGGATAAGACTGAATGATCTCTGCCAACTGTTAAGGCATGTACATGAACATGTAGGGTAATGCATGTATTTTATGTAGAAAAAGGACAAGTGCTCTCAATTTCTTCAATGTGTAAATATTTGAGGGACTCAAATCTAATCATCGATTGCACAATCTCAGTCGAAATTTGAAAAGAAAAAAAAGATGGGCAAAAATACTCAGCATACATGTACGTGCAGAGTCAGCAAGAACCATTTCATATTAAGCATGTTATCAAATAATCATTGTTTTTGTTTGTTTAATTTTTCTCTGTTTATTCCATTCAACTTGCAAACAGAATTGTCCTTTATAAAAGTACATAAGGTTGAAATCATTTGATCTGTAAGAGGACCCACATAAATGTACATGTATCTTTTTGCTGGACAAAGACATGTACAATTACATGTACAACTACTTCCAACATGATTCTCACTGCTCTCTTTGATCTAGATATAGATGTAAAATAAATACATACACTGTATACACCACATCATGAAGCTTTCCACATGACCACAACTCATCATTGTACAATTGCATTATGTATTCTACTGGACATACACTAGTGGTTATTTGAATACAATGAATGCAATAGGGGCAGTGCTCGAAGTACGAAGTACAAATCTTAGATGAGGGACGGTTCCTCTAAGATGCTCATTAACATTTGAAACCTGTTTCTGCACTTCAAATGGCCACCCATAATTTATCCAACCTAGACATACTTTGTACATGTATCTATTAAATAGCAAAAACCAATAAAATCATGGTACAAGTTGAAGCACCTCTCGTTGTCATGGTAGCAAGGGTGATCTACATTTGTATTTCATGTATAGTGCCATTTATTCAACCCAACCAGGAAGCTGTAATGAATGGAGATACCGTCTCGAAAGAATTTTCCGAGGGGAAAATATTCAAGATTAACCTGGCTTAACAAAAAGAAATGTAACCCTCTCCAACCATCATTTCCATCAACAGCTGTCCATATCAATGCACAGTCCCTCTCTGGAATTCCAAATAGTACGAAATGTTACGCAACGCCATCTGCTTCCATAAGTTCTCTATTCACTCTTTTGCAAATATATGCAAGCACCGAGCTTTGAAGCCATGCGTAGCACCGACAAATTAAGTCATGTTCAGTGAAGATGTATTTAGCTGTAACATATAAAAGACAGAATTAACAACATAAGACCAGTGCAACTTTATATTAGTCATCAAGTGCTTTTTCTGTTCTCGGGTAGCTCTACTGAAGACATGGCCATTTCAACCAGCGAAATCGACCAAGGAAATCGTGAGTTAGAGCGAATGAAAGGTTTTCATCATCATGATTTTCTCATCTAATTATTGACATTTTCCGAAAATTTCCGAAATTTGTACATAGCTAGTAAGGTAGTCTAAAGGTTTATCTTCCTAAATAACTAAATGAAATTGTGTTGTATGTTTGCGCATTTATTGATTGAGGGCTAGAAGTTGTCAAGTTATCACCACTATTCACCCCAAATACGGGCCCACAAAGCAAAAGCCGCCGTGCTCGCTGGGCTGGGCTGTGTGTGGAAAGGGAGGACCTAGTGCTACTAGGGAGCTGTACGGTTTCGGAGGGGGATTAAGGGGATTACGGTAGGGGAAACAAAAGACGCGCGGTGCCACGGATGGCTTCAAAGGGGCCTCTTGGACGGGATCTCCATTCATTACAGCTTCCTGACCCAACGGTGTGATTTACACTTGCATATGAATGGGGTCTGAGAGACCTCTCATGCAAGCATCCTGCTAGTGCTACCCAAACTGGCACCAACATGCATCATTAATCACAGCAGACATTGTGTCTCCCAGAGCAATCGGCTTGGCAAGTAGAGAGAGTATCAATAACAAAAAATAAATGGCAACCCATCAACATACATTGGTCATTCCATAAAGTTGGGGCAAAAAGATCTTCTACTACACATGAAAGATGAAATTATCTGTTGAAGATTTTTATGCAATGAATATAGTAGTGCCCTGCCAGAATCGTTCCTGTTTCAGTTGCTTTTCTTCAAAATCTTTGCTTTTAAATACACATTTCTCTTTTTACCAGCGTTACATGGACAGTGGACACCATATTCATATAACATTACATAAACTTTGGGACCAAACTATTGATTCACCATGAAGCTTGAGTACTTCTGAAGATAAATGTAGTTGGCTATGCTTTTATATGCAAAACAAAATTTGAGCAAACATTGTTTATAATAAACACAGTATCTCACTTCTGGTATGTCACCGAAATTGCCCCAACTTTGTGTCATGACCAGCATGTACAGCTTTAAAGGTACATGCACATCATTATCATCACCCATTTGCAAAGAATACTGATTATTTTTTTTATTGGTAAAGATCCTTCATTTGTATAAAAACGTCATACAATCTTCAAATACTGGGTACTAAATGTCTGACTCACTTTTTTTGCTCCCCACTATTAAAAAAAACAAAAAAACAATAGCCTTTATAACAGCCTCCTAAATGTTCTCAGACCTGATCAGTATTTTGGCTGTGTGAACAGAATAAGGGATACATGTAAATTCTTAAAAAAATAGCCCCCTCAAAACAGATCCATAAATATTACCCCCCCCCCCTTCATTGCAGATAAATAACTGAAGAATACTCTTCTACTGTACACCCGGTAATGTAGGCCTTTTTACAATAATAATCTCAATGTCAGGTGAAAGCGGAGATGATACATGTACATGTACAATAATGAAAGGGTATTAATTTAAGATTTGAAAGTTAACTTCAATTTGATTTGAACTATAAGAATAAAAAAACTAAAAATAAAAATAAAGTAAAATGTGTTGTCAGTAAGTCTGCCAAATTTCATTTAAAATGTAACATTAACAAAATTAGAAAATAACTGGTTGCAAACTCTGTTTAATACTAGGAATATAAAACTCTCTTTCTCTCTGTCTCTCGGCATTTACCATTCCTCTCTCACTCCATCGAGTCCATTTCTTCTGAAAGGCAATCATCGCATCCCCACAGCTACCAACTATTTTGTTCCTCTCCCTCCCATTTCATTACTGACAATTCTCATAAAATCGGTGGAAGGATTGATGCTCCAGAGTATCCTATAATAAATTGCCTCCATGTACATACATGTACACAGCCTAGCTTCCAGGAAATTGGACTTTGATATTCCTCACTGCTCCTCTATGTACTACATATGACACATTCAACCAACAGCTCAAGTCTCAAGAAATTGGAATGATTTTTCAAAATATTCAACAAGGATTATGTAGGGTTGCTAAAGCTGATTCAGCATATTTAATTCTGCTCCCATTAATTTAACAACACCCACAACTGCATTAATGTTGAAAAAGTAAACACAAAATTTCTGATGCAAAAGAGGGTGCAATAAAAGAGATGGTGAAAAATAGTTTAAGGATCTGGAACAGAACCTACACTGTATCCTGAGAAGCACCTTAGAACTAGATATTCAAAAAAACATAAAAAGGAGACTCCTTGCCCCGTCCTCATACCTGCCTCTCAATCTCAAAGAATTCAGAGACAATAAATCCTGCATGACTCACAACCAATTAGCTGAGTACCACTGTCAAGCACGCTTTCCCCGCATCACACTACCGTTTTGCACTATGGTTGAGCGGCTAAATTATATGCAAAAACTACCAATATTGTATGATGTACCAGGGAGATCTCCCTGGATGTACAGATGTACTTCACAAATTGCAGAGAAACTGAATGTACATCCTTTTTTCATCATCCAGGCATATGGGAGGGTATCTTCCACTGTTTTTCTGAATTTTGATGTTTTTAAAGTTAAAAGTGTTTTTATTGTTTCAGCCTATTTGCATGTATCTTGCATTCATGTGTCCATAATTAATCAAACAACTTAGATATTGAACTTGCTGACATTTTATAAACTCTCTAGAAGATATCTATAAGATCTTAAAATCAACAAAGTTGAACAAACCCATTTGTCTTATATGCTGGATTCCTGATACTGTCTGAAGGTTGTACTAATATGACATAAGGTGGTATATTTCCCGCTTGACTTTTGCATCTAGACTACCTACATGTAATCTACAATGTATATATTCGAACTGATGTTGCATGGTAAATCCCTTGATATATTATGTGTAACTATTACTGAACTCAACAATGTATCAACTTTAACTCAACCTTTTTTTGCCATGTACAGATACTATGTAATACTGTGCAATTTCTATGCATAAATATCCACTCATGAATATTAGTCTTTCAAAAAGCAATATTTACATTTAGATGTACACCCTGTATGTGCTTCATTTAGTGCAGTCACAGACTTTTAATGAATGTCAAATTTCATATTCTTTCCATGGTTCGCCTAATGGTTCGCTGTAGTCATCAATTCTAGATCACTCACATCTTACATGTACAGTGTACACAATGTATTAATAAAACCACCATCCTTGGTTATCCATCACAAAACACAAACTCTTGGACAACTCCTTCCTTCGTTAGGGCTGAACCATAACCTTTGGAATAGCCTCTAATGACCATAAAAACATGCCTTATACATGATTTATGGTCAATGATTGATGTTTGGTAGTCTATGCTAAAGAATCAGTTCAAATTTCTTCAGGGAGATTTTGCATAATTTACATTAATTGTTCCTTTTTGTAGGAGTTTTTTTTTTTTAACCCATAGCAGTAATTTATTTTCTAAATTAATTTTTTCTCCTCAAATCGGCAACAACTGATCTTATTTTCCACTCCTTCAGAGTTGGACAAAAAAAAATGTTTATTGAACCAATTTGAAAGACATTTTCAAAATTTCACTGAAAAATTGACAATTTATACAAAGAAATGTGATTTTATACTTTACACACCGCGTTACCAATTTAGACACTTAAATGACCTGGTTACGATCAAAATCGTTCTTCTTCAAGAACGACACAACGTACTGGATAGGAAACAGCATCCAAATTTGCTGTGATTTTCGCTATTTCTGCTTATGTATAAATGAGTAAATCCTAGCTTTCTGTATCAACAAATAATGCAAAAATGTCACTAAAAGGACTCACTCTACTGCTACATGGGTTAAACTAAAATGAGAAAAAAGGGATTCTAGTAGTGATTCATCAATAAATTATAAATATAGTGCAGTAGTCCACGTATATTATTGTCAATTTTTATTCATGCCCTCAAACAATTTCTAATTGGATTGCACCAATATCACTGGGCCATACAATGCAGCACAGCTCTGATAATGGCTTTTTAATTATAATAAGCAACCTCCGTACAAATAAATTTTGATGCAGAGAAAGTGTAAATTAACCAGAGCAAGCAAGGGCTTTGCACTTACTGTACTGAGTGACTGTTGGCTTTGTGGAGGGCAGGGGAACGTATGCATCGGACACGTTCCTATTGCAGTAGTCTCCTGCACAGCAGCAGATCCTACTGGTCTGGTTCTTGGTTCGGACCAGGTACTCACTGGGCTTGCTGTGGGCGGTGCAGTTCTCCTGGTTACAGTTCAGAGACTTGGCTTCATTCCCCCAGCATCCTGCACACATGGAAGATGTGAGATAAAATGGGAAAAGAAAATGAACATGAGATAAGGGAAGGGGAATTCATCCCAGAATCCTCAAGCATATACAATACTAATTAACATCATGAGTCATGATGTTTATTAGTATTTTAAAAAATTGTGTAGCATAAATGCAGAGTTATTATAATGTTAAGCTTTTGACATACATTGTCAATTCCTAACCAAATCTATAAACAAATCAAATAATCATGACCTACTCCTACTCCTGGTCATTGCAAATGTGAAAGGAATGAAAGATACAGAGAGAACCCTCCCAATCGCTCAGGCCTTGGGAGGGATCTCATATGAGCAGTGAGCACATTTTCAATATTGATATCAAGGTAAATCACCGTAAATGTACATGTAATGCAGTATTTTCCCCCAAAATACATTGAATATAAAGGGATTGATGCAATCTTGAAATATTTATAAATGTTTCAGTGTAAAGCTCTGAAATCTCAGCTTCTATAGTGATGACACTGATAACCTTTCCTGTGTAATCTCCATGCTCACTGGAATGCATGATAGAGGGGATTTGGACTCCTACGGTACTCCAGAAGAATAATGTGTTAAGTCATGAATACATGATTAGGCAAGGGACCAGCTGAGGAATACGGTTATTTGGTAATGCATGCCCTTGGTGTCTGACATACAGTTCATGACGCGTATTATTAATGAACACTGTGTATGTATCACAGGAGTCAGCTCCTTGAACACATTCATTACATCTAATCATCAAGCATAATTTCAGCCTTTAAAGTGTGTCAATTAACAAAACATGTTTTGCTCTTTACTTTTATAAGGGGATTCATGTAGCTACGTGTAGACTGTATTCAAAATATGCACTTAAAAAAACATGCACTTCTCCAAAGTGATATCGCAATTTAAAATACTTTCTCAGCAGGGTTCGCAATCTCCTGCCCGGGCGGGAGATACCTGGGAAATATCATTTGCATACATAGTAAATATAGGACTCTCGATTTAATAGATTCCATCAATTAGACTTAATTTGTTTTTAATTGTTCATTTTCAATAACTTCATGGTTTTCTTTCGTGCAAGAGATGGTCCACCAAATTCTCCTGTTGGCTACCCATAGGAGGATGTCAATCTCCTGGCAGTACATATCTGTACAATGTACATTGCAATTTCTGTAATTCAAGTTTAAGCATCAATTTCTCTCTTTTTGTCATGTTTGATGTTGATATCCTTGAAAAACTTGTTTATTTCCATTTACATACAATGCCCCATTTGTAATCATTATGTAATCATGGACTGTGCAGTACAACTGAATAAAGGGCCAAGTCAAAAGTGAAATATTGCAAAATGCATTCTTATTCCTTCAAAACACAATCCATCCTCCTAAAATAAAAAAATTCATTATTGACAATGCCAATGCAATTTAAAACATTTCATGTTTGACTTGGCCCCCTTATACAGTTGTACTGCACATTCCATGATCACATAAATGTAATCATTTCAAATGGGGCATATTTGTGAAAGAGAATGAACAGGTTTTTCAATGGTGCCAATGTCAAGTGTGATAATATAACAAGAGGGATGTCTAAAACTTGAATTACAGACTTTTAAGAGGAGTTTTTTCAATGGTACTAATGTCAAGTACAATGTAGACAAGTACGATAATATAACAAGAGAGATATATATATCTAAAACTCGAATCTCAGACTTTTTAGAGGGGTTGAGTTACACCCTAGGGGTTGTTATACACTGCAGGTCATAGGGGTAGATGATAACGTTGAACCACATTCATGTTTGCCACTCCGTTGGAACAGGCGTTATACCGTGACTAATGGCAGTAGCATATGCCCCCCAGAAATGCAGACTTAACAATTCAAGCACCGCATTCCCAATCTCTAAATATACCACATACATCTGCTGGTTCATGAACTGGGTTATTGTTAAAGGTAGCATTTAAGCTTTTCATGTGAACTGAGGGTGGTTAAATTGTGTATACTGTAGTCTCTCTTAATTGCAAAACAAATTCAAGTTATCCCCATTATAGGGAACTATAACTAGTTAATTTTTATTCCATTTATCCTGAGATGGGTCATAATCACAGCCTCCCAAATGGCTTGCAAAGGTACATTTTAAAGGGAAAAAAGAAATTTCCTTTTGAGTCCAAAATATGAAAGAGGGGGTACAATATTTTGGTGTATGCCAGACTGGATTTTAAAAATTTGTTATGAGCCAGCTGTGTTGCCCCCCACCTCCCCCAACCCCTGCCTTTTAAAAATTCCAGACATAAATGACACAACTCCCATGTGTTTCATTATATATTGCTGGTATTTTATACTACATTCATGTACTGTACAGCCTGTACATGCACATGCATTGTAAATGCATGAAAGGGTAATCAGATTCCATCCTACAATGAGTCTATAGTGCCGGCATGAAGGGCCTCGGGTCTGCAGAGGAGGGGAAAAACAGTTTTATGATTAATGAATCTCTAAGACTTTGATTAAGCTGGGAGACGAGGGAAATATCACTATGAACATGACAGACAAAGAAAGCGGACAAAATATACAGTTCCCAGGGAATAATTTTCCTCAGATATTTTGATTAGCAATTTCAGCTGATGGATAAATATTTCAAATGAAATTCTGTACATTTCTATGGAAGAAAACTGCTACACAAACAATATTTTGTATAGCAGTCATGCAAAAATGCATAGCAAATTGCGATGCGATACCAGGAAAATTATTCCCTGAGTTCCTCAGGTAGACAAAGGAACATCCCTTCACTGCTATTATGTAAAAAGGTGAATATGCATATGACACCTGTTCTACACATTTTTACATAATAGCAGTGAAGGGATGAGGAACTGTATATTTTGTCCGCTTTCTGTGTCTGTCATATTCATAGTGTATAGGGCCTACATTGTACATCAGAGGCGGTACTCACAAGGTGGGGAGGAGGGGGTCACCTTGGGTGGTATTTTACCATTTAAAAAATTTACAATATTTGTTACTTTAAATGTTTCCAAGAGGGAAATTTAGATAAACTTGTATGATCTACATGTAACCGTCCCTTATTATGCAATGATACAAATTAAATCAATATTTAAAATCAACGAACCTCTACCGGTACTTGAAAAGAAAAAAAAGATCACTAAAAGAGGAGAAAAAAAATCCTCCTTCTGTTGTACATGTAATTACAAACTTGCATTGTGTGCGTCATGCATAACCTTCACACCTCTAATGTATGAAACTGTGTTAAAAACGGAACAAACATTATATAACTTCATTCTTTGCTAGGACACCAAACAATACTGACTGATTTCCGACAAAGGGGACACTTTATTGATACATCAAGAGTTTGACCTTGCCCTGCTGAAGGGCTCTTGTCTATTGAAATCACGAACTGGTTAAAGCTCTCAAAAAATTAATTAAAACTTTATGAACGCATCCCATTGAAGCAGAAAACCAATTTACACTATACATGTATCTATTGACAGTTTTTATGCCATATTAAAAACTAGCTGTAATATCAGTGGAGTATGAAGCCTGCAGTACCATGAGATGCACCAATCTCATAAAAGCATAATTGCACTCTGGCATTTCAGATAATAAATCTTCTCGATCCTGATCAGCAAATGCAATTTGGTCAAAATTTCATAAGCAATATATTTAAGATACTGAGTGATACGTGCAGTACATATAAATGTATGATATGCAGTACGCAATGTACAGTGTATGTACGTTAAAGAAGATAAAGTTTCATCAAATATGGTTGTACGCATAATTTTTAGTGCCCCAAATATCACAAATGGGGCCCTTGCAGGAATGGCTCTGACACACATTGTACAAGCAGACAGATATATGCAGAATTTAAGTCATGGCTAATGACCACTGGTTATACATGTACAATACTGCAGGAAAATACTAGCATTAAAAAAAAAATTATGTAAAAGGATTTGCAAGTGGATGAATTTTACATCTTTAAATCTTTACTTTAAGTAAAGTCTGCTATTGTAGCAAATTTTGTTACCTTTAACACTTAAAATATTTACTTTAAAGGTAATACAAAGTTTTGGGAAATTTTGAAAATTGGGTGGATAGCGATTCTTTACAGTTTTTATATATTTGGATGCCCCTGTGGATGTATTATAAGCACTAGAAAATTTAGCCCCTACAACACTTCTGCTTTCGAGAAAATTTGAATATAAGAATTTACCGGTGCTCCCGGTAAATTTTGATAAATTTCAAATAAATAGCGCCTACTGTCGTACAATGGTAGCTGCAACCATGAGAATCTCAGAACATGTAGTTGTGATATATAATTTCCAAACGGGAATAGGTAATCAGTTGATTTTAGTCAAGAAACATTGTTTTATAGCTTAATTAATATCTTGACCTTGAGAGGGAGCTATACAACATAAAGATTGTATTAATTACAATTTCATAACTTTAGACTCGATTTCGACCGCGACAACGATCACTGAATATTGTACATGTAGGATTGCATATGCTTCCGATATGATACTACATGTAGCGCATCGCCTTGGTTTTGAACCCGGGTCACTGGATTACGAGACCACTGCTCTACCGACTGAGCTATCGCGCCTCCTTTTGGAATTTGGACTGAGTATTCATGAATAAGGCATGAACAAAATCAGAGAAAGGGAATTTTGGAAGTCCAGATTATTCATGTAAACTCAGCCAAGGAACAATTACATTGAGGTAGTGAGTTTGTAAAAATTGAGATCATTAATATGTGAAATCTCTCACTGACAAATGTACACGAATATTCACAATGTAGCCCATGAAATGGTCTAGACATGTTGTTGTCAAAGAAAAAAAGCCATGAGACAACAAATGGATTTGGTGTACATTTCTTTGAAATATCTCTTCCCCTCCCCCCCCCCCCCTCAATTTTAATGATACAACTGTCTTTTCCCCATGATACATTATTGGTATTATACCTTTATGAGTATTTTATCACATGTCCTCCTGTTAACAATTCTCTTCCATCATGATAATTGAGAAGAGGCCTACTTTGGGTGCCACTCGGAATATAACTTTGGTACAAAAAAGAAGATTTCTCCATCACAATTATAAATATAATCATATATTCATAGGAGATTCCACATAGTGAGCATACATGTAACTCGGACAGATTTGCAACTTTCTTGTTCTTGTTCAATTTTCTGAAATGTTCAGTTTTTGTTTACCTACATGTACATGTACCTGAATTTCCTTCTTTGTATTTTCAATACCAACTTTCTAAGGGTTGATTTCCCTTCTAAAAATCTATTAATAATATACTGATAAATAAATAATAAAAAACAAAGCAACAACTTCTGTCCTAAAGTGAATTTTATCTGGGTCTCACACTGACATAATTGATTACATACAAATACAATATTATATTACAATATACATGTATGTTAATGTAGGCTCTAAAAGTTAGAGAGAGAGAGAAAGAGAGATAGATACATGTAGATAGATAGAGAAATATTTGATATTGTAACCCTTTTAGAAGTTACAGGTTCAAGTGACCTACATGTAAAGCTTTAATCTCTTGAACCTTTTGTCTTGTTCTGGGAGGTCCACATAACAGCAGCAATACAATACATGTACTTTTAATACATGACATACATTTCTCCTGGTATAATAAAAAGATAAGGCCTCAGAAAAGAAATCTTCATTTATCAAATAATACAGTAACTCAATGTTCTGTGTAAAACATGTAACAGTGCAGCCTTTCAGTGAACAATTTGTTTGTTTACCGGTAATCAAGTTGTCTCCAATACATGCATGGTGGTATAACGCATGTTCAATTTATATAAAAAGCTGCTGAAGAGGAAACACACACACACATAGAATGAAATATTCAATACTTACAAGTATAATACTCGTCAATAAATGTAATCATACAAATATATGCAAAACTCTCCAGTGCAAAGTATCTTCTTGTAAAGCAGTAGTAATACTCGTCAATAAATGTAATCATACAAATATATGCAAAACTCTCCAGTGCAAAGTATCTTCTTGTAAAGCAGTAGTTTACTCCATAGTAATAGTTTGAAAAAGATTCTTCTGAGAGGCTAACAACCACTATTCAAATCAGTGTTCCCTCAAATTGCAAGCCAATTTAGCACTGCCATCATGGATAAACGCCTGCCTTCATCAAGTTATCCTCTTCCAAAATCAGCTCCAATTCTCATCTATCCTCAGCTCTGACTCACTCAGCTCAGGAGCAATGATGACTGAGCATGCATCATCCGATCCGTTTCTCTCCCCTCTCGGCAAAGAATAACACATAACATCCGCCAGTATACTATCTGCAAGACGCTACCATCGCTGTTCAATGTTTGCCAATAATATCATATTCTCACGGTCTCACCGATCATCACTGCCATACCTCCTCACTCACTCTAACTTGATTAATTTCTCTTGGGCATTTATAAATCTGAAGTGAATCATATGATTATGGAGTCGAATGGATCAGAAATTTAGTGCAATCTAATGTTCGGTTCAGCGGTTGTAATCAAATAAATCAACTGCATTGTGATTCTAACCTTGCAGTATAAAAATGCTTATAAAAGATTTCATAATATTTTGAGGACTACATTAAGTTCAGGGAATATTTAAATGGTGGTTGTCAGATGAAATAACCTTACAGTGAAAGACATATTACCCAGTATCCATATGATGGAGCACATTCAAAACGGCTACCTTTATTTTTTTGGGGGGGGGTGGAAGGAAGAAGGGAAGGTGCAGAAACCACACACCTCTTTTCGGCTGAACCATGCACTCAAGTGATGTTAGCATACATGTACCTTTTAAATTTCTGTACAATGATTCCTTTCATCTTTTCTTTCTGTAAAGTTTCAAAATAGATTAAAAAGTATAAAAAGGTCCTTGAGCCATTTCAAGAGGAAAGCAGATAAATATTGTATCATCCCACGAGCTTGGTGCTTTTTATGAAACTATTTCGTTCAAAATTTAATTATGAATAACTTTGCTGGCGGGTATGCCTGCTTCTAGAAGACCACAGAGTATCTCAAACGTCAACTTTATTATCTTAACAACTGATAAAGAACAAACTGCACAGCAGGCAGATTATAATCCATGTTTACAACATTAAATCTTTTAAGTTTCAAGTCAATGAACAATTATTTTCTACACATGTATATCAATCATACTACTGGTACAAGTACATATACATTTTGATGATGTGTTATAACAGTGATGACCAAAATCTTATTAAACATACATTTTATGTTCAGATTTCATGTGGAATTTTGAGCAATGCATGTACGGTTGTTTGAATGTTTGAATCTTGCACGCTTAAAATGTTTGCTAAGCCAAGCCATGCAATCATCATAATTCATCCTCACCAACTGCTCAAATGTAGAGTAAGCTACATGTACATGTACAAGTACAAAATGTACATGTAATTGTGAGCAGTCACACTCCAGAGTGACTCAGGCATAAACCAGGGGTGATAGTGAGCACTAAAAGAAAAATAGGTTCCCCCACCCCTTAAGTAAAACAAGAAAAAAGAAGAGGATTCGGGGGGAATGGCATCTAACAAGATCCCCCCCCCCTTTGAGTAAAACAAATTGGGGAATAATAGGGGAAAATAGGGGAGAATAGAGAAAATAAGGGGAAATCTGGAAAATCAGGAGAAAAAAAGAAAAAAAAAAAAGGAAGAAAAATAATCGGGAAGAAATTAAAAAAAAAAAATCAAATCAGAAAACCGATTTAAATCAGGTTTTTATCAGGCCTGATAAACCTTGGAGCAAACACAGAAGACTTCAAATGGATGCGAGCGAAACTCAGGACCAAATTTCAGAGATTTCATACTTATATGCAAAATCAATAATTTACAGCCTAGAGTCAAACCTTCCATACAAAATCCAAACCTTAGAGAATGCTCTTCACCAAATTGCACCCCTTGACCTTGTTTAACATATTCTCACATAAATAACTTTATCATTTATAGTATGTATGCAAGTGACCTAAAGAAATATACACTACATGAAATATATTTTATGTATGTGTAAAGTGCAATCACGCCCTCAGCATATTCCTGTACCACTTTTTTAATATAAATGATTGATCTTAGAATTGATAATTTAGTTGCATGCATTGTACTGATGTAAACATGTAGCTTTGTACAGTGTACACATGTACATGTACATGTATGTAGTTTAAGACCTTTCCTTGGAACATGTTGTACACCATGTATAGATTTGTCAACTGCTATATTTTACTATTTTAAATAAATTAGTTACAATTGTTCCCCTGCTTTTTACCTTCTCAGCTATGATTTTCCCTCATTGAAAAGTAAAGGATTTGTTGTTGAATTAAAAAACTATTTCCAACTAAAGCTTGGTGCATGATACATGTACATGTATGTTCGCCTGGTACGTCACATTATTATCAAGCAAATGGCTACGCTCATGTCATATCATGGCAAGATATCTTTGTTTATATATCTCTTGTACACTTTCGTAAAGAATATTGTACATCAAAAGGCAGGATACATCTCATATTCATATTTGAGGTCTCTTTAAGTTTAACTTAATATTATTTAGAGATGGTGAAGCGTAGATAGATACTCTAAATTGAAAACAAGATTGCTTTCCAGAGTGCCTGGAGAGAGACGCAGGGCACTCTACTTGCTAAATATATCTAGGAGAAATAGCGACAGAAGGCTTCATGACTTGGGGCAAATCCAATACTCCACATTACAGAAATTAAACTTGCTTCGTCATATTTCTTGTTGTTTATCTCAAAGGAAAAGTTGGCTTTTCACTATAGTCTATAATTCGCATACACAGACTTAGGTACATTGTTCATATGGGGCTAACGTTTCAGCTGCTTGAAACCATACTGTACGGTAAACATGTGTGAATAATGCGTACATGAGTCAAAATAAATTGCCTCATTGGTATTCATGGAACACTTCTACTCAGGTGGTTTAGAGTCCAAGGGTCAAAATAGTGTGAATCTACTGTATTCAGCATCTGGTTACCATTGATAGCCCTTTTGGACATGAGTGTAAAATGTGGTATGCATGGTGGAGCCACAAAACTTGGGTCACAAAAGTGAGAAAATTAATCATAATCTGTCATAATACATAATGGTCTAACTATTTTGAACGTGGGGTTCTGCTACATTGACAGTAATACAGTGCGTCCCAGAAAAAACGAAACCGAGAATCATCGATGTTTTATCATAACTAAGTCACATTTATAATTATTAAATGACACATATTTGCAAAGCTTAGATCCTCCTCTTTCATGTGATGTAACTCACATAATGCATATTTCATGCATGAGTCATTAAAATCAATAAAGAGAGGAAGAAACAAATTTGGCGGACGGTATCTGAATTTCAACGAGAAAATAACATTTCTAGAAAGTTGAGTTTCTGCCCTTTCATATGACACCTCAATCAGGAAAAATGAGCAAGGAATGACAAAGTTCTGTTTGTTTAAAGTAGTGCTTGCATTTCCATTATTTTATCAAACGAATTCATTTTCACTGGCTGCCTGCCGTATCAACAAGCAGAATTGACAAAAGACTTAACTCTGTTTCGTTGACAATCAGCCGTAGACGAAAAACTTCATGCATGGCTGATTGTAAACGAAACGGAGTTAAGTCTTATGTTAATTCAACTTGTACATGTACATAAAACTATGGAAAAAAAAAATCAGACCGCCCATACTCCAGAAAAGAAATCAACAACCAAATGACTTATTTTTTGTTAGGCCCAAGGGCATTAAATCTACATGTATGTGAAAGTACATGAGCTAATCACTTCAGGCTCTTAACAAGTTAACATACACATGTTTGCGCTTTATGATCAAACGATTCTTGGTATAAATTGAAGGGCACAGGTATGTGTACATGTATCTCCGTATGTATGTTTAATCAACTAGAAGGAAAAAAAGATATACTTTTTATACATGTACAGATGTCCCTGTCCCTATAGACTTATAGAACTTTCAAAAAAAAATGGTGAAACATCATTCAAACATTTTTACAGGATGAAAGATTATGTGCATGGTGACGAGATACAGGAATGCTTTTGAAATTCCTCTTAAAATATGAAACATTGGTATATAATCTGTGCAGAAGAATTTCTATTTTCCTCCTTGATCAAACTTTCCCTTCAATATAATTTTTTTAAGGAATTATTTCTATCACTACTGTATTTGTAAGAAAAATAAGAAAAAATTCAACTACTTTTGTGACCAAACCAAATTTTTTAACAATGCTCATGAAGTTAAAGATAAACTTGAGTTCTGGTAAAAAAAAGTAAATGAATTCTCACAAAATCTAACGAAACTTACACTGAATGTTCAAGAATACAAATAAATGTCATGTGCCAAACAATTTTGGAAGAAAATGTATACTGGCTGAGTAATGAGCATAGAAAGATAAGGAAATCAGGGTAGTACTAGCCCCAACACCATGTGTGTTGTCCCATATACATCTTTCTGTGTAAGTGATTGTTACTTTACCAAGACTCTGCCAAATTTATGATGATTTTGATGACTCCAGAACCTTGCATTACACACCATTACTTACATGCTATATGATCAACTTTTCTGATCCATTCCACACCTTTTCTTTCACAATGCAATCGCATTACCAGAACTCAAGTTCATCTTTAATCTCAAACTACCAATTTTCAGGAGAAATAAAGACTTGGGGGGGGGGGGGGACACAAAAAATAGCTAGTACATGTACATGCAAAATGAAACATGTGTTGGTAAATATAATATCATTTTCAGACACACAAATTTCACTTCCTTTAATATTTGAAGAAAATGTCTAATTCAAACAAGGCCTAGATAATGTGGTTATACACTTTATTTGATCGTATAATTTACTATAAGAGAAGGCAAAGTTTATTTTTTCTGCAAAAATAAAGCTTACAGGAGAAGAATGGGATGGAAGAATGACTGTCCAATACTTTTATGCAATGTTACAACTAAACTGTTAAAGTAGAGCACTGATTTGCATTGGAAAAAAGGGATCATGAAATACTATTTCTAGGCTGCCCCGACATACATGTATGATCGATTGGGTTAAGGGTTAGGATTCTCTATGTAAAGACTTTGTTAATAGTTGAAGTTAAGAATTTGGTTTGTGTACAATATAATCTGTTATAAAATAGCTCTAGTATTTTAAGCATCCTTATTGGTCAAAACGCGTCACATTACATGCACCTATTTTTGGTGCATGCACGATCATGCCAAAAACGCGCTGTCAAAAGTGATATTGCACGCTAATAGATCGATATCCAGCGCAGCGTACGCGTAGAGCAAGTAGCAAGGTCTTATCTTTTCTAGAACCAACATAACTCTCCTAGACTCTAACGTTAGATCTAGACTTTCGTTTGTTTTGATTTTCATGTGTCGCTATTAACCCTGTTGTGCGTACCGTAAAGCTTCGTGTATAAGGCGAAGAAGAGACTTTTTTTCTTTTTTTCTTTTAGTCTCGATAAATTATGCCCCTTCACAAAGCACTTTGCCGGCCGAAGCTCTGCAGTGTCTTCAGCTCACTCACCTGTATCATGCAGCTCACTTACACGGGGGATAACGAATCACCACTCGAAAACGTAATAAAATGAAAGTATTTTCGAACACTGAAATATATTTGTAAGAGCCGATCTGCTCTGGGAAACAAAAAGCCAAAAAAGCCCCCCCCCCCCCAAAAGCCAATTTTTTGTTGACTTTTTTTGGTGACTTTTTTGGCTTTTTGTTAACCAGATCAGATCGCGTCTTAATTCAGTGTCCGAAAAAAACTTTCATTTTATTACGAGGGAGGCACAGTTGAAGTGCTTGTGAATTAAGTTAGACCTAGTAATAATGTTGTTTTTAAAACTAAAGATGACAGAATTTTTTTAAATAATTTTTTGAGATTTATTTTTTGGTCTTCAAAATAGGGGTGCGCCTTATACACAGATGCACCCTATCATACCTGCCAACCTTTACAAAAAAAAAATAGTAATTTATTTCACGTGGACTGTGAGGGAGCGCAGCGACCGAACGCTAGACCGAGGGAGCGAAGCGGACGAGTGGGGGGTGGGTGTGGGAGGGGGGTGTCCCCCCTCCCACGCTAGGGAGCTTTTGGTATTTTGAACATGTAGAAATGCCCTTTCCCTTCACTCTAAACCCATTTTTCAACACTTATGGAACCTCCCCCACAAAAGAATAAACTGTCAAAAACAGCAAAACATGGACTAAAAGCTAAAAATTCTTCTGATGAAATAGACCCTGGAGGAGAAAAATAAAGTCATACATAATTACACTTAATGCTCTCAAACTTTCCACCTCACCTCTACTGATCGCACAAAGCAGTCCTTTCCAGCCATCAGTGACTCCATCAGGCACTTGTTTCTTGGTTGTTCAGAGAATAAACTTGACATACTCATGCCTCATAAACACATGCTGCCAGATATAGAAGACATCTATCTTGTAGAAGTTTTACAGAAGTTTTACAATGCCTCAAGCTTTAAGGCATGAGGACGTTGCCTGTTTCGCTTTCTTGAGAAGTTCCTTGTTCAGAGAATAAACTTGACATACTCATGCCTCATAAACACACGCTGCCAGATATAATTAGAAGACATCTATCTTGCAGAAGTTTTACAGAAGTTTTACAATGCCTCAAGCTTTAAGGCATGAGGACGTTGCCTGTTTCGCTTTCTTGAGAAGTTCCTTGGAGTGCACAGTAGAATGGCATGGCGTGTTCCTTGATAGCAGGTCCATTCTCCTTGTCAAGATGCTATCCAATGTTTTAGTTGAAAGGCTCGATCTGAATTCCGTTTTGTTCTTGTTCACGATGCTGAAAATTCTTTCACAATCGGCATTGCTGTGATACATAGCAAGAAGCACCTTTGCTACTTTCACCAGTGTTGGATACAACACATTTCCAGTGGCTGGAGACTTCAGCTTCGAAATTTCATGCCATTGCGAGTCGATTCTCAAGTCTGGTTTCAGGATTTCATCAGTGAGATCATCCACCTGGAAACAACAAAGCTCATCTTCCAGCTTGTCCCTTTCATCCTCTGGTACAAACTGGGGGTACTTGTTTGCAAAGAACAGCCACTTGTTGAGCTTCACTTGTGTGCGTTTGGAGACATCCAATACATCAGCATTTTGAAGAACTTCTTCTTCAAATGGATAGGACTTTCTCATATAGCTGCATGCTGAAGAGAAGTAGCTGCGTACACTGTCGTAGAATTGCTTCAAGTTACACTGCTCTCCACACTCTCTGATGTATGTGCGTACTGCTTGGCCAACAAACAACTCTTCATCACTTTTCTGATTGCTTTCATCTGTGAACTCTACTTCATACACTTTCAAATGAGCAGTAACAACTTCTGGCTTCACAAATCGAACAAGCAGTGACTTCAGTTGGTTGCACATAACATTATGCATTACATGAATACATGGTTCATCTTTCTGAAGGATCAGGTTACTGTCATCAAACAAAGAAATGGTAATGTTCAAAAAGAGACAATATAGTTTTGTGTTAGGGTCTGTCATCATCTTCATTACACGCTCAGGTTTTGATTCAACTGTTGTTATTGTAGGTTGATCTCTTGCAGCGGATGTTTGTTTTGAAGCAGATTTTGCAGTCTCTTTTGCAGCTGATTTTGCAGCTGATTTTGCAGCTGATTTTGCAGTTGGTCTTGTGGAAGATGACTTTCGAAAGAACGGGTTTGATGCTGTAGAAAGACCTGAAGTATCTTTACTGGCGCTTTTAGCAGACTTCAATGTTGTTGACTTCGCAGGACCACTCGAAGTACCAGACTTTGCAGCACACTGGTTGCTAGTTGAGCTAGAAGTTCCCTTCACTGTGCTGGTGCTTGGAGAACTGGATGCTGTTGATTTACCACCCACATTTGATGTTCCAGACTTGGTAGTGCTTTGGTTGCAAGTTGAACTAGAAGCAACAGGCAGTTTCTTCTTGGGAATCTTGTAACATGTACTAGATGTTGCATAAGTTGTTCCTTGGAGTGTTGATCTAGTAGGACCATGTGAACTGCCAGGTTTTACAGCAGGGGTCACCGATGTGCCTTGCTTGGTAGAGGTAGCCGAACTTAGCGGTGATTCTGCCGATTTGCTTTTTTGTTTCTTTCTTTCTTGTTCCCCTTCTTGTGTGACTCTCTGTCGTTTTGTCCCACTTGTCTTTTTTCTCTCTCCTTCGAAGAAAGGAAGAATTGCATCCCACTGCTCCAAGAGTCTAGTGATGCACTGTCCGAGTGAAAGCCAACGTGTGGACACGTGCTTGATGATCTTGTGCTGGGGAAGATTTTCTTTGGCTTGGAAAGATTTGAATTCTTGCTTTCTCTTGCTGCTCTTTTCCAGATGATAATAAATATCAATGAGCAAGTCCTCTACTCTCACAGGTAGCCGTTTTGCTGCTTTCTCAGCCGCAAGATGCATCAGATGACAGGGGCAGCCTGTGCAGATAAAAAGAATGCAAATAAAAAACAAATGAGAACATATTTAAATATTTTTAAATTGGAAAAGAAATATCAAAACTCTTTGTCCATCACTTAGGCCTTTTTATAGTATACTACACACATGTAGCTGCAAGATATTTAACCAATCATTCCATTACTAAGACAATCAAAGACGACTATATTTTGACTGCATATTCAAAATTATAACAATTTTGTTTTATTTATTTCTTTATCTTCATTTAATTTTTGTATTCATCTATCTTATATTATTGTATTGTTTTTGGATTTTTTTGGAAGGGGGTCTTAGTTCAATGGCATCTAACTAAAAAGCTTTTAGACTTTAGACGATATCTTAGTAAGATACTTGTCTGTATATTTCCTATAATAACAAAAATGCTGTACAAAAATATCGCACTACTCCCGTCACAAAAACATCCCCAAATTTCACCCAAACAGATATTTATGGCACCTAACAATCAAACAATGGTCATGAATTCCTCTGGAATGCCATCAAACTAAGCTGTGCCTGTGGAAATGAACACCACTCACACTCACATACACACACACACGACTATGTTAATGAGCAGCACAAGCATTTCTTTCATTTATATTTCATTTATGTTTTTATATGTTCAGTTTTTCTCTAGAGGTCTACATAACATTATAATACAGTATTCACAAAGACTCACCAGAAATGTACATGGATGGGGCACGCTTGAGGAGAAACGCCGCTACACCTTTGAACTTGCCCAACATCACTGACGCATTGTCCGCGGAAAAGGACACCAGATTTTCAAACGGAATTTCCAGTTCCTGTAGTTCTGCCTCCAGAAGCTTGAATATGTTCTCCCCTGTAGATGGCTTGTTACACTCCTTCAATGAGAGAAGAACAGACAAGGTACGACCCTCATCCGGGTCAAAATACCGCACACATATTGGGTACAACTTGACATCATCATAGTCCGTAGACCCATCCGTTGCCAAACTGAATGGCGATACCTTGATGACATCAACAATCTTTTTCCTGGAATCTTTACCAAGGGTATTGGTGATGCAGCCTGTCTTCGTGCGCCCACATCCATACTTTTTTGCGATGGCCGAATCGGGAAACATTTTCCGAAACAGTTTATTACAGTGGTCAGCAACGCTGAGTGGCAAACTATGTTCAACAATGAATTCGGTCATCAAAACCTCTGCATTAATAACACTCATGTCCGAATCTACCGCGAAGTAGCTTTGTAATGATCTTCCACCGGTTGCCTCGGTATTAGCTTGATGTTTTTTTGTCCTGATGTGTTTCTCAATGTCATTAAGTCCACCGTGAGAGATGCGGACATCACTGGAGCAGCGTTTGCAAAATGCATAGTGATCTCCCAGTTTAGAGCTTGTCAACACAGGAAACTTTAGAGCGTAATCAGCCCGATATTTCTGGGTAGACTTCTTACTCTTAGTTGATTTGCTCATTTTGACGTTTGAAGTTTACTGGTAGCGATCAAAATCATGGGAAAATCAAAGCTAGCTGATCGCAATCGCGGCCGAAACAAAAATCACTCGTATCAGTCCCATATGTAGTAATCCACGTAAGTTTGTATGGTAAATGTGCGCGCAAAACAAGAACACATCGCATGTATTGCATCGCATGTAGTCGTCATGTCTGCACACACACACACACATGACCATACACGCAGTACATATCACCATACGCACGCAATCCTCCCGCTCGTATTACTATACACTCGCTGAAAAACGTGCGTTCATAAAATTAAAACGTTGGCATTACGATTTGGCTGTTAGCCTTGAAGTTCAGTCGTTTTAACATTTTAATAGTCAGAAAATCAGAAAATCGTAATTTTGTGACACAAAATCGTAAGGCGTAATTTAAAACAGAAAATCGTAATAATTACGCCAAAATCGTAATAGTTGGCAGGTATGCCCTATACACGGAGATAAACGGTAATGTAAATGCAGTGTATGCTCGTCTTTTTCAGATGGTGCGCACTGTGAACTCGTCGCAAGCGGCTCGTGCACAGAGGCGGCACCAATCTAAAGAAACCTCGCGTGCACTGCATTCACCACTAACGAACGCTGGGCCGTGCGTTATTTGTGATTAATACAAAAATTCCTACCTTGCTTCTGGATGAGGATTTCATTCTCATAGTTGGGATGAGTGTACCAGAAAGAATAGCATCTGTCATTCTCCTCTGGACAGTAGATGGTGACATTGTCCGGTTGGATGACCCCCATCACCTCATCTTGGCTGGGGTTCATGGGGTCATTCTGATTATCGGCTGGGTAGTAGGCACAGTAAATGGCATCCCCAGAATGGATATACAGACCTAGAAGGGGTTGAATACCACAATAAGACAAATTAAGAGTACCATAAGAAAATAGGCCATAACTATAGATAGATAGATAGATAGTTTATTGGTTTCCACAATATCTTATTTTACAAAGAGTGTAACAACATATTGAAAATGATTATTTTATACATGTACATACAATGCCGGTACACACTATTCAGAATATTGTCCATTAACTTTAACTTGAGAGATAAAGTGGCGGAGCCTACGGAAAAACAGAGCTTGTTATGGATAGGCTCCTTAAACAAACAAGGGAAACGCTCTCGGCGGTCTCGCCTGCATAACGCAATTCAATATGATAAACCAGAACGTCAATGACGTAGCACTCATCCGTATCTCGCAACAACAAATATCATAAATTTTATGTGGTACACTTTTGAACTGGTCAAAAAATAAAAATTTGATGCCCTGGAAGGGACATAGTTTCATTTCATTTGCAATTTTGCATAAAGTACCATAAATAATCAATGGAGCAAAATCTCACAATTCTGTGTAGAAGTTTAGTGTTCCAAATTTAGCTCTACCAGATAAGGCAAACCAAATCAAAATCGGTCAAGAAATGAGGGAAAAGAAGCAATTTTTGTTATTTTTGGAATAAATTTGCATAAATTACCATAATTCATTAATGGAGAACAATTTCAAAATTCTGTGTAGAAGCTAAGTGTACCAAACTTAGCTCTACGATATAAAGCAAACCAAATCAAAATCGGTCGAGAAACGAAGGAGAAGAAGCCTTTTTTGTGATTTCGAATAAATTTGCATAAATAAGCATAGATAATGAATTTCACGATTCTGTGTAGAAATTTTAAATACCCCTCCTAGCCCTATCATATGAAACAATCAGAATCAAAATCGGTTGAAAAATAACGAAGAAGAAGCATTTTGAAAATCTTGATGTTGATCCACAACAGAGTCTAAGTTTGTTGACCTTAAATGACCTTTGACCTTAACTTAGTGACCTGAAATTCTACTCACATGATTGGGGAGACTTGATAACCCTATAGTCCAAGTTCCATTGACTAAGAACGTATACTTTCAAAATTATATCAAAAATTCAAAAACTTAACCTTAGGTTAAATTTTCGATGATGATGCTACAACATAGTCCAAGTCTGTTGACCTGAAATGACCTTTGAGTTTTGACCTTGACTTTGTGATCTGAAATTCTACTCACATGATTGGGGATACTTGATTACCCTATAGTCAAAGTTTCAATGACTAAGAACTTATACTTTAAAAATTATATCAAAAATTCAAAAACTTAACCTTAGGTTAAGTTTTTGATGTTGATGCCGCCGTCGCCGCCATCACCGGAAAAGCGGCGCCTATGTCTCGCTTTTTGCCACACAGGCGAGACAATAGACAAAAATGACATAATTAACTAAAGTAAAGTTTATAAAATACAAATACACGCTAAAACAGGGAAAGGGGAATTACAGGGATACATGAACCCATACTCACAATTAACTACAAAAGACAAGGAAAAGGGAAGGGAATTCATATATCTGCAGCTTATTGAAACAATAGTTTGTTCTCGATATGAGTATATTATAAACATTCATACCGTTAGTTACTCATTGTAATGAACAAA
Source organism: Strongylocentrotus purpuratus (assembly GCF_000002235.5). Lineage (NCBI taxonomy): Eukaryota > Metazoa > Echinodermata > Echinoidea > Camarodonta > Strongylocentrotidae > Strongylocentrotus > Strongylocentrotus purpuratus. The sequence continues at coordinate 9,796,955 of NW_022145612.1, read as the reverse complement.
AGTATACAGTTTGGAGACAAGAATAGTCAGGAATCAGGAATGACAATATGTATTCAAAATGAAGGTCAATACAATCTAAACTTTACATTAGTAAAAAAAAATGATGATTTTGTTAACCCAGAGAACTGGCATTGTTGATGATGGCCCTGCAATTATTATTACCCAGAACCATTGATTAGGAGAGTTTTGCCAACATGGTTCAAACTGGGAACAATAGGGCAAGCACAAAACAAAAGAATATACATCATGTTGTGACCAAGTGAAACAAAGTTGGCCAAAATCTACATGTACCGTATTTGCCAGTGGTAAGGCCAGTTAGATACTAGCCACATAAATAAATCACTACTCTATTACATATTTACTCTACTAAATGAAAACTTACCAAATGCAATACTGCAGAGGAATATGAATGTCTTCATGTTGAAGTCTGTTCTAAGAGCGCCTTCAAACTTTTAAAACAATAAAACAGACCCCTGCTGCATTGTAGGAATGGTAGGGCTACATGTCTTTCTCTCCACAGAATATCTTTGTTTCCCTTTTGCCTAAAAAAGAAAAAAAAGGAAATGGAAAAATTCAATACTAATGTATGTGTCTGGTATTAAAATACAACAAAATCAATGAATTTATACAATGCACACTTCATAATCACAAATTGACTTTCCCCAAATAGAAATTAACAATGTGCAAATCTTGTGCAAAGGCCGCACCCCCGATTTTGACATTTAAAAAAAAAAAAAAAAAAAAAAAAATTGTCGGTAGATGTATTTGAACCCTTCCCCACAAATGTTGATGTGACCAAAATCACCGCCTTAGACCGCTCGGCCATCCCACACTGATACTACAGCTTGCAGTTTTTTCTCATGTATACATTGAGCCTCTCTCTTATGCATTGCGCCATAGGTTTGCTCACGCGATCGAGAGGCTTTAGCTACGCCAAAAACTTAAATCTAGATCTACCAGTTGAGTTTGGTTGGAGTTTTGAATTTTATTTACGAGATTGGCAAAACTTTGCCCTTCATTTAATAAATATAACACAAAATGGTCGGTAAGACATGTGTTATTCTAGATAATTATTCTAGAAATGTCCATCACCTTTCATTGTTGTCCTATATGTACAAATTCGTGCTGTGTTTCATAGTTTTGACTTGCAAGTTTTTTTTTTTTTACTCTTTCGCCCCGCACCCCGAATTTTTGATATTTTCTCTTCCAAAAACACTGCGGCCTTTATGCCGGCAAATACAGTAAATACATGTAGACTAGATCTATGCAAATGTACAGTAAAAAAAATGCTACCTCACGCAGTTTTGCATGCTGCTGCCATCATTGCCATGGTTGGCAATGCAATAGAATAAAACGCTGAATGAAACGATAACAAAAATAATAAAAGTCTAAAGGGGATGTTTTCAATCTACAGAACGGTTGGATGAGAAAGAACAAGAAATCACCCTTCTACTCGAGGATCTTCAGTCATAGCAACAGGCATATTATGGATTATGGTGGTTGTACTGAAAAAAGAGCCCTTCTCAACCTTGAGCATATATATTCAGCAATTTTGTGCAAACGGCACTCTATAACATGAATATTCATATTTGCTGCGCCGCTACTGCGCATGTGTACTAACTCTTCATGTTGAATCGACGATACATGAATGAATCGGGTTAGGACAAAGAATCACCCTTTTTCCCATCGAAGACTTCTTCAAATGAAGCTTTTATCAACCGTAATGAGGATCTGAGACATTACGGTAGATAACTTTACACAGGCGCGCGTGCGCGCCCGCCCGCAACCCACCATCAGTATGCACTTGTATTGTGCTGTTTGTGCAGTGGTTTGCAGTGAAACCTGTGAAAAAGTTTATACTAATATCATTGTTTTTCTGAAAAATACTAAAAAAATAAGAAGAAAATTGACATGAAACAGGTAATAAACAGTAGGGGTGCTGTTCTGAGAATAAGAATCGTCTTCATAAACTAAGATCGTCCTTGACCTTGTAAACGCGGACCAATGCGTCCTCAAAAACAAGGATCGTCTGCAAAAAAGCAGATGTTCCATATTTTTGATCGGCACATTGGCGATGCAAAAAACTGATTCCAGGATGATTTTCTTGATACATTTTACATTGACTTTGTTCACATTATGAGCAATAAATCCTTGGGAAGACGGACAACCCATAAAAGTAGACGGTCAACCAGGGTTATTTTCCCCTGGGGAATCCAAATTTGGCATTGCCAATTTCCTGAAAAGGGACCATTAAATGGATTCAAGTAGTCAAGTTGGTAAGTGGAACCAAAGTAGTTAAGCATTTAGATAATTTAAGACTTTAAATGCATCGGATACGCATCCGGTAAAATATCAAAATTAGGGATTAAATTTGGCCAAGTTTTGTGTAACGTTTCTTTACACAAACGCACGTCCACTACAGCGTATAGATATAGACCTAGGGCTGTTCTGTCTCTAAAGAGAGAGCCGACCTTACCCAAATCAGAGGCTAACGAACGAAAGAGACAGAAAAATTCGGTCTAACCCTAACCTTGCTGAACAAGCGCCCTAAAATATCTGCGAGGTTTGGTAACCCCTTCATACAAATTACAACAACAAACAATAACATCATCAATGAAAAGCTGGGTGTTCAACCTGTCAACTGGACACAACTAGACTAGAGTCTACAGACATTTGGAAGATTTGGTTGCTCTCATTACTTTACTACGAGCAACCTGAAGGTTCCATTGTACTGATCCATCAACTAGAAAATGCAAAAGTTAGTCAGTGTCACAGAGTTCTGCACCGCGCGCCGCGCCGGAGCTGAGCGGCGCCAGTTGAGCTCCCGAGGCGGACTAGCGCTGGCGAAAGGTACAGCGGGGCGAGAGCCCAGACATGGACCAGCGAACAACGCCAGGCGAGCTCGCGCATCAAAGTTCAAACATCAGACATTTTCATTGTCATAAATAATATTAATAAACTAAAAACAAAGTCTAATTCATGGTATGAATTCACTCTACTAGGAAATCTGAAAAATCAAAATAGTTGTTGGAGCAACTAATTAAATGCGGGCAAATTCAATAAACATTACCTCAGACTTCGCGTGAAAACGTTCGGGAGTTCTCTTTCTACGAGACGTCTCGCGTGAGATGCACCGTGGAAGAAGACGCCATTACAAAATAATGGGAGAAAATCTGGTCGATGTTCTCGGTCACGCAGTTGCCAATCTCTATCTTATAAAAGAAGGTATTATTAAATGACAATTATAATAATTTTTACTTTTAAGTAATCAAAAAATAAATTATTAAAATTAATATGATATATTTAAAATGTTAATTTGATATTCAAAAAACAAATAAATGACTGTAATGATACATATATATTTAATCGTCTGGTAGTAAAATAGTTTTCGTCGCCAGACTGGCTACCTTTTCACATCTAATAAGTAAAGTACGAATACGCGTCAGCAAATAGTTCATGGTGTTTATTTTATAAACATGATATAACTTGAATATCAGAACTTATTTAGATGCAACTAAAACAATTGAATGTTGATGTATATCTTAAGTGGAGAAATATACTCTAAGAATTGTAAGAGATGCCTCAAGTTTGAACATTACCCAGCCCGAAGTAAAATGAAAACAATCATGTTTTGTCTGCCAAAGCGCAAGGATAACAATAATATTACAGCTCTCGGCTCCCGAGACATGTAGTCTGCTACTGCACGATTCCTATCCGTGGTTCTAGCTCTCCGACATGCAGGAACAGATTATTTTGCAAGTGAGGGAAGGGGGAGGGGGTGGGGTCACAACATAAGGCAGTTGGGGATCCAGGGGACGTTATTTTCCAATTTCCGGGGCCAAAAAAGAAAGAAAAATGATTTGCTCATCTGACCGTGATTAAATGCCTTCAACCACTGACGCTTCCGCTCTGCCCCCTGGATTTCACCTGCAGGGCCCAAAGTCAGGCACCTGGATGCTCATCTGACGATAATTTAATGTATAAAACCCCTTAGCTTCTGGGGGCTCCGTCCCCTGGACCCCACGCCAATTCGTGACCTGCCCGTGTCACAAATAAGGTATCAAAATATGCTCATCTGACCGTAATTTAATCTACAAGACCCCTGACTTCTGGGGGCTCCGCCCCCTACACCCCACGCCAATTGGTGACCTGCCAGTGTCACAAATAAGGTATCAAAATATGGTCATCTGTCCGTTATTGATTGCCCAAAACCCCTGAGCTTACGGGGGCTCCGCCCCCGGACCCCACGCCAATTCATGACCTGGCAGTATCACAAATAAGGTATAACAATATGCTCATCTGACCGTAATTTAATGTATAAAACCCCTGAGCTTCTGGGGGCTCCTCCCCTGGACCCAACACCAATTTGTGTCCTGCCAGTGTCACAACTAAGGTATCAAAATATGCTCATCCGACCGTAATTTAATGTATATAACCTTCTGGGTGCTCCGCCCCTGGACCCTATACCAATTTGTGTCTTGCCAGTGTCACGAATAAGGTATAAAAATATGCTCATAATTATGACGATAATTTAATGTATAAAACCCCTGAGCTTTTGGGGGCTCTTTCCCCTGGACCCAACATCAATTTGTGTCCTGCCATTGTCACAAATAAGGTCTCAAAATATGCTCATCTGACCGTAATGTATTGCCCAAAACCCCTGAGCTTCCGGGGCCTCCCCCCCCCCCCCTGGACCCCACTTAAATTGTGACCTGCCAGTGTCACAACTATAGGGTATCAAAATATGCTCATCTGACCGTAATTTAACGTATATAAGACCCCTGACCTTCTGGGTGTTCCGCCCCTGGACCCTATACCAATTTGTGTCCTGCCAGTGTCACAAATTAATAAGGTATCATAATATGCTCATTTGACAGTAATTAAATGCCTATACCCCCTGAGTTTCTGAGGGCTCCACCCCTTGACCCCCGACTAGAAACGTTCAGTGGGGCCTGCATGTAAGAGTGGGGTGAGCACTAATTTTTTTATTTTTTGTTGGCCGGGGGGGGGGGGGGGGCACGTGTCCCCTGTGTCCCCCCCCCCCCCCTCCCTAGATCCGCCACCGGTTCATGAAGTCTTCTGGAAGTCTTCTTAAAACTAGACTGTGCTCAAAATGTCAATTTTTGTTGTTGTTTATTCCTAACTGGTGTACGAGCTAATGTAATAGTGGAAATCCAATTCTTTTTTTTGTCACCATAATATATACTTAATTTTTTTTAAAGGTCTTGAACTTACAATAAATTAACATAGACCTACAAAAAGCATCATCCTACCTTTTCTATAAATGTGAAGTTTGAGTTGATAAATATCATATTAATTCAATTTCTAGAAACAAATCATAAATTCTATTATCTTCAATATGGGTTCCGAAAGAAATATAGTAAATCATCATCGATCATCAACTTGATAAATTCAAATTTAAAATCTATAGATCAGGGGAAAGTGACTATTGGTATGTTCCTCGATTTAAAAAAAAAAGCATTGACACGAATACTGGGTAAACTATCTAGGTATGGCATTCGAGGGTTTACCTCTTGAATGGTTTAAGGACTAGTCTCAGTAACCGATTTCAGTTTGTTCAGTGTGGTCAAACGATATTTGAAAGGAGCAAGATAAAATATGGTGTTCCACAAGGATCAGTATTAGCGGGCCAGCTATGTTTTTTAATCTATATAAATCATTTGCTAACAATTACTTATTATTTCAATTTTCGACTGTTCGCCGATGTTTTCAAGCTATTTCCTGCTGACCAGGGTGAAATTGATGTAAATAAACTTGAAGTGAATAAACAAACTTACAATTAATTCAATGAAAACTAATTTCATGTTAATAAGTACTAGGAGGAAGAAAATAGGTATGAATGGTAAACTGAAAATCGCTGGCGAGGAAATTAAAGAGGTTGATGTTGCCACTTTTGCTTGGGGTTCACATCGATAGACATTTTGTCTTGGAATAGTCATATTCGTTTTCTAAATCAGTGTATTAGAAAGAAAGTTGGGGTGCTATTTAGATTGCGACATTTTGTTCCTACTCTGATATTATTATATAGCTTGTGTACAACCCAGTCCGAGGAGTACGCAGGGGGGGGGGGGGGTTAAACCCCCCTTCAGTGTTGTTTATGTGTTTTTTTTGGAGCAACCCCCCCCCCCATCGGAGCAAAATGTCAATTATTCAAATTTCGAGACCAAAAAAAAAAAAAAAAAAAAAAAGTGTCCTCTAACCCCCCCCCCCTCCCCCGCCTAATCAGCGGCTGACTGAGTCGTTGCGATTTTTTGGAACCCCCCCCCCCAAAAAAAAAAAAACAAGCGTCTTCTTACCCCCCCCCCCCCCCCTCCCCCGCTTTGGCGGCTCGTTGCGAAATTTTAGGCCCGATTTTAAAATGTTAACCACCCCCCCCCCCCCCCCCCATGAAAAAATCCTGTGTACGCTACTGATACAACCACACATTTCTTACGGAATAGAGGTGTGGGGATCGAAGCATAAGAATAGCCTATAAGAAGTATAATTATCGTATTCGCAGAAAATGGTTCGTACTATAACATTAAGTAAATGGAGAACTCCTACAGCTCCATTATTTAAACGATTATGAAACCTAAATGTGTATAATTTACATGATTTATCAATTTCTTCTTTCATGTTTGATCTAGTCAATGAGAATTTGCCTCAATATGTTGATAGCGTACTGTGACATTATAGAGCAAAACTATTCCACAAGACAAAAAGAAGGTTGACAATCACGTCTTCCAAAATTTAGAACGTCACAAGTTCAATTTTCATTGTCTTCTGTGGGCAGCAAATTTTGGAATAGATTACCTCTGAGTCAATAACGGTCTAGAAATAGATTTCAGATTACTGTAACACAAGTTTGTACATTGTAAGATATAAGATATTGTTAAGAATTCTTAGTTTTTAAAGTCGATTGTAATTGTGAATTAATTACTGATTTGTACCAAAATACTTTGTTTAGCCTTTTAAGGGGTATAGGCCCCCTTTACCAACCAAGTTTCAGAAGGCTTCTTGTATATTATGTAAACGCGTACTGTTTCAGGGCCGTACAAACTAGGGGTTCACGGGTTCGCGTGAACCACCCTTAATTTGTATTATTATTGTTGTTTTGTTTAAGAGAGGGGAGAGGGGGGAGGGGGTGTAGATTTAAAAATAAGTGCTCATTACACCCACTCCCCCCCCCCCCGTTTATTCGCCGCTAAATATTCCTCGGGCTTGGTCACTCCCTCGCAATGTGGCTCAAAGTTGCAACCCTAAGAAGCCCCGCTTAAAAAAAAGCTTATCCGGGCTTGTGTATTGCATGCTATTGGTTAATAAATCAAAATAAAATCAAAATAATCAAAGTTTGATGCAAATTAGTAAATTACCAACAATACACCACCTTTGAGGGTAATCCAAAGTTTTTGCCAGGGGTCATGAAGTTGGTTAAAATCACTGGATCATATGCGATTTTACAATATTCAATGTCTATTCAATGATCGTTGTCGCGGTTGAAATCGAGTCTAAAGTGATGAAATTGGAAATAATAAACTCCTTATGTTGTATAGCTCCCTACAATTTGCTATTCCCGTTAGGAAATTATATTATATCGGAACTGCATATTCTGAGGTTTTCATGCATGGTCGCAGCTACCATAGAATGGCCTCATTTGAAATTTACCGGGACGGCACCGGTATATTTTTGATTATGATTCAATTTCTCTAAAGCAGACTGTTTTAGGGGCAACTTTTTTTGCAGTGCTTATAAAACATCCACAGAGGCATCCAAATACATTGAAATAATTAAAGAATTACTATCCATCCAATTTTCAACTTTTGCAAAACTTTGCAATACCTTAAAAGAAAAGAGTATCACATGTTATTTTCTCCTTTGTTGAGGAGGTGGGGGAGGGGAGGGGGGGGGGGTTGTCCCCTTGAGGAAAAAAAAAGAGATGGACAAGTCAATGTCATGGGGTGAAGAAAAAAATGATACAAATAACATGGGATGTAAAGGAGAAGCTGGGATCTCGAACCAGTGTACTGGAGTTTGGATTGCCCTTTCAAACCATGGGACCGAAAGCGCCATTGAACAAGCGAGCTTTCTTTGGTTAGAGTAGATTTGGGACGATTCATGTGATAAAGCGCACGAGCTTACGAAACACTGCTCAACGTAACCGGTCCGAGAGATTGCGTAGGCCTGCGCTGCGCCTATGGCTATCATGCCTAAACAAAATAGAGACCGTAAAACCAGAGGACGTTAGACAGAAACCGGATGGGTATTTCTGTTCGATTTTCTCATCATTAGCTTTGCTGTGTGAGGATCTCCGAGTTCTGTGATAAATCTAGCTTGATTTGTTTCTTCCAGTTTCACACTCACGTGCACAGCCGGCAGCCATAGGCATAGATAGCCACAGGTTTATTTCACGATGTTTTCAGTAAGCGGTGTGAACGCTCAGGTAACTTTTGAGTTTTGACCCCCCCCCCCCCTTCCTGCCAGCTACTAGTATTACTTAGCCTAGGCCTAGTAAAGTACAGAGTAAAGCCTTAACTTTTAAGCTATGGTCACAACCCCCAAAAGTAGCCTGCTCCGCGGCCGGGCGGCGAGTATTTTTACTCAATTCAATTTTAGCCAATTTCGTCCGGGCACCGCTTGTTTTTCAGGCATCGCTCGGTTGCCGCTGAAGCGGCGCCTGTTCACTTTTACTCACCGCTCAAAGTATGCTTGGTGCCCGAGTGGTCATCGCCTGCGAACTGGCCTAATCGAGCGTTCGCTGTCGAACAACTTAGATAAAAAATCGAAGCTGCTAGTGCTAGGTAGTAGGTCACAAAGGCTGCCGAGCGGCCACCGCCTGGTCGCCGATGGGAGATCAGTCAGTCACTGAACGGTGTTTTCAGAATCGGTCGGCAGCCTTTGACCTAGTAGCTACGATTTTTGAGCTAAGTTGCTCGACGGCGAACGCTCGATTAGGTCAGTGCCCGGGCTGTGACCGCCCTGGCACCGAACATGTATTGCACTAGATCTATTGGTGTCCCACTGATCACGGCCGGCTGCCGGGCAATTTCTTTAAAATCAGCAGGTGCCCGGTGGGAGACCGCTTGGGAATCGGTGGGTCATCAGTCGGTCACTGCCGGGACGCCGCCCGGAGAAGTTCCTCGATTTCGCCCAGTTTTGATCTAACATCGACCGGCGACCGACGAGAAATCGACAGGGCACCGCCCAGGCATCACTGAGGCTCTGGGGCCTGTTCCTAGAAACCGTCATAAGTCTAACTTCTTGACTAAATCAGCGTTAGTGAGCAACTTGTCCGCTACATGTTTCACCAAGCCCTCCTTGCCAAGATCAACGACAATATCCTTCTTCTTCTTCTTCTTCTGTACGTGTCGACAGACTTGTTAGTCCATATAAAGGCACGGAAACGAAGCACATGGTCATGGAATAGAGCAATCTTTTAGGAATTGTAGCGCATGGGACCTAAAGGAATCAATTGATCCTGTGTTGATAACGCTATCAGGTAACTTATTCCAGTCCTTGCACGTACGAGGGAAATAGGAGAACTTGAAGAAGTCTGTCCTGCAGTACGTCTGTTTCAAATGATGGCTATTGCTTGTTGAGGAACGACGGGATCTAGTAACAGCAAGAGGTGTTAGGGACTAAGTAGTTATGATGCCTCTGACACCGTCGTATCTCTGTCATAACTATTTAGTCGATGGGCACCGCCATCACATGTCATTTATTTGGTAGACTATGGCTGGCAAAAAAGGACAATAAATCCTCCAACTATGATTTTTCACTTAAACAGTGAGTTATCGTTTTTTGTATTTGATAATCTTATGAAAATATATGCCATGTTTGTATTTAAGGATTTTCCCACTTAAATAAACTGATTATACGCCTTTATTTCCACTTTGTAAAATCGTCAAAGGGATAGGTATTTTGTCACGGCAGGCAAGTCATAGTTTGAAGTGTATTCTTTACTTTTCAGACCCATATTGCCTTCGAGATAAATACTATCTTCAAATGTGTAAAATGAATAGTTTAAAACATGTTTTTTAACGATTGGAATGTTGAAGTTTTGTCATTTAATTATTCAACTGACACCTAAAACATTGGACACAAAGTCACAAACTTCATTACATTTTCTAAGAATAATATATTGGTGTATTTTTATAAACTATCAAACGAAAATATCCGGGGGGTACCCATCTCAAGAACAAAACTGATTCACCGGTCATGTAATGAAATACTCACAATTATATTTCACAAGTACTTCTATTGTATAATCTACACAAATTTGGAAGTATTGCATCTCCTATTTCTTGGTATCATTTTCAATCTTTTTTATGAATAATTCATTTAAATAATTGCATTTTCCCTCATATTAATTTTGTAATAATCCGATGGTATTGCGACTAAGGCTAAGTCTCGGATCCTCTTCTCGCCGATAGTATCGATCTCACGAGATACTAGCTAGTTAGCTCTTCGTGAAACGGTTTAGGAAGATCAGAGACATCTCCGTAGTTGGCGGATAAAGTTATGACTGTCTTGTCGTTGGTTTCTAGGAATGAGCCCCTGGAGCCTGCTCGACTTCTCGAAAAATCATTGAGAAATGCCTAAATTTCAGCACCGACCGAGCAGGCTATCAGTTGGTCGCCGCTCTGAGTTGTGACCTTAGCTTAAGTTAGTAAAGGAAAGTTTTGCGTCAATTTTGTTATCTGTTTTGGAGTATTTTCCTAAAAAAGACTTATAATATACACTTTCTCACAGGATTCACGGCAAACTGCTGCACAATACATTACAACTGCATACCGTATCGACGGTGGGGTGTGTGTGTTAAGTTAAAGACCGTATTGATGAATTGCTTATAGATTACAGTTGTTAACTTAACACATGCGCACGCCTGCACCCCACGATCGGTACGCGTATGCTTGTATTGTGAAACAGTTCATTGTAAATCCTGTGAGAAAGTGTTTATAATAAGTCTTCGTTTTTGGAAAATTACTCCAAAAAAGATTAGAAAATTGACACGAAACAGGTAAGAAACATAATGACATCATCGACCATTATTTGAACAATTGATGAAGATTTAGTCGATTTTATGTATATTCTAGTAGTGTATCTCCACGCTGGAGTTCTAGGTCGAAGTCTGGATAGACTTCTGAACTAGCGCCTGCATGTCTTGTATTATTGTAATGAATATCAATTGATCAATGTTTTTGTACTCGTTCATCATTTCATGATTCAGACACGACATAATGTCCACTTTAATAGTTGAAATTCTTAAGACTTAACTTAACTTCTTAAGACTTAAAATTACATTTAGGAACTTCAGGCTTGATATATATTACTATTTATGTAATGATCATGTAAAAATATAACTCCAGGGAGCTCCGATGCCAAAGGCGTCGGAGCTCCAGAGCCCGATTTTGAAAATGATTCAATCAGCAGGTTGAGTCACATTTTATTTGCAATGTTAAGAGGTAGTAATTACAATTTTGACTTAAAATGTTTTTCTGGGCTGTAAATTCTGGGCATCATAGATTTAAAAGTTTTTTATTCTTTTGAAATTGCTTAGTATTGCTGCCGAACATACAACATATTATATACAATTTCTTTCTCTTTTTTCTTCTTCAGAGTTTATTTTGATACTACAATCACAAAGTTGTTAGCTTTTTATACTAATTATGCTCTTCACTCCCTTTAAAAATCAAATGATGTAAATAAGATGATAGAATGATAATGAAATGTGACTGAAACAGAAAATGTTTTTATTCGCTGATGGATTATCTAGACATTTTGACCGTTTATTGCTTTCTTCTTTTTTCTTGAGCGCAGCAGCTGGTCTTGCCCCTCCCTCACCTGGTGGCAGCTTTCCATTCTCTGAAGGGGGGAGCAGAAACAACTGCTTTAAGAAGAAAACAACAGAGAACTCCACCAGCAGCTCCTTCCACGAAAAGGCAAAAGGCAGAGGATACCAAATTTGCAGAGAGCCTATCAAATGTAAGTTCAGAATTGATTGGTTTAAATCTTCCAAAATCCAGTCCAGTACAGGTGCTGTTTAAGTCAAATGACAAAATGATAGTTTGAAGGGGTTTGTTATATGCAGCATCAACGACCTTGTTCTTCGTGCTTCCAAGTTTAGTTATTGCATTTTCTTGGTATTTGATTTGAGCAGGATTGAAGAGTGGGGAAGGATTGTATTTGTATTTTTTGGGGGAGGGGTAAATATATCCCAACAAGTTCTCATACGTGTCACACAAAATAGTATTAATAATACTCTGTTTTTTATATAGCGCTTATTACACTCACTGAGCGCTTCCAAACTTGGAGAATATTACCCCGGCTTTAGCTGTTCTGCCATTACAGCGCTCTCGCATTTCAAAGAATTAATTCCTGCCAGGTACCCATTTACATCACCTGGGTTGAGTGTGGCAATGCAGATCAATGTCTTGCCTAAGGACAGTAGTGCCGCGGCGGGTCTGGAACCGTGGACCTTGTGATCGACAGTTAGGCGACTTAACCACTCGACCATGTTATTAAAACTGATCTTGATTATCATTCTACATTGTTATTTTCCATCCCATTGCAGGTAACATTAAATCTTGCAGATGTTGGAGTAAGTTCCTTGCCCAAGGACTGGCTCAACTCTATATTACCCTCTATCACCGAAGGAAGTAATCTTAGGGACAGACTTCAACCTCAGTCCTACACTTCTGCAGAATCATTCTTCGAGAACAAACATGGTAGGTTTCAGGAAACATTCTTCAAATTTACAAAATATCTGTTTAACAAAAAGGAAAATTCAGGCGATATATCAGCAGTCTTACTCTCATGTTTTATGAGCAATGTCTAGGCTTATAAAGGTTGTGCAAGGGGCATCTTAACATGGTCCTTTTTCTCTGCCAATTAACTGCAGGTAGGAAATTCCTTGATGTGGACTTGATATCAAAGTCTGAACTTGAAATATTGTTTCTTTTTGTAGAACCTTGGTTCTTGATCATTGTACTCTTTTTAAGATTTTTATTTTTTATATTTTCATGGGAGGGGGGGGGGGGGCAGGGTGGGCATAGGCTAGTCATCATCAGTTTTGTATGTTTAGTTAACAGCATTTTAAAAGAATGTATTTTGTTTGATTTTTCATTCAGGTTTCCCTGCTGCACATCTAGCAATTCCAACCTTTAACGAAATCACATCATCAGCTGGTGGTTTGCAATCGTTTCGTCATTTCCTTGATGCAAATTGTTCTTCATCACATCCATTGTGTAAGTCATTTACTAACGCATTTACTGTAACATTAAAGACATAAATGAGAAACATCACACAGAAGTGGCATTCCCACACCTGTAGTCCTGCATTTACCGCTATTCTGTGAAAAAAATCTTATAGATCTGGAAAGGAATGTTATATTATTGTTTATTGCCTCTATACAAAAACTTTGCACATTTTTTCTTCAAAGGCTTTTATAAGCTCTAAGAAAAATCAAGATATTTGATATGCGATCCAAATTATACAAAGTAAAAAAAGAGAGGAAATCATAGCTTTTATTTCACCAGATAAAAGTGATGGAGAACTTTTAGCAGAGACTTCCTCTGTCATCCCTGGCTATGTCAAATAAGCTGTTGCAGCTAAATTTCAGAGCATAATTGTAGTATGCTGTAGTATGCTGTTGCCCTAGTCTCGCAGTGCTGACAACACAGCAACTTACAAGGGTTTGTGGCTGCAAACTATCCTTTGATGTTCTTTCCAAAAGAGAAATATGCCCCAATATAAAGGGAGGGAAGAAAAAAGAGCTATCGAAAAGTAATGAAATATAATTCACATACTGATTCATACATATTGATTTCTCTGCAATGTAGTGTTTGATCAAAGGAGAGGATTCAAAACAAAGAGAGCAGCCTCGGCTACAGAGCTAACAACAAGAAAGTCCAAAGAAGAGGATGTTGGATTGACAGGTTTATTTAGGGTGAGTAATTCTTTATATCTCATCTGTTTTTTAATCATTAAAAGCTCATCTAACGTAGTTTTTTGTTTCTGCATTATGTCTTAATTGACTTTATTAAAAGATCCGGTAACTTTGTCTTAGATCCTTTTAAAAAATCCTTGATTTAGCTCATGCTGCAATGATAATTATAGACCTTTAGGTCAGTCAGGATTTAGGAACCCCATGACTTTTACAAGCCGACCGTCTGTCTGATTATCAAGATATTTATGATTGAAATCGAAATCAAATTTTGCATTTGCCAACCGATTTTCATAACACTACAGTCTATTGGGAAAACGATTATGGTAAAACCGGTCACTCCAAGGTTGTTACTTTTTGAGGCACTTTTTGAATATTTTTAAGTGCAATTTCTTTAGGGCTTCAATACCAACACCATATCACAGACACTGATAACATGTTGGGCCGTGCATCTCAGATTTAACATTGTTAAACGATCCCTTTAAGTATAAATGTCTGATTCAAAAAGAATGAATAGTGTGGTTTTGATGAGGGAAACTATATGGTGTCCTTTTCCCAAATTTTGCATTCATGAAGTACATATTGCATATTGAAAGGAAGTACCACGTAGTAGTATAGTAGGCTCATCATGAAATTTTAAGGACGATATGCTGACATGAACCTAGTTGATTTTAAGTTTGTAACCGATGGTTAGTTGTGATGTTATGTATTGCATATTAAGGCTGTGCTCAACAGTGTAATGAGGTACCCGAGTACACTCCCAGGCTTACAAGCGAATACTCAAGTATTTGGACGCCATGTTTTTTTATAATTTTTTTTTTTTGGATTTTTTTTCCTTCTTCAGATTTTTGATTTTTTTTTGCCACCACCATACCACTGGAGCAGTATCCCAGGGTCACTGAAAACGCATGCGATTTTACTTCGAGTTGCAGTTGAAGGCGCCGATTTAATAATAATAGTAACAGTAAACAATGCTGTTTTAAAAACCAAAGATGGCAGAATAATCCATTTTCCTCCAAGTCCAAACAGAAATCCGAACATTTGGTCCCATTTTCTGAGTGGTGAGTTTGACAGTGCTTGAGTTGGGAAACATTTTTACTGACAGTACTATGCCAGCGGTCGCCGCTCTCCCTGGCAGGGTAAGTGTCGGCCTGGACAGTGCCAGGTGACTGAGAATTTTTTTTTTTTTTTTTTTTTTTTTGCAGCCGAAAATGAGAGTACGAGAAATCGTACTCGAGTAGTTGTCAACAGTGCAGGTACTCTAGCATTCGACTACTCGTCACAGCCCTATTGCATATACATGTTTGTTTTCTCTTCACCCTGTTGAAAACTAAGTTTAAGATAACGTGGGCTTGGGTCTATGGAAATATGCATAATGAAAATCAAATTGATTTCATCTGGATCAGATTTTTAGAGAAAGAAATGTACCTTGTTTTCGTAGTAAATTTTAAGCCAAACTACATTAGGCCTTTCATCAGCATTATGTAACATGTCTAGTAAACTTGTGAATATCTTACTCATGTCTCCTGTCTGGGCAGAGATTTACCTCATCGAAGGACCCCAAGAAGAAGAAGTTCCGAGAGACGCTTGGTGATGCCTTGTCCAGTCATAATGACCATGTGGCCGACAAGGACTCCTTCAAGACAGGCTACTTGGAAGGCTACATGCTGGGCAAGGATGAAACCAAGAAATCAGACCGGTTCAAGGGCTGGACAACCGTCCTCATCTTCGGTGTGCTGGCCTATCTCTATGTCAAAATGGTTTCAGTGTTTGGTAAGTTAAGACAGCAGTATACTATGGTTGTTTGTATGTTTTTGCCAACCTTTATGGTAAGAAATAAGACTTATGTCATCATCATTATCAAGTTCAGGTGGCGCTGTAAAGCGCTGCTGTGGTCTTCACGAGAGCACGCCATGCAACTCTTTCACCTGCCTTTTGGATTGCACCTTTCATTCCTTGTCCAGACACTTTCTTGATATCATCAGTCCAAGATATTGGTGGACGACCTGTACCCCGTTTTCCTTTATTTATGTCAAGTAATATTAAGCACCTTGCATGTTACTTGTGATTGTGTTTAACAATTATTACGGTTGCTTAGCATATTCATGTATAATTTTTTTATTATTTTTTAAATTGGATTATTTTATTTTAATCAAGTTACAAATATTTCATATTCTGAATTTTGAATGCCATTTTGAGATGAAATTATGGGATAAGATGACTACTGGTCAATAGAGAGGGATCATCTAGCTTTAAGTTGCTGATGTTATGGTTTTACTAATCTATACATATATTTTTCTCAATAAGCTGCAATTAGCAATTTCTTCAAATATGTCTTGGCTTTTTATTTGTAAAGTAACTTGTTGAAGGCAATGACAAGCATGTGGAAGTTGATGTTTGTGAGATTTCACTATTGTAATCATTAAATGTGAATAATAGCAGTTATAACTCTCTTCATTATGTTATGTACAGCTCGGGTGTCAATCATTGGTAATTCCAACGTAGACAGCATGACTGTTGCAGATGTTACTTTTGACGATGTCAGAGGAGTAAGTTTCATGTATTGTTTGAGTTAATAGGCAAGAACAAAAAAAGTAGGGCTTTTAGTTTTGCTAATAGACTCAATGATACAGGGAAGAAATGGATTGCTGTGTCACCAAAGGATGATAAATGATTATGTATTCAATTATTATGAGGGACTGGAGGTATGAGAAACCTGGTAGAAAGAACATTTGAATAACAAACACATTCTCAATCATTGTGGTCACAAGCCATTCATAATTCAGATTACAGATATCTTGAACCAAGATCAGACTCCTAAATTATCACAAGGCGATTTTTCCTGCCATGCAATTTATTTTAACCTGCATGACAGTGTAAATCATTAACACAACAATACTAAGTAAGGTATCTGGTTAGTTTTGTTATGTACTTCCAATTATTTATGGCATTGTTTGCTTTAGTTAAAGGGATCCGGTAACTTTGTCTTAGATCCTTTAGACATAATCCTTGATTTAGCTCATGCTGCAATGATAATTATATACCTTTAGGTCAGTCAGGAACTCCATGATTTTTACAAGCCGATCGCCTGTCTGATTATCAAGATATATTAATGATTGGAATTACAAATTTTGAAAACCTTTCGCTGAACGGTTTTCATAACACTACAGTCTATTGGGGAAAACGAGTACGGTAAAACCGGTCACTCAAAGATTTTTACTTTTTTGAGGCACTTCTTGATCATTTTGAAGCACAATTTTTTTAGAGCTTCAATATTACATCATATCACAGACACTGGTAACATGTATGACCGTGTATCTCAGATTTAACATTGTTAAACGATCCCTTTAAGGGAGGCAAGGAGGGCTATTGGGTAAAGACTGATGGATTTTTGATCACTCCTATCTTTATTTTTCTTCGTTTTCCGCAAGGCTGATGAAGCCAAGAATGAATTGCAGGATATTGTCAACTATCTCAAAGATCCATCAAAGTACACTGTTCTGGGTGGCAAGCTACCTAAAGGTTAGTCTATTTGTAGCAGACTGATAACATAACCTCAAAGAGAATTGCTAGCCTCATTAGTTTCTTTACAATGACATGAACACATTGTGTTTTTGTGATAATCTTTATCATTAAGAATGAGATTTAACTTCAGTGAGGAAGAGTGTTTTATGGTACCTTGACTTATGTTAAATACTAGTGAGAGAACTTGTTAGAATAGGTTCCTTTATGAGAACAATGAATGCAAACATGAACAACAATATCTCATGTTACACATCGCTTTTAAGTTTAATAAGAATCTTAGAATGACCTCAAAAACATTTAGCACATGGTTCCTGCCCTGTGCTCTATGAGAAGGTGAAATGTGCATACATCTTGATGGTTGGTCCTCATCCTACATTTAACTATGAACCCTTTTTTGTGTTTGTCAGATATTCTTTAAACATATTAGCCTTTCAAAATGAATAAATAAAATATTGAATGATTATATTTGCTCTTGGTTTATTCAGGTGTGTTACTCCAAGGCTCACCTGGAGTTGGTAAGACTCTGCTAGCCAGGGCTGTGGCAGGAGAGGCCAATGTACCATTCTACTATGCATCAGGCTCAGACTTTGATAACATGTTTGTCGGTTCAGGGGCAAAGAGGGTCAGAGATATCTTCAGTGAGTTCATATTGATGGATATATATTTTATTTGCACTCTAGCTTTTAAAAATGAACTAATTGTTTGTAGAGGTTCCAGGGCAATGAAAGTCAGAGGTATATTCAGTGAGTTGATATTATCGCTCTATTATTTGCAGTAGAGCCAATATAGCTGAACTTTGATAGGTTGGTCTGTTATGCAAACAAATACTTGTGATAAACTGAGAAATGTGCCTTGCAAAACTGAATATAGAAGGTAGGTCTAATAAAAACAAGTGAAGAAAAGGACTGCCCTCTTTATAATTAAAACAGATGGATAATGGCAAAGGATCATAATACATATGAAAAAACTAGATCATAGCTAAAACCAGCTGTTGATTATATTCACTATGTTCTTCATACTTACATAATTTCTGCTATTTTTCCTGAGGGAAAAATATTTATTGGAACAAACATTATAACTTATGCCATATGCCTACATATATAATGGATATGCATGATTTTAGAAACACTGATAAACTTCACATGATCTATTTTCTAGCTGAAGCAAAGAACAGCAGTCCTTGCCTGATATTTATTGATGAGTTGGATTCGGTTGGTGGCAAGCGAGTGGACTCTCCATTGCACCCTTACGCTAGACAGACAATCAACCAGTTACTCTCTGAAATGGATGGCTTCAAACAAAATGAAGGAATAGTTGTTTTGGCTGCCACAAACTTCCCAGAGTCTCTGGATCCGTGAGTTGATTCTTTGACACCCCTAAATTTTCATGAATTTTTCACGAGTGGATTTGATGAGCCTCTTGCTGTGAAAAATAATGAAATGACCCCAAGAAACAATGCTAAATATTTGCAACAAAAATAACTATCGTTAACAATGAGCAAAAGATTTCTGCCTTGAATATTTCTGGTTTTCCAATGACTTACTTTTTGTAAAATATTATTCGAAGGAAGTAAAAAGCTTATAAGACATGGAAAACTTTGGTGCTATTATTGGAAATGAAGCTGATTTTCAGACAATCTGGTTTATGCTGATTTTTTTTGAGGTAGTGCAGTGTAATTATGAATTAACAAAAGATAGTACACAACAAAACTAATCTATCTTCTGATTGTATTCTTGGTATGTTTTCTGAATCATTGTGGATCTGAGGATCACTTGAAAACATGGAAACATTCAGATATTTAACTAATTCTAATATTCATTACAATTTTTCAAACTGTTTGTTATTCAGAGGCCCATTTCCATCTTGTTTTGAAGTTTAGTGAAAAATTATAGTCAAGTCGATATCATTGCTTTTTAGATCATAATTTTTGTTTAATTCTAAACAACTATTTTTAACATGTTCCTGTTTTCCTAACGTTTATACTCTTTAAATTTGTTCATATATTTAGAGCTCTTACAAGACCAGGAAGGTTTGACATGAAAGTAGTTGTGCCTAGACCTGATGTCAAAGGTCGCCAAGACATCCTCGACCTTTACTTAGGACAGGTCAAAGTATCATCGAGTAAGTGCTGTTTAAAAAGTCTTCTTTTCGCAATACAATTACAGTTTCTTTGATATTTATACCCTGATGCTAGAATCATATGATTTTGATAAAGTCCATGTATGAATTACATGTCCAGTGAAAATGCTTCCATTTTTTATAGTTCAATGGAAAGAAATGGTGTTAACAATGAATTTATTTTGTTTTCTTACTGAAGTATTTAATATATATATTCATGGAATAATACAGCTTTACATGTTATTCTTTTTATTGTATGGTTCATTTGACAATCCGTTCTCTTCTTATACTTGGTACAGAGGTGGATGTAGAAACTCTTGCCAGAGGAACAGTTGGTTTCACAGGTAACTATCCAAACTATTGTAATTTGTAAATGTTTTCAAGCTTTTATTTGAAGGTTTAATGATTCTATCCCATGTTTTAAGATGTCCCATGATAAGATTATAAAGGTTAAAAACATGAAGAGTTCAAATGTAATTTATTTGTGAACTACAAGGTATGGTGGCCTAAGAATTTTAAAAATACTATTTAAAAAATCAATATGTCATCATCCTTCATGACTTCTACTAACAAGAAAGGTGACAGATGCCTTTCATTAATTTAACCTTCACTTTACAATGAAAGAAAATCTACACATAAAAGAACTTTCTCAGGGGTGGTCTGACGAGGCTTCATTACCAGTAATGCAGCTGGCAAAATGTCCTCACAAACATTTTGATTGCCTGGTTAAAAAGAAATGTCTCTGAAATATGTACCATTCTTGGGAATGACTTAATTGAATCTGTTAGTCAATGACACAAAATAAAAAGCCTGTGTAATGTATGTAATTTCCTTACTGCAAAGTGGAAAGATGCATCTGTAAATGTTGTCTCTACTCATTTTAGGGGCTGATCTTCAGAATCTAGTGAACCAGGCTGCATTGGAGGCTGCTAGGAAGGGCAAAGAATCGGTTGAAATGAAAGACCTTGAGTTCTCCAAAGACAAAATCCTAATGGGTAAGTCTGCAGATATCATTCAAAAGCTGTAAGATGTGGAGACTAGGTTGGTATAAGTTATTGCTCTTGCCTCTGCTTTCTGAACTGACGTCCATACAGAATAATATGGAAAACTATCCTATAATTAGGCCTAAACAAAAGTTTAAAAAAAAAAAAAATTCTGACCGACCGACCCATGTTTTGGCACCTAAAGGGCAATACAACATCTTTTGTTTTTAGCCCTATGTCAAGACTTATTATTTCCCTTTTAATGTCTCTTTAAAATAAAATCACACTATCTACTACTAACTACTGGACCTTGCCAATGATGCTTTAGTTATCCCTGTCTGAAATCCAAGTACTACTTGGATCTGAGGATAGATTTTACTTTTCTGAGGCAATGAAAATGTGCTCGAGGACTCTCAAGCAGATATTTGATTTTGATTTTTTTAATTAAAAAAAAGAAATAAAAGATGCATTAATAAAGTGTTTCGTTTGTTTTGCTACAGCACATTGCCATGCAAGAAATTGCAATACAGTATGCTAATAATGTTCTTTCTGAATGTTCGTAAATAATAGGTCCAGAAAGGAAGAGTGCACAGGTTGACCCTCGGAACCGTAAGATCACTGCCTACCACGAAGGAGGCCACGCCCTGGTAGCTGTCTTCACCAAAGATGCCAAACCTATCAACAAAGCAACCATCATGCCCAGGGGACCAACACTTGGCCATGTAAGAGATCATCAATTCCACATTTATGACATGCTCAATTTATCCTCAAAGAATATTGCTAGTGTCGCGTTGGAATTAAGTAGTATCATTTCAGAAAGTTGCATACGTAATACTTACTCTTATACTTATTCATTCAACATGAAGGTTGTTCTTATTAATCAATGCTAGTAAAAATGCAACTGTTGATATTTCGACATTTAATCCACTGATAGCCTTATAGCACAGTTACTGTGAAACCAGGCTCTGGACATGAATGATTTTTGTGAGATATAGATTAGGAAGCTTCTGGGTGTAAAACGATTAAATTATAACCCTGAATTTGTGCAGGTTGCAACAGTTTCTTGCTCTATAAAAGCAGATATTAACCACAAGTGAGGTTTAAGTTCTGTGGTTTTACAGCACCATTGATCATATCATGTGGTCGTTGTGGCGATTCTTAAAACAAATCAAGTCTCCTGTAAAACAATTGTTCTGTAGACCCAATGTCAACTGGGGAGCATTGGTGTTTCTTAAAGAAATGATTTTAAACAGTAATTATTTTAACCAACATTTCTGCACATTTAATTGTCCATCTCAATGACCTGAATTCACAAAGGAGGTTTAAATCTAACCCATGGTTTAAACCCTCATTTACATAACCCATGGTTTAAAAATTAGCGCAAAATAAGTGTACCTTGCCTTGCGCGACTAATATTGGACCTCTGACTTGTGTCGCGCTTATTTTGCGCTTATTTTAAACCATGGGTTATGCAAATGAGGGTTTAAACCATGGGTTAAATCTAAACCTCCTTTGTGAAATAAGTTTTGAGGTTATGATGCTCATACCTCAGTGTGTTATACAATACATCAAAGATGATTGATCTTTGTACCTACCCAACAGGTCTCGCTTCTGCCTGATAATGACCAGTGGAGTGAGACCAAATCCCAGTTACTAGCCCAGATGGATGTGTGCATGGGAGGACGGGTGGCCGAGGAGCTCATCTTCGGTCCCGAGAACATCACGACGGGAGCATCCAGTGACTTTGAGCAAGCCACCAGGATCGCCCACCTCATGGTCACCAAGTTTGGCATGAGTGAGAAGGTAAGGGATGCTCATGTGAGATGGATGAAGAAAGAAAGCAGGAAAGACAGCCAGAAGAAAGAGAGAGAGAGAGGCAGATGGGCAAAGAGACGTACATAAACAGGGATATCTTTACTACTTGCTTTAATGCCTTTGTTGATTAGCCTTGGTCAACATTTGTGTTGAAAGAAGAATGGTGGAGTTTACATCATTATTTTTTGTTGACAGAAGATATATATCTTTTGTGTGAGGGGAAAGTTGTGGGTGGGAGGTGTTTGGTTCAAGTAAATCAAAACTGCAATGACTGTTATAACATAAGGCATTGTCTATTGATAAAATTAAATAAATAATTACAGAGAAATTCAGGATTACTGCAGCATTCCATGCAAGAAATAATTTTCAATACATATGGTGTGTGTTTATCTTTCTTTTAAATAATTTGTAATTCATAGCATGAAATGATAACCAGATATCCCAATGTGTGCACAGGTTGGTGTAATGACGTATCAAGATAGAGATCCACTGGTATATGGAGACAGCAACAAGCTCAGCCCTGAAACTCAACTTCTCATTGAGAATGAAATCAGAACGTTACTCAAGGTAGGATAATGAAGAGAATATTCCATTGTTATCTCATTGGTATAAACTAAGAACAGGAAAATGAACTGATTGAAGATACCAAACTCGTTTTGAAATGTGTTTCTTAACCACATTGTTTTTAGCATAGATGAATGAATTCTTTCAGAACATGAACTATATCAAGATATGGCATTGGAAAACAAGAAATAATTATTCTTGAGTAGATCGCACTAGGGATGGTAGAACTAAGTCATAATTTTAAATTGTATTGTACTGTCGTTATAAAGGATTATTTAACTATGAAGCAAATTTGATGTTTTCACCTTGATGTACATGTATCCTTCATATGATGTTTATAGTTCTCTTTTTGGAATAGAATTACAACATGCAGCTTTAACTGGAAAATCCACAAAGTTTGTTTAAAAACATTTTATTTTGATGTATAGTATTCTCATCAATTGTCTTATCTGTTGAATGATTGATAAGACAGTCATTTGAATGTGAACAAGGGAAAATTGCACTACCTTGTGAAAAATCATGTTTAAAGTTGGCATTTGTTTCAGAGACACTATCATATCATAGCTTTAGTCAAGTACTGACAATTTGCTTATTCTCCTCTCTTTGATTAGGAAATCTCTTTTAGCAATTTTACGAGTGGTTAGCAAGTATCAATTACCTCTCCTTTTTAATATCTAATGATTGAAAAATTATGCTTCATTTTTGTTTCTATCTGAATGCAGGACTCCTACGAAAGAGCGAGGACGATCTTGAAGACCCGTAGCAAGGAACATAACCTCTTGGCTGAGGCCCTCCTGCAGTACGAGACTCTTAATGCTGTTGACATTTCCAAGGTGATCAAAGGTCAAATGTTAGACAAAAGATGAGATGACCTCAAACATCATCAAGAACTAGAAAGTAATCACTATCCAAATCAGGGAGAAGAACAAGGTAGAGATATTTATGTCAGATATTAATGTGCAAAGATCATGCATGACTAGTCATGTTTATACAGCTTCTTAGCAATTTAACCCCCAAAACACAAAGATAGTAGACATACATGTATGTATTTAGAACCTGAATTATGGTATAATGCTCACACTTACAGACCATGTACATGTATATACTGCTGAGAACAAAAGTCTGTTACACCTTTTTACCTTGTACCTTAACAAGATTTGACGCCTGTTGTCACTCGGCAGACTTTATTGGCACTGTATATTTCTAAAGCGTTATGACATTGTTAATGGCTCAAGGTTAATCGCTGTAAGAACATAGCAATCATGGGCTTTAAACCTTTGATTCAGATTAATCTGACAATACAGACCAAATAGTTTATAATTTTTTGGTATCCAGGTAGTTCATAAATGCTTCAAATCATGTACCTCAGTTTTGGAAACGTGTAAAGAATGATAATAATAGTCATATTTGTATAGCGCTTAATACAACTTATATCAGTGCTTTGCATGGTAATTATTATTACTCCGGTTATTGGATTCAATTGCTAATCTGCACATGATAGTGCACACGCTCTTCTCCATGGAGAGTATTCCAGCCAGGTTTCATTTTACAAGCACACATGTGGCAATCCAAGCACAGTAACAAATACAAGCCACATATTGTATTGTAAGGAGAAATCTGGGAGAAGTTTTATTTATAAAGGATCCCATGGCCCTTTTCACCAAGAAACACTTGTAGGAAACAACCACATCTTCTTTCCTTTTTTATTGAGGAGTATTACAAATATTTCCAACTTATTTTTTTTTATCTCTGATCATCTGTTGATGGTCAAGAGGGAAATATCTTTTAAATACTTTGCCTATTGTGCTACTATTTTATTATATGTGTTGAAATATGTAGGAACAATGAAAAAATCACAGTAGGGAGAAAGCAGTTCTTTTTAGCTGATATGAATTTTTATTGAGGGTATTGATTATGCTCCTGTATTTTAAGTAAGTATTTTAATGAGTATTGTAAATACACAAGACTACATATTATGTGAGAATGTTGTACATGTATCTTCAATTCGGCTTCATTTGTGCTTGCAATTGATTGCTAGTGGAAAAACCAGTGAAAAAAAGTTCACTGGGCTCGGGGCGAAGTAGCCCCCGAAATGCCAAAAAGAGCCCCTGAAAGTCATAAAAGAGCCCCTGAAAATTTGCATAGTGTTCAATGCAGAACAAATTAAAGAGTGTTATTTTCATGCAAGCAAGCTCGAAAAGTAGCCCCCGAAATTTTTAAAGTAATTTTTTTCCCTGGTAAAACCTGTTAACATTTTTAGATCAGAAACTTATCCAATTGATATGAAGATCAGGAATTTAAATCCCATTTCTTTATTGGTATTACCTGGTATGCTTGGAACAAGTCTGAATGACCTCGGACCTCCAAATCAAATCTGATGATGAACTTTGACACCACTATCTGTAAAATAAATCAGTCTGTCAGATTCTCTCCTCCTTCCCATCCTGTGAAGGGAGCATTATATTTGCACTGCTTGTTGTATACTAAATTTAATCAGCTTCATTTGAGTTTGCACTGTAAGATATATCACATCCTCTGCTCAATGCCAGAAGGATGTAAACTTGTAACTTATCATGCAGAGTTTAATAGAGATTTATGAGTCCCAAGGGACATTATCGTTGTGGTTTGGCAAGCCTAAAAGTTTTTCTCTTCTTCGAACAATATTGCAATTTGTGCATAAATTTCTTTATTGCTGTTATAATGGTTTTATGAGAACAGTTCTAGTACATTACATTATAAATGGACATCCAAATACTCAGATAAAACTGATTTCCACTTCTGTTGATTCAATATGTAACGATCCTCATTGGATACTAGTTTTAAGATGTCTAGATTTTGTGATGAGAGTGTATTATATTCTCTACAACCGTATCTAAGTTATATGTCGTATCATTGTACCGCTTGGTAGCGTATGCATGAGGACACATTATCAGTTCACTGTTATGTTGACATTATTTGATATGTACTTTATATCTACTGTGGACTGAATTGCTTAATTTACAAGGCTTTTCCAACGAGAAATAATCATGTTAACAAACAGCACATATCTTATAAACCATGAGAAATCTATGGATTTTATGAAGCCAGATTTGGATTAAAATCGTTTGAAGTCCAGTATGTATTACTCATTTCATGAACAAATAATCCGTTTGGAGCCAGAATGGCTTTAAATCATAAACCATTATACCATAAAACGCCTTTCTGGCTCCAAACAGACACAATATGTGTATATTATCCATGTTGTTTTCAAAGTTAAAGTCATAAACAGCCCTTGAACATGTAATACTATGGGATATAATCCAATATTTTTGGTTGGCAATATAAATGTGTATGATTGCTCTTCACATGAACTGATTTGTAAAACTTTTATTTTTCTCTTCCAGTGGGTGAGAAAATCATGGATAAACTTTACCATAAGTGATATTTTTATTGTTTTTATTGTAGAGCTTGAAAATGGTTCATAATGGGTTTGCAAATCTGTCCGACATTTACAAATACTTTGCTACTTCTTCGGTAATTATATGTTGTATATTCATTTCACTTTTTTAAGATCATAGAAGCAAAAGGATTGTGTTGGTGATTATACCGATTATAGGACTTATTTGTCTCATGAATTTTAAGGAGAATCATTAGGAGCAAATAACTCTAATCCAAATCTAATCAGATGGTATATTGGTAGTGATTTCTCCTGGTATAATTGATTCCTTAAAGGCTTAGTCCACTCCGAAAACAATTTGCTTTAAATAGATGCAGAAAAACAAGAGAAACAGAGCCAAACAAAAATGAGTAAAATCGGATAACTATAATTAGAAAGTTATGAATTTTAAAAAAAGTATGAAAAACCATGGGACCTCAAAAATCACTACTCAAATTGCTAATTTGGTTATCAGTTTGTGACGTCATTGCCTCACTAGTTATCCATCGCTATATATATTTTTATCCCATTAATTTCACTTTTATAACCCAAAACCTGATTTCCCCATGCTTTTGCCCAGGTTATATGATTTGTATCATATTTTGTGAATGACATTTCACAAAATCTGTTATGAACTTTGAAAAATTGATACTATTTTCTGAATATTGTATATTCATAATCATTGATTTTTATATAACTAGTTTATCAAAATTCACATTTTTCATGATTTAACTGAAACAAATTACTCTATATTAGTGCATGCACACACACAAAAACATTTTACTATTAATATGACTTGGATGCAGGTGTGACCAAATAAGATTTTTAGGGGGAAAATGGGAAATTTATTGTATCAATATAAAGAAAACAATTAGTGGATAGTGAGGTAATTACGTCACAGACTCACAGAGTGAGTTGCCAATTTGTCTTGTGATTTTCAAAGTTTTTAATGTCATTAAAAATTCATAACTTTCTGATTTTACTCAAACTCTTTTTGATTGGTTTGTCTGATTTTTTGCTTCTATTGAAACTAAGTTATTTTCAGGGTGGACTTGCCCTTTAGCACTCTGATTTTCTTGAACTCTTTGATTTTCTAATAACTTATATCATAAAGTACCCTTTCCTCGCAGCTACCGTAGCGTGTCCAGAGCATTTCCATATCCAGTATGAAGGAGTCTGTTTCTTGACATCTGATGATTATTTATTTCTCTGTAAATCTTGGGTTAGAAAAAAAAATCAAATATTGAAAAACAATCTTGATTTTGACAATGGTATCTCTACAGTAAAAGGGTCTCAGATCCAATATATATATATTTTAACGATTTTAGTTCTTATTGTTGTTTTAATATCCTCCTTTCTCTTCTTACATTTGCAATGTTTTTAATTCTTCATTTTGAATGACTTTCAATTCAGCAGACACTACCAAACTTGTCTCTAGCCCTTTGCTCAACTACAATTTTGATAACTTACACATTTACATGAAATAGTAATGGATTTTGTGAATTGACTAATTTCATTTGTCAGCACCAGTTAGAATCTGGTCAGCAAACAATTTGTTTTGAACCAAACATTTTAATTTGGTCTGTAGCATGTGCTTTTGAATTATATTATTTGTTTTGTCTGTTGGATAGTTTGATCACCAGAGTTGCATTTCACTAGGTAACATAATTGATGTATACATCTCATTGTGTACCTTAACGAAGAGTCTTAATATTCCATTCTTGATTTTGATCATGCTTTTCTAAGTGACTTTTAGAAGTAGGAGTTCTATTTAACCAGTCCTTCACATTCACATTTAACAAAGATCCGTCTCTAGAAAAAGGGTTGGAATAAAATAAAATGTCCCAAAATATCCACGTTATCCTTGAAAATGTATTGAAATTGAAAGGAGACTCGGAGGCATACTGTCTATATCCTAATGTGAGGCCACTCTGTAATACTTTTGATGCATGTCAACTTATGTGGTTTTCAACCCCTGCAACGGAAGATAATAGGAACTGGAAAATGAACGCTCAGTGCGACATTAGAATTGATGCAGGGTTTTATATATCATCTATCTGTCATCTGCTCGAGTTAGATAGATAGAAAGAACTAAAAAATGGAATGCTCTTTTTGTCATATTACAATTAATGCAGAGTTTCATAGATCTTCTATCAGTCAAGCGCTTCAGTAAGATGAATAGAAGGAACTAAAAAATGAATGTTTTTTCATTTTACATTAGATTTAGAGTTTCAGAACAAATTAATAGATAGCCAATCTGTTAGTCCCTATATGAATTGCCTATTAAATATTGAACCCAAAGTAATCTAGTTCACATTTCATGGAATGTATTTATAGCCATTGATGCAAAGACCTTTTTTGTTTTTACAATACACTGGATATTTTCATTGTTTAATACTTTCCTAATATTAATCAGTCCATTCTCATGACATTGAAATTATCATATCTTAGCTTAATTTTAACTTGATAATAAGTTTTACCTTGTTTTAATGGCTCATATTTTTTTCAACAAGTATTGTACCTCTACCAGTCATACTAAACTGTTATCAGGGCTAAGAAACATGGAATAAATTTTAGCCTATTTGAAGAGCTGATATGAACAGAAAATCTATTCTGAGATGAACATGTTATCTGTCCTGTTGGTTTATATGATTGTACTGCTGTGAGAGGTTGAATCAAGAGTGGCTGAGACGTGCATGAACTCAGAGAGCATGGTTCATTATTACCAAAATCAAAGTGAATGTTGAAATATAGTTTGGAGAATACGATCGCAAAGAGTTAATAATAATAATAATAAAAACGTTACTTATAAAGCGCTTACCACCGAAGTCTCTAAGCGCTAGAGTTGCAATAAATCAGCTATTATATTGCCTATGGAAATCATCTTTGGATTCTGTAATATGTCATCTTATAGTGATAATGACTGCTATGAGAGACATGGTTGTTTTTATACGCAGAAGGGGATGTTAAATCGTGCTATCGCCCCGAGGTGTGTCGAGGGTGATAGCACGATGTAACCTCCTCGAGAGCCTATAAAATAACTATGCCTCGAGTATTAAAGAAGTCATGATAACTGTTATATACCGAAAAGGTCATAGAATACATGTGCGACTTACCAATCATGGTAATCAAGTTTGTTTACGCTATCGAGACCTAGTCTTAATAGGGTGTCTGATCGCGCACCACTCGAGTTTCTGTGCTAAAATCCTTCCCACTGAGATTGCACGCATAAACGTAAAATGCCAAAACCGGTCAATAGTCTTTTGGCATTTTACGTTTCTTTACGGGAATGGCTAAAATCACGACTACAATTTCGGCCAATCAGATGGCTGGATTTCTAAAGTGAAGTATATAATAGGTAATATGTCCATGTCAAAGGATAAGACTACTAAAATTATCTTGGCTTGAGTTTTGTTTTAAAGTCCGCGATCATGGCAGAGTGTCACTTTGTCAATGAAATGTTACAAATTGCTTTACCAAATATATTTGTAAGGACTCTTTATTTTACATAATAACACGAAATGTACAAGTGCCTATAAAGTTTGTGTTTGTCTGTCAGGATCTAAAAGTCGTTGATCCCCTGGCTGTTTACTTACAAGCATATACATGCATTAGCGTAGGCAGGATTTTTTCAAGGGGGGGGGGGGGGGGGGGTTAACATTTTGAAATCGGGCCGAAAATTTCGCAACGACTCAGTCAGCCGCTGAATAAGCGGGGGGGGGGGGGGGGGGGGGGGGGGTAAGAGGACACATTTTTTTTTTTTGGTCTCGAAATTTGAAAATTTGACATTTTTCTTCGTTGAAAAAACAAAACAAAACAAGGGGGTGGGGTTCTTCCAAAATACTCAAATAAAAAATACCAAAGGGGGTGGGGGGTTCAACCCATGTATACATGCAGTTATATTGTTAGCTGTCGGGTAAAACAATCATTACCAAACAAACATCACAACAAATTACGTTCATTGAGAGTTACTTGCTTTAAACTTAATGCTGCTATTTGGGAATACAAGGAATAAAATAAACGGGTGCTTCATCGTATGACCAGTGGCGGATTCAGGGGAGGGGGCTCCCCCTGGGAAAAAACCATGTAAAAACACGTCATTTTTTTTATTAGCTTTTAGCACCCCCCTGGCGCTCAAGGGGGGGGGGTGGGGGTGCAAATTTTCAAATTTTGGAGGGCCAAAAAAAAAAATGTGCTCACTACCCCCCCCCCCCCCCCCCACATGAGCGACTTTTCGGCCGGCGCGATTTTCAAATTTTCGGGAGCAAAAATTTTTTTTTTAAATGGGCCCCCTCCCCTGAGAAATCCTGGATCCGCGCCTGCGAAAGACTGCGATTTTACATTACAATTTCTTAAAATAATATTCCACCTGTATATTCATTTGAATCATTTTAGTATTTCATGAAAGATTTGGCAACACCTGCTGATTTATAAAATGACAATAACGAAGAATTATGAAAGAACAGGCGTGTGAACTTCTCAAGAATAATGCCCTCATGTGTTTATGCCTACATATAATGACAGTGTGAACTTTGGTTGGTAAAGAGATTTATTATGTTTAGAAATCTTGTTTGAAATATATACAAAAAAATAAAGAAATCCCGAAGAATTTATGAAGGTACACTGTACGTTAGTACAGCCTGTATGCATGTATAATAAAATAACAATTTTTTTGTTTGTTTCAGCGATAAACAGTTACATGTATTTTGGACGATGATCCTCGTTTATGGAAATACACGGGTAAAGGGATAACTGCCAATTTGCCGAAGTAATCCTGAAAGGAAATATATCCGAAATAGAATTCAGATGTTTTTCTCCGTCAGCGGAAGATATTTATGTAGAATTTTTCGAAAATATGTAATGACAAATATATTCAGCAAATTAGAGGATGCGTAAAAAGCAATCAAATCTTCTGGATTTGCATTGTTTAGAATCTGGACAATTTTTATGGTACACTCTGTGTAATTTGCTTTTCTCCCTATAAAATTATGTATACGTAATTTTACGGCTTCCAAGAAGGATCGAGTTGGGTAATTTTCAATCGAAAACGAATGGCAAACAGTTAAAATTATATTCTGCGGGGGTAGTTTCCTGGTGCAAAATGAACATTATGTTATAATCACTTTGTATCGAAACTTATACTCTAAAAGTGGGTTAATATAATAACCAAACATTCTTTTACATATTTAACTCATTTTGTAGCCCATGTAGGTTTACAACGCAAGAGCTTGTAAACATGGAAACTATAGTGTGTGTTGATGAGTGAACTACTAAGTGATGTTTTTGGAAAAGGCATATAGGCGCAACTTTCTCGTAAATCGTCTGTTAAAGAGAAGGTTCATTGATTTAAAAAACTAACTTTAATGTCATTATTGCAAAGGTGACACTTTGATTGGCCAAGGTTATCAAAAGCCAATGCTTGGAAACATTCAAAGTAATGATTATTAACAATTACAAAACGCTTAGATACAGCCCCGACATAGCGCCTGAAACTGAAGCTCCCGGTCGCTGCTGAGATATGACGTCACATGTTGAACATGATGTACACAAGCAGACGATGTCCCATGACATCTCACACAATTTCAGTGTCTGTTTTGTCATCTTTTCTTCTGTTATTTCTCTTACTTCAATACCCTCAGGCGAAATGTTTAATCTATTGCTTCACTCTAAACCCCGTGCATTGTATTATTTTGATGAAAAATGCAAGGATAAAAAAAAGGGAATCCGTCGCTTGTAAACAAAATAAGACGCCATTGTATTTTCAGCTGCATACACCGCGGCATGCTCGGCGTTTCAAGAGGGAACAAATGACGTCCATGCTATCATTCCGGAAGTTTTTTAATTTGAAAGTGTGTTTTCTTTGATTGTTCATTAACCCCTATCCTGTGTATTTACAAACAACAGAATTTAGTTATTAGAATGGGGGTCATATCCCTTATTGAATGGTGTAAAATTCCATCACATTTATATACATACACTAAACTCATTATAATTTGAGAAATAAAAGCATTGCAATTATGTTCATTCTTTATGGGGTGTCGTCTGCTTGGGCAGGGTTGGTTCATATTGTGACGGCATTAAAACATCGTTATTTTTCCGGCGAATCTCTCACATATCCCAGATGATATGGAGGTTGTTTTATTTGTAATTTTATAAATCACCGAATATGTAGTTGACCTAAAACTTGCATGATGGCCATCTGTTAGCTTACCAGTTTCTTGTAATACGCTATTTGCCATATTTATGATTTTCTATGAACCCGCACTTAAGGGTAAAAAAAAAGACATTGAATCCCTTAAAGAAGACGTCCACCCGGATTTTTCTTGGTTTTAATAAATGCAGAAAGATGAGAGAAACAAATAAATGAACATTATCAATTTCAATTTCATCGTAACTGTGTGCTTATTATAAGATAGAGGAGATGTGTATATTGATGGAGTTAAACTTTAAAACATTACCATTTGATTTTTAAAGCCCATCTGCACTAGTTTGGCCAAGAGGGATTAGAGCTCCCTGCATAGTCACTGACAGGTTGTTATCTCATCCATTCAGCTCTCAATTAACATAAGAAAAAGGGGATCATGGCCATGGGGGACCAATAGTCACCAATTAGGCATTGGTTGCTATATAGAGGGTGCAAGTAACTATAAGTAGTGCAATGTGGGAATAATAAAAATCATGCCAAATTTTCAGTCAGAATCATTTGACAGGTGGCTTTTGACAATCATATTCATCATAAAATGTGCGCTGATATCAGATCAATTCAATCTTATTGAATGAATTTAAACAGTTCGGACCTCTTTGGTCATTTCGATCGGTGGTTTGCTGAGCTGCACTGACTGGTTGAAGAACCTTGTGTGTCTGGAGTTATTCAAATATTCACATTAAAATACCTGGGCCTTTTCAGAGGTTTGAGCTATGATTAAGAGGGTGGTGGTGCTCCCTCGGAGATCTCGGAATTGGACCCCCGTAAAATTCTGCACTGTGCTTAAACTAGAAAGTCTTCAACATAAGACGATGGAAAAAGAGTATGGATTTGTGTCTCCGGGATTCATTCAGATTTGTTCACATTAAAAGGGTGGTAAAGCTTTTCCGTGATGATGGGGACTTGTGTGGGGAGTAAATTGAGAATTCCGAGCGGCAAGCTAGCACACAGACAATTGATTTGTGCGGCTTATAGTGACAGACTGAAGCTATTTCGAAGACGAAGAGTGCATGATGTAATTTCCCCTTCAGCTTAATTTCCATTACAGCGAACCGTCTTGCACATTCGTGTTTCATCAAATCTCATTGCTTAATTATTTTTGCAAGAACAGTGAACGAATGGAGCTACCGGTAAAACATTCCTTTTAGTCTAATAATATCGTCTGTTAAGATCTTTAGAGCCAGAAAAGCGATCGCTCTTT
This sequence comes from Strongylocentrotus purpuratus, assembly GCF_000002235.5. Lineage (NCBI taxonomy): Eukaryota > Metazoa > Echinodermata > Echinoidea > Camarodonta > Strongylocentrotidae > Strongylocentrotus > Strongylocentrotus purpuratus. The sequence continues at coordinate 9,763,187 of NW_022145612.1, read as the reverse complement.
ATACATGTAAAAGTAAAATGGGCTAAGGACCTTCTGGCTCAAAACAGACGATATCATAAGTGGTTTAATGTATTGTCCCCAATATTCTTCCGTAGATTTTACCTTCGTGAATTTTTTTTCTGATATTTTAAACTACGTTGAATCGTTTAACAAAATTATATCAATAGGCACGTGGTTTTTCCTTAGGGAGGTGGGGGTTCTTATAAATACACTATGCTATTCGGCACAGGAAAAAGCCGACATGTACCCCTCCTCCCGTGTTTGAAGGCCCGGGAAAATCAATACAAGTTACAAGTGGTTTGCAGAACGCGGGACTGCGGTATTCTTCGTCACCATCAATCTTCGAGAAGGAATCTGCCCCTCTCATTTTCATCAATTCCTGGATACGCCACTTAGTTAGTGAATGAACTCGGACTTATGTATTGCGCGACAACTCGGTCAATAACATTTGGCCAGTTTGAATAAACATGTTTGCAATCAATATATATTTGTCAGCATTGGTGATATTAGATTCATCAAATATTTCAGAATATGCACCTCGCTTTTTCAGGGACAGACATTTCCATATCTGTGTAACATTTTAATATTCCAAGCGATAAGAGAAATATTAAAAGCCGCAGAAAAAATGAATGGTATAGCACTTCAGTTTTCTTGCTGTGATATGATAGATCCAGTCAGTGAGATGGTAGCCTGTATCAATTGGTAGGGGGGGGGGGGTGTCAGTCTCATTTGCTAAATAAAATTCGATTTAATAAGGCGATATCAATGCTTGGGGGAAGAGGTGTTGGAGGGGATCCTATCATTTCTTCTCTCGACCCCCTGCCCACCACAATTACTCCACTTTTGGCAATGATAATGGCAAAATCTCCCCTAATTATCACTTTTGCGCAGTGAGAAATTGACGTGAAATAAGCATAATTTGAATACAATGTTTTTTTTCTTCTATATCAGATAAATACTCATTATATTCTAACATTATGTGATATTAAAAGTGCACACTAGGCGGTGTCACACAGAGGCCCAAAATCCGGATTTTAGTTATCCTCTTAATTGCTGTCTGTCATCAATATTATCCCTTCAAAAACCCTATATCGAAGCAAGCAAATTCTCCCTTGAAAGGATATTTCAAGGGATTTTTGAGGGAATTTTTTGTGTGACACCCCGGGTGACACCGCCTACTCATTGCAATAATAATGAGTAAATCTGTTCGAATCTACATTCGTTTTATTATGCCAGTGCGCGCTACATTACGACTTGAGTGCATTTCATTTCCTTCGTCAAGTGTTATTGATTTGTTTTGAGTAAACGGTCTTCGATAGGAGTCTCCTTCGCCTCTCATAGCATATCCCAAGACATACAGTCAGTGGTGACAAAAGTACAAACCTCTCTCTTGACAGTGTATTTGTTCATACCACATCGCCCTTTTTATTTATACAAAGACAATGTCGCTCGCTTAAAAAAATAATCAATATTTTGTAGTATTTCAGTAACACTCAACTATATATATAAGAAAAGATTTATCTATTTACATATGTCGAAATGTGACATCTTTTTCGTTCTTTCTTTTTTTCTACGCCTACAATATCATCATCGATTGCTGTGCAAACTAATGTGATTTGCATAAACACACAAGATATATGTAAACTATATTTATTCATTCTTACACGTTTTCATGCTATCATGGGGACTCAATGGTGTGATGATAATACGAAAAGTCATTGTTTTTGCTGTTGAATTAACTATTTCTAACTTTCTTGATGCCAAATTACAAAACACCGTTGTCCTCCATCATTACGGATCACAGTAGGCCTATTGATTTTATATTTGTAACTTCATGTAATCAGTATGAAATATCAATACGATGATAGGGATTATCGAAAGATTTTAGATTACGAAAAGAACAACAAAAATCGAAATAAAAGGAGCAATATTCCCCGATCTCTCAGGAATCACATGTATGTTTGATTAAAAATTCTGAAAGCTTTATTTGATAATTATATACATTTTGTTTAATGAAGCAAAGAACCCATTGTCTTGCAACAGATAAGTAAAATTAGAAAGTTTCACTGCACGTAATAGTTAACTTTCTTTCAACTTATCTGATACATAAAGTTCTTTCATGTGAGGTCCTTAAATAGTATTTATCAAATGATATTTATTGTCTTCCTTATGATGAATTGACGGTGAGCTAGTTATTACTAACCAAACAGAAATTATGGTAACCCTAGAAGCACAACTTGTGAAAGAGTGCCTAGCATATCGTCACTGTAATTAAACAAAACCAACATACGTTTTTCTAGAAGTGATGAACAGGAGAGAGATAGAGAGAGAGAGATAGAGAAAGAGAGAGAGAGAGAAAGAGAGGGAGAAAGAGAGAGAAGAGAGAGAGAGAGAAAGAGGGGGAGAAAGAGAGAGAAAGATAGACAGAAATAGATAAAGAGAGAGATATGGAGATATTGCGAGAAAGTGAAAAGAAGAGAAGATAAGTCGAGAAGAAGGAGAAGACTAATAAGAAGAAGAAAAAGAAGACAGACAGATGGATTAATCGAGAGACTGCGAGAGGGAGGTTGAGAGAGAGAGAGAGAGAGAGAGAAGGAGAGAGAGAGAGAGAGAGAGAGAGAGAGAGAGAGAGAGAGAGAGAGAGAGAGAGAGAGAGAATGGAATGGCGTAACTTTTGTATGACTAAACGGAGAATGATTGTGGAAATAAATAAATAACAAGGGCGACTAATGGTCAGTTCATATCCGCTAAATTTGCCACCCCCTTATTCTCTCAAAAATTCAACGGAGAGTTTCCTGTTGAAATCAAATAAAAGCGAAATGAACTAGGTATAAAGGTATACCCCAGTTTGTCATCCTAAAATTATCGCTGAAATATTCCAAAACAGAGGAGGATCGGGCACTGTCTTCCGGTGAGGTACTTTGATTCCAATTTGCGATTTAATTTTTAATTCATTAGCACGGTCAACAAAAACTAAAAGAATTTCCTGTACAAATGGAATTTGCGGCATCAAACGTCCTTATGGAGTCTAATAAGATTGTCGTCTCATCACGAAAACAAACAATGCAAGAAGGCCCCCAAAAGGTGATTGCTCCGTAGATGTTCTTCCGTGACGCACATGGTGTACAGGTGGGTGTATGGGTGGGAGGGGAGTATGTGTGGGTGTAACGTGGTGGCGCCGTAGAGGGAGTGAGGTAACCACTCGTGTTAAAGGTATTTTAAGAAGTATAAGCTACAACTGTAGAAAGAAGTGAGTAGTTCCGCACGACATTTTATGTATAAGCAATCAAACTAAAAGGACTTTTATGAGTGATTAGGGAACTTAAAAATGTCTGCAATGGAAGAAAAACCTCCCATGCATAATTCCCAGAACTCATCATTCACAACTTTTGCCGCGTCAAGAGGATTATAGGAACTCACATTTACAGCTTGTATGTTCAATTTTTTAAATCGTTGAAGAAAAAAATTATTAAAAAAAAATCGACGGAAGGAGATGAATGACATGGTTCTAACAATCTCATTATATAACTTTTAAAACATTGCTAGTTGGAGGGCTGACATACCTGATGACATTTAGTATTATTATCTTCATCAAGCTACAGTTTGTCCTTTAGGATTTCAGAATCCAGAACTTACCAACATTATTGTATATACCTTGCGGACATATCCGGGATAAACGAGTGTAGTGCTTAATTTCTCCAGGGTATTGTACTGCTCTCCGCATTTTAATAGTGTGGAATGGTGATATCTTATGGTATACCTTCAAATTCAAGTTTCTTCAAGGAACCCACACCTAATGACGACGATGACGACGACAACAACAACAACAACGTACGAAAACGCAACGTTACAATAGTTTTTGAACGTGGAATCGTAAAAGGGCTATAGAACATAATGTATAGGAATTTGAATTTACTTACAAATAGGATAAGAATAGAGCAAATCAAAGCATTTCAACATTACCTCATCAGCCTCATTAGTACAGAAAACCTTAAAGATTGAATGCATGTTGGTGTGGGCGTGTTTGTGTGGGGAGGGGAGCCCTAGGGAATATTTCGAGAAACTGAAGAGGATCAATCATAATTCATAGGTGAATCATATTTTCATATTTTATTCAATTTAAACAGAGGTTTGCCGTCAGAAAAACATTTATTTGGTCGGGAAAATATCTACATATCCGCATACACTGAAATGGAGAGGGGGGGGGGGGGGTGTAAGGGTTGACCCTCTCTCTACAGTTTTGATACTTTTCAGAGGATATATCATGGGATTGGCGGTAAGAGGAAGAGGAGATAGCGGTATTGAGTTTGCAATAAACATGATTTTTTTTTTTTTTTTTTTTTTTGTTCAATTGAGACCTGGTAATAAAGAGCAATATTCCATTTAAATAAAATAAAAAGTTGAGTTTCTGTTCATGGGATTGAAGTGGGAAAATAAACTTTCCTGAAGTTGTTTGAATAGGTTATTTATTTATGAATATTGTGAGGCTTTAAAATCTTCGAAATAATAAAAAAAATCAAGTGCACTGCACACGTCATATGGGTATTTGGGACCATGTATGTGACAATAAACTTACTGTAGTGTTTTAAATTACTCAATTATATTCTAGTTCCATTTGTTTTCATTCAATTCAATTCAAATGAACATTTATTTTCTTCCAAACAATACAATTTATAAGTAGGAACATAAATATAATTAAAGTACTTGTATTAACCCTATGAAACATTGCTACCACGATATTCTTTCACACGAACATAGAATGTACGAGAAAGCTCACATACTGCTTTTCACCTTCGCCAGATGTCAAACTTCTCTATCACATCATCTCAACTATAAGCTACGTACATGTAGTATCAGATTTTCATTTGATAGTGACTGACGTATCTGGATACAATTGACCAACGGCGCCCAAGACCGGAAAATGCTAGTCTCTTGAACCGTCAGAAAAAACCGTGTCGTTGAACAGCTGTAGTTATTAGAGACTTTTAGATTCGCACGGAGACAATGGGGATTGCTACGATCGACGTCCTTTTAATGCACTGCCTTGAATGGACGTCACACGTATCAGTCCACACAAATCTAAAAGTCCCTATTCACCAACACCCCCACGACCTCGATTACAAAAAAAGTTTTTGTTTCCGTAAATGTAGCTAACTAATCACCAGACTGTCTTAGGCTCAATTAGAGTAATTATTTGGGGTATACGAATCCTAAATGTGATAGTGATATTGTAGGGAACAGGATGCCCTCTATTTCATAATGAATAATGCATATCCACACATAATCATCTCCACGATCGCACCCGAAGAGTTGAAAGATCTTGTAAAAATAGCCAAGTACATCGCCTGGAGAAATTTGGAAATTGTAACTCTTATATAAATCTTTTTGACCACGCTTGCATAATTTGATCAAATTATCCATAGGCAATGGAATGAGAACCTCGATATAGGAGGAGATTGTGATCATACAAAAAAAATACTTGATTATATTAATGATATCAAGATTTTGGAGGATTATTTCTTCTATCTCACTGACCCTCCCGAGTAAGAACGATAATGAAGACTGAGACGAGCTTTTGCTTCAAGATTACGCCCGGATATACAAAGTATTATGTTTTAGCATGAAGAATATGGACAACGTTAACACACGGATAAGAATGAAAGGCAAGTACAGAAAGGGAGCGATTGAGAGAGAGAGAGAGAGAGAGAGAGAGAGAGGGAGCGAAAGAGAGAGAGAGAGAGAGAGAGAGAAAGAAAAAAAGAAAGAGAAAGAGAGAAAGAAAGAGAAAGAGAGAAAGAAAAATAGAATGATATATATTAACGCCTCCACACACACCATCGCACACCCCTACACATTAACACAAACTTCCTCATTACGCGTATTATAACCAGAGAGAGAAAGAAAAAAAATGAAACAGAGTGAGACGTAGAGTATGAAGAGATTATGTAGAGAGAGAGAGAATCACAGACAAACATGCAATCAGAGAAGGAGAGAGAGGGAGAGAGAGAGAGAGAGAGAGAGAGAGAGATGGAGGCACAGAGAGAGAGAGAGAGAGAGTGAGGACGGGGGGGGGGGGGTCAAAAGATAACGGAATATAAAAGATGGAGCGGAATAATTACAAAAACAGCTAAGCTTTCCTGGAAATACCATACCTTTCAAAAATATGTTCGGAGCAGATATATATATATATATATATATATATATATATATATGTATACTCAAGCAGACACAAATTTTCTATGAATGCCCTGGTTTCTTATTTGGTTCTTTTCGAAGCCACTTATTGTGATACAGATACACCTATACCATGACAACAATAATTTAGATCCAAATTATATTTTAAATTTTTATGTTACGATACCACGGTGACATCACCATGACGTCAATACACTCACTTTCACCCACAGCTTATGTGACAGAATAATGCGAAATTGTTCTGGAATTGCAATTACAGATAAACTGATCATTTAATTAGAATCGAAGCCAATGATTTACATCCAGGTGAAAGAAGAAGAGATAGAGAGAAAATAAGTATCAACGACGAACATGGCTCTATAAGATTCTCTACAACACACTAGGTTAGCCAACTATAGCTTACATCCTTTAGCAGAATACACAAACTGGAGATAAAATGTACATTTCCTTTGCACGTTATATTACACCACACATGTATATAATATAGATATATATATTTATAACTAGTCCCCCTAAAATTCAAAATAAAGACTGTGACTGAGACACCATAAACTCAAAATATTCTCCCAACAAAATATATTAGTGAGATCTAGTGGTGGAGCGTGTAAGGATTTTCGTTTTCTCTTTTGTTTCGTAGTATGCACAGCAATATTCTTTTATTTTTTGATTCTCTATAATTTAGCACTGAACGTGTAAGGCACTTTAAGGAGAATAACGACTGGTATCTGATTCTACGAAGCACAAAAGCGTCTAGCTATACTGAATAAAAGTTACAGTGCATGGACAGATAGTAACAATAAGACGATGACTCAACAGTTTCTATGATTTCTTTATTAAAACAAAGATGGCTTCGATGTGTTACGTAATCATAATATCTCTACAGTACATTTCGTACATGTATATACACAAGTAAAATAGTACTTCGGTTAAGTATTTATGACTCAAATCCTGTCTTCAAATTTATTCAGTTATCTTTACTTCTTCAGGAGACAGTGAAAATAGTTTTTTTTTTACTCCAATTGACACAATAACACCCTTACCTGAACAGTCCGTGGAGGAAATTATGGCAATAACATTCAGGCAGATCATTTTTTTTCCTTGAGAACAATTTGTATATACATAACAAACTTTGCAATAAACAGAATACCTCATCAATTTCTTTCTTGTGATTGGGGATAAAAGACAATTATTAGTTTTGAACTCAGTCAACAGAAATAATAAGAAGAGATTAGAACAGGATATCACGAATTCAGTGGTTTTTAAGGATGCTTATCAAAATAGACTATACAAAATAGAATTGGGGGGAATTTATACATGAAATCAAGAACAGCCTGGATTACGGTATTAAGTTATTCATAGATTTGATAGGAATACAATCAAGCATCCGAAACATAAGATTGGAGTAGAATGTTCTATCATCTTAAATATACTACCCCTATGTAGCTACCAGAAAACTATTCATTCAAATATTTGCCTGTGTTTGTGATGAGGGTCTTTTTTTTTCATACAAGACTAATGAAATTTGTTATGCTTTCTTAATTGTTTGAAAGGGAGGTAAAGTGAAAAGAAGGATAGAAATGACGAAGATGTGCGAACAAACGCAAAGGAACATAAATACATATGCATTTCGTTATACCCAATTTGTCAATTTCGAATCTATCAGGTGAAATTAACTAATTGATAATTCATCTTGTAGGAGATTGGTTCCATTTTCAGTCTGACTCTGTCGGAATTGCAGGTATGAACATTTAATTAAATCAATTAAATCAACTAATCAATTAAGAGAGTTATGTTGGCTTGAAGTCAATACACTTGTACATTATGCACAACACAAGTATTGCAAAAAGATCAACTTTGGCTAATCTTCATCGCTTAGGGAAATATAATCCATGATGATGATTCTTGCTATGAAGGGGGTAAATTCATATATTCCAGAGGAGGTGGGTGGGGGAGGAGGCAACAGTTGGAAATAGTTGTTTAGATAGCAACATGACACAATTTAACCGCTTCTCATGCAGAATAATTTCTTGCAAATGATAGAATTATGATAAGAAATTTGATGGGATCTAAATGTGCTAAAGAAGGTTAACAACTTTTTAGATATACTAAACTATCTCCCTAATCTTAAGTTTTGAGCATAAATAGAATCCCAACCAAGTGGCCCTTACACCATATGATGGGGCTGGTATACACCGCCTCTCAGGGAAAAAAATTCAATATTCTGTCCACGTCACTAGGGGAGAAATTCCGACCCTCATTTTACTAATTTCTGGATACGTCACAGAAGGGAAATCCTTACTAGTATCTGACCCACATTGCCTGCTACCTTGTATTTTAGATTTACATTCTAACTCGATATTTGAACCTCTTTCTTAGATTTAAATTCACTCACTCTAGCACTATGAGTGGGTACTAGTTTTATGTCATATATGTCATTGTCATATATCGGCATCAGAGAAAAACAAATTCTCCTAAATGTCATAGTTTAAACAAGTACAATTGTTAACTGGAAGGATTTGTATGTAGAACTTTTCAGATAATACCAAAAAGATCATAGAAATCCAGCATCTATACTTAGTATTATAATGTATAGGATTTCATTTTGATTTCATGACGTTGTAATCTCTGTAAGCTTCACAATCGAATGTAATTTTTCTATAATTTCAGACGATCCTATAGCGACTGTTCCAATATAATTCACAAGATACATCATATTTCATATTCATGTTATAGTTTCCTTCAAAACGGTATATCAGGCAGTTATAGGTACTTCTCTGCCGTTTTTGGAAATGAAAAAATGTTTTGAGATATACATGTAACACATGTAATTTGGGATGACACAAAATTTACATTTAGAATTAGCTTAACTACCTTGGTATTGAAGGACCATTCAGAATAACGCATTCGTAATAACGTGCCCCCACACACATATCTGCATTCCCTTTTTAAATATCAAACATCGACAGAAGTAATGTCTTAATACTGAACCCTCTGTTTGACCATCACGATCGAAGGACAAAAAACATCACGAACTGGAACACCATTTTTAATATTCTGAAAATGATTTCAAAATTTTTACCAGTGTACCTAATATTAAATACATTGTAGTCAAATGCCTCAAGAAGCGTGAAATTTGCAATGTAGATGAATTGTGATACCTGGGCCTCTCGAAATCGCCGCAGCTTTAAGTCATTGGTCAAATGTAACAGGCATGACCAGAAATAGAATGATGAAGGGGAAAATTCACACATTCTATCTTGAGAAGGTAATTAACATATTCGTGCAATTAACATATTCGTGCAATTAACATCAAAATATTTGAATAGGTCCACAGTGAAATACGCTCATTATAATTATATGAATTCATACAGATTCGATTTTCATCTCGTATCTTTAAAAGAATTTCATCTTTTGTTATTTTACCTATCTTTCTGAAGCTGTCTGAAACAGTTTAAATGAATACGACAAAAAAAAAAAGAAGAATTAAATCACATTACTAATAGTAACTTTAATGGAACTACACAAAAATAAGCCTTGTTTTAAGGTGTCACAAAAAATGGACCGCAAAAAAGTGTTATGCTTTTTGGAAGTATTTTGTACTCCCAACCTTGAAATAATTTGACAGGATTAGGATTATCAGCCTGGCATACTTGATAGAAACTGATTTGTTTGCACCTAGATTAGTTCTGAATCGTTATAAAAAATCCCTCTAAGGAGTATTCTAAATATATAAAGAGGGGGAAAACACTTGTTATTACGTTGAAAAAATATTTTGTAAAGGTATTTTGTCAAAGCTTGACCTACAAATATCAAAATAATTTTGACATGTCCGTCATGTTTTAGGTCCTAGGTATATAACCGGCATCGTAGTGTATATAATAATGCGATTGTCTTGTCTTTATACATAATAGTACTGTAATTAAACTTAATTTAATGGATCAATGGGTAAAATAGGTCTAGAGAACTTTTTTATTTCGTGATTCTTTGCTTTTGACCTTAAAATTACAATCCTGTTTATAAATCAGAAATATACAAACTTAAGTAATATGCAACTTCAAAGAACTTTTTTCTACAATGATTTAGGGTTCTCACAAATTCACGCTGCTAAATTTGTAAAGAAAATACAATTTACGGGTAGTCTTGCTTTTCAATTACACTAATTAGAAAATAATACAAGGAACTTTCATAATAAGATAATACGAACCCAACTATAACATAAATAATTATGTCTAACATGACGTCAGGGATATAATCAACGACAAATGTGTCTTGTGTCCCAATCATTTTTGTGATCCAAAATGAACTCCTAGAATATAAAAGTTCATAATCTATATTGATTATGGTAAGTAAAAAAGCCTTCCATGACTGCGGGGTCCTGAACTAATGTTCATATCAGTGAAAACAATGACATCTCATACATCGTACTCGATTGAACTTATGGGAAATACTGCTTTCACTAGCAGTTAGGCAACAATTAGAATGATGTATGACGCCATTTTTTGTAGTTCATAATAAATCACAGTTTGTGGAATAATGGGGTTATATGGCTAATGCGTTACGCCATCTGTGCGAGTGGGTTTGGACAAGCTGACATGGCGCAGTAAAAATTAATAGATTAATGAATCAGATATACGATGATGCTAACTAGATAAAGACATAATGGTGCAGACAGCTTGATAGCTCCTAAACGAAAGCTAATAATCTCAGTCGTTAGATGCAGCTGGCTTATCGATATTCTCTATTTTTCACACAGCATTATCACAAAATATGATAAGACCATTCCCACATCCTTACTCTGTTTTTGTGCAATAAAAATGCCTTAGAAATCTCCGGAGTATCTTCCATAAAACTGGCTAAAGGATTTTAGCACTTGATAGTGACGCAAGGGGAATGATAAATAAATACATTTTATGTACTATAGGATTGAAATAATTTAGATGATTATAATATTCTACATTTTTTCTTCTATTTGAAAGACAACCGAAACGACTCAACAAAAATAAAGGTACTACACGCGATCACGGTCGATGTAATTCTCTGTGTGTCTGTCTGTATGTTTTGTTTCCCAGCCTTTGTTTTGTAAGGATGCCAGGATTTATTTCCAATGTCGTTTTCTTGGATGATTCTTCATAGAACTTGCCATACAAAGAGGAAAGTATGGCGTGGTGACTATAAGAAGTTTTCTAGCTCTGCCATCTCTGCCTCCTGGATCAACTGCAGAAAAAATATAGACAAAGAGAGAAGAGAAGGAAAAAAATGCATTAAAGCATATCATCTAAATTTCCAGTAACGCGCACACACAAACAAAAGTAATAGATAAGCGATTTCCCCATAAAAGGCTTCATAAAATCATAATACAAACGTTTATAATCTAGTTAAGTACACACAAAGAAAGAGAACAGGAGAGAGGAGAGAGAGAGAGAGAGAGAGAGAGAGAGGGGGGGGGGGGTATCAATTTGACAAATGATGTAAAATAACAAACCTAAGCCTGTCTATGTTTCTAACTATTCTGCATAATGTTTTCATCTTAGTAGATATCAATATTTCAATGTCATTTCTATTTTTAAGAGACAGGTCAATAGATTCATGACTGAACAAAAATATAAAGATTAAATGCAAATATTCATTTACATATATTCGAAATGATAACTCACATCATGAAAAGAAATTGAGAAGCATTTTAAGCAAACCTGAAAAGTGTATACATATTAAATATTAAGTATCTGTAAATCTGTGATATTAAGACAAAAAAATTCCTAATACCACGGGTTGATAACATCATTGATTTTGCAAATGATTAAAGACGCCGTATACGCTCATGTCGAAAGAAATGAGAAGGTGAACCATCATACTTATGTTTGAGTGCAAATATCAACAAATATTACGCATCCTTGACTAAATGACATCGCCCTAATTCACAAATTACCGCTCAGGGACCAGAAGATCTGTACATAATTGATATAGATGTCACGAATAAGGAACACTTTTTTGACAAATGCTCTTTTAACGACCTTCGGCAGAAGATACAACTCAATTCCGATTGCAGACACTCAGCATCGATGCGTTGAAGAGTGAAAAGTTTGATTAGAAATGAATCTCTGTCGTAAATACTTAGATTTAAGTAATTTTTAGATTGTCAAGTACAACATTAATATACATCAATCAATTTCATACCCTAAGCTCTATTGTCATTTCATGCTCCTGCAACTAAAACCTTTTAGGACGACACTTTTGATGTTTATTTCCTCACAAATCACTCAAACACAACCCTGACAAACATTATTCGGGTCACTAGTCAATCACTTCTGACTATGTCATCAGTTTATATCCTTTGGTGTCAAATTGCATTATTGTAGATGAGGCTTTGTCATTTGTTATTTTGTTTTAATGTTGAAATTCAAACACAATAATCAATGACTTCGCTTTATGCTACGTCAAAAACCGTCAATCAGGAAAGGGATTATATAAATCATGATGTTAGTTTGAAATGAAAACATTCAATTATTTTTAAAGAGATGAAAACAGTCAGGCCGAAATACATCGTTACATAAATGGCATTGTTTAGTTGACACTTCGAACTTTACTATACAGGTACATGTTTTCACACATGCCTTAGAAAGCGCGCTCGTGCGTGTGTGGGTGTGTGCAAATTTAAATGGGCTATATTACCTTAATCTTATAATTTCCTTTAAAAAATGTCAAGTTAACCCATCGGCGTTTTTTTTGCAAACAAATAAAAGCAATTGATACTGATTTATTCATCGATTGAAATGAGCCAAAATCCACCGTTGATCCCTTTAATGCAATATTTACATGTGACCTTCCAGCCAGCACATCCAAGAATGATTTTCAAATATGATATCGTGAGTACCTTAATAGCATATTCAAAAGAATTTCTTTTTTGGATTAAGATAAAGACGGTTATAGGCTTTTACCTACCACACCTTTTATATTTTCAAATGAATAAAATTCTCTGCAAATTTAAATGGGCAAAATAACCTCAATCGTATAATTTCCTTTACCCATCGGCGTTTTTTGCATACAAATAAAAGCAATTGATACTGATTTATTCATCGATTAAAACGAACCAAAATCCACAGTTGATCCCTTTAATGCAATATTTACATGTGACCTTCCAGCCAGCAGATCAAAGAATGATTTTCAAATATGATATCGTGAGTATCTTAATAGCATATTCAAAAGAATTTATTTTTTGGATTAAGATAAAGAAGGTTATAGGCTTTTACCTACCACACCTTTTATCTTTTCAAATGGATAATAAAAAGATGAAATAAAAAAAAAACATGCTAAATTGTTTCATGATTACTTTGAAAAGAATGCCACAGAAATTTGCTCTTTCGGATCTATTGACAATTTTTTCGAAGTCAAATAGAAACATCTAAAGCACCAGTACGCACTTCTCTACCACACAATGCAAAATTACATGCTAAAATAGAAATGAAAATGATGGTTTGTGCGCTAAAACTTTCGCTTCAGTTATGGGTGCCATATAGTGTCATTGATACATTCCATTTAGCACTAAATTACCGCAAATCCAATCATGACCCCCACAAAACATCCGACATGAATAAAGCATTCTACATTTAGTTGCATGTTTTGAAAAGTACTTGACCGAAATGGATAATTATTGATCAATTATTTAAGTTAAATTGACATTTTGTGGTAATGCATAAACGTTCGAAGTCTATTAAAAGGCTACCAACCCAACACTTAATCTCTGCTATGCAGTAAAAAGCGTCGATATATTTTGAGAATCGGTGAATTGTGATTTACATTGGTAAGAATCATTTCATAAATCGTTTCAAATCTTGTGAATAATATACAGTACATTAAGGACAAAATTAAGAGAGAGAGAGAGAGAGAGAGAAAGAGATACAGGTTTCTTCGCAAATATACCTACGATAACTTTTTGTAAAAAGTCATTTAAATAAACACCTTAATGAAAGCTGATGTCCAATGGTTGTGGTCATTGCCAAACAGTGTATTTTGAAGTGGTTGTAATATGCCGAAGCTTCCGATCTAGAAGCCTTCAATGTTCCCAACAGAATAGAGATTAATCGACCTTCATATCATGCCTAACCCATTTTAAAAGGTCGAGATTCCGCAACCAATAAAATCTCAAGAAATCCGTCTTGCTGTAACCGGATTCATATGCAAAGGAATACCACGACTGACCTACAATAATAATATGTCTTGTCGTATATATCAGCTTTTGACGTGGCGGGATGGAAAATAAAAGTGAAGTCTCCATCGGTCATTGCCGCCCTGGTTCTTGACGGTGATAGCAGAAAGCATGAACAAAACAAGCAATACGATAGAGCAAGGATCACGGTGCTGAAACAGCTGGGTAATGGTACTCGTTTCTTTGCACACGAGTGGAAGTGACGTAGACTTACCTTTATTTGATTGTGATTTTTCAGGAAGTGTATTCAATACACAGCGTTTACCTAAAGCTTTTAACATTGCCCTGACCCTGATAGTTGTTCCCTCAGGGTGACATCAGGAAAGTCTAAGCAAGCTTAGAGATATTAATTTCTTACCATCTCACGAACTGGATCAGAGATAGAAGGTTTTGTATGTGTTTAAGGGGGGGGGGGGGCTTTGGGGGGAGAGAGGGGCGGGGCTCCGACTAGAACCGGTACTGATCACGAACTGATCAATTTATCTATATAAAATGAATTATGTAAGACTTTCTACTCTTCAAACAAGAGTCTGGAGGTTCCAGATTTGTTCTTCTTCTCGTCTTTTTCTAAATTTTAATTTTTTTACTCACCCTGTATATGTTTCTCCTCCAAGGAAACGGTAAGCTGTCCAACAGCTCCTCCAGACTTGGGGAATCGGCCGAATTCCTTTGATTGGTGTCCACAAGATCCTCGTATCTTATATCATCAATCTCTGACGATTGCTGAAAAATAGTGTTGAAAGAATTGTTAATACAAATGTTATCATGAAAAATACACGAGATCAATTCATTATATCAATTAATATTATTAAGAGTTGGTATCACCTTTACATGAGAAGCAAAACAGGAACTGAATCACTGTAACCATCGGGTCTCTCCTCCTGGTATAACTTATTGGGGGTGTGCAGGTGGACCACTATACCGGGGTTTCCCCCTAATCCTATACGAATAGTGCAGTTGGTTCTTAACATACAAATGTGGTGTCTCTCCTCTACACGGAATCTTAATTTAACTTCCTTTCTTAGGGACGGAGTGTTTTCCACTTAACATAGCCTGTGTCTTTGAAACAGGGGAGGGGCAAGTTAACAAAAAACGCAGGCTCTCAGTCATCCACCTGGGCTGGATTCAAACCCACTATCTTTGGTTCGACAGGCAGACGCTTTACCGACTGAGCCAACTCGCCTCCTCTAGCCAACTCGCCTCCTCTTTCAATTTACGAATATTGCATTACAAAACTAGTTGACGTATATGTCTTTCATTCTTTCCAGAGTTCAAATACACGTTTTGTGCTCTGGAAATGATCCCAGATATGTTATCTTTTTCTTGTTAAAATAAAAAGGAATCATGCACCTAAAGAAGATCAGCTGTAGAGTTTATACCAACTTTCGAATGCACAACCACGCAGAAAATAGTGTGAGTGAAATTAGACAAAACATGCACCATTACAATATCATCAGCCTTCTTTGTTTCAATTTCTCCTAGGCACAGAGCAAAGCTACAAATGGTCAATTAGCAGCTTGTTTCTTTAAGATGGAAATGTACGTGGCTCACAGACATGACAAACATTGTCGAGTGCCTCCGGACCACAAGAACATCTCAAATCTGGGATTGTGAATTTAACCACAGGAATGTGTTAAATTCGCTCGACCGATACCTTAACAGATATAACAGTATAGCTAATATTTACAACATTATCGTCTTTGTTCTATAGTGTAATTTTGGATTGCATAAGTAGTCACGTGTAGGCCACCTGGACGCAGTGACGTGTCCTGGATGTGGGGGTATGGGTACTGGCACCTGGGTCCTTTTGAGGGTCACCACGGACCAGTTTCTGGTAAAGATCAATTCGAATTTTTGCAATGAAAGTATGTTTGGAAAAACATGAAAGAGTATGAAAGTCATTGATACAAACTCTATAAGCATGATCAGCTTATAGAGTTTGTATAAATGAAATCAAAGATGCGATACTAGTAGTTATCTCATCGACTCGCCTATTAAGAAAAATGCTTGTAGAACAAGTGAACTTCTCATCTTAAAATACAGAAATATCATGCCCAGTTCACCGGTACCCTAGTTTTTGATGAATATGAAAGAAAAAAAGTAATCGTAAAAGAAAAGATGAAAATCTTATATATGCATATGATATAATAATCATAGGATGTGCAATCGAAGCCCAAAATGATACGCCTTATACCGCTAAAATATTACCAAACGTATGCTACTCTTGGATCGCACAAAATACAATTACCTTATAAACTTTGGTAAGATTCAATGAAGGAATCAGAATAATCTGCAACGTTTGAAATGAGACTTTTAATCTGAATACTGTTGTCATTGTGATTTTTCTCCTTACGTACACACGTAATCACCCAAATTATATTGAATAAAAAGTACATAACAAAAATCACCAACAATAATTTAAACATTCCATATATGAACCGAAAATGCTTAGAAACGAACCCCCATATCGTCAACCATTCCTTTTTCCATTTTAGCGATATAACTACTAAATAAATTTCGTATCGTCCATGGTTATATAGAGGTACATATGTGAGTGCGTACATATCTGCGTGTGCGTGCCTATCGATGAGGTGCCGTAGAGATGATGTGGTAACTATTCCAACTAACTATATATGATTTAAATTTGTTTACAAATGGGGTTTCTAGTATGGAGGTATGTGCAAGTGTGAGAGCGTGCATATATACGAGATAAAAGATATTTTATCTGGTCTTTGAAAACAAGTTACATAGAAATGGCGTTACAGTGATATTCAAGAAAATACATCACTACAAGAAACAAGTTTTATAGAAATAGATAAAAAATAAGGAACAAATACATGCAAAAAATAACGAAGCGACAAAAGTGGTCATTGGTACTTCAAATCATGAGTTTCAGAATTAAGCCTTGGTCTTTGGTAATTTCAAATCATTATAGTTTCAGTATTAATTAATTTCCGACGCAGAAGTTTAACGTTTAACCTGTGAGTTGAATTGATGAACAGAGTCGGTAACAAATGAATATCAGACTCGTGAAAGGCAGGTTAGGTGGGACGAAGCTGAGCTTTTTAATAGGTTCCTCACATTTCACTCTATACAACCTTCTATTCATTACAATTATTTTCGACGTCTTTTCAAAGAATTAATTATATAATGTGACACTTTTAGTATATTTCATATTATGTTCTAATTTTGTCAATTATGTGAATTCTTGTTATTTGTGAAATGTGAAATAAATTTGAAACTTGAAACTTGAAGTCGGAACGATTAAATGAATAAAATAAATGAAGTGGGTGGGTATTGTCTTTCTTGATTGCACAGACCTTATCAACAATTTGCTCAGTATAATGAGACTCGACAAAAGCTAATTCTACCCCAATTATGCGCTGTGCTATTTTACGTGGCCTTTCCAATTTCTTCTTGTCTTGTTTTGAGAGATTTCCAAATGAACATATTATATTGAAAAGCAAGAGACTCTTTATTATTGAATTGTAGAACATGGTCAGAATTGTGAGTGTGCGTATGAGTGCAGGTGTACCAGCCTATCAATGAGGGGTCGTATAAATGGTGTGAAAACTAGTCCAAGTACGCTAGTCATCTATTATTTCAACGTTTGTTTTTAATGCATGAGATGATGAAGCAACCTAAAGTGTCCTGGACACTGAACTTTGTCCTCCTATTATGTTTGCATCATTCTGCGAAAAATTATCAACATTTATCATCCCTATTCCATGCATAAGGATGAAAATGGAAACACATTATTCTTTAGTAAAACGTTCTTGTTTTTTTTACTACAATTCTGACTTTGCTCATTTAAAAAAAATACCTAAATGTTTCAACCGTACAATTTTATAGAAACAAAGACAACACACCTCCACCCCCAATTCGTTTCGTTTCCTTTGCTATAGTCTTCATTAGTTTGTAGTTTACGGCTTCTGTTTTCGACATGATACAACATGTCCATCTCTTTCATATTTTGTAAATGCCGTACATATACAGATTACGTACATTAACAGATTATTTTGTCCGCTGATAAAAAAAAACGATTATTAAGCGAAATGGACCAAAGACTTAGTAGAATCTCTTGTGACATTATGACAATCAAATCCCCGTTAATGGCTTGCATATATTTTTTATAAAATATCATAACATTTCAACACCAGTCTTAAGTCAAGAGTAAAACCTAGAACAAATATTTACATCTAGTATGTGGACATTAACGTAGATGTAGCTTTTGTATGTACAGAAAATCGTCAACACAAACGCACACACGCGCACACACACCCCAACCACACTTACGTGTTACTCGGAAAAAATAAACACAGTTAAACTTTAATGTCTTTTCAAATAAGGTAAAGGAAAAGCCACAATAAGTTCGACATATTTTTCAAAGATTTCATCCAATAAAGCCTTGTATCATCTACCTAGGGTTTGCTGAAAGGCGAACTAATAAGAGTGTATATCCACAGACTAATGGCTGTTTTTATACGCCTCTGTGTGCTTTTTCGTCCTCCCTCTACCCGGCGATTTCACAAATTAGTGGCAGATCAATATTATCTTTTTACCAGAAAAAATAGTATATTTATACCATATCGCGACAAGATCTGTATAAAGAAAGCAGCCGTTCTGAACCCTGATGGGGTTTCGTTGTTAGAAAAATGGTGTTGCTACAGAATCCACACGGCTACAATCGAATACTACATTACATCGGCTTTGATAACAGCTTTAACGGCGGTCACATATCGCCCCTGAATTGTAAATATCAAATATAACTATAAATACGGCTTTTGTTGATGAGCCTTCAGCTCACATTTCATCTGATTAAATACGTTTTCAAATATGTGCACCAATTTTATAGTTATGATTATCGTTATCGTTTATCGGTAATATGTGACAGACCATTTTAAAATAACGGTACGAGAAATATATTAGTGGAAACATATAAACCTTCGAATAAACAAGACTCTATACCTAATAGAGATCACATTCGGATTACGTAAAACATGATTGTAATGTTCCCATTAAAGCCAAACTGTCCTACTTGTAGCTACTTGCTCCCTCTATATAGAAAACTTCCCCAATCGGTGCCTCTTGGTCCCCCATGATCCTCTTTTTCTTATGTTAGTTGAGAGTTGAGTTAATGAGATAGCCACCTGTCAGTGACCTCGCTGTGTGGTCTAATCCCTTCTGGCCAAGTAATGGAGACGGTCTTTAATACACATTCTTAATCAGCCTCTACAATGCGTATTGGTATTGCACCTACTAGTAGCTACTGCGCAAGAGTCACTCAATCCTTAAAGGAGGTGATAAAACTTGTATGGAAATATATATATCCCAATTTTGGTGGTTCATATTTTCGCAACATGTAAAGAAAAGGCCGGTCATATTTGATATTTATATTTCTTATTTCTTTAACGGAAACATTAATAATATGGTCGTCCATCAGGATTTAGGCCCATGTATTCCACGCAAACCGCTCTTTTAAAATGTAACTGGAAAATGGTTGAAATCAATCGATTGTGGAAATTTTGTTGGTCTAGTAATTATCGACCTGAAAAGGGTGTCCATCCCGTGGATCAATGGAAATGAATGAATCCTGTAGTATTGGCAAAAATATGAAACGTCTGGTTTTTGTCAACCCACACTTAAATGGTTTAAAAACTACTTTAATGGTAGGAAACAATTCACTTCTGTAAATGGTTATATATCTGATAAAACAAACATGTAACAATCCCCCAGGGCTCCTCACTAGGCCCCTTTTTATTCTCTCTGTTTGTAAATGTTATGCCAAACATTGGAAAAAAGTAATTTATTATTATACACTGATGATGCGCGTCTCTTTAATCTCATCAACATATCCAAGAGAAATCTTAAAATGAATAAATTAATATTTAACAAGCATCTCAAGCAGGTTTAAAGACAATAAGCTCATTGTAAACAAAGAAATGTGAAGGAACGTTCATTAGTACGCATTAACGTTTGATGGGAGACTTTACTTGTGATTTATGTCAGGATAGATTTAACTCAGATGCAAATTATTTGTTATCTTTGATGACTGGTTTCTTTTAATTGTTTTAAATTATATTAAATTACTTTTCCTATCCCAGTACCAAAGTCATCAAAATCGACAATTGATTATATTTATTCTACCGACCTAGACAAAAATATCGTCACTGGTGTATGTATATAGAACTTTCTTCAGCGATCATATTTTAACTTTTACAATTTATGATGAGAGTTGCCACAAACCCTTGAAAAGCGCAGACGCAAAGGCCTTTCAAGGACGTATGTCAAATTACAGATGTCATTGAAACGTGGGAGAAATGGTTTAACCTTATAATGGAAGTTGTGAATAAATTTGCATCACTTAAAAGAAAATGTATGCGTAGGAATCCTCGTCCATGGGTTTTTTGTGACACCATTCAATTAATGAATAATCGTGATCACTTTCATAAGAAAGCTCTACAAACCAAAAGTGATTTAATCTGGACCAGAGACAAACAGTACAGAAATTTAGTCAATAGGATAGTTAATCAACAAAAGTTGACTCTCTATTTAACATAATAAGGGGAATCCTGGTGCCCTATGTAAAACATAAAAGAGTTGAACCAAATGCAAACGTTTTTGAAAAGATAACGTTACAAGTCTCGGGAAATGAAATAACTGATTTAGGAGAACTAACAAACGTTTTCAGTAGTTATTTCAGTAGTGCTGTGAAAAGTTTAACCGACAATTTTAAAGCATCAAGTGATGAAGTAATAACCACAAAATGCAGTACAGCCGAAGGTAATTTGTCGGAACCCACAGAATTGTTCGATCTGCCAGTTATTGATAGCGAATTTGCAAAGAAAGATATTAAGGGTTTTCCGATAATCAAAGCGAACGGGAATGATGGATTAGTGTCAATATTTTGAAAAATATTTGTAACATAAACATTGCCATAGATACCCTGAGGTATATATATAAAATCTGTCACTGACAACGGGTGTATTTCCTGCTGCATGGAAAATAGTAAGAATAAACCCATCTTTAAGAGTGGAGATAAATTTCAAGTATGTAATTATAGGCCGATAGCCCTCGTATTATCCACAATAATAGAAAAGGCAGTGCATATGAATCTCCTTGAATATCTGTCAGAAAAACGACTACTTAACCCCCCCCCCCTAAAAAAAAGGTTTTCGACCTAAACATTCATGTGAGACCGCCCTCATCTGTATGGTCGATGAATTAGCAATGAATGTTGATAAGGGGTAGGGGAATGGATTAGCACTTGCATTCGACATAGCGTTCGACATGGTAGATCACCGTATTCTCATACGTAAATTAGCTAAATATGGCTGTTCTGATAAATGTCTTTCTTGGTTTAAGTCCCATCTTATTGACAGGAAACTTTTTTTTCTTTAATGCAAAATAAAAAGTCAAACATCCTGAATGTCAACAAAGGAGTGGCTCAGGGTTCAATCCTTGAGCCCTCTTTTTTTACAGTCATGATAAACGATCTATAAGTAAAGGGAATGTTTATTATGTACGCGGATGACAAGACAATATCCGTTAATGGAAACAGTCCAACAGATATTGAAATTCAGCTAAACAATGTAATGCGAGAAGTAAATGAATGGTTATGAGCGGTTAGGCTGGAAATGGATGGCGGCCTCATATAAAACACATTTAGCAACAAAGCTCGCTTGTTAAAACCTAGTGATCAAGTGGGTGCAGTGCAATTGTAGGTGCGGGTGCAGCAGACGGCAGTTGAGTAAAAGGAATAATATATCATGGTTTCACACAAAGCTATTATACTAATTTAGAGCGTTTGGCATATATGATTGTATTATTTTTCGTTTAAGTGTAGCTGTCAAGGAAGAGAGGGTTGAAAAAGATTTGATGCGGTCGGGAAAATTATTCCAAATATTCGGACCACAACGTTTAATGAATTTGTGTGTTATTAATAATTTGGGGTTAGTTAGATGGAAAGTTTTAGATATGCGAGCGGGATAGGAATGAAGAGAACTAAAACTAAAAATGTTATCAAAGAATGGTGGAAGTTCTTTATTAATACACTTGAACATAATAAGTGCTACTTGAATAATATTCAAATCTAAAATGTTAAGTGCTCTAAGTTTAAAGAATAGTTTCAGTGTGGGCCAAAAAATGTGATCCTGTACAAATACGGATAGCTCTCTTTTGTAATTCAAAAATAAAAATTGACTTTAGTCGAACCGCAATTAGCCCATATATACGATGTTGCAATATGTCATGTATGGCAGTACTAACGTATTATAAGATAATAATAAGGTTGCATGCATGGGGTAGACGAAACTTTAACCTGGAAATTATCTCAATGCTCTCGAAAATGCTCATTGTGACATGGTGTAGATGCTCATTCCATGTCAAAGCTTCATCTATAATTACACCCCAAAACTTGGAGTTAGTCTTCCTCTCTATTGTCATTCACCGATCTTTGCACAGATCTATTCATAAACCATGCCATCCTTTTCCAAGATATATCTTCCGTCTTAGAGAAACAACGTATTATACTAGATCCTGCCTTATGAAACAATGGTTTGTAGAGCCGAAGACAAATTACGGTAAAAGGTCCCTTGCAGCTGAGAAGCGTGGCCAAGTTTTGGAATGAGTTTGATTATCCATCCTCCACGTTAACATCAACATTAGCTTTTAAGCGCCACCTAAACAACAACCACAATCAACTAAACCCAAATTGAGTCGATAGATTTCGATTTCCCGCCACAAACCTTTTCATCCTAATCTTAGAATTTTGTTTGTATTGTTTATCATTTTTCTTGTTTGACTCTCTATATTCATTTTTTATATCCGATTTCTTCTTTTCCCTCGTTTGTTGCTGCAATATGACAGCTGCTTTGTTACTTTGCACATGATTCATATTTTATGATTGCTATTTGTTTTTTCATATGTTTCATTTTATTGTTTGACTTGGACCCCTTTGAAAAACAGCTATTAGCCGAAAAGGGCAAGTCAATCCAATCCAATCCATGAGTGGTGAATAAATAAATCAAATCATATCAAAGTAAAATATAGTTATTTGTATGCATTTGATACTACCTGTACTTAAATTAAATATATTTAATGTTGTTATTAAGTGACAGTAATAATAATATTAAAGATTTATAAAGCGCTGGTATACAAATACAGTTTCTAAGCGCTTAACAAAACAAGTAAAATGAAAAGTACGGTTAAACTAAATATGTAATAAGGATCAACAAGAAACGTGAAATGAACAATGCGCTTAATTTAGACGAATTACTTAACTAACAATGTATAACAATAACATGATAATGAAAAAGAGAAAACATTTATTTGGCTATTTATCTCACATTATTCTCCCCTTAGGGGAGGACAGATTGAATCTGGACACGCCGTTGCTTTCACCCGACTCCTTCAATTGGCTATTAACAACACTTTTATCTTTACAATGATCCCAATATGTCTTTTTAAGGGAAAGAAAAAAAATCTCTTTCTTCCCACAAGGTCAGTGAGAAACCATCCTCTGGTTTGTTCATATGTTTCATTTCATGGTTTGATTTGGTCCTCTTTGAAAAACAGGTATTAGCCGAAAAGGGCATCCCATCCCAATCCAATCCATGAGTGGTGAATAAATAAATAAAATCATAAATACATAAACCGTCAAACCCAGGTTGAAATATATTGGCACGAGAGAGAAATCTTCGTTTGGAAATGTATGTTTGTTTTATTGAATAACGATATGCATGCAATATTTTTCATAATAATTGGAGGCATTTGCTATCTTATGGATTCAGGTCCTCTCGATTACATTCAGGTTGCCTTCGCGTCAGCTGAGAAGTCTCGATCACTGTTGTGTGCGTTTTACCGTGGGGAAAAGGGTTGTTATATTACGCGCACGTGAAAATGTTGAGATTCACGTGACAGCTTTTCCAACAAGTACCCTATGTTTATATAATAACATAAATATAAACATCCATGCTTGTATATTTGTTTCCTCAAGCCCCGACCCGTAACTATGTTCACTGTTCAGGAATTACTCAGAAAAGGAGGTTAATGTAGAACACAATTAGAACCTTCTACATGCCTGCGGGCAAAAAGGTATTGTGACATGTCTTGTCAGGAAAGGTATATATAAACGAGCTTTGACCCGGTGTTTTCCCCGAGTACCATTTATATTCATAAAAGGTTTATTTTGAAACATTCCAAATGTATACCCAATAAAAAAGCAAATTGTGATTGCTAGAAATCTACACATAGGTCAAATGCTATAGATTGTAAAAGCGGTGGTCATAAACTGATGCTGGTGAAGAGGTAATATGTGTTTTTGTAAATTAATTTACGCAAAATAGAGAAGATAATTTCTTTGTATAACACTGATTCGATATGTTGTGCACTTTAACTGAAAAGGTTGAGTGGAATGTTGTTGTTTTTGTCAAGCCACATTGCGGTATTGCGTAGTACATCAATTATGATTAGCTTTGTATTATTGTCATGTGTGTGTATGTGTGAGTACGCGTATGAGCGGGTTGTGTGTTAATGCGGGCCCATTGAGAATGAGAGAGGGAGGGGGGGGGGGTATAGTGACAGTGCCTGCAGTGTATACAGGATACTTCTCCTGGATCGATACGAGCTACTTTATTTTATACCGTTCCAAGCACTCTTGCCGTTTATGATTTTAGTATTAAAATGCATGAGATGAAGAGAAATGTATATAGAAATGTATATACAATCGAAACTGAAGTGTCCTGATATAGTCAACGCTATTCCTTCCAAAATGTTTGTATCAGAGTGAGACAAGTATTCTAATTTCGAATGCCTATGGCCAAGGCCGAAGGTACGCAGGGAAAAGGATATTCTTATATTGCAAACATTCTTTCGCGAAATGTTCACGATTGTATGGGCATGGATGTGCATCGAGTACAAAATGTACCACTTAGACTATGAAATTACCTAAATAAGGGTTTTGAGCGTTCGCTTGCCTGATCCTAATATAAATTACAAAGTGTAGGTCGAATACATTTCCCTTCTGACACCTTGATGTATATCCTGCAATCAAACGTTTAACAATGGTTTTGGGTTTTTTAATTTGAATTTTTTTTCAAAAAGGTACCTTATTGTAATGGGTTTTTTCTTTTCTGTTCCGTATGTGTGCGTGTGTGCGCGTGTGTTTGCTTGTGTGTGTGTGCGTGCGTATATGTGCGTGTTTATCTCAATTGTTTCCCTAAGTAGACCCTTGTTTACATATCAAGCTTTAATAATTCTACTTGTGTATCTTTTTTCCTGTTTTTCTTCTTCTCTTTTCTTCTCTATTACTTTTTCTACGTCGCGTTTATAACTGTGTATAAGTAATTTCCATTTAATGCCATTATCTTCTGTTTCTGTTATTTTCAATGTCCATGATTTTCGTTTATGCATGCCCCTTTTTGTACAATCCAATTTTTTTCTTCCTTTAAAATAATAGTCGTTTAATTTTGCCGTATTTTGGAAGATGAATATTACTGAATTGTAATTTAAATGTAGATCAAATCATGCAAGGAAAAAAGTTTAGAATATAACTAAAAGTGCTTATTGTTATCCACAAATATGGGATGTGTTGCTTCTTCAAATGAAAATTCTACATTGATTGCAAAATTGAGGGATCTTGGTTAATGAGGGGGCAAGAAAACTCAAATAGTCAATAAAACATTAATTTGATTAAATCTTACAGTAAAACAACAACTTGTTTTTTTAATCAACTGACCTCAAAGGTCTCACTAATACAAGTTGGTAGATCACTGCAGACTTTGTCAAAAGTAATTTTTTCTTTCTTATGGGATGCCAGGCAGTAAAGCCTCTTGCGAAGATGAGCTTCAAAGCATTATCTTTTCATTCAGAGGGCCGTCGCACTCTTAGCAAATCACTTCAGCGTATCTTTGGATCTCTATATCCATTCATTATAAATGGATTGTCCCCACTGCTACACTTTGTATCTTATATCAGCATCGTCATTTATGCTTCAGCTGTCACTTGTCACTTGTTTATATTCACTTTGTGAGCACGACCTCGTGACAGTGCGCACCACATCTGCTTGGGGCAAGGCACTGTAGGAGCAAGTATTTGGGCAACATGGCGTGATGGAAGTGGAAATAGCTCTTAGTAGCAACCTATTTCAGCAGGTCCATCTATTCCACTGAATTGCAGTGTCAAGAATATCGACGTTTGAATAACCTCTTTCATCCAATCACGCAATTAAATAATAAATCATCGCTTAAAGGTACTATTTCATTTTTTTTTATATGAAAGGACAAATAGGAAAATATACGCTATCAAATAAATAAATAAATCGCATGCGGAAATATTTCTCTAGAAAGTTATATTTTACGGGCAATTTTCACATTCCCTTTTGTTCTTTGTTTTAAAAAATGCGTTTCCGAAATGTACTCTTAAGACAAAGAACTACAAAAAACCTTTTAATCAATCACGGAAAATCCCTGTCTGAAATCCTAAACACATCTCCTTACATTTATGAAATGATTTATTCACAATTGAACTCTATATTTTTATTTTTACGCAATAGATATTACATGGTAATCTTAAAGGGATCGAAGTTCTACTTAAAAGCAAGCACAATCTTCGAAAAGATATGTATCTGTTACGAATTAGACAAGAAGTATTTGTTTTTCATTCATAACATGAATTTAAGCGCGACGGTGTGAAAAATGATTAAAATATAGTTTAATGGGTTATACAATATTTGTATTACAAGCGTCATTAACATGTCATTTACATGATTTCCGCTAAAGGAAATTCATAGGTCATTGTAGAAATCGGTACTGTGGATAAAAAGGGAGGAGTTGGATTGACATGCTGTGATAATACAAACTTTAAACGGGAACTTTATCATATGGGAGGAATTGCGCATACCAAAAAAAAAGAAAAGAAGGTATATAATGTAAAGAGAGATTTAAAAAAAGGAAATAAAGAAGAGTGGGCAAGAGGA
Organism: Strongylocentrotus purpuratus; assembly: GCF_000002235.5. Classification (NCBI taxonomy): domain Eukaryota; kingdom Metazoa; phylum Echinodermata; class Echinoidea; order Camarodonta; family Strongylocentrotidae; genus Strongylocentrotus; species Strongylocentrotus purpuratus. The sequence continues at coordinate 9,735,813 of NW_022145612.1, read as the reverse complement.
ATGTAACACGCGGGAAATAGTGTATTTATATATGCATTTGATACTACTAAAATTAGATATATTTAATGTTGTTATCAAATGACAGTGAAATACCCTATTGAAACAATGCCTCAAGCTTTTCCGACTCAACGCTTTATATAGTCAGTTAATCTGAGACAAGTTCATGCCACACGTTAAGTTTATTTTACATTATTCTACCCTTAGGGGAGCACAGATTGAATCTGGACAGGTCATTACTTGTCACCCGACTCCTTCAATTGGCTATTAACAACACTTTTATCTTTGCAATGATCCCTCATGTCTTTCTAAGGGATAGACAACATTTATTTCTTCCCACATGTGTCAGCGAGAATTACGAGAAACCATCCTCTGGAATGGAGTTCCTCTGAAAGGGAGTTCAAATGTTCTTTTCCCCGTAAAATTGTGAATAGGTTCTATCTCTTATTGTCTTTCATCACGTTCATAATCCTTCTCTCTCTCTCTCTCTCTCTCTCTCTCTCTCACTCTCTCTCTCTCTCTCTTATTGTATCCCCTTCTCATACTCTTTACCTGTCTTTTTTTTTAAACCCTTCAAATAATTAGGTATTTCAGTCATGACTGTATTATGAAGTAAACGTACTAGATATAAATGATTGTAGTATTCTCTCACCTTCAGTATATCTGGTAGAGGCTGCTCTGATCGTGGACTTTCAGCTCGTCTTTCTGGTTGGTAGAAATAAGAGGAATTTTGAAAAGTATGTAAATTTAAAAAATAATTTCTGAATATGTTGGTGGATTTAAACTAAGTTTTTTTTTGCTCCTATGTTTTGGAGGTTACACTTTTTAAACGTCAAAATGCACCGACGCACAAACATGAAACAAAATAACACACCACACAAACGCACACGCCCGAACCCACACACACCATCGATATCTATGCACAATATACTTAATGTTTCGAAATTGTTGCCAAATAAACGTGCGTTTATCTGGATAAAAAAACATACATAAGACTTTCGCACATTTATCAATGTCTGGTTTTATGCAAATTATTTTCGAAATACACATGTAGAAAAGTAAGTTACATTTAGAAAAGAAAAGTTTATTCTCAGAAAATGACCAGCACACAATGTTATTAAATGTCTGAGTCGAGTTCATACTTCTAACCTAATATTACAGATATTGCACCCTTTTTTTTATTTCAAGGGAATAAATTCTCTTTGCAATTTCATCTTTCGTGATTAAAATTTCCCTAATTTCTGAATTGCGAATGTATAACGCACAAATGTTCAGGGAAGCATAATAACGTCTAGAATTAAGTAGCATCTTTGCTGATGATTTTATTCTTTCTCTATGCATGGTTTGTCAGGAATACTTACTGCTTTGGTAGATTCTGGCGCATTTGGTCCAGCATTCTGCAAATGGGAAACCAAGAAATAAGACGTCGATTTAGGGTATTGATTGGTAATTACTCACAGTTAACATTACCAAGACACAGTGATCATTTGGAAAATTATATAAAATATACATGAAGAAAAAAATCTATAATGCTATAGAAATATGATGCATCTCAAAGCTTAAGGTATGCAAATCACGTTCCACATAAGGAAATGTTAAATAACAACAGTTTGTTAATAACATTCTAAAATAAAACAAATGAAAGCTTTAGTTCCGTTGCGTACAATGATTTAATTTACTGAATAAATCAATCATAAAACATAATTATTTAAACATATTTGTGGCTTACACCCAGTAAAAAAACAAAAACAAACATAATTAATCAATCAATAATATGAAAAATAACACTTCATGTTTTCCCTAATAAGTTTAAAACCTATCAAATATTCAATCTTCGCAAATCCATTGCTGGAGAAAATATTGAACACACTGTACTTACAAATGATCATAATTCACTTCTCCTTCTCTTCCTTTTTAAATCTCATAAATAGAGTGTCATGCTACCTAAAGTCTACATGTACATGATTACCATAATGAAAGTCAAAAACGTTTCTCGTTCGAAAAAGAAGCAAACTATATTGTACGAAATATTATAAAATATATTAAAAAAATGTATCCAAAAAACTTGAAGGACCAACTGACTCACTTTGATTTCCTGTTCTGCATTTACACGCTGTGGAATCTGAAAGAAAAAAATAAACAAAAATGATCAGGGTAAACTTTTACTGGTTGACATGAGGAACTATTCAATATCATCCATGTACAAACAAAAACAAAGTCTTTCAACAATTTAAACCTAAAGCAATGTCTATCGCATTTTGTGATCCGAAAATTGTTTCTATGGGATATACAAGATATTCTTGCTAGTGCAATAGAGTTGATTTTTTTCGAAAGTTTTCACAATCCTGTTTGATGTAGACAACTATTTCTATAAGTTTAATGAAGACTCTGCGCGTATAGATATGTTCTTTAATCGCTGTTAAGGATTATTTTTTTAAATTGTTGAACTCCATAACTATCTTAGCTGGCATATGGAGACACACCGTGCACTATTCTTATCACAAAAACACTTAATGTATATCTAGCGATGTATTAAATTTATGCCATTACACTTACATAGCGCGTATAATTTTGTATAATTTAGGCTAGAGCATGTCTTAGCGTTAATAAATATCAGACTTACACTTTGTCATATAACATTTCAATTTCAGTTTAGATAACACATGCTTAAATCACTGGTCAGTGACCTCTATGAGACACCTTAATCTCAAGGATAGGAAGTTTGAGAAAAAAAGATCAGTGCATAAATACTTTAAAATATCAAAAACGATGAGAAAGACTTTGTAAAAATCCACCAAAGGGCAACTGGCTATTAAAGAAGGTTGATTTGTGTTTACGCGATCATGTTTTTATTATGATATTAAGGGGTGCATACAGTGCGCTTAAATTGCGTTTCATGTAAATGCCTTTATTCGGCATTCACTTATATAATTGGGAACGAAGTTATGTAATTGTGTTCTATTAAACATACGCGATTCTAGATGCATTTGTTACACAAAAGGGTGTGCGACGTTCTGGATCGCGTGAGTTTCCAAGCTTTCAATTGGAGTCAAGTTTTGGCAGGTGTTTTTCCAAGGTAATGAAACCTTTGTATAGAAAGGCTCTAAAAGGAGACATTTTGTCCTTAAGAGAACTTGATATTGCTGCACGCGTCATTCTACTTTTCTGTTAAGAGAAGAGATGGTCGTGTTTTAGACGACACATTTTAGCGCCAAACAAGGGGCAAGGTGAGAAGGGGCGCGCGTTTCAAGTTCAGTCTTAAAAGGGTTCTATCTGTGGGTCCCTCGTGGTGAAAGGTGACGGTATAGAGCAGAGGAAAATATGAGCCACATAGAGATAGACAAAGAGAGACAGAGAAACAGAGAGAGAGAGAGAGAGACAGAGAGAGAGAGAGAGATCAAAAGAGATATAGGGGTATAAATACAACATTTGAAATGATAAAGACTATTTATATTTAATATGTTCATCGATGTTATAAGGGATAGAAAAGCAAATTTAACGTCGGGGCCAGTGAAAATAAAAGATCAAGAAATGCACTCATTTATAAATGAGTCAAGGATAAGTCTTCATGGTGTATACGTGCTACCATTGGTGGGTAAGATATAGAGTGAGAGGAAAAATAATCGTCTGAGTTTAGAAAACTTTCCATAAAATTCAACAAATATGTAGTTATATATTAAAGGTACATTGGTCCTTGGCTAGTTCAAACTTTACAGGTATTGTGTTTCAAATGATAATAATGTTGGTTCATGTTGATGCAGTATTTGAGATATTTATTGAATTCTAGACCCCCTCCCCTCCCCGCAAAAAGAGAGAATAAGGGGTAGAAGACATACAGCAAGTTATCGACATTCGATTTGTTTTTTTTCCAAAAATATTAATTAAAAATAATGAAAGACCAAATTACTTTTCTCTTAATGCACTTCTTCAGTAACCAGTAAGAGTATGCAAGTAAGCATGTGATTTATCACGGTTTGGCAATGGAACAAGAAAGTGTAATAAAAATAATACCAAAACATGGATATCTTGAATAGGAAATTCAAACATTCGAATATATTCTGCTCACTAATGTGTTTGAATGATACTTTGGATGGGACATTAACGTAATGATTTTTTTTCAGGAAGCGTTCTAAAATGTGCTCGTTATTCGTAATGCTTCATGAATACACATGACATAGCGAGAATGGGTATGTAAAGGTTATCGCTTAGATCACAAAAGTCAGGCTTTTCTGAAGACTTTCATCTAACAGTGGTTTTACAGCGGGAGTAGACTCCAAATCAAATTTGATACCCTTTCAAAAGAAACGTCCTTCTTTTCTTACACTGATGATCTGCAGCGATTTTAGCGGCTAATGTACGCGTGTCTGATAATATAAAGACTGACTTCGTCTTTCTTGCCGCTCTTCCCTGTTTTTTCCCATCTGAAATGAACGATTGCTCTTTAGCTTGGTCTTTTCTGTTGTGAGTGTGAAATTTCGCTCTACATTTAGGCATTCGATACCATAATGCAGAATGTAATTGGAATCGAAGTTCCAAGGTTGTATTCGATGTATAGGCATTGATTACATGCATGAAGACATAAGCTGTCAATGAGGACAGGCATTCATTTTAGGAAAGGTATCATTTGAAGAAAATTGAGGGCAGTTCAAGGCAGTATGAAAGCAAATTGGAAAACGATCGTTTCATGATTACAGAAGTTCCCATTTTGCTCTTCAGATTAAATCATTTCATGACGTTGGTGAAAAATCAGGATCATAATAAAGGGATTTTGTCCTTGAATGGATATTATACTACATGTACTAATTGACGCATGGTCATAATGTAAGTAAATAAAGTAATAATTTCAATAGAATCAGATACAAGAATGGAAAGAAACCTCATTTCCTTTTAAGACTGATATCATCAACAATTGAATAACCATATTTTTTCTTTACCATTACTGTTCTCATCATTATCGTCATATCATCATTTTCGTCACCATCATTATCATCAAATCACAATACATGTATCACCATCATTATCACCACCTTCACCACCATCCCCACCACCACCACTACCAACTATACCACCACCACCACCAACACGACAGCCACCACCACCAACACGACAGCCACCACCACTAACAACAAAACCACCACCACCAACACGACAGCCACCACCACCAACAACAAAACCACCACCACCAGTACCGCAACCATCAACACAATCACCACCACCACCACCACCACCACCAGGACAATCACCACCACCAATTCCACCACCATTACCATAAACAACATCTCCACCCGGACAACAGTGACAAAGACAACCACCAACACCATCTTCATTATCTCATAATCATTGCTACCATCATCACGAACATCGTCATAATGTGTACTCAAGCGCAGTTTTAGCAACCTTAGTAAAGGCCTTGCTTTTAAACATATATAACGCACTTAGTCCACGGGTATGTCACGATAAACTAATATAGGCAGATCACTTGTCGTAATCTTAAAAACAAACCCCGTTCATGATGGTAAACCTGTCCGTTAGCTGAGGATTTATGATACCACGGGGAAGGAACATGCTATTTAGCTTTCTGAATATTAATATTCATCAGGTTGTCCAAAATGATTGATACTTTTTACGTCAAAATATAACCTCTTGCGGGTATTTTCTGTTCATAGAAAATTGGACAAAAGGAACAGATCAAGAAAATCACAATGAACTCTAAGTTAAATCAATATAAAAAAATGATCATGCAAAATATGTAATACGTAGTCTGAAAGACATATGATCAAACAAATTAATAAAATCATTATTTCAAGACTGAAATTATTGTAATTCCAACATTTCAAAAACCTTTACATGTTTGAATGTCATATTTAACTCAAAATGAATTTGATCAAGTCGCTAGACAACTACATCTGTATTGTTACAACTGAGAAGGGCTATCAATAATACGAATATTTGTTAATGCGGTAATTTATGTTATTATTCATGGTTACAGTATCTTACTATTTCCACAAATATGTATAAGAAAAAAAAATATATATATGCAGGAAATCGAAAGAAACAAAGAAAAAAATATGATACACGTATACATAATTATGCCTATGTTTGTGCCATATACATTGATGATAGTCAGTTGTATAATGTTTTATAAAGAACTCAAGCAAAGGGGACAAACTCACTATAGAGCACACACAAATTGTTCTTTAGCCAAGGGTGGTGCTCCCTTTTAAGGGCAGAAATGCAAGCTGCACTGTCACTTTTTTATGATACAAATCAACCTATAAGGAACGGAGATACCTACTAAGTAGAGCTAACACGTCAACCGGTAGACATAAAAGCGGGAAAAATGGATCAATCTAATTTGTTACTTGACCTTCATGAGTTCACACCTGAGGGTAGAGTGGACTGAAAGGAAATTAAAATGTGAAACCTGTCTCCTTGATTGCAACTACCTATATCATTACCAAAGAGATGTCTAGACAACAGGCAAGGGATAATATAATGCATCATTTTTACGGAATCTAGTGGCTTTTTAGCCGGACTGTGTATCACAAGGTACTGGGTTCGAGTTCCTGTGAGACATTGATCTTCATTAGCCACAGCAAACCCAGGCGTAGTAATTAGGAAATAGTAGGATTATTCCGTGCGCCAAAAAACGGTTGCTGGAGCTAAAGTAGGGGTACCTATTCCGAACCTTTGGGAAATGCGTTCAGACGTTATATCATAATCATTATGAGCATTATCATCTTTATTGCTATTATCATTGTTGTTGTTGTTGTTATTTTGGTGTAGTTATTTAGTTGTACCATATATTCACTGAAATATAACCTGCATTTTAATAATAAACCATGCATTCTCTCACATATGACTCGTTTAAATGCTTTATCTAATGAAATGTATGGACATGATAATAACATTACACATTTCATACATGATTGGTATCGGTAAAATGTAGCGTATTCAAATTGTCCTTACAAGTAATAAAGTTGGTTTCTTGACAGTTTTTGCGATCGCGTTATTAGATGTATGGGGATGTATCAACACAGTTGAAGTCAATGACTGAAGATCAAACATATGAATTACGAATTTCTCAAAAACTATGTAGCTAAAAGATGTCTCGTGAACAGAGAGCGTCAGAAAATAGACAACGAGGTCTTGTTACAGGAGGGTGGAGGAAAAAAACATTACAATCAATTAAATTCAACAGATTTAAAATATTATGCCAGTTTAACACATCGTAAACAAGATTCATTTCAATTAATGTCTTGAAAACACACACAAAAAACAACAATCATTTAAACAAGCCTCCATGAGCGACTCGAAGCTAGAAGGGCTGTGACGTAAAAGAGAAGAACAGATCCCATCACGATATTATGCAGTGCCCTCGCCGCAGTAAGATATTTTGCTTTTCTGTGGATTTCAACGTACGTGATTTATCCGGGGGGGGGGGGGGGGGGTCAGATTTGGCATGGACAGGGGTGTGCTGCTCTAGCCTAGAAACCCCTACCCATTTTTAAGGGTCATTTTGGCAGATTTTTCTCGATATAGGCCCATTTTTCATACTTTCGGGTGTTCGCCATGCAAAACCCGAAAATTTGAAACGTCACTATGTCGCCGGCATGACATCAGATTGCCCTTGCTGGGACTAGGGTATGATTGGAAGCCTATGTCTGCGCACCTTAATTTGACCTGGAATTGAACAAGAAATTCTCTCCAATTCCTCTAATGCTTAATTTGTATTATTCCTGACATTCTACAAAGTAAGTCTGTTGAGGATTTTTTTTTTTAATTCGAAAAAGAACAACATCATTTTCAGAAGATAAGACGGTCGTGTCATTTTGACACTGCAAAAACAAAGGTGCCCATTTCTGCGGACTCATTTTACACGCAGTTCGGGATTTTTGACGTGAAAAGACAACTTTTCTCTCTCTCTTTCATTTCTTTGTACATAGCTCGATCATTTTAACATCAAGACTTTTCCAAAATAAAGGTTACATTCTTTCCCCAACTATAGTAAGCGTGTAAACTAATCTACTGATAAAACGGGTTTAGCTGTTCTCTGTTTACCTTCCTTAGAAATATTCACCCTTTTTGCCTGTTCATATTAAAATATAGTGAACAAATCGGATATATAAAAAAAAACAAGATTTATTTTCATACTCGGCCGATGAACAAGGAACCTTGCTTTTAAGGAAAAAAGGCTAAGAGGAACCCAATTAAAGATAGGTTTAATGATAAAAAGTTTTTCACGGGGAGACTGTTTAGTTCTTGTTCGCAAATGAATAAAATTCCCAGGATTAATTATCTACAAAATAAAAACCTAGGGGAGGAAATCTAAATAGTACATGGGGAAAATCATAAAATTATCTTTGTCCCTCCTCCCTCTCTCCATTCTTCTTATATTTTTTTAGGGGCTTACTTCATTCTTTTTAATCTTGTTATTACCACCCTCACGTATTATGATCACGCATCCCCATTCCATACTCTACCAATCTGTTTCAACCATTGTCCCTTAAGAGAATATTACAAACAGTTTTGTTTGTCTTCCTATTCGTCTCATTCTGTGAAATAAAAACGAGGCATGCAACAACTCCCTGGTCAGATTAAATGAATAATTTTTAACCGTTTTTTGCTGAATATAGTTTAGGGCGATTTAGATTGAAACGCTCACTAAGGATACCCAGCAGAATGAGTATGATATTATTTTTCTTATCGAGGGATAGGATAATGACCTCATTAAAGGTATTAATGACAAGTCGCAAACTCACAATACTTTTGCCCTCTTCCTGTTGCGTAAAATGGTTGATTTCTAAACGTTTAGAGTTACATGCTGTTACACCATTGATACAATATCATCGATTTTTTTCTTCTTCTAGAATTGCACATAATGGAGCGATATTCAAGGCCGGAAGATGTAGGAAATCTCCTCAAGATTATCACCAGTCATCCTTCTAAACATACAATCGTTAGTTTTAGGTATGTTTTATGATTTATTGTTATTTACCAAAAAATAGTTCAAAAGTATCAGAAATGTGTTAGTCATCATCATCTACCAGAAGACAAAAAAATATTAAAAAAACTTTTATCTCATTTGTTGTATTGGTGATGCCACCGTAATGACTTCCTCTTGAGATTCGGGATGCTCCTTCGTTAGATTCTTTTAAATCCTCCCTTAAGACATTCCTTTTTAATTCTCCCTGTTAATCCTCCCTGTTAGTCTGTAGCTTTAATGTGTTTTTCACGGTAGATGTAATGTAATTGCCTTAATTTGAATTTGTAATGTTTTGCCCTAAAGTTAATTGTATTCTATTGTATCTATATGTATTGACTAGATGTATCTGTGCCTATGCATTTTGAATTAATTGTAGGTTGATTAGTATATATTAATTATAGTTATTGAATGTATTATTATCTAAGTACAACTTTGTAAAGCGCTTAGACACATTGTAATAAGCGCTATAGAAATATAATGTATTATTATTATTAATCGTGACTCTTCGTTCCAAATGGGTGTAATAAAATGGATACATTACATCATTCTTGTAAAATATCTGTAAATATCATATTCTTCCTTTTCCAAGTGACATTTTTACCTCTACAGTGAAAAGGCAATGAATTGTGCGTTTGGGAAACGCATTGATTCTTTTTAAACCGTTGGCGAGGGACATTACAAAGACACACTACTTTGGATTTATACTTTATACATGTAGTGTGGATTGAGCAGAGATCAGGATGAAGGCGTCATGCCCTTCATCTCCGTAATCATCTGGTGCTAATTCCGATGAATTGCAACGATTTATGTACTGAGTTTACCACTCATAAAGGTGCTGAAGATGTCATAAAAAGGAGATGAGATTTAGTGAGAGAGAGGGAGAGGAGAGAGAGAGAGAGAGAGAGAGAGAGGGGGAGAGAGAGAGAGAGTGAGAGAGAGAGAGAGAGAGAGAGAGAGAGAGGTATAGATTTTCATATGTCATGGTCAAGTACCACATAGCCCGTTAATCACAGATCAATACGTTTGCGAAAGGATAACTGCGCTTAAAGGTCGGCAAGAGTAGAACGAATCTCAGCGACCCGGGTTCAGCAAAAGACCAAGCAGTGACGAAACAACAACCCATTTTTCAGCATCATGAGTATGGATTATCATGCAATATTAACAAAGATAATATCTACATAATGTTATAAAAAGGCGGTTGTTACGGTGCATAATGTTTCATACATCTCCTTTAAAAAGCAGCTTTAAGAGTTGCACTTGTGATGAGTCTAAAAGTTACAGTCACGGCAAAGAACAAGTATTATAATTACACAGGGGTGGCAGATACTGAATTTATCCTGGCAAGGGGAATGTGTTTGACCAATATGACCCTAATTTTGGCGAGCTTTATTAACAAAAAATAGCACCGTTTTCAAAGACCCTCACGTTGACAGAAAATATAATTGGCGGGGGGGGGGGGGCAAATACATGAATACTTGACCTGAGTTAATTAAGTAGGATTTGAATATAAATCCAAACGCATCTGAATACTTTCCGAATCTTTAAATGTAGGGGAGTGAAAATCCACTCTTTTATAGAAAGCCTGATAGGGATCACTTTCCATTTAGTAAATTCCATTCCAAGATTAGAATGGGATGCACTGCCAGTATTCGTTAAATCATTATTTCGAGAGTGGATAACACTCTTTTCTTATAGTGGATTTCCACTCTTTAAAAAAAAAAGAACGATGCAACGTTATCATTTTTCACCTATTATCACTTACTAGTATATGCTAACACAATAGAGTACTAACAAGGATTCCGTTTGTCAATCTCATTGTACGTGCACATTAATAAAGGCGAAATGTCAATTATAAGAAATGACAGGAGGGAGAGAGAGAGAGGGTGCGGGGCGTAGTTGGATGAGTGACATTGAGGGAGAGAGAATGAGTTAGAGAGAAAGAAGTTGAGCAATCGGCAACAATATAAAGAATATTATGTTTTTTAAGATATCAAACGGAATGAGAAAAAGAGAGAGTAAGACCTAGAAGCAACCAGCAACAGACGGGAGCAACATGCAATGTCTGGTGACAACAGACGGATGCCTGTGACGTGACTAGAAGATCGTAAATTGGGCTGGCCCGTCCATGCCAGTGATGAAGAATTAAGTTGTGGGGTAATTTAAAAGCAGATCCCGGAGGGTCCTATGCGGGATTGATGACGGTGTACGTCATGATTTGGTCGTTTCAGCTTACATGTCGGAAATATGCGAGGAACCACACTCCCCCTTCTCGGGAAAGCAAAGAACTATTCAAAGGCATATCTTAAAGGTACTATTTATCTTAGGAAAAAATAGGGTGGAAATCAGAGACACGCGCACTACTTTAGATAAATTTCCATACAAAGATGACGATTTGACCGGAAGATTTTGTCAAAATATTCCTTTTTGAGAATCCACACGAGGGATGTGTTATGCCAAAGAGATACTTTGGTTATGCTGACTGTTTATTCTTCGATTCACAGTTAAAACTAAAGCGCCAGATTCCGCTATGTCTTTCCACTCGTCTCGGGGCACACTACAGTTTCGAGATCAGCTGGCAATAGTTTTAACCCTGCCCCTCTAAGTAATACATATTTGTAATTAATATGATATTAATACTTTACTGTAATAATGTTTATAATCTGTAATAATATACTCTTTGTATCAAGTTCCAGAGCTTCTAAGAATAGTACTTTCACAACAGATGAGAGATTGAAGAAAAAAAAATCAACAGTAGTAGAATAAATTTGGTCAAATAAGCGATTTAATTGAGTTGATGAATTTCTCACTCTGAATTGTGGTAGAACACAAACCACCCGGCTTTGAGTGCCTTCGTTGTTTGGTTACTACTCTCAATTCATGAATGGGCTTCGAAATGGATTTCTTACCAAAACAGTATTCGTTTATTCTAACAAACACATTCAAAAGAAAACAGCATTTTAAAGAGCACATTAGAATGTCGTGCCCGATGGAGGATACACCATTTTCTCGTCTACTGACTGTAAGACGATGCTGATCTCGACTTCAAAGATTACATTCACGATTGAAGTTTTAGACCATCTAGATCGATTTCTCTAAAAAAAAAAATCCCTCCTGAAATCTTTCATCCGTTTATGTAGGTTTTTGATGTAAGCCAATGTTGCCGGTGCTGTATCTACTCTTTAAAAAAAGAAATTGATGCATGCCAAGCTACGGAACACGTCTGGAGGTTAATTAAAACTGTTAGTGGGTTCAACAGTTTGACGCTGCATTTGGTTGGTTTGTGCGATCGGCAAATCACAAGTGAATGTCAAAGTCCTTATGACCTCTGCCAGATTGGCGATAGGCATCTCTACCGGCGATTCAATACTCTTGACAAACGCCGAGTGCTAGTATTTTTAGGGGCCGCTCTCTCTCTCTTACTCTTAAGAAAACTTTTCGAGAATCGCAGTTAGTGAATGCTCTCTGTTCACGAATATGAGACCCTTTTCATCTTCCGTTAGGAGTCAAACTTTATCTTTCACGTGGGCATGAGCTGCTTTAGCATGACTTGTCTTATCTGACTCGTGGGCTTTGACGCCTTCAAACGCTTTCCTATCCCTGAAGAGGTATTCTGTTATTATATACATGTACAAAGTCAAGCTACTATTTTGAATTAACGGGATAATTTCCATACACCTTCTTTTATCAAATTTTTACTCGCATAGCGCAAGGAAAAAGGTATCGTGGGCGTCAAAGTTACTAACGAAATATCTAATCTGTGTCTACGTTTATAAACATGTTTCCGTATAAAGGAATCTTAAATGCAATAATAGTTGATCATGATGATAGTATACAAATATACACTGCCTTGAGAGGTTCTGGTTAAAACTATGCGCAAGAGGTGACTCCAATAGTACTATTTGCTGAGGGGCGCAGCCCCGAAGCAAATGGTACTTTTGGAGTCACCGAGGCCCATAGTTTAACCAGTACCTCGAATAGAAGGCATGGTATATTTGTTTTATATCTTGCATAAAAAAAATTATTTAAAAAAAAAGAAAAACAAACAAACATTTTTGGGGAAAAAAAAAATTAGAACAAAAAAATGTCAATTTTTTATCTAAAAAGATTTAAAATATTTTGTTTTCATTAAATTAAGATTTGAAAAAAAAATTGATTCAATTAAAAAAAAAAAACACATTTTTTTTCAACTCCCAAATAGTAAACCAAAAAAGTACTCTCATATAGTACTTTCTAAAAATAGATCAAATATTTTTGGTCATGTGACGAGCTCTTAACCAATCAAAAGCCAACAAATTCTTGATGCAGGATAAAATAAGCAAATATTAATCGACTACGAGGGTAATGGTGCAAACTATCATCGCCGAGGTGATCTCGGGGCTACTATCTTCCCGAGCCGCAAGGCGAGGGAAGATGGTAGCTCCTAGATCACCGAGGCGATGATAGTTTGTATCCATTGCCTGAGTAAAGGAGGTTAATATTTGTTTTATATCCCACATCGGCAATAAGGTCTATTTAAAGTGAATTTTACATAATAATAAGAACTGATCCTGCAGACAGTTTAGCTTCAGCTAGATTTTACAAAGCGCAACATGCATACATGTAATACAGTCGATGCGCGCTCATTTGACATTGACATTGACTTTGACATTTCGCGTAACCTGCTTTGCTATGCGTATTCAATGGGCAAGTGGGGTAGCAGCAAAAAATTACTTTACAATAAGTACTATCTCAGGTAGATAGTACCTATCTATATTTTTTACGTGTTCTGTACAATCGCAATGCAAACAACTATACATGAGGGATATAATATGTTATATACAGTACATAATGCTTATATAAAGTCGCTATGCGATAACATGGTATTGCATATTAGCGACATAGCATGAGGTTATCATTGACGGACTCCATTTTGTTCACTAAAGTTATCATTCCAAGCATGTTTTTCTTTATTTTATTATTGAAACCAAAAAGCAAAAATATTATATGCTTGATGCTGCAATTACATTTTTTCAATTTCCAAATGCAGGTTACGAACTGGGGCACCATGTTTTTAATCACAGATTTGCGTTATTGTAACATTGTCATAAAGTGCACTCACCAGACAACGAACTATTTTCTACTCCACAATGTCGTATAATCATCTCTCAAAGTGGGTAAACAATATAGCTCTCCAACTTGAGACTACACTACAGAAGACAAGCTATAAGCAAATGTAATTGATTCCTATTTATGCATCTTGCTTCAGCTTAAGCATACTAATTATGTTTTATTTAGGCATGTCTTTGGAAGAGTGGAAAACGAGTGACGTGCTGTGTAGCGGGATGCACCTAATTATTGCAATGATTTAGGAAGATGGAGAAGTTTATGAGAGGATAACGAAGTTCCATGATTAGTGAGTGTAGATGTACTCTAGAAAAACACTGCAATATACACGGCATCTTAAGTTCTGATGAGCCGTACTCGCAATTTCATATGAGCTGACGTATTCGTATTTCTTGAATCATTGTATGCACAACATTGCTTTTTAATGTGTTATGTTATTAATTAGCCGATAATTATTGTAGAATATCCATTAAGCAATGCATTCATAATTTTACACTTATTCCAAATGGCAACGGACACGTGATGGATGAACATGTTCAGCGCACCGAGGCCATATACAGGCGATAACGATTTCAAATGGATTAACATGGTATAGATAACTATCAACATCTCAGTGATTAATTAAATAGAGGTTTCAGGATCAAAAGAATTTCTTTTAAAAGTATATAAGAAAATTTGCCATATTAGTCATACATTTAAGGATGTGTTTTTTCTATGTCAAAGACATCTGCAAACTATATCAACAAGCTCATATTATTAAACTGTGTTCTCTCGGATTGTTCTACACTTTCGGAAACTTTAGTCTGCTATTACCTTAAAAAGAAATTGCCCAATATGAAAAATGAAAAAGAAGCAATAACCTTTAACGGTAAAATGGTAAGTATCGAACGAATTCACAAAACATTCCAAATCTACATGGAAAAGCAGCAAAAGGAATATGATTTTGCAGATTATAAACAATGCTGTCTCATGAATGCAACCTTGCTTGTAGGATTAACCCCTTCGGTGACTGACAACAGCATATTTCTAGTTCTTTCATGAATTGCGAGATACCAAAATATATGCTATAGTGATACTAATAATAACATGTTTTTGTTTTTTTACCCAGGGTAGCCTCTTTGTTATTCATACTGTTCTCCCTGAGGGCCTTGCTATCAATTCGTTACCCTGTCATAGAGGTCTTTTGATATAGTTTATATAAACAAATATATATACAAAATTCAATTTGACTAATTGTATGAATCTAATTTCATAAAAGACATTAGTAACACAGGCCTTTTGAACACCATGTGCATGCAACGATGATCTTGATTGATCATTGTCAATTTGTAATTGATCACAAACCTTTGTGTTACGGAGCCACGACCTCATAAAAAAACTATAAAGACATATTTTGTATGGAATTCTTTAATAAAATAAATAAATATATATTGTCATGGCTTGTTCAGATATGGCGCGGAAAATCACAGAGTTCATGTAAATACGCGCATGTCCGTTGTTGCGCGCAGTTGCCATTCATTTACACGAAGAAAAAAACCGCAGCGGCTTTTTTGAGGCGGTTTACCACGCCGTATGCGAACGACCTTTTAATAAGCGTATTTAGCAAGATCACAACCATCGAATAGTTATTAAGTAAAGTCATGTACACAACTCTTAGAAAACTATATGGTTGTTTGAATGTTCAACTTAGAAAAAAGAGGAAATCAGCCTTGGCCTTTCTCCTACCAATGTATATTTGTTATTAAAAACTGTCTGGGAAAAAAATGACATTTGCTTTTTGGGAATATAGAAATGGAAATGCCGCCAATTACTTAGAGCCAAAGATCTGCAGCCGAAGACTTTACAATTAGATGTAAATAGGAGATAAATTAATGCTCAATCGGAATAACGCTAAAGCGTTGTTTCGATTTCGACTATAATGTATCCAAACAGACATAGGCGAGAGACATAGATTAAAAAACAAACAAAAATTCGTTTGCATATTAAAACAATGAAAGAACAGATGCATCTGCTCTCCGAATTAGAAAAATAATGCGTGGAAAGAAAGGGAGATAAAGAGTTTGGAAGAAAATATATAAAGGAGAGAGACACTCGCACAGAGAAAATCAGATTCTAGATATTGGATACGAAAAAAGATACAAATAAAACCATGACAACTAGATGTTTATAATCAAATAATATTGTGCTTTCATCATTGTAACGGGAACGAAGTCAGATAAATAGGTCACCCAAATATAATTTTTAATAGACTAAAGAAAGAAAGAAAAAACCTCAGAAGCAATACAATTTCTTTTTTCACTTTCATGGTGAGTTATACTCCCGGTAATTCCTTGGTGAATTCTCTCAAATCGTGACCAGCACACCTAACCCATCTCAGTGGTTGGCAGAATATTGTCTCCCAGTATAGAACACGAGAGTAGAAAGTCCATAAAAAGTGACATATTTGATCTTGAATTCACGGGAGAGATTTTGGATTTCATTAAAGAAGAAGGCGTCATTTCTATAAAGTTAGAGGAACAGTCATGCGAATAATGAAATTATTTTCTAGCAACGCTTGATTTGTTTGATGCTTATATTAATGATTTTGAAGATAAAAATGTGTAATAAAAATGTGATTGTACCTTGTATTGTGAAGTACATGAATTCATTTTGTTACATCGAAAAACAATTTCCTCAAATTACATGTGCAGAGCCAACCCGAGCTGATGTTTATTACGTTGTCGTATTTTAGTTATTATACTTGTATTCAGGTTTACAGCATAGATTTTTTTATTTCCAATATGTCAGAGCCCTCAACATTGGATGGTTGCCCAACTTAATTCCTTAAAAGGATGTAGAAAAGTAAACACTTTATTTCACACAAGTTGAGAAATGTAAGCGCTTCTAAATTCAAAAGCTTGTTAACTGATAAAGTTGTATATTATCACTTCGCATATAATCCTATAAAAACAGACGAGATATACTTTTTTTTTTACTCTAATTGCATCTCACATGTGAAAATAGGAATCACAGGTAATGCGCCACTGATAATGCATACTATTTGATAATGATCACATCAACGATTATTTGCTGATAAAGAGCAAACATTCTATTTCAGAATTGGAAAACGAACCGCTCAACAAACACAATAGGGAATTTTAGATTTGCGTGGACTGATACGTGTGACGTCCATTCAAGGCAGTGCATTTAAAGGACGTCGATCGTAGCAATCCACGTTGTCGTTGTGCAAATCTAAAAGTCTCTATTAACGAGCAATGTGAAGTTTGCGTTCGCTTCGTTATCCTCAACATTCGTGAAAACATTAGCCCTTACACTACTCCCTATGGCTAATTCCCACATTGTTGACTCAATATCTAGGCCACAAATGGCGTGCTGCTTTCCTAAGGAGGAGAGGGGATATCTGAATTCTACTACCCTTGCTGTTTGTTTCTCTGCGTTACTTATCAGAGATTGGTAACATTCTAACCTGATGATACCTGATACGTTTTTTCTTCAAATACAGATGAAAAGGGAAACCTAATCTTACCTGTGCCCCGAAGTCTTAGCAGCTTAGGTGGCGACAAAATAGAATAAAGAATACAAGTCCATAAGTGGTAGCACATGTACAACAAGCAGTGCGGGTTAAGAATGATTTGGAAACGCTTTAATTATCACTTTAATATTTACCGATCATTGAATTATACGTCATGGGAAAGTTGATGTTCAGGTAATGGAAGCTAATGCGTATATTTCAGTTTTTCTCTGATAAAAACAACGGTATACTGATACAATGTGTTACAGTTTTAAAGGAGAAAAGTAAGTCTGTTATGGATGTAGCCCTTACGAAACTAACATGCTACAAGTTGCAAACATTCTTTGCTACATGATTCTTACATTGGACTCATCTGACGCAATTTTGACGTTTGCCAAGGATCTGGTGACCTTTTTGATGAAAGCAACCGTCCTTGTCGATCAGATACAATCACTGACAAATAGCCTTTCAAATGTCTAGCCGTTCTTTAAGTTCTTTAAGGGACAGGGGATTTATTTAAAAAAACTATATGAATACGCGAATCCAACTTTGATTTTAGGTAGGTATGCGACATGTCATTGTTCGATATTCCCCTGACCCGAGACATAGAACGAATGAATTAAATGCTACGACCTTACGTGGGTTGTCTGTCGGATTATACCTGGTGAAGCTGAATGCAACTCAATCAGCCTTGCGTTCGTTATTTGTCTCAATTATTATTATTTGTTCCGTTTGGCTGTCTTTCACGAATAATAATTGTAACGGGTGATATCATTTCTTAGTTTTTATTGAGATATGATAGTGTAAATGTCTGCCGATCAAGTACTACGATATCATGCACGTGTGTGTGTGTGTGTGTGTGCGTGCGCGTGTGTGTGTGTCTGTGAGCGCGCGTGTGCGTGTGTGTGAGTGAATAAACTGCTTTAATGGAATATGTCTGTAAATCCAAACGTCTGCATGGTGAACAAAGGCGTGAGGGAAAGGAGAAAAGGCGATTACCATCATCAGCGCGTCACTGGGTTGACTCTCTCGACTCTTGATTGCCGGAGAAGTGGTTTATGTTTACACTCCGCCCTCCGATGAGTTTACCTAATCATTAATACAATCTTGACTTTGGATCTTGCTTGCATGCGTCTACTATGACTTGGGTTATTCACGGGGTATAATTTTTTCAAATGTTTTCGTGTTCCCACCTACGACGAAATGGCTAACGGGACATTATGCCGAGGATCATAAATGATGTGAGCTGGGAACGTTATTTTTACAAATTCAGTTTGCGCTCATTTTGTTTCTTTTAGAAGGGGAGTGGGGGTGTTTATTAGATTAAAACACAATTCGACAAATATTGCGGCGTCTTATCATTATGTTGTATAATCCTCGCAATTCATTGCATCGCATGACCACGCATGGCAAAGAGCTCGAGCTTCTTTTTGCAGGAATTGTGATAACAAACATTATTCAAAATTAACATGAAGACTCCTAAAAGACGTCTGTCTTCGCTCTACCCGAATATTTGAAGGGTAAAATATTCTACCACTTTTGAAAACATACATCACAAGAATGACAAAAAAGAAAATCATACAAGTCTTAACCAAACTAAGGATTAAATCTTACGCCTAGGAAAGAAATCACGGTCTTTCTCTGCCATGAGAATAAAATTAAGAAATACAGTTTTAAAAAAAACACCAGTGAATTACATGATACTTAAAAGCAAAATCTCCATGGATAAAGTTATGAAGCTGTCTAGAGACAATTCTTTTTCCACATACCAATGTATTTTGATTAAGTTTGTATAAACGTGTGATATAAACCGGTTCTTAAACTATTCTTTCTCCTGGGATAGGGGCGTGATCAGGCTTTACACGCTTGTCATGTTTTTGTTATTTAGATATAATTTTAGAGTTTCAACTCGTAGACTGCAGAGACCAAAATTGGAATTGTGACCGATGCAATTATCTAGAGCATTATTTGACGGAGACACGTCAATTCATCAGGAACTTATTAATACTCTTATTCAGATTAGTACTGTAGGTGCTAAATTTCCCCATGGACTAAATAGATCATCATTATCCCGGAGAAGGGCGAGGAGAGGAAATGACAAGTCAAGTGTTATGAAATAATATGTTGGTGAATGTCAAGGTGGCTCATATACCCGAGGTGATACCATGTACCTACTAAGATCTCTTAGTTGGGCCATGGTGATATAGAGGATCCGTATTTCATTGTGAGAGGGGGTCCGAAAGAAAAGGAACTGAAAGGGCAGGTAACGGTTATTGAGATGATGAATATGTTCTAAGCCCCCTAAATGATACACTATGATATATATATGCCTATGGTATATTTATATATATCTCTTGTATACTTTCGTAAGGAATAATGTACATCAAAAGGCATGAATACATCCCAATCTTTCAGCACAGCCTATCTACACTTATCTATTATTATTATAATTATTAAGGTGAGGTTTTATTTAAGCATACCCACATAACCGAAGGTTGTAAGGTCAGGCCTCAAAACCCATCTTTTCAGGCAAATGTGTAATCCATGACTATTGGAGGAGCGGGCGCCTTTGAATGTTTGAAATGGCGCCATACAAGTGCTGTGGATCATCATCATCATAAGGTAAGAGAGGTACAGAGAAAGATAGATAGATAGATTAGAACAGAGAGAGAGAGAGAGAGAGAGAAAGAGGGAAAATTATATTGGCGGTGTTTGACAGAAATGTGATAAATCGGTTGAGAAGTGTTCGTTTAATCTATAAATAATTTGTGCAATGGTAAGTTGTGCGTGCCAAAAAAGGCCAAGTGATGGCGTTTTTTACGACAACAAACATAATTAATTCAATATTCGTCATCAGTGACAGATTTAGGGGATTACAATGGTCACGTGCCCTCACCCCTTTGAAAACCCAGTCGGTATACATTTAGTTTAAAAAAGAAGTATTTTTTCGCTAATGTATTTCATAATCGCAGATCTTAATCAACTGATTTTTTTTTGTGATCAGTTGAAGGGAAGAGAATTGGTGACGAATGATGATTCTTGAAAGAAATTCACATCGATTGGGACGTTTTTTGGCAAAACATATTTGTCTATTGTGTAAGCATAGAGCGTAGCACAAATCAATACCCTCAGTTATTTTCAACTCATGTAGGATTTATCTCATCGAGGGGCACAATGTAATTGCTGTCAACCATTTTTCCAATCTAGTTTGATTAAGTGAACGTGTTTAGTGGATAATAGACTATTGGAATAACTGCACTTGTTATTACAGATTTCAGACAAGTACTTAATATTCATTATTACCCGTATCAGACATCTGAGCAGGGCAATTTTTAAATGTTATTGCCCTCAAGGTTTGATGGATCAAGTCAACAAAATTACAATAAGTTAGTCCGCTCAGAAAAGTCAATGTGATTTTGTGTGTAATTTGGCGGGCAATATAGGTTATACAGTAAGTCAATGGACAAATATTTTAGCCCGCTCTGAAAAGTCAATGGCAAAACGCGTGTTAAACTAGTGCGCAATAATATAGTGCCAGTTGTAATTTACATCGCGCATCAGCTATTGTAATCTACATCGCGCATCGTGTATAAGAAAATGCGCACTTTGCGCGAACTCTCATTGTGACGTAACAATCACACCCAAGGCAAACTGTTTGCAGTGTATCGAAAATCTGTCAAACACTGGATGAACAGTGCTGGTTTGACAATGTTTTTGCAACTTCTAATGCTAGGAAACCCTGTGTAGCCTACATAATTTAAGAGTACAAGATAGTAAGAGTTTCTTGTTTGCTCTAGATGTCTGATGTGGTTAATAATAGTAATATTGACTGCCTAATTCAGGGCAATACGACTTGTCATATATCACCCTCACCTTCGGTTCGGGCGATATATGTCGTATTGCCCAGAAGGCAGTCAATATTACTTAAATATACAACCTGAAATAATATTTCATATCTCGACCCTTCAGCCTTCAATCAAAGTCATCAACAAGCGCTTCGTGTTTATCAGAATGCCTTATCTTCGAGACACTGAAGATATCACATTAATTAATACTCTTTGCATAAAAAGGTGTCATCTTGTTGATGTAGGACTGTGTCTTGCGTGCCCCTTGATGCTCCATGTGGAAGTGAAGTCATACATAAACTTGATGCAACATGAATAGTGCACACACTGCTAGTATTTCTCACGTAAGGGCTAATTATTTTTATACGCTCATCAAATTAAACGCACGTAATGACGCGACGCAATCGATATGACGATTCATGTGCTATGGAAATCAGACAGTGAACTTAGCCAAGAGCACCAAAACAAGGGCTCTTGTGCCTTCGGTGAGGCGTTCGTACTACGTCACTATTAGGGACTTTTAGATTTGCACGTTGACAGCTTTGACTGCAACGTGTGACGTCATTTTAAGGCACTGCGCATGCGTTACGTCGTCTCAGTCGGCGATCGAGAATGCGTCAACCTTGATTTTCCTCAATCTAGTACATACATACATACATAATTCTATTGATATTTATATAGCGCCTTTACAGGCTCAAGGTACTAATATGCCGCATGCGCATAAAATATACCGTTCCCCAGGTAGACAAAGGAACATCCCTTCCCTGCTATTATGTAAAAATGTGTAGAACAGGTGTCACATGCATATTCACCTGTTCTACACATTTTTACATAATAGCAGTGAAGGGATGTTCTTTTATTGAGGGTAGAATGAGGAACTGTATATTTTGTCCTCTTTCTTTGTCCGTGATGTTCATAATGTTACTTCCTGCATGCATGTATATCGTCGAGTGCAATCTAAAAGATTTCTAATTGTAGTCAAAATGGGCAGTTAAGTACGTTGACACGCATGATCAGTCGGCGTTCGTCGTGTTCTCGTCCCACTCATTCTAAAAGTCCCTATTAAGATTCTTCTGACTTCTCTCGCACTAAGTCTTGATGAAGCGAAGTAAAATGAGAGTAAATTGATGGATGTATAAAACGTAAACGTAAGGGAAATGAAAGTTAAAAAAAGTGTGATCTGAGCAAAACCAGGGGAAAGCGCTAATCTCAATTTAGTATTTTACAGTCAACGTCAGAAAAAGGAGGCCTGTACGATGGTTAGCCCGCTGGGAACAGCTCCTCTTTACTACTACTGAGGTACTAGAACCTGAATCGTACAATAATTACACAATCGATTTAGCATTGATTACCATTCATTTCATGGAGACAATTTGCATATCTGTTCTTAGGCAAAAAAGCTAGCAAGCACCGCTTCCTGAAAAAATGAAATAAATACACAGTGTGCTGACGGCTCACAGTGACTTGCAATATTCTGATTACATCCGTCATCCACAACGTTAAGAGCAGCGTTTTCGTTTCATTGGATGGACAGTTTATTTCCTCATGTGGACAAATAGTGACGGCGACATCAGTTGAAGGTCCTCACCATTTCTTTCCCTAAATTGACATTTGCTTACAATCTCGTGTTTGTCATCTGGATGTTGTGACGTAACAGAGGGCCCCCGAGACCCACGCACAAAAATAACATTTGTCTTTTTACTACTTGAACGTAATTATGTCTCCCGTTCTCACGTGAGCTGCATGAATGACTCGATTGGAAAAGTCAACAGAGACACTTTAGCTAATTAATTCTGATGTGATTGACCACCCGGCAATGTGGAGTGTAGGAAGGACGTTTAATTGTTTCATGATTATTAATAATTCACCGCGCTTTTCATCCTAGGGGTTCTCTCCCTATGGTGTGTCACCCGTCCGATTGGATGCGGTGGGAGGCGGACGTGGTTTTGGGCGGTGGTCAGTGGCGGATCTAGGGGGGAGGGCCCGGGGGCCTCCTCCCCTGGCCAAAAAAACATGTTCATTTAACTTTTCTTTAAAATTGAAAAAAAAAGAAGACGGGCCCCCTCCTTCTGGCGCAAGGGGGGGGGGGTGGTGGTGGTGGATGTTGATTCAGCGCTTATTATACCCCCCCCCGCGCTAATCCGCCGACTGGCTGATTCGGCGCTAAAAAAATTATCACGAATTTTGAAGAAAAAAAATAGTGCTCCTTACCCTTCCCCCTTTTCGCCGACTGGCTGACTCGCCGCTAAACATTTTTTCACGAATTTGGCCCCCTATTTGGCCCCCTCCCTTGCCGCCGGATCCGCCCCTGGTGGTGGTATACCTGTTCCCCTAACCCAGGGGATATTGACTTCTCAATACGCAAAACCGTGCATCAAGGTCAGCCTTCAAACGGCAAAATAGCTATATGGATATTTGCCAAATTCCTTTCGTAACTTTTGTAATCTCCCCCATTTGAATCGATATTTTGTGTCGTAGCTGGTATCTCTTTGGTCTATTCCAATGTCATTTCATACATATTATATAGATAGAAGGAAATCTAGATTTCTGCTCAGAGTTCGAGAAGATAACAAAAAATACAAGAAATAATGATGCTCCGTAGACAAAAGAATTCTTTTACAATTTTCGACCTTAGAGTTTTTCGATTTAATAATTTTGTTTTACTTTAACAATTTTATTGTTATGGATCGAAATATGCGCATCCAAACCCAATGAAAAGCGCAAAGGCACAGGGAAAGGGGACACGAACATGGGTCGACAAAATCAGAATTACAAATATATACTGAAACCCGAAAGCCAGGGACAAATCATCGAGGCACTATGTTTACGAATTCAGAGGAAGACAAAGTGTTTAGTGTAACATATAATATGCGTCACCTGGAAGATGGTACATGACTGTAAGAAGCAATTACTCTTATCTTGAAATTCTTTGTCTCGTAGGAGTTTAATTACAAAAAGAATGCTATGAAATCTAAATATAAAAACATACCCGGTCATTTTGTTCGCAAGGTATTTGTGGCGGTTGATCTGGTAATAGTGAAGGATGGCTGCATTTCCAGATTACAAGACCTTCGGGGCGATCTCAGACACCAACAACAGAATATATTACTTAAAGGCAGTACAGTTCCTGGCAAATATGGTAATGGTATTAACAGTGTACTTATCAGAACTAAAAGTGACCGCTGACGGTCGATTGGGAAGAGAAAAAACGTGTACCTGATCCACTTATGTACTTACATTGAGGACTGGTACTGGCTGATCTATCACGGCTAGATATCTTGAGCAGTGAATAGTGGGTTATGTTTTGGGGATTTAGATTTTTTAATTATATGAATGATTTCATAGCAGGAGAAGTAATTATAGTACTACAAAAGCATCGTTATCTATAATATTGAACGCCGGATCATGCAATATTTTTTTAATGTATCCTCGTGAACTATAAGGAAAGCATTCATAATTATGAAAGTATAAAAATAATGCAGCTCCAGGTCAAGAGCTTATCCATTATAGATATCTGGTGTTCTTACGCTTCATACTTTTCTTCACGCCTCCATTCTTTTCTACGCCAGCCGTGAAGCTGTTAGTGTCTTGGCTTCTGATGATAATATACTTATTTGTATGAATATCTTATATAATTATTGAAGTATGAAAGGATCATAATTATGCTAGCTTATTCTACAATATTAGCATCTCTTTAATGTCCCTTGCCTTAATCACATATATTTTCCTGTCATCCATCTGCATTATTATTGACTACTAAATAAAATATCTCAAGAACTCGAAGAACGGATTCTAGTAGCTTACATTATAAAACAATAATGATAAAAGAAAAGTCAATATAAACTTTCTAAAGAAATTCGTACGTTTTCATCAATTTGCGGGCATAGTATGCCAATTGATCCCATGTTAGTTTATATGCATGGTATGGACAGATCAAGATGAAAAGTCTATTAGTGCTGCATATCAAGGGGGATGTGACCAAGATGATGCGGCAAAGAAGACTTGCTGAAAGGTGATGGGAACAGTTTCACCACTAACCACTTGGGAACCATACGAGAGCATGAATAAAGACATTCGGGTCGAAATGAATTAGAGGCTCATAGTGCAGAGCGTTACAACTATTAATATTTAAAAGACGGCGAACGAACTTCAGTCAAACCGCACACACTATGTCTGCTCAGCTATCCGCTCTCGCCTTAATTATCTCTTTGTCTACCTATGGGTGTATTACTGCCTGGCTGTCTCTCTGCCTTTCACTCTCGGTTCCTTCTTGATTCTGACTGACTCTTTCAAGACATGCGCCCTTAATCCTGTCGAAGACAAACGCATCATATGCGTGTGAGTGACTCTTTCTTTGTATTTCCAAGGTACCCTATTTCTTACCATTTAACATTCTGTTTTCCACTTGTAATTTCAAGACGCCCATTGCCATGAGGAAGTTTGAGAACAATGTTTCCCAGTCAGCTGTCGCTAATGGCTAAGTCACTCAAACCAGTTCGCGGTCTAGATACGTCTGCTTTATCAACCTGTCTATTGTGGGGGTTATTGTTGGTTATAAAAGAGACCGTCATTGAGACCATTCATTAGTGAAATGATTAATGGGACTCTAAAGTTATCGCCTTGTTATACCCTTGTCATTCGTAATGCCTTCATCTCCTCTAACTATTTGTTGAAACCCTACGGCTCCACATCAACTGAGACCAATTATTAGGTGACGAGAAATTCATGATTATGTGAGCGCAATACACAACACTGAAACTATGTATAATAGAGAAAGGATGATGACGATGACAATGTTGATGATTCGCACATCTTATGTAGAGCAATATTTTTGTTAAAGACATTCCTTGGAGTAGAAGACATGATCAGAATAGATCTGTATAATGTATGAATACTACTACTAATAATAATATCTAAGATTTATATAGCGCTTGTATACAGATACAGTTTCTTAGCGCTTTACAAACATATACGAAGTTAAAATTGCGGTTAAACTAAGTGGTTTTTTCTGTAACTTTACACCGAATCTTGTCTGATATGCATTTTTTTCATGTTGAAATGTTTTAAATAATACTTTTATTTCCTACATGAATTATTTATATATGGTAGCCTTCATCAATCATTTGGTTGTCTGACCCGTGTCAGCCTGGCCCCGATCATTCATGGTCACCACGTCCACTCTACGTCCACTCTACGGCCACTCTGCATCTGAAGAGTCTGATGCAGTTAGAATCTCGGTTATTCGAGGTACTCTACCCAGAAAGGAGCGAAAAACACGCGAAAAGTGTGAGGTATACTAACTACCCAGTTCCGCCTCTTTGGGATACATATATGGAGTGGAGACAAACTATGACAAACCTTGTTTTCTACCAGACAAAGAAAGGATAAACCGGAGAAGTCTAATCGTTACAGGGTTCTTCTTCAAGAAGGGATTACACTTTGCATCGTGCCCAGGAAAAGTGAAACAGGGGTATTTGTCTCTTGGCAATCTTCAATCTTGTTTATCCCTTTACCCTGAGTATTTCAGCAATTGCAATAGCCCAATTTAAGACGTCTCGAATAACAATGTTAAATCTGAGATGGATAGCCCTAAGTGTTATCAGTGTCTGTGACATGGTGTAATATTGAAGCCCTAAAACAAATTCTCTTCAAAATGATCATGGAGTGCCTCATAAAATTAAAAATCGTTTGCTCATTCATCGTAAAGATGGTTTGACTACCAAAATCAGGGGGGACAACATCGAATACTACTTACCCTCATCTCAAGAAACAAAAAGCAAATAACTCATTGGAGAACTCATTGGAGATTAATAAGGTATAAGATTCAGATAAACACTTTTTGTGGTTTGACTCTGCATGATGACTGGGTGAACCTTTAAGTGTTTCCACCAATTCTATAATTTGATGACGAAGAAAATTCAATTTGAATCATTCGACTACCTTAATGGTTGGAGGCTTCATGCAACTCTCAGGATGATCTTTTCGAGGCCGATTACCTGGACCAACATCCTCAATCCGCAAATAGGATTACTTGTTAAAACACATTTAGTTTGATCTCCCAAAGGCGAGACCATCACAATATGATATTAGCAATAAATCACATTATGACGCTTGGATATTTTAAACATTGTATCAATTTCTAAGTCTTTGGGGTCTTTGTGATCTAACCTCGAACATACTCCGTAAAATGTTATTATTTTGGATGAAAAGAAGAACAAAAATCATTCAAGGATTTATGATAAAACCATTGCCCGCGACAAACATTCCTCGCGTGTTGTAGAAAGCCCAACTGATTTGTTATTTCCAAGAAGGTATTAAATGGAATCACTGCCGCAACCTATTGCAAGTGTTAAAATCCTAAAGAATTGATACCTGATCTAATGCCAAGTGTATCAGCATTTAGTTTCCCAGCCCAAAACTCTCCCCGACGGCGTGAAGTTCAATATTCATGACTTGGAGGCATGCATTCCCACGGTTCCGTCTTTTTACTAATCTTCTTCCAAATAATAGCGTCCCTTTCATGACGATTCGCAACCAATCGAGCCCGGTCTCGATGGACTCAATGATTGACAGTACCTATATTGCGCAAATAAGATTGCTCTGGACTCGATAAGTCAGAAAGGACTAAGCAAAACAAGAAGATATTCTACATGTACATGGATATACTGAACGATTCGTCAATATTGGACGGAATCACCATGATTAAAATCTCTTGTATGGTAAAGCCAAATGGGGGAAAAGACATTTGGGAATGAACCTAGTTCAAATATAATTTCTTTTCATGTTGCTACACTGCTTATATGACAATTGTAATGAAAAAGTTTATCCGATAGTACACTAAATGATGTGTGCAGAATGAAACAAAGAAAGTTACGTGTGATATAAACGATTCAACTCAGTTGATACAATTGTTTGTGTTATATCTTATCTTGTATTCTCATTGAAGATTTTGCAACGATTAAACACATATGTAACATTGCATTAATATTGATACTACAGCTAAACATGTTGCAATACTTCTTCTTCTTTCTCTAACCTGAGAACGATTGCAAACAGACTGAAACCCAAGAGCGCACCCTCGTGCACACCGTGCGATGTATCTCCTACCTCAGACTCTCTGTTGCTCGTTTATATCTTAGTAATGAAATTGTATTTTATCAGGACGCTAGTACGGTATATTTAAAAGGGGTGTTAATGAACAAATTCAGACTGACAATTGCAATATAGATCCGACTAGGTGCACCAGTCAGTCTACAGAATTCACGTGGTCATGGAAATAATCGGAAGGTGCTGCTCATAAATTCCAACTAGGCTTGAATAACTGTACAGATTAGGGACTAAGTTAAAATCAGTGTTATACTACAAGATTTGTATTTAAGTACAGGTACTGATTGTTATCTTATTTCTTACAAAGAGTTTACTCAAAGTGTTTTTACAGTAGCACTGGCTTATATCAAGCTACTAAAAATCCCAAAATAGTCAATTAAGCTTCACCTCAAAAAAGCATTAAAAAACTGTTGATCAGTATATACCGGTATCTTATCACCTACATCACTGACTATCATCCAGTTACTCTATTGCACAATAGAAGCACCTGGCCTCTAACACATTTAGTACCATGAAGGTTAAGAGCGTAACTTCCGTACTCGGATCCGTGTTTTGTAACCGAGAGATTTAACCTGCCAATGTTAAATATGAACTGCTTTATTATTCAATCCAAGCGATGCAAAATATATGCATGATTGCAAAATAAATCATACACTAAATTAGCCAATGGGATGAAATCTACGGTAGATATGAAAGGGTAAAACCTTCACAAACATAATTAAATTAAAAATGATAAGTAAACAAAAAGGAATAATGGAAAGGAATAATGAAACGGATAGAACGGGAGAACAAGATAAAGAAATTATATATACCCCTTTAAATGTTCCCTTTACTCTGAATATTGAAGCAATTGCAATGGCCCCATTCAACACATGTGAAATCTAAAATTTTGTTACGTTAAATTATTTGTTCCATATATATATATATATATATATATATATATATATATATATATATATTGACAGAGAGAGAGAGAGAGAGAGAGAGATGGGGGGGGGGGGCTAGGCGTTTATAAGATATTGAGGAGAAAGAGAGAGAGAGAGCTTAGGAGACCCATACGAAAATTATATGAAGAAAGAGCTAAAAGGATATGGAAGTATCTGTCAAGATCTAATGTGTACTAAAATTAAACCAACAATGGATAGAAATCGAGGATAAAAGGAAAATGGAGATATATATATATATATATATATTTCTTGAGCGATAGCAAACAAAAGGGGGGGGGGGAATGGAGGAGAAACTTTTCGGGCGAAGAGGGAAAAGTGTGAGAGAAAACAAAAGAAAGAAGGAATTGGAGGTATCAAGTTTGTATACACAGTTTCCTATCCTGATAGTACAACAAACTGTCCAGAGTGCATCAAGTCGGTTTGCCTCTCTCTCTCTCTCTCTCTGACGAGGTTTTCCCGAGGCAATTGGCTTATTTTCAAGTGGATCTGTGGGCAACATTTGAGAAGACGGTGGTTTCAAGAGAAACGTAAAGTTTCATTAAATTCAGTGTCAAGAACCTCTGTTTGTTGCAGAACTTCCAACTTGTGATGGGAAATCTTTGGAAAGCCTAACCCAAAA
The DNA here is from genome assembly GCF_000002235.5 of Strongylocentrotus purpuratus. Lineage (NCBI taxonomy): Eukaryota > Metazoa > Echinodermata > Echinoidea > Camarodonta > Strongylocentrotidae > Strongylocentrotus > Strongylocentrotus purpuratus. The sequence goes on along the minus strand of NW_022145612.1, from coordinate 9,705,698 downwards.
CACACGACTGTTCAAACTCTAACACATCAAAGCGGCCTTGGATTAAGGTAAAATTGTTATTTCCCCATCGTAGAGATCCTCTATTTTTACACAGTGTTCTACGAATGTTCCTCATGAATAAAAACAATTTCGTATCCATTACGGAAATGATATTCACTCACAACTCCCTCGTCATAAAAGTCACTTTTGATGGCAAGAGAAGTGAAAATTTATTCAAATTATCCCATATTCTATTAAGATTTAGGAAACGGAGCACCGACCTTCTTCAAATATCATCCACACACAATACACAAAGTAAAAGTCAACAATGAATTGAAATTACAAGTTTGATGGACGGAGAAATTGGCGAGCAAACCGTACACTGACGATTACAGTGACGTTTTGCGCTTATTCCATTCGTAGGTATTGAAATTACGAGTTCCAGTATATCTGGTTGCGTAAAGTAAATCGTAAAGCACAAGTCGTTTGCTGGTAACGGCACGTAACACACTTGAAAAGCAACGCATATCAAACAGACTTTACTTAAAATAGGTATTGCGTTCATTAATGAGAGAGGGATCAATTTGGAAATTGTCGGCTATCGGAGAGAAAACTTAAAGGTACATTCCCCTTTTCACGTTGACGCACAAGAAAGGGCAGTAGCCGTAAATAAATTAAAATTGTCTTTTGATCATGCACTACTGTCTTTATTTTGATGTATACGTATTTGTTTACATGGTTTAATAATAATAATAATAATGGTGGCTTCTTATATAGCGCACATGTCCGTCACATTGTGACGCTCCTGGCGCTGCCCCGATTATTACCCTGGCTTTAGCAAGGCAGCCACTGCGGCGCTCTAGCATTTCAAGGAATTAATTAATTACGTCTCCTAAACCTTTTTTTCCCGTTCATCCCTTTCCCTGGCATGTCTGATATATCATATTTTCCTCATACAAATACAGATAAACTAATTATGTGATTACAAGGGAATGAATAAAAAGAAAGACTACGTTCTCAGACCCATACACGGTGAAAACGAGTGTGTCAAACCAGAATAGATCTTGTTAAGTACAATGTGTTTGTGTAGCAACCACTGCCATCTATTCACTTCGTGGTTAGGTAGACAAGTAAGCATTATTAAGGCATTGACAGTTAGCTTAATTAGTTCCTATCACGTAGGTTCTATGAACCATTCTTTCTTTGTGATATGTATTATCACTTCGATTGCTTTCTTCGCCTCTCTTGCACGGTCGCATTTTTCCACACTCGTAATTTTGCAGAAAGAATAGGCATCAATTGAGGGAAACAGTGGTGTGACACAACGGTTTTGCAAAATTACCCAATTCCTGCCTCAATAAGCTCTATGATTTTTTTTCTTCACAACAGTATAGATTAATTTTGCACTTAACATAGTACGGTATTCTTGATGAGTACAATGTGGCGCAGGGGCATTAGTTGAGTGGAATATGAAAAAGTTCTTTTTTAAAACAGGACAATTATTCGTTTCTAATCTCATTTCTTTGTTCCTTTTTAATTTGGGTGATTTTTTTTCTGGGAGTCTGCTTTATAATCATATACAATGCAAATATGTAATCGTTGCATGTATCAGTCTTTGTACTGTTTTTACAAGGAATCTTTTCTCAACAGACCGTGAAGTGAATGAATATTTTGAGAAAAAAAGTCGATGAAATGTTTTCATCTCGACCTATAGCTGATTTCCTGTAGGATTGATAAAAAGAATGGACAACAACCGTTCCTCGAATGTTTGCAATCAATCAATTATTCTTAGCTTCGCCCCATTACCCCATACGACGTCAAATTACAGTATAGACCTATATCAATATCGTAAACAGCGTAACGGAAACGTTTCCAGAATGCACACCCTTCTATATCTCTCTTTCTCTTCCTGTCCCGATATATCTTCCTTTATCGAATATCATACACAACAGCTAGAAGGGGTCACTTCAATTAACCTGCTATGTACATACATTTACACTCAGAGAAAGCATCCATGCGTCTTCGACAAATTTGTTTAATCCAAAATAAATCGGATTTCACTGAGTACCGCATATGAATAAGCATTGCTAGGCTACGGCATAACGCGGACTCGTGGCTCAAAGGGGAAGGATAAGGAAGAGGGAATCATCTCTAGCACTCAAGTCTCAAATAATCTATCACTGTTTTTTACTTTGGAGATAATATGAAATGACCAGGTTCAATGTGATATTTTTCACAAACCTATGTGTCAAATCATTTATAGATTCAACATAAAGCTGAAAAAGGCTGATAAGAGGAAAGTGAGGATTGTAAATTCTCAGACTACCATCATGTGGTATATGGTAACACAAGTTGATTTATGACTTCAGTGGTAGTTCTTCAACACTCTTATTAGTGCAGCAACAATACCAAAGGCCTCGAGTAATGAAGGAGGGGGGGGGGGGGGGGGGGAGAAATCCCTCAGGATACGACCCCCATACCCATCAAGTAGCGGGGTTGGAATTTTGACACGTCTTTTTGCAATGGTCGAGTTTAATATAGCGTAATCCGCCTCATAACGAAATGAATAGTTTCCGCATTGCTGGGTGAGTCAATATTATCCGGTATACATCGAGCAGCCTCGTAATTGTAAGTGGTTTTGTACCATGATCTGCCTCTTGCTGCTAGTGAATGTGGTTTGAGACAGTATATGATGTTAGCTGTCTATGGAGTAATAAGTAATAAGCTGGCTGGACATGAACGAGCAAGGTGGAAATAATTACCCGGGATAAGTAATTTTTCATGAATATTTATGGATGTCTCTCACTCTGTGGTGTGAAACTTTGTTTCTAATCAATGAGATGAGGAAAACGTGCTCTTTTGAGGCGAGGAGGATTGTACTGCCCTGTTAGATCACAGCCCCATCCCATGTAGGGGCCTTTCCTCTTCCTTACGATCCACCCATTATACATCAGCTTCGAATTCTAACAAAGTATGAACAATTTTAACTTATGTATATGTATGTATTGATATGTAAATCGAATTTACTGCTATGTGTTTGCTATCGTATCTTAGGTACAGATGTAGATACCATTTACCTTACTTTTAAGTGCAGTCAGCTGCAACCTCCGTGCCTGAGTCATCCCCATTCTGTACACTTATTTAACAGATTATGTTGTCATTCTGTCCGTTCGTGAAACAAGTTCGAATCTTGTTCTATCTACTGGCCCCGTCTGTTTGTTATATATTTTTTAATTTTAGTCACTCTTACTTGCTTCTGTAATAACGCCTACATTTTTTTAAAGCTTTATCAGGCATTGAAGTGAATCTAAACATCGGAGTTATGCCATTAAAATGAAGACGTTATTGATTTTATAATGCTTGGCGTAATTACGAAGTCTGCATGACTTCAAAAGTAATTTGCCTATAACGTGTAATTGGGGTAGGATCGCCCCCTGCGTTATGCCCGCCAGCCAATCCTTACAATAGCGTTTATTGAAATGAGATTAAATGAGGAGAACATACCGTTCATTGGCCTAATCAGGTAACATCACAAATGTCAGTCCTACATTTGATCAAACACATCTCAGTTCAAATCCCATAACGCGATTTTTGTACAGGGATTTCGGAAATAAGTAGGTCACATTATAAAGAACAGAACAGGAGCGCCGAGGGGTGTGTGGCACGCTTATCAGCTTGGGCCTCGCACTCCGAAGACGAATAAGGTGGAATGCAGTAACCAGGCAATGAATTAAGTATACCACGACCTATAGACCTGGATAAAGCAAGAAATTAATTTCAATCATTCTGATTGAACCATGCGACATCAGGCAATTTGAAGATAATGCTCCTCTTTTTCATGGCCGAAAAACTAGAGTAAGCGGGCTGCACACAATCATGCAGGCTATTGTACGCGGGTTGACAATTGAAATCTGCGAATTAGAATTCAAGGAAGGTTTTTTCATATCGAATAGATGATGTTCGTGGAAGGTTAACAAAACATGTTTTGATAAATAATGTGGTTAGCATAGTTACTATGAAGGGAAAACAACAGCAGCACATGAGAAACAGTCTTGATGTATGGATATGCTATCAAACAAACTTATATAGATTCTTGAGAAAGCATTTGACGATTTACGAGAAGAGGGGCAAAACTTAATGTTAAAGAAAGGCAAATAAAACTGTGTAAACTTTTAAAGGCAGTAATCTTGATGCAATATTCGGGAGAGTAACCGAAATAACTATTTATATTCATTGGACTTGGTATTTAGCTTCCAATAAAATGTTGATGTTAATTAAATAAAACAAATGCAAATTGTTCAACTGAGCCATCAATGTTTTTAAATTTGACAGATTTAATAAAGCAATTTTTTAAATGTTGAGAAATTTGTTCAAGGGATATGTAGTTTCTTAAAATTCTTGGGAAAATATTTGCTTGACATCCCATGAAAGATTGATCGTTATCCATTTATTTAAACTACAACTTCCAAATTTTAAATACAACCTTTAAGAGCCCTAAAATCATAAACCATTTTGAGGCCGACTGTGTGGATAAATTAATATTCTTCATTATCGTCGCCGGGATCACCCATTCCCTCGAACCTGGTAAATTTTGAACAAAATTCCTCCTGAAAAAAGCATACTGCCGTTAGGAAAAAGCGAGAAACGGTTGGTGAAAAAGAAAACAAAATGACAGGTACATAATATATATATATATATATATATATATATATATATATATATATATATATATATATTTATATATAAACAGAGAGAGAGAGAGAGAGAGAGATAGAGAGAGAGAAAGTGTGTGTGATCGAGAGGGGTAAGCGCACCGAGGGTGTGTGTGCGCGTGCAACTTTTGTCGTGTGTGTGAGTTTTTGTGTATGTGTATATCATCGTTCATCTAAAGGGAAACGTCATAATCATTAGGCTCGATTATTTACCCTTGAAAATTAACGACCTGTGTACACTACAATTTAGGACAATTAAAACGATATTTGACCTATCGTAATTTCTCGCTCAAAAGATATTTCTGTGCTACTTAGGAAGATGAAGGTCATGGATCACAAAAAGTAGACAAATAGCAAATGTAATTCTATGTTAACATTGTCAATATTTTTCAAAATACATTAAGAGCGAACAAAGAAACAAACACCACAGAACTTGTAGACATCAACCTGCAAAATAGTTTTTTTAGAGGCAAGTCTTTCAAATTATCTTATAACTAAGAACAAATTATAGATACTGTGACGTAAACCCTGTTAAAAGCATATGGATAATTTGATGATATTAAAGACTGTATCTGCACCTCCACGCTCATCTTTTGTTCAAAAATTGTCTGTAAAGTTTTAATGGGAAACATTTCTATACGAACACGCGTTTTTATTTAAAACAAAATATTTTAGGGATTAGTTAAGATAATGGTAGGATAAACTATTTATTTCCCTATTCTGAATTGATAACATTGTAGTTTAATGTAAAATACATCTGAAGGATTTTTGTATTCTTCAGGCTTTTTTTTAAATGTGCAGGATGTAAAATCATAGTTTTAAATCCACAATAATAAAGGCCAGAAGATTTCTAAGAATATTGTTTTCATTTAAAGCAACACTATGTAAGTAAATGGTGTTAAGAACGTTATTGGTTACAGATAACATCTACTTTATATTTTTATTCCACAGTCGTACTTTTTGTTGGCGTCTCAGTTGCATTTGTCTATGCATCATTCTAAAATCTATTACTCTGGGCACGTTAGTCACCGATGTTTTTTGAATTGGAAATTACGCTTACGTCACAAAATGACAAACTCCAAGTTTCTCGGGTGACTCAACATGAACGCAAGATACCTAATCGATCCCCAGGACTGAGAACCGTTTTCTTTCTTCTGCATGAATTAAGATGTCATTCTCATGAAGGATTCAATTATGATCCAAAGTCGTTACTGATACATCTCCAGGCAAGCCCAGAAGTGCCATGAAAACTAGAGGAAGATTTCAACCCTCCCATCACGACTTTCACAGGACGCATCTGAACCCCCCGATTCCTAATCTTTATATTTGGACGCCCTAACAATCTGCTGAGGATCGACTTACGCATGGAAAGATACTAAGAAGGTGACGTTCTGATTCGATTGATGAAGCATTAATCCTGGATGTGAAAGCAGCTACACCGTAAGGGTGCAACAGTATATGTGCACTCACATAGGGCTGAGGGCATTTGTATATACTGTTGCTCAGCAAATGCATCAACCTCTCAATTCAGCGAGGATTTTTTTTTCTTATGAGAAGAGACCAGAAAATGCAATGATGGGAAATGATGTAGCATAGGCCTTTAGATTAATTGAATATCTCCGAATGCGAATCCAAAACGCTGACGATATCAATAAGAAAATACGATTTAGATGATAAAACATGGCTAACTATATTGATCTTAGTTACTCCGTGTGAGTGCGCTTGGGTGCGGTATAAAGGGACTCTGATGGGTGTAGTGGGCGTTTATGTTTGTATTTGTGAGTATGTGGGGGAATATATGGGCGTGCGTGGGTGTGTGCGCGCGAGGGTGAACGTGTGTGGGGCTGATGGTGCTTGGCTGGTCGTAAATTTACTCATTAATTCCTACTATCGACAAAGTGGGTATTTTAATAAGCAATTTATTGCACTCAATACCTTTCACTGTATATAATAACGGTCTAGTATTTCAATGAAATTCAAATATTGGAATTTTACTTGCATTCCGTCACACACAGTTTAATACGTTTTCTACAATGATGTTTGATTTACCAGGGTAGCCTCTTACAGCTCTTCATGAGGGTCCTGGAATCATATTAAAACCTTGGCTTAGCCTGACTGCCATGATACAACGCTCAAACATTCAGGGAATCTCTTCCGACTGGGAGCCAATTCACCTCACCTGCGTGGAGAGTTAATGAATTCAGTTAACAAAGGATAAATTTGGAATTCGTTCCAACTTAATCTTATCAAATTAACTTGAGACCAAACTCAAACTAAGCGTCCGGTATAAATTTTAGTAGAATAGTAGCTCTTGATAGTAACTTGGATTATAAAGTGATGAGGTAACGTAATCCAGACATTGCTTTCTCCTTGAAGACACCAACTATCACAGATACAAAATGTCAAAGAAACTATGTAAATCACCACATGAGTTTTTCAAACATACACGTTCATACCATGGAAGTCCATGTTCATACTATAGTACTTGGCCTCCGATAAAATAATAAGTCGCTCTGCGCTTAAAGGGGGTAACATAAGTCGATAGTAGCCACCACAGATTAAGTGACAAGCCCTATCTTTTATCAGGCCCGCGGTACATCAGAGGCAGGGAGTGAATCAAGAGATGTTGTTGCATGTTCAAGGGACAGGATGATCTTGGCTTCAGATCTTTCTCTGTCCAGGGATCTCCCTGCTTTGTCCGTCTTTGAGGGTCATCTAATTTTACAGAAAACAAGTCGGTATTATTTGTAATTATATATCTTTGTTTTCTTCAACTTCCCCCAAAGGGTATAGCCTACGGTTTAACACTTGTTCGCGTGTTGTGTTCAGCGATATCTGAAGCTGATCATCCGATAGCCGTATCATATTCGCTTCTGATCGATCCATTGCGTACGGGTATTATGTCGATAATCACTGATGTCAGAAAACTCACGATATTGATTAAATTTTTTCTTTCCTATGTTTATTTACCCTTCACTTTTTTTTATTTTATTGGGAATGCTAATTTAGAATTTTCCACTAAAAGAACTAGGCGAAAGAGGACCGTTTGCACAGGCTTAGGTTGTTAACATGTCATAAAAATCTGTCACGCAAGAAGAAAGAATAAAGACACCCCCCCACATACACACCCTAACACACATCTACATACATACCCACACTGTGTATATATATATATATATACAAAATATATACAAGTGTGTGTAATATCCCCGAAATATCAACATGAAAGTGTCAAAAATATATGACGAAGTATTAACAGACAAGGAAAAGGAAAGAAGAAAATAGACAGAAAGAGAGGAGAAAATTGGTGATTAGGGTTTTAGATAATTTGACAGAAGTGGTACTCCGGCGGAGGGAAGTTACTTTTCACTCGCAAGCGACACTAACACGTCCCTCCTTGTCTCCTTTCTCTCTATGACTTAGACATCATCTTTATCAATCGACACAAAATATCCTTGGGGGTTCGACTCAAGAATGAGGGGTAATTGACCCCTTGGGTGCAGTCCATCTTCATAACCTGGCTTACATATCTCATTTCTTCGCAATACGAAGAAAAAGACATGCCGCATGAATATTGACTAGCCGGTGTTAACATGTTCCGCCGTTGACCTAGTAATAATTTATATTGGCATGTCAATAGTGCATTAATTGGGTAGCTCTTTCGGGATGCATGGCGCATTAACCCCTATGCATCAATTTTCATTTCTTATTGGGAATATATTATGGTATATTGACTAATTATAACGTGCTGAGGATGTAGCCAGACTTTCTAGGTTAAATTCTCACGAACTGCACATAAATATTGCAAAGCAATACCAACGTGGTCGTAAAATCTTTTAAGAAATCAGCTTCAGGTCAACTACCCTTTTAGTATTACCTATCGTGCTAACATTTCAATAGGTGACGCACACGCCTCCGGAACTTGCCTTAGGTTGGTATTTGAAAATCCTTGTGATAATGTTTGTCGTTTGTGACGCGTACTGCCCTCAACAACACTAAACAAAATAAATGAATATGCTAATTCTACACGTAGAAGTTGGCTAAGCACAAAGCTACATTAAATATTGATCGTCTTTCATCTTTGCAATCTTTACATCCCCATACACCCCATAAACTAGGAAAGTAAAAAAGAAATTGCCGAATGGCGAGCAAGACATATTCTTAATGGCAAGATTCGTGTTGTCTGAAACCTATTAACCCATTATTAAGAACTCGATTAGGAGATCATCATCGACCGACAAAGCTGTTCAATGATTACGTTTCGGAGTCATTAAACAGCGATGGAGACTTTGTTTATTGGCGTTTTGTTGTGAATAATTGACGAGGCTAGTTCTTGTGGAGTGAAATGTAAATTTACTAACATGCAGATGGAGATAAAAAGGTAGAGGGGAGGGGAAAGAGTCAGGGGAGGGGAGGGAAGGAAGGCAGGGAGAGAGATAGAGAGAGATAGAGAGGGGGAGGAGAGGGAGTATGTGTGTGCGTGTGTGTGCGTGTTAGTGTGTTAGTGTGTGTGTGTGCGTGTGTGTGTGTATATGTGTGTGTTGGAGAATCAAAATGGGAATATGGAAGAATGCCCATGTAAAAGCAAAAGTACCATCGTAATGTGGAATAATGTATAATCTGATTAATAATGATTTTTCGAATCGTAATACACAGGCAGGGTGAGAGAGAGAGAGAGAGAGAGAGAGAGAGAGAGAGGGTGGGGGGAGGGAGAGATAGAGGGAGAAAGAGAGAGAGAGAGAGGGAGAGAGAGCCAGAGTGAGAAGGGTGCAGAAGAGGATACATTATCAACTTATAGGCTAGGATTCCAGGTTATGTACTAAAGTTAATAGCAACGCAAGGTCCCTTATATCATCGCGTTATGAATTTTATAGAAAATAAGATTCCGACGAATCTGGATTCGCATGTGTGCAAGGCGTTCAACATTGAATGTAGCACATTTTTACTTTGATTACAGAAATTACTTGTAGAATGTTCTTTTAACTTCACCTTCGATTTTCTTAATGTATATTCTAATCAAGGAACCACGAAACACGTTAGTGAATTTTCATTTTTATGAGTGAGGAGAAGGAATAATACCTTTATGAGGCATGATGGTTGTAACTATAGTGGAGCAGTGGTCTCGAACCGGTAAGTCCCAGATTCAAAACCAGCGCATTGCACTAGTACCTTTGGATTACACATCAATCGTAATCAAGCCGGGCTATGATCCCTGACTCAATCAATAAGAAAACAAGATGAAGCATTTCCACGTCTATTTACATGTCTAGAATACATTCGTTTTTATAGGTTGTTTCGTATTTTCCATCATGACTCCTCTTCAAGGTTCGATCACTTAAACGCTCTGACTTATGCTCTCTCCTTTCTCTCTCTCTCTCTCTCTGTCTTTCTCTCTCTGTCTTTCTCTCTCTTTCTATCTTTCTCTCTTTCTCTCTTTCCTTCTTTCTTTTTCTCAGAGAATTTATTCATCCTTATGCAAGTTTTACATCAAACCTCATACTACTACTAGCCATTTGTATTGTAGTGCAGCATTTCCTTCTCATGAAAACCAATTTGTTTCGTAGACATAATCATTATTAAAATGCCATTAAGAAAGTAATTAATTAAAGGGGCATTCAAGCACCACATAGTATACACCATTATGTAGATCATTAGTCATTATTGGTCGGTTTTTAAAACTTTATTCCCCTCACAATATTTATCTTATAATTTGTAAGCATCAAATCGATTACGGTATGTTATCAAAACTCTCTTGGGACAGCCGTATTTATCCTTGCCATTTAATAGTGACACATCGCATTGAGACTAAATCAACTTTCAAAGTAATTGAAAATGTAAAGAACTTATCCAGCATAGTAAACGCCTGGATACCTTAGTATGGGATAGGATAATTAACAAAAAAAATTGTCCACCTTTCTGAAGAAACCGCGTTTCACATTAATTGTTCACCTTTTGAGGTTCAATCATAAGTGCACCCATAATCAGAAGTAGTTTTTAGCAAAGGTTGGTTTACTTGGGCATACATCAATGGAATTTCTGGCTTTCTACATTGCATCATCTCCACAAGTTGAGCTGATAATCAGTAAGAAGACGATGAACTCAATTTTGATGAAAAGTATCTTTTGGTTGAGGTTCGAATCGAAAACTAAATAGTAATTTAATTATATAAAGGATTCGACAGAAAAATATGGCCGATGATACTTTTATTAACATACAACACCATTCTGATGAAGATATCAATGCATAAGGGCACCGATGATAAATATAAATTTTCAAAGAATTTTTTTAGTTGTCATTCACCTTTCGTCCAGACATCATTCACTCCTTCTTTTTTGTCTCTCTTTTTCTCATCCTCCCCCCTCATTCTTCTCAACATCCATATCTCTGAATCTCTCTCTCTCTCTCTTCCTTTCTCTTTTCCATTTTCCCCGTCTCTTCCGTCATATTATATTCCACGCTAACAAACACACACACATGCAACATGCAACTATCCCATCCGCCCACCTACCCACATACGCACAAACATATCGAAGGTCGTACAACACTTTTTTTTTGATAAACCTGCCTAAAATATTAACAAGTTTTAAGTGATATCAAAGCGACGGCTTTTGATTAAATGAATTATGCAAAATGAGTTAAAGGCATCACAACACCTACAGAAAGACGAAGGTTGATAAATATCGGTAAAACAGAAGTAGATTATCCCCTGATGCCCAATGATGATAATGGATATGAAGGGCCATGCCTGACCGAACAAACCCGTACTGCAATTGTCTCTCGGAACAAACACAATTTTCGTGAAAGCTTTGAATTGCTTTCCAGTCATTTTCATTTGCATTATTGTGAAATTAAACGAAAAATTATTCATTTTATTAATTATATTTGAAGAGGAAAGATAGGCTGGACAAAAGTGTGGGAAAGGATTGTGGTGAGTGTCAATCGATCGAAATACATATAAAGAGAAAGATGACGCGGAGTGGGACAGGAAAAAGGAGGTAAAGAGAGAGGGAAGTTGAGAGAGGGAGAGAGAGAGAGAGAGAGAGAGAGAGACGGGGAGGGAGAAAGAACGGATAGGTATAAGTAAAGAGATGGAGAGAGAGTATACGGAATAAAGAGATAGAGAGAGAGAGAGAGAGAGAGAGAGAGAGGAGGAGGGATTGGTAGTCATGGTAGAAAATGAGTACGGGTGACATGGAGTGTGAGAGTGACAGACGTGCAGAGAGAGAAAAAATGCAAAAGGGAAATATTTAAAATGTCACTTTCCTATTTATTTCGCGCGTTCTGACTTGGTAGAGGAATTGTTCAAAAGCACTTAAAAAGGTAATCTAGATCACAACCACGAATGCATGTCGTTGATATTTAGTGACTAGTTTATGACTACTCGACTAAGGAAGCCGCTTTCATTTAAGGTACTGTCTAGTTTAAAATACATTATACAAAAGGTAGTCAAGACGTTATGGAAAACTAGATTTTACAGGTGTTGAAAATATATATATCTCAAAATTACTCTGGTTTTATGTTTATACTTATGATTTCGAGACTTGTTCGTAAAGCGTTCAAAACAGAATTGGCATTTTAGTTGATAATGTTGGTAGCTCTCCCTGTTTGCCCTTTTATTCTAAACAAAAACAAAAACAGAAATACATTTTTTCCTTTAAAACTGGGATTTTTAAAAGTGAAAGTAACAACAATGCAACTACTTGCAAGACTTTGGGTGAAATGTTCAAAAGTACGTATATAAATGAGCTATTTAATAACTTAAATATGGTAAGTGTTAAAAAATATAGCGGGTGCTCAACCAAACTGGATATGAGTGTCAAACATGGTATGTGGGAGAAAACTATCAACTCGAGATGTCTCGTTCTCTTGAATGCAAGCCAGAACAAATCTCACAACGCGGAAGGAAAGAAGATGATTATAATTAATCACATTCTTGACACTGCTCTTTCATGGAATTTTTCTCTCTAAAATGGTATGCTTCCGTGCGAGAAGTAGAGATTTGAGAACTAAAATAACCACGTAGAAGCGATTGGTTTGACGTCACTACCCCCTTCCTCTCAAGGTCAAGTGTTATCTTAATTATCAGAAAATCCTGATCATCAACAAACCAGCCGTCATTACATAATTCTACCTGAGCTATCTATTTTGGGAAAACAGTGAGCTATATTTATCCTATTTCTAAAAGAGTGTAAAGTTAGAATTTGTGTAACAATCGACAATGTCTGAAAGCTTTCTGTTGTAGAAACTTGCATCTCTTTATTTTATGTGCTACACAGGCATATACATACTATAAAGTCGAATTCATATCGCACAGTAAATTCAGCCCAAGTTTATTTGGAACAGTGGTCTCCATCATCTTAACGACGAGAAAATGGAATAACAACTGTGTATCCAAACGGGATAAAGGCCATTGTCTTGAAGTAAAAATAATGCAAATTCAGGACTCGTGAAACCATAGTTGACACAATTTACACAAGGATGTGGTGACCTTGGTATTAATCCGCTTCCTATCAAGATACTTAGTATTTGGTTTGTTTAGGTAAATGACCAGAATGCCCCTTCAAATTCCCCAAAAATTGAATACGCATCTTTTCGAGGGGAGAAGAGAGAGAAAGCGAGAATAGCGTTAAGTGACATCTGTGTAAAAAATAACATTTGCTGAAAGGAAAGTGATTTCTTCTGACTGCTTGATTTTAAAGTTCAAAATCTATAATCAGAAAGAGTAGCCAGTGGTTCTATTCAAGGGCCTAAAAATATCTTTGTTTTCGCTTTTATGCTGGCATTTAGACTGTGGGGGATTATTCAAATATTTAAAACACAACAAAACCAGAACGCATTAATACCTTGATCCAGTTTGTGGATTTTTAAATGTATCGATTGAAATTTTGTTTATCACTCTTTTGCTTTGAAGATTTCTTGCGAAGAGGAGATAATACGTTGCTATAGTAACACGATACAACGATACATGAGTCAGAGCAATGAGAGCATCATTATTTCGTTACTAAATATTATTCAAGAGCACTTTAAACAAACAATAGAATATTAATTAACATTTTTTCGGTTTCCTTTAGTTATCTTGAATTTTAATAGTATTCTCTGTTTGCTGCCGACACAAGTTCTATTAAAACAGAAAACACAATTTTAAGTATGCATATCGTGAAATTTCTTGCAATTAGAAGACAGAGCTAATGTTTATCCACACGTTTGTATTTAAGCAGCTGTAGATGAAGACAAATGTTGTGTAGCAGTAAACATCCATGCCCAAAGCTTGCCCAAGATACGACCAAAGTTGTAAATAGATGGTTACATTTACAAAAGGGGTCATGTCCCAATCTCTCCGGCAACCCGGGTACAATAATTAACCTCTACGGCAACTTTATTGATTTATATCACTGATATTTTCTCGTCATCCCACACGTCTTGAAGAATATACGGTATGAGGTCCAGGTGAAAATTAATTCTAACATAAATTATAACTTCATATTATTTCTTCCTTGCAAGCGTACATCAATTCAATCGTGAAGAATTTCGAAAAATTAATTTGGTGGTATTTTCAGATCAATATTTTTTTGTCTAAAGAAACCATTGTCGAATTGTGTAACATGCCTGTGTAATATCTGTACTTTTCAAAAGGTGATGCGCTAGACCAAGGTACCTAAGGGGAAAACATATATTATAAAGTGTGAGTCTGTAATATCTTACAATTCGTAGGTCGTTCTGGTACTATCCCATTAAGTATTTACACATATATCATACCTGAAACAATTAGAAGAAACGCCAGCACACCCGTAATGAGAATGACCGTCACTTTTGCCATTTCTTATTAGCAGTTGTCCAACTCTACTCCAACTAAGAGTTACAAAAAAAAAGCAAGACCAAGCCGAATTCCGGCGATGTACTGTGTTGCTGTTTCTCCAACCCTGACCCCTTGGCAACAAATCCGTGTTTATATCGATTGGTTTCACAGTCTCCCGAGGTGCGTTTGGAGTTGACAAAATTACCTTTCCCCCTTTTGCCCTCCAAAAGTAGGCTATGTGAGAAAGAAAGAACAACAAGGATGAAGTCCTGGTATGCTGGTTGACGCGTGCGTTCTGGTGAAAAGAAAAACGATGACCGAGAAACGGAAACACTTAATGCGACGCGTTGTGTTTGTTGCAACGATACTGGTGGAGAAAAGGTAGAAAGTAGTAAATGCTGAATGTTGCGCGCGAATGGGGATGGATGCGTTAGCGTCTGACTGACTTCGGCGTTACCTCTCCTAGAAGTGATAGTTGTCGGAGTCTGTGTGTGTGATTGGCTCTTAGCTCGCCCACCCTTAGGTATGCACTATTTAAGGTCTTAATATTTGGAAAGCGAAGTCATGACTTTTCGACTTCAACTAAAAGCCAGAGTAAATAAGATTATGCACAAATATATTACTATCATCGTCTCTCAAGAATAAGAAGGATTGCACGGCGATCTGGTAATCGTGATTAATGACAAATATTGCGTAAACCAATTACCGTCAAACGAATTAGGTAAGAGGAAAAGGTGGTCAACATACGTCATATTAACTCAAGTTTCAACTTCCGAAATTCATCATTTGAGGAGAGCCAATATGTGATTGGCTGTTATATGAAACATAAAGCGATGAAAGAATGACGACGACGAATCTGATCTCATAAAGTAGCAAGTAACTGATGTGAAAACGCTTTATACATACGCATTTCACAAGTTAAATTTCTGGAGAATAACCAGATAGATGTGATGCACAAACGTAATTTTATCATTCATTCATATGATATTATTGTTAAAGCCCCACTGTCCTACTTGTAGCTACTTGCTCCCTCCATATAGAAAACTTCCCCAATCGGTGCCTGTTGGTCCCCCATGATCCTCTTTTTCTTATCTTAGTTGAGAGCTGAGTTAATGAGATAGCAACCTGTAAGTGACCTCGCTGTGTGGTCTAATCCCTTCTGGCCCAGTAGTATTGACGGTCTTTAATAGACTACACATGAATAAAAAAGTATATCTAAAGTAGATGTATACATATTCTTCTTCTTTTTTCCTTTCTCTCTCTCTCTCTCTCTCTTCTCTCTTTATTTCTCTCTTTCTCGCGCGCTCTCTCTCACACACACACACGCGCGCGCACGCACACACACGAACTCACACACACACACACATGCGCGCGCACGCACACACACACGAACTCACACACACACACACACACACGCACACGTACTTTTTTCAAAAATACAGAACAAACACTATTATGAAGATGAATTGCGATTCATAGCGATGAATAACAGGGTTCAAAGAATCTTCGAATAGTAGGGAGAATGCAAAATTTATGTGTTTGACATCCTATGAAGATTTGATAAATTGGTCCAAAAATATACCGCAGATGATATTTTATAACGAAGATAGATTGTTATTCCCTTGACAAGCAAAATTAATATGATATATTTGTGAGAGTATCAGTAACTATTTTTCTTTCATTCCTAAATATCATGAAAAGTTATTTAGATACTGCTTTTTCGGACTACTTGGAAAATATAGGAGATATTTTGAACGAACGAACCAAATAAAATTACCAGGAAATTGCAGTGTAGGTAAAAGCTCCAGAGGTATGATTTATGTTTTTTAAATGTTCATTCATAAATGCTTACTTCAAGTAACCATTGACCCATGTAACCCTTTATCTTTAGCAAATACATTGATTCATATATTAAGGGATGACGAATTAAGATTTGAAAGAACTTACCGATATCTTTAATGATACATTATGTTCTTCAGCTTGTATGTATTGTGGGAAATAATTCATTATTTTGGCACAATCTTATATTTACTAAAAATGTCTAAAAGGGAGCAATGTTATAAAGGTAGAAAAATCATGTTGTCCGATATAATGTACGTTGTTTTTTTCTCGGTAAAACTGAATGCGCCGATAGTTAAATGCAAACTGTAATGGGGGGTATTATAATGTGAAAAAAGTACAAACCTATATGTAAATGAATCTAGTCTAGTCGGAGAAAAATGTGGTAAAAAGTAAAGGAAACAAAATGTTGACATGCCTCAATTGCAATTCAGATATTTATTTGTTTCTATTTATCTAATTGAATATAACCTGTTTAATCAATCATTGTCGAAAGTGTGAGGGCAGGGCTTAGTTTATACAATCAAATTGCGTTTTTTTGTTACCGTTGCAAAATTCAAAACTCAAACAACA
Source organism: Strongylocentrotus purpuratus (assembly GCF_000002235.5). Classification (NCBI taxonomy): domain Eukaryota; kingdom Metazoa; phylum Echinodermata; class Echinoidea; order Camarodonta; family Strongylocentrotidae; genus Strongylocentrotus; species Strongylocentrotus purpuratus. The sequence goes on along the minus strand of NW_022145612.1, from coordinate 9,688,799 downwards.
TGTAAAAAAATTTGCACAATGCTATTTTGATTTATGTGGAGTATGACAGAAATGGATTGGTCCACTTAATGTCCCTTACTTTGACTCAACTGCATGATTATTTCTTCCGATATCAAACCTACAAAACATTCAATTTGTCTACATTCAGGATTACACAGCAACAAAGGTATGTTGAAGCATTAAAGAAACTCATTTGAATTTAATAATATATAAAAAAAACTTTAGTTTTTACAGATCACTTGGGATCTGTGATAATTCCACAGACGAAATTCTGAAAATATCTTAGCCTGTTTCACTCTTATTAGTTATTGTTTCCATTATAGTTTTGAAAAACCATTTCTTATTAGTTATTAACATCCATTTATTTATTATGAAATAAGCTTGCATGGAAAACCCGGAACACCCCCACATAAAAAAAACTACTTAAGCAGTTTAGCCGCAAGAGTCCTTTTAAGGAATTCACAAGTTTCTTTTTATAATACTTACAGTTATCCCTTACCGAAATCCCTTTGACAGATACTATGAATCCATTTGATCTTTTTCAATAAGCACGTTCTCTTTTTCTGCCCCCTCGAATCACAAGATAATCTTGATGATACATTTCCTAAGGAACAATAAAGCTTAAGCATTGACGTAATAAGGATTTTTGTTGTTGAATCAGACAGAGCTTTTAGGCAATGTATTCAAAAGACATAACGATAAAGTATACTTCAAGGCAACCTGTCGTCTAATCAAAGTGAGTAATAGGATGATAAGGAACATATAGGGATCAGGATTATCCAACAACTATATGAATGGGGATGATATTGGACTCGAATTCGTGGACGCGTCAATAACTCTTTATATGCCGCACACATAATCTCCTTGAGCCACATTGTATATATTAGTCATGGGATTGATACACCAAAGTCTTAAACAATATTTAACTATAGTTCCAGAGCAAAATTAATCTATATCGTTGAGAAAAAAAATTGTCACGGAGCTAATCAAGACATGAAATTTTGCAAAGAAATTGCACAAAGTAATCCTTTTGTCAATTGGTGCTCGCTTTAGTGTGCAAAATTACATGTGCGGTAAACGAACGACCGTGAAAAGAGGCAAATAAAACAATCGAAAAGCTTTAAAAAATCTCTACAAATCCTCATCTGTACGTATGCAAGATCGACAGTTTGTTAAATAAAATTAAACTCCGAGGACTTTTTTCTGAAAGAAAAAAAATCAAACAGACAGAATAATAATCTCTTTAATACATTTTATCATTGTGCTGGATGTTAAATTAATAATGATGATGAAACGAGTCATAATCAGTTATCACTATTCAAAATGTTATTGGAATTAATAGAAAACCCGAGGCCGTCGTTATATGTTGATAAGTCGGTAATATAATTATATTGTAATTATATTCATTGCGTATTATATTAGAACAACTACAAGCCTGGCGGATCCCTCTCAGGGCAGCCACCCAATCAAGCCAATACCGACGAAACGCCGAGCATCTCTCCTCTCTTAAAAAGATACCCTCGGAACTATTCTGCAAATATACTGCAGTTCACCAACCTTTCTGAAATTCAGTTCTTGACAAAACTGGATTATTTCTGCGAAAGAATAAATATCCGTTTTTTTTTAAGACTATCCCACCATTACCTTCCGTTGACTTCTTTGAATATATATCATAATTAGTAATTTCGATAACAAAAAGGATCTTTGAAAATATTTCGGATCCGCAAAATGGAGAGGTTTAATTAATACCTATAAAAATAGTTGTTTGTTCTAGTTTTTATACTAAGAATAAAAGGCCAATTATATTGATAGTCAATGTATTTTCCCGGTTTATGCTCTGGTAGCGGACCAAATCAAATTAAGGAAATGGATTAAAACGAACGGGTTGATTGGCATTAAAGACTGAATACAATTCTTCCGTTGTTGTAAACTTCATTTGGTCAAATTTGAAAGTACTTTATCATGATAATTATTTGTAAACCCTTTTGATCATTCAACCTTTAAAGATGTATATTAATGGAACTTTAAATTTGATAATACTATCCATAAATTGATTGGCTCTAACTCGAGGCATGATGAATAGTGTTATCGTAATTTCCGATCCTAATTTAACCAGAATTTTGAATAAAGACATCAGTGAATCACTCTCTCTTACATCTCTCTCTCAAAAAAAAACATATCTTTTCTCACTCCGTCGTTTCCCTTTATATCCCACTCTTTTAATTTCCCTTCTCTTTCTTTCTCTCTTCCACTTCCACAATACATAGTTTTAATACAGCTGTAATTAATAGGACGAGTCGATATGAAAATACATCTTGCTGTAACAGTTTTAAAGAAAAATGTTTTAAAAAGATATTCGGTTTGGCGAATATTGATTGACATGAATCGATGCAAAAGAGACGAGGGATTACATTGGTACAATTTTCTTCTTAGTCAGTAATTGTTCAATTAGCTGGAATTCAGAGTTTGCGTCTGTCAATTTTTTTTAGCACCTTTTAATCTGAACGATAGGACTGAAATGACAAAAAGAGGATTCATTTTTCACTTATTAATGTATTTATGTTACCCATGGTTAATTCTTAATTTATGCAGTTTGAAAAGTGTTTAGATTGCCCAGCAGATCTTGTTTATATTCTCTTCATTTTTCATTCATACTATGTTTTCTGGGACAAAATCTCAACTAGATATTGGGTTTGGCCCCTGTTTCATATCTTTACCTTATAATCATCCTCCTGTGCGTGCAATTGAATATTCCAAGCCAAAGAACATGTACAATGCACGTTTTAAGGACTAGAATGGAAAGCGATTTCACGGGCGACCTTTCACAAAAAGATGCCTTTGTGATAAGAACAACTCAAGGTTGCTTAAATGACCTTTATGTTATACTCATACAATATAAATTGATATTCGGTCGAATAACTAAAAATGATTAATATTTACATTGAAATTTCAATTTTGCAAATTGGCAGCTGCTGGCGAGGCTGGGTATATATTTCACCCCTTCTTCTTCAGCCAACCCTTACATAAGTATCTCAGTCGTCAATATACCATTATTACATCACAATCAAGGACACAAAAGAGCAAACAAAAATAAGATATAACTCAACTAAGAATTAGGGTTAGTGTTACTTGTGTGGTGAGGTATCCTGCAATTTTTGTCTAAAAATAAGATAATATTTCGATTTTTATCTTTGTTTGATTTAAAAGATCGTTCATTTTCAACTAATAATTTGCAGATTTCTGAAATTTGTAATTTCTGTCTTTTGGTATTTGTCACAACTCTCGGCGCTCAGGAGTGAGTACCTTCACTCCTCGTAGCTGCCACACTGCGTGCTATCTTCGGTAGATAGCTAACGAGCTTCCCTCCCTGATGGTGCCGGATAGGGGAGGAGAAGGGAGGGGGGGGGGGGTAAAAACTCCTGCGCCTCCACCACCATGGGATTCTTCTCCTACAAAAATAGGGAGATACTTTCAGTTTTGTGTAAATCGAAACAGTATCAATTCTACTTTTCTTACAGAGTGCGTAGTAATGGTGAAATTGATGTAGCACCCTTGGTAAAGATAATAGACTCTATTGAGGTCGATAGAATTATAGCCATACATAGTCACATTATGCCTTTTCTTCTCCCACTTCCCATTTCATTGGTATAGAGGCCGCCCGAAGGTATGTCAAACAAACAGGGGAGAAAATGCATTATTTCAATACCGTTAATGTAGCGAAAGACTACTGCGTATGTCGATGAATAGTAATTGAAAACAACACTTTTTTTCCAGGGGGATGTGATGTCTTTTGCATGTACATTTAACTTTCACTTTGAATTTTGAGAGAGAAAGAGAGAGAGAGAGAGAGAGAGAGAGGGAGAGAAAGAGAGCGAGTAAAACTTGTGGTATTTCATTTCAATGCAAAATAATTGAATATAATTATAAGTACACTAGTTTCTGCAGAAACTACAAAATATACCGCTTATCTGCCAGAATACGATGTGACAATAATGTTACCCATTACCCAAGTGCATACTTAAGCCCCCCCCCCCATACTCATCTTGCACGTCTATGGTAGAACATTATGTGCTATTAAACATCATCAATGAAAATGAATTCTAATGTGTATCAAGAACCATGTCGGTAGAATAAATAGATTGATCTACGAAACTGATAGCACGAATCTCAGGGTCGACCATCAGAGACAGCTTGAGTGAACTTTTACGTCAATTTTATTTCCACATTTCTACAGTATACATATTATCTATATGCTGAATTAACATGAAAGCTTGTCTTATTATGATTTTTTAGCACACGGTCTTTGGAATAGCGATGTAGTTATGATAATTAGTCCGTTGACGATGTATGTCACCATTATATTAGAATATGGATGATATAATGTACTTGATATAAGATTAGAGATAATAACCTGCTCTCCAGCTCCAACGAGAGATGTTGATTGGAAGATGGAGAGTGGTGTAAGAATAGGCAGAGAAAATATGACAGAAAAGCATGAGTGAATTCAGTTCAGAATATGGTATTTGGTGGAGAGAGAGAAAGAGAGAGTTAGGTAGTGTAAGAAAAATTAATGAAGGCGAAGGAGGGTGGGGGAGACAAGAGAGAGAGAGAGAGAGATAGAGAAAGAAAGAGAGAGAGAGAAGGGGAGAGAGACAGACAGAAAGAAGAAAAGGGAACAAACAAGAGACTGAGACAAAATATCAAAGACAGAAAACAAGATAAAAGTAAGTCGGAGGAAAGGGGGAAAGCAAAAGGAAAAAGTAAATTGTGTGTTTCGGAGACGCCATAGAGAAAGTAAAGGATATACATCACAATAAGATGATTCCACGTTCTTATACGCAACTCGCATATTGAGCTTTCATAATTATTATTCACGCGAGATCTACGATGAGAAATAGAAAAATAACCACTACCCTCTCAACAATATAAAATCACTGAAGCAGTGATAGGGAAACAATTTCAGCAAATAATTGAGATTAAATAGCCGTCATTCTCACTTCAACTGTTAGATCAATCTCTATTATATTCCTCAAACATAACTCTATCGCAATTCTTGACTTTCCCCCTCATTCTCTCTGGTATGTCTTCTGGATGGAGGCACGTATTGTATTGACGGCATTAATTTTCGGTGCCACGTCCGCTAACCCGTGGCTGTTTGATGACGGGTTTAGCTGTTAATTATTCATACCTGAATAGATTGGCCGCCTGTTAGATAGGCGAGATCCAGTCATGCTTCTATGGCCCTATCATCAGATCATGCCGATTTATAACAAGCCAGAAAATCATAAAAAAAGATAGGCCATTATAATTACAACCATTCTCCCCTTTTATTACCCTAATTGTCCAGGACCCGGGTGAATTTTGTAGCTTCGCGTTCCAAATCGAACTGCCTTTCTATGTCTGAGTGAGTCTTTCTATTCCTCTAAATTAACGGTAAAGTTATAGTCTTGGATTATTTATTTTTTTAAAAATAGGCTACTTAGTGATGGTTTGAAATTATTGAGTGGCAAATGAGCAATTGGATTTATATAGTACAGGGTGAAAGTTAAGGAAACCGTGAAATTTAATACCAGAAAAAAGCTATTCCATAAAAAATCCAATACCATACACATTTTAGGGCAATTGCCAATTTGATTGTAATTTCTTTAATAATGACAAGATAAACCCCCCTTTTTCCCCCGAAAAGTATCATCTTCTTTATTTCTCGATGAGACTGCCCAAAGACTGCCTTACTCCCAATTGACGCGAGGCGAATTTAATTAACACAAGCGGAGCAGCTAGAATTTTCCTTGGGAGGGGAAAGGGGTGGATACATGTCTGACGTCTTTCTGTAGCTGCAAATAAAATGTTGTTTTGGAGCATAAAATAAAATGAATTAATAAATTCACCTTGCAATCTAAATTAATCTCACTCTGTGAAGCTGAAGTTATTAACCGAAGTGTTTTCATTCGTTCCTTAAGTGGTATACTAAAACTTCATGTGAAATCATGTAGTGCAATATATGGTATGAATTAAACATTAGGTCATCAAGGATACGAGATTGTATCATTTATCATTTCCGTATCAACGCACCATTATCATGTCGATGGCACAGGGAGAGAGAGAGAGAGAGAGAGAGAGAGAGAGAGAGAGAAAGAGAGAGAGAGAGAGAGAGAGACATAAACAGGGAGAGAGAGGGAGAGAGAGAGAGAGAGAGAGAGAGAAAGCCGTGGTGAGGGAGGGTTGGAGGAGGTAGGGATGAAGTATGGAGGAAGCGAGTATAAGAGAGCACGTATATAAAAACGACATTGCAAGTGGAAATGTATTTTTGTACATTAAATTTGTCATGATAATTAAATTATCATGAAATATGAATAAGTTCGGATGTTAAGGATCTGTTTTATTTTTAAAAGGTAAAGTGACATGACGGCGCTGAGACATGATCCAAACAAAACTAATAATGCATGTATATTTTCGAGCTACTTCCGATTCTACGAAGTCATGGAAAAGGTAAATTTAAATGTATGCTGGGTGTCCTTTTAGAACGTCCTTCTTTTACCTGAGTTTGGTTGGAAAAGAAACAGCACAATTTTACTTATTTCTTCTGTTCATGGTGTATCAAAGAATAAACCAACAAAATCTGTTTCCCATTAACAAAAATAGGAATCGTCCAATTGACTTAGAAAATGAGACTTTCTTGTAAAGTGCCCCACTTCAAACACTGAGACAGAAGAGACGTGACACTGTCGGAATATGAATGAATTGTGAATATATTGCCTAGGTTACTTGATTCTCCCTAGTATTTGACATGAAACATTGCATACATGTGTCACGGCATAATTTTACGCAACGATATGACTTTGTTGTTAAAGGTTGATGAACATGCTTGTCATCAAAGTTTTCAAAAGTTTGACTATTCGATTTCTGCAACTTGATATCTTTTGTCAAGAAGAACTGTAAACCCATCACTCACAAATACTGAAATGATTATTGTGAAAGTCAATAGAAATGATAATAATAATAATAATAATAATATTGGATTCTTATATAGCGCACGTATCGACCTTGCAAGGTCTTCAAGGCGCTCCAACATTACCCGGCTATGCTAGGCTGCCGATTTCGACGCTCACAGCATTTCAAGAAATTCCTTCCTCCGGGTACCCATTTAACACCTGGGTGGAGAGTGGCAAGTGTAGATCAATGTCTTGCCAAAGGACATTAGTGCCGCGGCGGGACTCGAACCGCGGACCCTGTGATTCACAGTCCGACGACTTATCCACTACGCCACAACACCTCTAGAAATTGATATAATAATGAAACCTTTAATTAATCTTAATGAGAGCTTTTTTCCTAAGTTTATTTTGCTAATATCCAGGAGTACATGATTAATTTTCACTGAGGCTGTTTAATCTTAGCAGAACGATAACGTAAAAAGACCGTTGTAGTTCGCTAGTGAATATTTTGTGAAATATAACATCCGAATTGTGAATCCTATCCAAAAAGGTGTAACAAATTAAAGCGGCATCTGTAAAGTTGGCTCGTGAGCCATGACCGTTAATGCATTTTCGTAATGATATTTAGCTAAGGTGGGTTGAATTTGGCATAATTTGTTTGACGCAATCGGTGCTTTTAATCTATTTTCTAAACAGCATACAGTGGTAGACCTCTGCGGTCGGTATGTAGACCGTGCCGAGCTAATTTTACAAATGTATTACGCCTTTTCTCATTAATTGCATTGTTGAACGCGCTTGAGCGAACATGTGCCGCTTGTTGCTTTGAAATATTGAAACGGAGCGATTGCCAACAGAACATGATATGAAAAAAAATTCTAAATAAAGGAGCAATTGTTTTGGAATAAGATAACACAAACGTAATGGCTTTTGACCTACATTCATTGCCTCAACCCAAACTTGGTACAAGAGGATTTTGACAATACTTTTTGAAAAGCCTAATGTTCCGTCATTCTTGGCAGCACAGTTATGAAAATGGTGTAATTAGACAGGATATTAGTTTTTCCTTACAATACAACCAAATTCAAGTTCACACAAGTTATTACTTCTTAATTAGAAGCTACCAAAGTCGGGTAAACTTTTTTTTGATACGCACTGTATAGTGCAGCGGGTTGGGTGCTCACAATCATAAAAAACATGAACACATACGGACAGACGAAGAAACAAATGGGCAAACAAACAAACAATAAGGAATAAAAGGTCCTCAGCAATAAAATCGACATCTGATTGAAAAATTGAAAACAAGTGATTAAGAATCTGTTTTAACCTACCCATGATTTAAGATAACGCATAAGAGTTATTCAGCCTTGATCGACCAACCAACACTGACAATTGCCCATTTTAACCGAATTTGGGTAATTATGTGCCCATTTCCAATGCTAATTCGTCATTTTGATCATTGTGCGAACCTCGTGATGAGCCATTTTATTTACAAAGTTTATCTATCGCATGTTTCTGATTTCCACAGCTCAAACATAAAGAAATTACATAATATAGAATCTATTAGATCCGTTGTTGGTCTATGAGACGTTGCTTATTCTCTCATCATATCGCATTTTAAATGCATTCGTCTATATGATAATCTATTTGAGAGCTATGAGATCAAGACTAAATCTAAGTAATATTTAATACTTCTCACGCTTTAGTTGATTTTGTTTTTAATGGGTTAGGGGATAATTAGGCGGTAAATCTTATGTGTTATCATGTGGCCACCCACAACCTGTCATTAGCTTGCGACTGATAGTTTCCTCCTTTACTTTAACAATAACGATTCCCCCGCACGGGCGGATCGAAGGATGGGGGAGGGGCGAGGGAGGGGGAAGTTTTCCAAAACGATGTCTGTTCTTTTTTTCAGAGAGAAACAAAGAACTGAACAAGAAGAACAAAAATTCTCCCAAGATAATAGATAACGGATACATTCGAATACCAGGGGGAAATTTGAGTAGTTTGGTTTCTGTTTTTACACGTCAACTATGGGCGCCTAGCCTGGAGAGGGCTAATGGGACTCCCACAATCATATTCCTGGGAAAATTGATATTGCCAATATGCGATTCTATTCCCGGCATTTTTTCCTTCCATTTTGACACTCAAGTCTACGAGTTGATCAAGTTTCCATTAGTGCAAAAATTTCTCCTTGAAGTATTGGTCAAGTAAAGAGAGTCGTTATTTTGTGATATTTTTAAAGAAAAGATCAAAGTATATATCATAAAAAGTAAACTGATGATGCTAGATGATTAAGGATTGCCATCATAGATTTTTATCATTAAGAATAAATGAAACATTTACTTTGTGTTAAAGGGGGTGCACATCATTTTCTATATGATAAAGGTGAATCACATCATATTTTATTCAAAATCATTATTTACTAAGGTATTGTCGTATAAGAATCTCATTACGTGCCATTCAATTCTCCTGTAAAAAAAATCAGACAATATTTCTCTTCAGGTAAAAGCAGCCACCGGATAGTTAAGAACATTCCTTTTAAAAGCTTACGTTAGCAACAGAGCAAAATAATTACAATGAATTTAGATGCAGAGTCATTCATCTTGGCTCCAGGGGAATATCAAAATAATTATCGTGCTAATATAATATATGTAAAAATATGCATCGCACTTTTTAATTTTAACTTGTTGACTGGAGATTAAAGTATTTAATGAAGTTCAGAGTCAAAGTAGACACATCAGTTCCATTTCAATCCGAGCAAGTTTTGTAAAACTCCTTTTTTCAGTAAGAAATTCAATTTTTTGTGGAAATATTTGAAATAAGATCATTATAGAATGAACTAAACAGGGTCTTTTTTTTAAAAGCGTTTAATCATACATATCTTGATTTACAGCAAACCAGCCTTCAAATCCAAAATGTATCCGCTTGACTGAAGCTTTGTGAGAAGCAGGGAAAGAGAAGAATTGTGTACACGTAAAAGCGCCAAATAAGTCTAAGATCGTTAGCATAATGATAAACACTTCCACTGAAGATGGCGGTATGCTATTTGCTTAGGAGTCAGAATTTGCCCAGGTTCCTTTCAAAATGGCATTAGCTGCACTATTTCCCCCAAAAAACAGTTTCATCTATTCGAATATTAAATCAAGGTGAGAAACTACGATTCTCCCCCTTTTTGCGAATGCAATGATTAATAATGTCGTTCTTTTTATTGGAAGACAGAACGGAACAATGAGCGCTTCAAATTGATCAACATCAAAGATGTGTTGAATTCAAATTTCGAGAGTAGGGTGAGCGACTTATCATTTTTTGCGCTTACTGGAATTTATTCCCCAGCTATAATTTAAAAAGAAACTTTGTTCCAATCTTAATAAATGTAATTTCTGGTCCATGATTAACGAAATCATGATAAGCATAATGGGGAAAAGGGACCTTTCTCCTACAAATAAGATTCCTTTTGGATTACTTGGAATCTTTACTTTCTGCATTCAGTACAGTTCAATTTTTTTAGAGCGAACAGTTTTTGTATCCTTTGTGACAAACTCTAAAACACCGGTGCTTATTAGAAAAAAATATACGGAAAGAAGTAATTTGTGTTCTCTCAATTAAATTGCTCTTTGTTCTTCACAGCAATGGTCAATATCCGCGACACTTTTCGTACATTCACTCTGGCGTGATTATTGCACTCTGGGAAGAAAAAAAACGAAGCGAAGCGAAGTTCAATATTCCCTGAAGAGGCGCTAGGCCAGTGACTTGAGTCAGGTACTTGTCCTCCAACCAAAAATAAACGGACGTCATGACCGGAACAAATACCCCCACTTTACAGGTGTCACTGACAATCATCCAAACGTGTCGCCCCTGAATGATGTCATAATGAAGAAGCTAGACACGAACTCACGATGTCAATCAGATAATGATGTAATTAGGTGACGAATCGGTTTCCATCTCTCTGTTGGTCTATTCATGGTAGGTCCATGGTCTGTTCGAGAGTTGTATGTAGTAGCCAGCACACACGCGGGACCGGGGACTACTCGGTGAAAAGGGTCTTTATAGGAAGAAAGAGAGAAAGAGGGAGAAAAGGAGAAAGAAGGAGAGAAGGAAAGATACCAAGATGGGGAGAGGTACCAATAGATACAGAGAGAGGGAGAGAGCTAGAGGAGAGATAGGGGAGGGGGTAGAAGAAAGGACCTATATATATAGAGAGAGAGAGAGAGATATATAATACAGAGAGAGAGAGAGAGAGAGAGAGCGGATGGGCAGGGGAGGGGAGGAGAGAGGGGGAAATAGAGGCAAGATTTAGGGGGAGAGAGAGAGAGAGAGGAAGAGAGAGAGAGAGAGAGAGAGAGAACGGGTGGGCAGGAGAGGGGGAAATAGCGGTAATATTTAGGGAGAGAGAGAGAGAGAGAGAGAGAGAGAGAGAGTCTGAGAGTGAGGGGAGAGAGAAGGTATCAATATCGAGGCGGGGCGCGTCTTATTTTTTCGTACCACGGCGAGCCCGGATTCCTGTTTTATCATGAATATTCATTAGGCAGGGCCGGGGAAAGTCTCGATTCTCTTGAATATTCATGTCTGATCGAGGCATGCGCAGCATCGAATATCGTGTGTAACAAGTACGTTGGATTAATGGCAGGCCTATAATATGACATAGAAAAGCAATGTCATGGTCATTTAGATAATACAGTCATAAATGCTGTGTTTAATTACTAGTAAATGCCAAAATGTCAGTATCGGTAGACAAGATATATAGCATATATTTCAAGTAAGAGTCTTGATAGGCAATTTGTGAATAGCCTAGGCCTACTTTTCTGAGATTAATGGGAGTCTAGTTCTTTTCATGAATTGGTAAATAATCAGTTCTAGGTTTGCTTTTTAAATATTACAAGCAGAGGTTGCATTATGGTATTGAATATGTGATACAGTATTATAAACTGTATAAAATAGATAACAAGAATAGGCCTACATACAAACATTTATCAAAAATAAAATACTTGTGTATTGCACTTAAATTATTTCTATGATCTATGCTCACTTAACTGCATAAGGAAGAAAAGGAAGAAAGAAAAATGGGATTAGAAAGAAGAATAACAAAGTTAAAAAGTAAAATATATATAAATAATAAATGAATGGAAGAAATAAAGAATACGGAATAGATACCAAGGAAGAAAGAAATAAATTGCAAGAAAATTGAAATGAAAAAAAGAAAAATGGAAAGGAGCAAGATAATATTGATACCATATCTTCAATCTTGTTTTCTTTTATCTTGCCTCTTGTTTTTGTTTAGGCCTAGCTACCATTTTTTCCTTTCCTTTCTCTTTTTCTCTTAAAAGTTCTCTTTGGTTTCTTTCTAAAATAATGAGGGAAGGGGGGGGGGTGGGGGACTCGATGATAATTCATCATTTGAAGGTTTACAATGTGAAGTCCACGAGTTATATGCACCCACTGAAGAAAATCCATGTACAGGGTTGCTGCAGGAACCCCAGCACCCACAGATCCCACGCATGATGAGACAAACTTGAGAGAAAACTACACATTCTTTCACATACATTGAAGAAAAAAAAGAAGAAAAAAATCCAAGATCGGTTGAACTCTTTTTGACCCCTCCCCAGGACGTCGATCAATTACATGTATGTGCCCCCCCCCCCCAAACTCTGCTTACAGCCCTGGCGATAATTACCCACTATTCAAATCTGACAGGTGCCCCTTTTTCTTCAACAAATGCCCCTTTAACTTCATAATAAGTGCCACTGTTCCATTTTCATAAGTGCCCCTTGTGATATCTGATAAAAGCCCTTTCATTTTTTTTTTTACTTTGACACGCGTCCCCTTAAACTTTCTAACAAGTGCCCTTTTACCTTTTGATATGTGCCCCTTTCCCTGTTTAATAGGAGCCCCAACCCCAACCCTTTCTCATAAATGCCCCTTTGACACATGCCCCCTTTTTCTTTTTTTTATAATTCCCCTTTTCTCTCTTTCTCTGTCTTTCGAAAACTATCTTCTGCAAGGTTTGTTCTCTTGACTGAGCAACCTGTTGCAATTCCTTTCTGTCTCACTTTCAGTCGTACTTGTTGCCACTCATTTGCATTCACTCGTTATCAACTACCATCAACCATTCCATATTCACTCCATTACTGTCCACATTTCAATTTCATTCTCTTCACTCTCCCTTTTTGCAGCCTTTCCAGGAGCTTTGCTAGAAGTAGAACATTTTTAATGTAGAGGCCAGAGAAACCGGAAAGTATGTTAATCATTTTATTCAAATATCTAACTTGAAAAAAAGGAAAGTGAAACATTGTTTAATTACAATATATTGACATAATTTTGTTAAAGAAAAAATTTGAATTTAACACTGGAAATTTGTAATTGGTTTGCCAGCCCCCCCCCCCCCCCCAAAAAAAACAACCTCAAAACACAACAGTGGTACCAGGGTTTTTGTTAGGAGGCCCATGTACTGTATAATTTTTATTATTAAGAATAGTTTTCTCTTTTTTATTTAATAATTTGACATTGGCATACCGTAAATTTCACCAGGAACCCCCCCCCCCCCCTCCCGACACTGCCATTACTTCTACCAACAGTAATGCTATAATTCAAAATTTCACTTTCTAAATACTTCTAATATAAACATATAATCATATTTGTACAGAGGATAAGATAAGAGGATAGCAAGCCCCCCCCCCCCCCACTTCCTGTTTTCTTTAGTTGGGAAGCATCGAAACATGATTCTATGAAAGCTACCAGTTTGGATACGAAAAGCAATGAGGATTAGCAGTTTCCATATTTAATGCATTTAGAGTGTTGTCTTTCAAACCTTCTTACATACAATACTTGAAGTAGCAATAATTTCATAATCTACAAAACTTCCCATACAGAAGTCCATAGAGGTAAATGAATTTTAACATGTATAATTATAATCAAAATATCATTGATTAATTCAATCCTTGATATAGACTGATAGACCTTTATCAATCAAATTTGAAGGAGAATCTTTCTGCCCAGTCCTCAGTTTCATCCTATAAGATGGTAGTTGACATTGTTAGAATTTTAATGTTTATTTGTTGAGGATTAGTTATCTTTAATTATTTGAAAGTCGACAAGATGATAAACTTCATTAGCTTTATTGAATGTAGTATTCTACAAACATATAATACAAATAACAAATAAATATCATGTAAATATTCCAGTTTAAACCCATCTCTATTGTGCTTTTTCATTATATGAGGGTGGCATCTTTAAGACGTAGTCTCGTGTAGATATCTTCTGCATCCATCACTAAAGTTGTAGCCTAGTTTTCAGAAAAAAATATAACCCAAGTCTGTTGAATGGAAAAATGAAATAAGATATAAAAAAATCAACAATGACTAATAACATACACCCTGATACCTGCTCAGAAAAAGGAAGGACTGAAATTCACTTGGGGTTCTAGTGGGCAAACCTAAACTATTTTTTGTACAAGACTAGTTTAAATACTGACCGCATCTTAAATTATTACTGATGATCCCATTAAGACGATAGGCCTGCTGGAGCTCGGATCAGACAAGGTATGAAATAAGTAATACAATGTAATACAACTCGTGCTCATACCGGTAATTGAATAATACTCGGTTAAGTATGGGACATAAAATGACCAAACAACTTTGACCAGAGAATGTACTGGAAATAATGCTACTGAAACATACGTAATGTAGACTTATATTTCATCTATATTGACATTTAATTTTTAATCTAAATTACAATTGTGATATTAAGTCAATTATTCTTTTACAAGTCAACTGACAATGAAAAATATCTGTTTTAGATCTATAGTTTTCTCCATGACATTTGTTCCACAAAAATTTATTGGGGGTACCTTCATGTATATTAGCACACTTGCTCGTATGAAGTGTAGTAGGCCCGCATCTCTAGATATGATCCCGTCAACATCTGTTCTTTGTTCCTCTCCTGAGTTTGCAAACCAGAATGCCTTTATCATCCACTGTAGAGAGGCATCATCCTACATGAGAGAAAACAAAGTAGGTACATGTACTTCAATTAAAAACTGATACTGATGGATACATATCAACCATAATACATCCTATAAACAGACTTTTATCAATCTTATTTTGTGTTCTTCTTCATCTTCATTGCTCAAGAAGTGAAAGTACCCCTTACAAAAAAAAAATGAGGGGTCCTGTGTATACCCTACATGTAGTGCTTACAATGTGCATTTGATATGGCTCTTCTAAACACAGGACCTCCTGTAAATAAGGACAAATTTTCCTTTGTAAACATAGAAAGAAAAGACATCAATATTTGTATACTAGGTGCAGAACTAGAATAAAATATACCCTCCACTATATATGCTTGCAATGTCAACTTAGTTCCATTTCCTTTTGAGTGAATTAATAGGTGGTCGTTTAATATGTGTGTGCTAAATAACCTGATAACTGTACCTGCATGGGACTTTCTGCTTCATCTTGCAAATATAAGAGATGTTGTAATGTCCTCCTTCCAGCTCTTCAGTTTCAATCTTTTGGAACAAAAAGAAGAAGAAAATCAATACGACAATCAAGGCATCCCTTTCTCCTTAACAAAATAAAATAGATCTAGCATAATTCAAATTAATAGATATTTTTATGTCATGGTTGGCCTTAATTTAATTATGGTGTGGAAATCAACATTCCTATTTAATGAACCACAGTACAAAGTAAAACTAAATGGAAGATTTAACTTGTGCATCAAACAGTGGTTTCTTTGGCCTATGAACACGAAGCAGTACTAAATAGAATTAGTTTATTATAACAAGAAGAGGTGGACTACATACCATATAAGCAGAGGCGGCGCTCCGAGAGGGGGGGGGGGGGGGCAGAGTGCCCTCCCATTTGGTCAAGTACCCTAAAAGTGCCCCTTTTTGCATAGGAAAAGTGCCCCTTTTTACATAGGAAAGTGCCCCTTTTACTCTGACAAGTGCCCCTATTAAGTTTTTAAAGTGCCCCTTCCCCTTTTAATAACTACCCCTTTTAACTTGGATAAGCGCACCTTATATCTTCACATGTGCTCCCTTTCATTTTTAATAAGTGCCCCTTTTTCTTATAAGTACCCCCATTTAAAAATAGGCAATTTCCCTTCTCATCTATGAAAATAGTTCCTTTTCATTCTCTTAAGTGCCCCTTTTCATCTCTTGTAAATGACCCTATTCACTTCTGAGAGATACTTGTTTTACTTTGACAAGCACCCCTTCCCCTCCTAGTCAGTACTCTTTTCATCTCTTATGAATGCCCCTTTTATTTTGACACGTCCTCCTTTTCCTTCCTATATAATGCCTTTTTTCCTTATAAGCACCCTTACCCCTTATCATAATTACCGGTATTACTTTTCGTCTTTGATAAATGCCCCGTTTATTGAAACAAGTGCCACTTTTTCTTTTTAATAAGAGCCACTTCCCCTTCTCATTACCCTTTTAACAATGATATGTACCCTATTTCCTTTCTTATAATGAACCTATCCCTTTTTCATAAATGCCCCTTTTCACTGCTTATAAATGCCCCCTATCAAAATCTGATGGGTGCCTCTTTTCCGTCGACAAATGCCCATGTTCTTATCATCCCTGGTGCATGCCTCTTTGTTTAGGTGTAAGAAGTGCCCCATTTTCACCTCTGATAATTAGCCTTTGTACTTTGACACATGCTTCTTTTCTTTTCTGATAAGTGTCTTAACCCTTTCGATAAGTGTCCCCTTTTCCTCTCATCATTAAACGTGTCCCTAATTTCAAGCGACTAAAAGCAATTTCCCACAAAGCTCGCTCGCTACGCTTGCCCATAGTTATAGATGTTATAATTATGTAACTTATCACAGATCTATTCAGTCTTCCGTTATGAGATTGTGCTTATATAACCCCATCAGGATTGGGTTTTCCTCTTTATAAGATGTAATTTTTCGCACTGCAAGCCAAAAACTGCAAAGTATGATACTTAAGCAATATCTTAAATGCTGTATTAAGAGAAACAAATATTGAAATCATCCCTGATAATGTAATCACAAAATAGGGGTATATACCAATGTCAAAAAAATGGTATATTTTCCCTCTGAAGGTGCCCTTTTTTCAAGAAAGTTTTTTTGTTGGTGCCCCCCCCCCCCCACTTTGGAAGTTGCTCCGCCGCCTCTGCGTATAAACATAATTGTCGACTACCCTAGGGGTCTTCTCTTATACAACGTCCAACAAAAAATAGATTTATCAAATGAACTGCACACTTTGGAGAAGAAAAAATCTTTAATATAGGTCTAGATCTAGAAAAGTTATGACAACTTGACAAGCACACTGGACACACACAACATCTGAACATTAAATAAATGAATCCTAGGTCTAGTTTGTTTGTTTTTGAATATTTTTATTAATAAGTTCCAGGTTAACGTCTAAATGAAATATGGTTTGGAGCCGTTTGATTATCCATGGTCACAAACAATTTTGGTCTAAAAGTTGACACGCACCAATGATGCAACTGAGCGAACGGATAGCACTTAGGATCTAGTCTTAGTATAATACTAGTATAGCCAACAGAGTCGACATCTACTAAAGATATAAACAAGAATTAACCCTCTTGGATTATTAAAGAAATCATACTTCATAGATTATTTTAAGGTGTAACGTTAAATCTAGATTTAAATTCAATGGATGATTGGTGAATTAGATTCACGATCACGATCAAATTTGGAATAAAACCTGATCAGAAAGTTTTATCTTGATGCAGATGAGCACCGAAATTCCCCAACGTGGGCCTGCCGGAACCCCGGGGCTCTAAAGGGTGACATGAAGGCAAACCGCAATCAAACTACTTCACGACGATGAAAATCAAAGTGCAATTTCAAGAGAAATGTTTTCCTAGCCTTTTCCCCACAAATCTGTTGAGAACAGTCTCAAAATGTAAAGAAATTACAGTAGATCACGAATTACAGCTTTTTCAAATTAATGACTAAATTCTCTTAATCTACTGATATTTCAATCAATTACTCACCCATAATGCATTCTCCGTGAACTAAATCTTCTCACTTTGTGCGAGTATAGCGCGCGTCGTGCATTCCCACCTCGATATGAATATTTAAGAGAATCGAGACTTTCCCCGACCCTGCCTAATGAATATTCATGATAAAACAGGAATCCGGCCTCGCCGTGGTACGAAAAAATAAGACGCAGGCGGGGCAGCAGACGCGGATTTTTATCGAAGTGTCTTGTTCTACGAACCACACTTCAGCTAAAGTTCGATGCGCCCTTGCAAGCACTATCGACGGCGGCTTGGAGCATACAAATTTTCCAAATTGGGGATGAAATGTACTTCTTTAGCAACTCGCTTGTGTGTCAAGTATACATTCCATATTACTGATATTACTACTACTACTAATGCTACTACTTATAATGATAATAATAACAATAACAATAAGAAAAAAGAAAACAAATAGTCGAAGGATAAACATAGAAGAGTGAAGAAAAAAACATGAGAAACTTGTTTTTTAAACGCATTGATGAGGAGTTTATAATGTAGGCCTAGTAAAAAACAAAAAAAATTTAACCATCTTTTATCTGACTATGGCAGTACAAGAAAAGGAGTTTTAACCGTTTGCGAAGAAAGAAATTTCTGGACTAAAGTATAAAGTCTGCGTTCATGAATGCATATTATACCATCGCCCTATGTGACTGGTGTTATATGTCTTATATGCATGACTAGATTAAGTAAGAGGTAAACATGTATATGGTCCTCAGGAGACATCTGTAATTGAGTTCCAATAAATTCACAGCGTTCTGCTAACATTTCAAAAAACACAATTACATCACAAACATGATGAAAAAAACGACCCTGTATTTTTTCGTCCCCGTCCCGATCGAACATAGGAAGAAGGCAAATATCAGTTGAAACACACCAATAAATAACGATAAAAGACAGACACAATTACGTTACGACTGTCATTGACCTACATTGTGAAGAACCCGAGAGATGGTTGTAGTAACATTAATATTCCCGAGAGGCTTTGGTATACGTCATGCACTCGACCGTGATCACGCCGAGGCCATGCACGTGGAGCGCAAGAATTCATGATAGTTTCATGGCTTAAAGGAAATAAACGTCGCTATTTAGAAATGTTGTTGATCAAAGTCTGAATCTAAAACACGTTTGTGAATTATTTTAGGATAGCTCATCTAAAAATCATATCGGCCGAGGCGAACTGTTTGAGATATCACAAGAATTATAGATTTTGAATTGACTAAGGTCAAATCGGATGCATTTGTTCATACATCTCAAGGCTACAAGGATAAAATATAAGAAAATATCGAATCATGCAATGAAAGTTTTTATTTAGATGCTGCTTGTAGGTATCGGCATGCATGGTGATGTAGATATACAGTAGGCTTGCGGGTGCACCATGTGTGAGAGAGAGAGAGAGAGAGAGAGAGAGAGAGAGGATTGAGGAGTCCTGACAAGGACTCTCAAGCAACATCTCATAATTCACAAGATTCAGAAGAGTGTTCCAAACTTCAGAGAGGTTAGTCGTTAGTCCTTTCTATATATATTGTCTAAAACGTTGAATTGCTCTACATCTAAATTCCCATCTATTTCTTATAATATATTTTAACTTAATAATTATTAATCAAGAACTTTGCACAATTCTCATACATGCCCAAAAGATGTTTTGCAGTACATTTGGACACACGGGCTTGGCATTCCGTGAGCCACTTGAAACATAGACATCCTATATTATAAGAACTCTGCAACAGATTCTTGCAAAACCTTTAAAAGGGCAGTTTACGTTTTACAGGAAATAATATCTAGTCATAGTACAAATAAAGACACGTTTCGTGCTCATGATTATTTCGCCACGATTCAGATATTCGTTATTCTTTCATTTTCGAGTGATGTGCATTTTTGGTGAAGTCAAATCTCGGAGCGTTGGAGCGGTAAGGCGTGAGAAATACCGCTTCCGTCGCCCCGTCCATTTGTGATATTTGCTCATCGCCTAATGAACTCGTAAATTATACTAATGGATCTTCAAAAATACGTAGCTCCGTCATCATTTTTGTTTTGCTCTCCTCTGCTCTTAACCTCATACCTGCACTTTTGAGCATTTTTTTATAAAGGTGGGGGCAGTGACTTGATGAATTCAGCAATCATATATCTGGTTTCAGTTGTTTCCAAAGACAAGACATTATTTCTTCGCTGGACGATAGTTTTATAGATGGTCATATGGATAAAGACCACCATCAAATAAGCCTTTCTTTTCTTGTGTCCATCAATTTATAACGTGACACAAGATTTCTTAAAACAGTAACCCTAGAATTACCCTAGAAACAAAGACATGGTGAAATCTTGAAATCCGTCATTGGATAATTTCTGAAGTATGCTTTGCTTGTTCGTTTTTTTGAAATATTGTAAATCATCATTGGCTTACATCATTGTGCTTATACAAATATAAAAATAGCTTCAGTGCATGTATCGGGGTTTTCAGGATAGAAACAAATCTGGATAACTAGAGTTTGGTTTCGCTTAAGACTAAAAGTATTTCTTAAATCCTTGAGCTCAGTCATCACCACGCATTTAAATCGAGCTCGTGATTATTCTCAAATTCGTTATAGCTCTACTTTCACAGTTGTTTATCAAAAGGATATCCCACCTCCATAGCGAGGAGACACTACGCCCTCTACAAATACCCTACAACCATCTATTTAAAAGATCAGGGAAACGAAAGGAGCGATAGAAAGTGAAGAAAAAATGAAAATCAGAAAAGGTATTCATCACTGTATGGAATATATCATCAGATGGCGCAATCTTTCATTCGAAGAAAGCAAGGTTAATTTTTCGTATCAGCATCCCACACACTATGCTACATACACTAGAAAATACTCGACATTCTTCAATGTAGTAACTAAGGATGTGAATAATGAAAAGCGAATGTTTGTATATGTATTTCTTTTTTCTTCGCAAAATAATCCACCCCCAAAATCACCATACCTTCATGAAAACTCATGAATACAGGTATTCCATTTCAATTTAATTTCATAGCTAACATCTCGCTAGGTCTATGTTTTTAAAAGGAATGTGTATTACATTCTAATGTTTATCAAACGTACGTCAGCTTAAAGGTATAGACCAGTTTTGGAAACGCCCCCTCTCAAAAATCTTATTACCAATCATGTGAAAGAATATGTTAGACTAATACATGATGATACAAAATAAAAATGTTTTCTTTTTTTTTCTCAAGGGGGGGGGGGGGGGAGAAGTGTTCACCCCCCCCCCCCCGCTTATTCACCGGCTGGCTGATACGCCGCTAAATATGTTCTCACGAATTGGGGGGAAATAGTGCTCCTTACCCCCCCCCCCTTCCCTTGATTTTTGATTTATGCTAATCATTTTCTATATTATCCATTGAATCCTAGTCGACTTTCACTAATCTACATGTATGTCTCTGATTTTCCTGCTTTTATTTAAATCAAATAATCACCTTAAACGGACTCACGCTTGGGTAAAAGTGATCATGCACACTTGTTTTCTAAATTTTACCCAACTCTATTTAGAGTGTTGCTATAAACATGAGACTGCCCTCGAAGTTAGAAAATATGTAACTTACAATGATCAGGTATTTCGATGCTTTCTGTTTTGTCTTCACCGATTTGAGGTAACATCCATGGTTGACTTGCTTCAGAACCAAGCTCTAGGAAACTCTTCTGTAAAGAACCTGTAAAGCATAGAATAACATATTCATCAATAAACGATGGAGACACAGAAAATAAAGGAGCGATTTTTTTCTGTAATGAACCTGCAAACGATAGAGAAACTCTCTCATTAGCGATAGATTATAATGAAATAGGGTATTTGTTAGCGGGTATCTCATTGGCTAAAAACGTGTCAAGTGACACTCAACAATTTCTTAGATGTATCCGAGCGTGCAATAATACACAACTTTTTACCGGGCTTTTTTACGCGGTAAAATGCTTTAATTGACTTTAGATATTGGTGTAATTTGTATCATTTCATAAGGGAAGGTTAAATCGAACAAGATTATCGAAACTTATTTTTATCAATTTTAAAACGGTAAAATACTGCCCCACTTTGGCACTTGGAGAGCTCTCCAAACACTGCAGGGATTTATGACGTCACGCAAGGGAGCAAATTAGTATAAGCAGACGATGCCCCATAACAATGCACACGCTTTTGAGTGTTTGTCTTGTCGTCTCCTTTTCACTTATTTCCATTATTTCACTAGTGTTATTTTAAATGTTTGGTCTGTTGCCTTACTCTACATTTCGGACATGTTTTTATTTTGATGAAAAATGCAGCGTTTGACAAATAACAAAGGAATCAGATGTAGTTTCACTTGGGCTTGTAACAAAAACACCATTGTACATTAAGATGCATACAAGCCTTTCATACAAAATAAAACCAAATAGAGCATGCACTATTTGTATAGTATGAAATAGCAGTTACAGATATCAAGCTGTGATAGGTCGACAGCTCGTCACGTGATGTTCATTGCGAGGATCGTAATTAGCATATTTCACTCCCGGTAATTGTTGATGTTATATTGACCATTCAGTCAATCGAGTATATTTGTGCGTCATATCGTATAAACAACCTTGCGCGCACTAGCTCGTACCTATTGGATCAAAGCATAATATTGCAATTTTCCTTGACTAAAGTGTAATCAAGGCTATTCATTGTTGGTCCGCCCACAAGTTATAGTTTCCCTCGTGATCAAATCTTCCCTCAGTGCTGCGCGTTTCTGAAAAATGATAACTCCTAGGAAAGATATAAGTCCCTTTGGCGGTCCAAAATGTCTTTAGATTACACTCCCTACCAGCATAAAAGTGAAAGCAGAAGTTAGAGGAAAAAGGATAACGAGAAGTACAACCATAGTGTTCTCTGAAGGACCCGATATATGAAGTATTATTAAGTTACAAACATGTTTGTATAAACTGAAATGTTTAACTGAATTAAAAATCAAATACAGACGTTCTGATTATTGTCTCTTCTTTTCTGAAGCATCATAAAGAATATTGAATTTTTTATATCCACTTAAGATCAACAGGGCTATATTGCTTTATTTGCTATTACGAAGAAAAATAATACAATGGACAAACCTATTGAAAGAATACCGCCTGAACATGCATTCATATTGACTTCATTTCTCAAAAGTATTAGAAGCCTGTCCTGAAATACTCACTCACATCATATTCCCCATAGGATATGACCCCTCAAAGCTCAAATTTACTTAGATCATGGGCCTATGCTTAGACCATCGAACTCAAAGGGGTTTTCAGCCTTACCATGGACCTGAATGGCCCGACCATATCTGTTTGGTTTAGACCCCCCTCTCCTCCCCACCATCCCAGAACCAAGATTTTACGAAATCTAGCCTATGCACCAACTTTGGCAATATGAAGTAGTGTGACTAGACAAATCACACATTATCACAAACAATAAATATTTTCAGACACCCCCTAAAGCTGCAACAAACGTGTAAAAATCCTACATTTAGTGTTTCATCTCAACAAACTCTACAAATGTACTAAAAACAAAAACAGAAAAGGACAAACAAGAAATCGAATTAGACTTAATGCAAGCATGGGTTTCTTCGGGACTGTCAGTTTGGAGGTTATGTAAGCCCCGTGCAACCACTTTCAATATTTTCTTTTGCTAGCACGATTATGCCTTCCAAACACATATACGTGAGTGTTAAAACAAATACGATATGGGGCGCCCTCTATGCGTTTACACGTTGTGTTCATCTGAAACCAAAACAAACGAGCAGAAAGAAAAAAAGGTTATTCCCTTCCCTCTAGGCTTACGGACTTCAATTCATCTCACGAAACTGAGACGAATTTGAGGTTGAATGATGGTCTTCATAAATAGGACTTCCCCTCCTCTTGCTCGACCTGCGCTGTATTGACTTGTTATTTGTGTGAGTGTTTATTTTAATATCAAACGGTATTTAAGTGATTCGCACAAGGGGCATTAATATCTGAATTATGTATCATACAGCATTAAATATCACTGTTAAAGTGATGAAGATGACGCTAGAAATAGTCATTAATCCGCAAAATAGTTTTCATTATCAGAGAGCTATTAAGTTGAGTTTTTGGTTTAGAGGGCGCTACAAACAATCTTTGTTTGGGTGAGTTAATGAAAAACTAAGTGTCAAATTTGAAAGAGCATACAATTTAAATGAATGGATTTATATTGAATTTATATGAATTATTTCAAATGAAGAAAAAGCATTTATGTTGTGTTCATGCCAGAAGAAGACATTTTAGAAAATCAAAAAATAAGTGGGATTTTACAGTGTGAATAGTTCCCATGAAAATAACAAGAATTCGTTATAATATAAGGAATGCTAGTACGAGATTTTGTAAAACCGAAACTTGATTACGCTGTGTGAATAGGACCCATTAAAGTATAAAACACAACAGATCGTCTCAAGTTAAGATGGAAGAAGCAATTTCAGTGAATGAAACGAAAAAGATTTTGTAGGGTGAATGTTCAATGGAAGACCACAAGGGCCGTCGAGGATACTTTAAGCCCCTCTAAAATGTTGGAAGCCCCAAATATTGATAAAATAATACATAGTTTGGATTTTTTGTTGTATTCAGAAAACCTAACTTTTGTATTCTTTCATCAATATTCGACTTCAAACACATTTGTTTTGAAAATCCTTG
The DNA here is from genome assembly GCF_000002235.5 of Strongylocentrotus purpuratus. Taxonomy (NCBI): domain Eukaryota; kingdom Metazoa; phylum Echinodermata; class Echinoidea; order Camarodonta; family Strongylocentrotidae; genus Strongylocentrotus; species Strongylocentrotus purpuratus. The sequence goes on along the minus strand of NW_022145612.1, from coordinate 9,664,196 downwards.
CAGAAATGTGTTTTAAATGACATCCTTTTTGTACAATATGATGCAATATAGGTGCAATTTTGCCATCAAAATGTTGGGGCTCCCAAAACTTTAGAGGAGCTTCAAGAAATTAAAACAAAAAAAGTTTGCAATGTGAATGAGGCCCATGGAGGATACAGTACGCGAGGACACTCGGCCATGATCTCTGATGCAATATATTTGATCTGGGAGAGGAGACTGCAAACACTTCCTTGAGGCCATTCAATCCATCTCGGTAAAGGAGTGCACTAGCTTCAAGTGATCCAGTGGGAGTTTCGGTTCGTTCTGGCAAACTATCAATTTCTGCCATGACTGAGTGCCAAGTGTAGTATCAACTCCTTCATGAAGGGCAAATCGCATCGAGTGTATAGTAATCTTCTTAACTCGTATTGATATTGTGTTCCCTTACAAATTTCCATGGATCTAAAAGTAATTTTTCGTCAGAGATTCATGCGAAATGTATATCGAGTCCAATATTAAATTAAGACAATTTAGAAGCCAACTGTGAAGTACTTCTGAAATTCAAACCTTTTTCGTTTATTTAAAATAATTCATATAAACTCATGCGATATCAAAACATATTTAGTATCATATGAAAGGAAAAGAATAGTTATTTTTGGGTCCCCCTATATGAATATCGGTACATATTAATATCTTTTATAGTTCCTGATATCAGTTGAGCCATTTTATTTATTTTTTTTTGGGGGGGGGGGGGGGGAGGGGAGGAATTAACTGTTAATTGAGATGTTTATCAGTGATTAATATATCCGTTGCAGTAAATTCTACAATAAAAGCACAAACGAGACGTAACATAGGAATAATATGACAACATTACTGTCTATCAAGGGGGTGGCGACTTGGGGGCTGCTGCCCACGTTAAAGCTCCAGGCCGAAAAAGATACTTCATTTTCTAGCTGCCCATCGACTAAAGACAAAAATGTATGATCGATAATATCATTTTCTTTTACTACATTACATGCATCAAATTCGCTATGGACATCGATACGTCTTTTTCTATACTGGTTTATTTTAGAACCTTACAATTTGACCGAAAATATCATATACGGATTATTGAGTGTAATTATGTTTATGATTAGGATCAAGTTCGTTCATACCAGTTGTAACGATGCAATTTTTGCTTCCTCCGCGCTTCTTCATTTTAGAAGAGAGTTCAGGGATTTTCTGACGGGGAGGATATAATCCTGCTGGCGGAATCATTAGGTGGAATATTTGTTTGGGGGTACGTACTGTGTACATACTACATACCAAATCAGGCTCGACCGGGGAGGTATATTTGCCCCTCCCGTACCCCCTTGAATACGCCAATGCAATAAAGTGTACTTCGTGAACTTGATCCGTCCTAGCCGAGATCATATTCCTGAGGATATAGTTGAGTCGGATGTAATCCCTGATATGTAAACTATTTTTGAAACATGAAATTTATTTACCCATCATCCCATAATCCACTCCCTCACTTGATAATTTTTTATTTTTTATTTGTTTGGATTGAAGTAGGGATACAAAAAACGTGTTTTCCTTCTTCTTTATTTTATACATATTTCATGATTCTGCAAAATAAAGCCTAAAATATCTGATTGATATTATAAAGCCACAACTCAAAATTTAATTTCCGTTTTCCTGATACACTGAAAGTTTATACTTATCCCTAAATGCCTATATCCTATTTATCTAATACACATGATAACTAAGTATTATGTATACTTTAGGAAGTATTACTTGTTTTTGCAGTTTTTTGTGTTGAGAAACTCTTGGTAAATTTGTAGGGGTGGACAATCGAGGATCTATTTGATGTTTGTCCAAGGCGTTTGGTGTTGTCCTGGGTACTCAAAAAAAAAATCCACCACCACATACTGTAAATTGAACTAGAATTCGCTGGCTAATTGCAAAAATAAAGCAATTACAATCTAACTTTATGGTATATAATCAGCTTTAAAACTTATTTCTTGAACGATTGTGAGACAACATGGTAAAGGGGGAACAGGACAGAACAGCAATTCAACCTTTGCAATGACGACCTTACGTAATATGAACATAATTCTAATGAGACAATCAATAGGGCATTATTTTTCGAATATAGCTGCGATCCTGTTGAATGCAGAAATAAAGAGAATAAGGACGGCGATTAAATACATCGCACCATTTATAAGAAAGTTATGAGTGTTTAAAATAAAGGAGATCACTAAATCCATGCAAATTTCAAAATGGCAATTTGATCAGTGGATTGTGACGTAGTCACGGCAACTCTCCCGGTTGTCGTGTACAAAACAACAAAACATTTCCCCCCCCCCCCCCCCCTTAGGGCACTTCTAAACGTTTATTATGGATACAATATTATTACAGATCTTCCACACACAAAAAATCCTCCTGAGCAATATTTCTTTGACAAACTAACATTTTAGCAATTTTGTGTGTTGGATCAAACGGAGGAGTCGTCCACCACCTTATCACAGTGACATTACCGATACAGCCAATTTGAAGTGCCTATACGTATAGCGATTACAACTGTCAAAATGCCTTACTTTCTTATTTTTGTTCGATTTTGTCTAAACGTTTACTAATCTGCTTCTCCATTTCTTAGCTTTCGTTTAAAGTAATTTGCTAGTAAGGTTGGATTTCTTTTCATCGAACATGAAGAGCCAGCACTGTGACAAACTGAGATTTTAATAGGCCAACCAATTCAATAGCCTTCGGCAAAATTGTTTGCTATTTACTTTTACGATTCACAATTAAAACGTTGTGTAGGTTAATATATGCAGACCTGCAGCTAAAGCACTTTTAGAATTAAAGTATTCATACTCTCGAAGCAATAGGGTTATAATATGTTTGGATGTATCTCAGTATCAACAAATACAGTGCATATCAAAACAAGTATACCCAACTTTAGTAGCTTAGGATTGAAAGTTATAAACGATCTGACTATAAAATTTATTTCATGGAAAAGGGTTAACTTGTTTTCTGTCTATTAACCGACACCCAATTCATAATTTTTCAGCCACGGATGAATGAATGAATGAACTTTTCTTGAGTCTGAGTTGTAATAGTCGCCTTTTCTATTTCAAATCCAAACAATCAATGCCATAAAGTCAGCAATTTTTTTCGGACTGAAACAACAATGTGTAAGGGCATTCGGCTCACATTCACTACTTCACGCTAAACTTGATACAAGAGGATTTTGACAGTACTATTTGAAAAAGGCTGCTGCCTAGTCATCCTTGGCAGCAGAGTTATGAGAGGTTGCTACAGCAATCACCGAGTTGAAGGACCGCAATGGCTCCTCGCTTCAAGCAATAAAGAAGTATATCGCTACCAAGATATCATCAGACAGACTATAAGACACTCCTCAAAATGACATATATATATATATCAAGCTCACATAGATGTTAAATTGGAGATAGGATTCTACAAAAGTTTAGTATACTTTTTTGATACACACTATATAGGCTTTACTTTCATTTGCGGCCCTAACACAATCTTAAATCACAATCTATTTAAAGGTACTATGTCCCTTTTGCAGCCAACCTCAAATGCTGTAGAACTTTGCAGAAATTATGAATATGTCATGTATGTCATATCTGTGAAATTTAAACGTTAGCAATGTCCTCATATTCAAATTATGCAAGGAAACACGTTTACTTGCTAGACTTCAATGTCAGACACTATTGAGAGACTTTTTTCTTCTTTGGTAATAACATACATGAAAAGAGTTGTAAAGGGTACATGAGCATTTTTCTACATCAATAACCCACTTCTTGTGATGGCCATGATTAAACTGATTGAATCTTTGCGCAGCATAAAACGTATGACAATTCGGTACAATTGTCTGAAAATCAAGACTATTACTTTTGGGCTCAATAGCCCTAAAGTCGATTTGACAACTAATAGTCGTTATTTTCCCACTTGAAGTTATTTTCCCACTTGAAGACATTTTCAAGCCCCACCTTTTTTAGGGAAGTTCTAAATTAGTATTATCTTTCAAATGCAGTTGGAATTTAACTTTTTCATTTTTTGGGCCTGCAAATGGGACATAGTACCTTTAAACACCTTTTAAATATTTACTAAAAGGTTATGTATTTTGAAGATGATGGAGGTTTACTAAACTCGTCTTTAAACAAATATCTCAAAATATGATAATCGTACCTAATCAATACATCCAGATTTAGTTTGACGACCTACTTATTGCGGCTGAGAGAGTCTTATCAAAGAGAACCCCAGGCCATACAATTATTTTTTTTTTTACAAACATAACAATTCGAAGCTTATTTTGTACCTTCATGGTGCTTACTGTATTGACGACGTTTGTAAGTGCTGTGCAGACTGATATGTCAATACTGCAGTCATCGGATTCAAGTTTGATTGCATACAATGTATGCACATTCACCACTCCTTGGGGAATGAAGAATAACGTGATCATAATAAATGATCAGAGTCATTCTGGGAGAGTCAAGGATAGACAAAACAATTGCTGGCATAGGCCAGAAATAGCGCGCGCCTTTTACAGCTGTTTAAGCGGTGCCTTTGTGAGACAGCGACATGTGAAATTTACCTCTGTAAAGAAACCAAAAATGCGCACAGCCAGTGAATCTACAACGGTGGAGTTATGCGCGCAGTAAGCGTGGGAACGCCGTGTGCAAGATTTTCTCACTTTCGACTTTATCTCCGCTCGGAGAAGTCCTTTTTCGAGAAGGCTCTACAATTGAGTATACAGATAAGTCTAAATAACGAGAGGAAATCCCAGTATATCGAAAGATGGGAAAGCGGAAATCAAGCCAGAGCCGGGTGGCCCGCCAACCAAAGATTGCTAGGCCTAGACAGTCTACAAGATTAAGGCAGTCTAGCAACGACACCACTCAAGACGTACTCGGCACCTCAACTCCCCGGCGGGCGGGGCGGCCAAAACGGGCGAGGCACTCGAGCGGTAACCCCAACAGTGGACGCTCAGCCACTACCAGCATAAACCCGGCTCCGGAGACTGACGGACCACAATACAGTGGAAACGAGACAACTGGAGCGAACCAGTCATCAAGCCAGCCGCCTTCACATGCACAGCCAATGCAAGGTGAGGTAGACGTAGCTATGCAATCACATTTACCAGAAATATCACAATTTAGTGAAACAACAAGACATAGATTTAACAATCTTGGAAGCGAGAGGGAAAGCAACTTGGTGGTTTCCTTCCCCTCGATTGTACCAAACACCGGTAGCCTATACGCTGGCTTTCAATTACAAATTACACACAACGAGAGTGACACTAGGCCTAGAGCTAGTCATAATTTGAGGGATAATGAAGCCCATCCTCCCACACGGGCAAGCAGTGTCGGGCAATCGATTCAGTCAGGCGCTATTGCCAGGGATACAAGGGGGGAGCACAGTGGTGCACACATATATAACACAGATCAGTCGCCCTTGTTTTCGGTCACTGATAGACTTGGGACTAAAGTACACCACAATATGAAGGAAAAAATGCAATATTAATTCCCAATAAGGCCACAACATTACATTAATAGAGATTACTATGACAAATTGGATTTAAATTACTAACGGGCAAACGGGAAAGCAGTAATAATTTTATACAATTATTTAACCTAATTCGTTATAATACAATAAAAAGTTGAACACGACACAAAGTATACAATGTGCAGATCAATTATGTGAAGTGCTCATGTTAATAACCAGAATGGGACTGGAGGATCAACCAGGAGTTACTATCCTGATTAGGCTCCCCCAATCATTAATATTGTCGTAACCCCCATCGCTGCTAGGTTTTACATGTAACGCAGAGGAACGATTATTCCTTCCTTTTTCCTTTTAATGGAAACCTACTATCACATATTTTCATAGTAAATTATAAGTGGGAGAATAAGTAGCCCACGTGTATGATGATATGAATATGAATATAGAACACATTACTTTGGGGAGTTTTTCCATCCTGTTTCAGAGACAACCGGCGACAGGATCTGGATCGTAGGCGACAGCTTGGTCAGACGTGCCAAGCAGAGGGCGAACATGCTCAACCACCAAGATTTGGGAAGAGCAAGAGGGACGGTCCAATGGCACGGTCAGGGAGGAGCGACGTTACAAGACCTTCCGCGCCTGGTGGAGAATAGGTTGAGATACAACCAACGAGCACCTGCGCTAGTAATCGTGCATTTAGGAACAAATAACTTGGGCCTGAATGATGCCTGCCAATGCAGAATCGCGATCGATATGGCTCTTCAAATTTTACGGACAGCCATGCCTCGTACGCACATCGCCTGGTCGACCATCATCCCACGTCTATTCTATCATAGCAGTCGTGGTTATCGAACATTACAAGACGCCATGGATGGGGTCAGGAAATCGCTCAACAAGTACGCGAGGAGATTAATAGCCCGGCTGCCGAATGCGTCAGTTATTGCTCATTAGTTGGATCCATCCAATTACAGTTTATTTTTAAGAGATGGGGTACACCTGTCCGACAGAGGATCCGACGCTTTCATCGATAATTTCCAAGAAGGAATAGACTCGGGCTTGGGTATATATGAATAGAATATTTATATTCATGGAAACGGGACAATAACACTAATTCGGCTATTAATGAGCCTTGTGGAATTTCGGACAGACTGGGTTCGATGTGATAATGGAATTATTATAACACAAGAAGTTGAGGAATAGCGTGTTGTAACGTGAGTTACATATTCAGATATATACGCCTTTATTTTTGGGATTCACATTAATTTTGAAATTTATTTAATTGCTGATAAATTAGAACCATATTTAAATTAATGATTGATTTTGATGTACTAGTATACATCATACACAATTGTTAAGCTAGCAGAGGGTGGAGTCAGAGTCACTCGGTCGCACAGTAGCTTCAGAACTACAAAGTGGGCCATAGGGGAATTTTCCCCGACAAAGGAAATATAATTATTTTGCTCGTTAAATTAAGCCACAATGGCAATATTGTCGGGTTTTCGCCTCTATCACTGTCTGGCTAGCAGCAAGAATAATAATATAAGATTACGATATGTAACGGATTGAATCCATGAGAAATACATGAAGTATGATACATGTCATATTAATATTTAGTGAAACAGCATGGGTCCATAGATGGTATTAGGAAGCAACCATGGCAAACCACGCCCAACCCCCCCCCCCCCACAAAAAAAAAAAAAAAAAAAAAAAAAAAAAAAATGTGGGTGGAGGATTTCTTTTACTCGTGATTATTCCATGGTTGGTTCCGATTATCACCACTTCTTATATATGCGCTGGTATAGTAGCACCGGGATAACATTGGGGATACTGCAGGAGATACTATCCTGTCGGTGGGTCACGTAAACCCCAGGTATCTGGGGTGATCGGAGGGAGTTACTACCCTTCCGCTGATCGCGTGACTCGAGACCCCACAAATATAGTGTTTCCATAACTATGTTAGTTATGCATTGATGATTTTGTGAGTATTGAAAAGTTGTGGGGATCATCCGTAGGAGATACTATCCTACCGGCAGGTCACGTAAACCCCAGGGACCTGGGGTGATCGGAGGGAATTACTATCCTTCCGCTGATCGCGTGACTCGAGATCCCACAAATATAGTGTTTCCATAACTATGTTAGTTATGCATTGATGATTTTGTGAGTATTGAAAAGTTGTGGGGATCATCCGTAGGAGATACTATCCTACCGGCAGGTCACGTAAACCCCAGGGACCTGGGGTGATCGGAAGGAGTTACTATCCCTCCGCTGATCACGTGACCGGAGATCCCTACAATTTTGAGTTTCACTCATGGTACATGTACCCTTAAGATTGTTGAATCATATCACGTTTATACATTATTGTCGAATTGTTTATGGTGGACCCTCTTTATTGTGGTTATAAGATTTTGTTATTGCTTTTATGCATGTTACTTGTTTTACTTTGACTTTCCTACTTTACATGTTTTGAGGAAAAGGACTCCTAGTTTCGGAGCGGAATAAATATCGAGCAAACTGCAAATCAGTCTAAAGTTGTCTTCTTCCTAGAATTCATTTTAGCCAGGCAATGTAAACATTACACATCTGCACATACATGTAATGCTGAACAAATCGCAGTGGCACTCGCATCTTGCCGGTTAACCTGCTTGTTACTCATTTTTGCTAGCGAGCGAGAAAAAAAATCAACACAGTAACTTATACCCCCTTCACATACACGGATTTTACTTACGAGTCCTTACGGATCGCCAACTCGTAGTCAATCGCAAGCATCCGTAAATAACTCGCTGGTATCCGTAAATAGCTCGTCACAACTCGCAACAACTCGCAGACACTCGTAAGGATCCGTGAAAGGAGAGGCAAATATTTTGATATGTCAAAAATCTTCTTACGATTGTCTACGGATTTATTTTCCGGTAAATAACTCGTAAATAGCTCGTAACAATCCGTAAGTATCGTAAACCGCTCGCTACAACACGTAATTATCCGTAAGCTGCTCGCAAGAATCCGTAAATGACTCGTAACAATATTTAAACGATTTGTTTCGGCTAGTTTACGATTTGTTTACGGATTATTTACGGATCATTTACGGATTATTAACGGATAATTACGAGTGCTTAAGTGTTGTCTACGATTTCATTCGGGTCATGTAACGATGGCTTTACGGATTGTTACGAGTTATTGCGAGCACTTTACGTGTAGCTACGAGTATTTTACGTTTTTGGGGAAAGGTATAAAAGCTGCAAATTTGAACACTTCATTTTCAGTTGTTATTTTTTTGGTTAAAAATCGTAAGGAATCGTAAATACTCGTACACCCTGTAATTAACTGGTAACTATTCGAAACAACACGTAAACAGGTCGTTAGTAACACGTAAGTTGATCGTAGTTATCCGTGATAAACCGTAACTAGCTCGTAATACCTCGTAACAACTCTTAAATCGGTCGTAAAAATGGCCAAATCGTAAGGATCCGTGAAAGATCCGTGAATTTGTGCGATCCGTCAGCCGGACTCGTAAGAAAAATCCGTTTTTTGTGAAGGGAGTATAAGATTTAAAATAATGTAAGCGGGCGCCTCGCAGCTAACTGTACAACAATATGAGGATATGAAGACATCCCATTGCCCGGTATTATCCCTAAAGTCTCAACGTTGCAAGTGAGTGGAGCGAACGAGCGCGGTAAAAAAGAGTTTCGATAAAAATGATATATAAAAGATATATAAAGGCACCTCGCTGTCAATTCCTCGTCGCCAAAATATATGGAAGTATTCAGGCAATAAATCAATTCGAGCGAGCGAAGCAAACGAGGAAGAAATTCACTTTTTACCTTTGAAAACCGAGTCATGAAATTACAGACTCTACAAAAAAACAACTAAAGGTACTATAATCTACTACAATAGCAGCACCCTTTGCCAAACCTACGTAGGTGGATGCGAATCTGCACCCCCAATTGCACCCTTATTTCTTAGTGTGTTATAGCGGTTTCCTTATATTTCGTGCTCACGAAATCGACGATATTCCAGAATATATATTTGTTTAATGTAACTCTCGCGGCATCCCTCTTGAAAAAACGCTAGGTTAACTATCCAACTACCCCCGAATTTGCGTTTTTTAAACCGTATAGCTACGGAGGAAGTTTTAGCAACAAGATCGAATGAAAAGGTTTACGACACGCCCATAGTGAACAAGCCAATAATACGTCGCACGCAAACACATATCATAGCATTCACGTTATAGTGGATTTATAAAACGATATGTGTAAATAAATTGTACTGTTAGTACATTATGGCGGAACAAGAGATGGAGCTTGGGGGCAACGCCCCTGACATTGCAAAATTAAATAATTCCGGATTAAGCTACAACAAACTGTACCATAGCAAATGCCCATTCGCAACTATTACAACTTTGCCAGTTTGGCTTTGTTCAAGGAGCAAATCCCACACATTGTAGATCGAAATTAGCTCTCTATTAGGGGTGCTTAGATTTTTTGTTGGATTTTTGTGAAGTTTTATTTTTTAAGTTTCTTATATGACTTATCGGGTGGGGCGTAGGTGCAGTGGTTAAAAAAGAATTATGAGATGGTTACTTCAAGGAAATGTGTGGGGGTATGGGTAAACATTTGATATTTGTTTTATGTGAGTGTGCAGAGCCTCTGTCGATTAGGTTTTTGCATGAGATACGAAGCATGCAACCGTTTTGAAATTCATCCATGTTGCCCTATAAATGGTTACCTTGCTCGTGATTTAAAGTCACCCCAACGGCTTGTCATCTTTCTAAGATAGCTATGAATAATTCAATATTTTGCTATATTTCATTATTGATTAAGATTCGACTGAAAATTTAATTGGAAAGTGTTCGTGATAGATGATGTTGAGATAGAAAGACACAAAATGTAGGATTTTTTGGACGATTTGAAGAGATATTTCGCAAATCAGAAAAGGCACCATGGCAGAGAGGTACCCAAATAAAACAAAGCGACTTAATAGGAACGTTATTTTGAATTATGGCGTATAACAAACCACGGCTAAAAATGATAATGCTCAGATGCGTGTACCCGACTTTATTTTCAAATTGTAGACCCGGGGGAGTATTCTGAATATATTGTTCGCTAAAACTGTGATAATTTGGTATTCTGACAATTCTTTTAGCCGTCTTTTATCTCTAGAAGAACCGCCGCTATTTTATCTATGACATACAAATGTTTAACCAAGTTATATTTTAGAAAATAAGTCTACCAATAGAAGCACTAAAAAAAATCATAAGGGTGACTTCTGCGCGTATATTGATTTCGGGCATAATTAATAAATAACGAATCTTATGTGCGCCATGCGCTAGCATGCTATAGATGGCAAACTAACTAAACCATTCCTCCTCTCCCGCTCGAATCAAACCACAAATTGATTTTCATTCATTCAATCATAATGGTTTATTAGATAAAAACTTCAATGAGAGCCGTACAAGGCTGAATTGATGAGGTGTACAGTATAACAAAATGAGAAAAAATGACAACCGACAATTACAAGTAATACAAAATCACGATCAAATACGGTGAAACACAAGTTAAAAATAGGAAATATATAATTTATGCTGCCAGAATTACAGACAAAAGAACATGACAAACATTAAGTACCGAGACTGAGGGAGAGAGAGAAAGAGAGAGAGAGAATGAGAGAGAGAGAGAGAGAGAGGAGTGTTAGTGATGTAGTAGGGAGAGATGGATATAATCAGAGGAATCGACTAGTATTCAGAAGAGTGGTGAGAAAAGAAATAGATTAATTAATCATAGAGATCCTAATCAGAGAAATGATTATAGAGCAGGAGAATACAAGAGAGTCAGAGAAAGAATTATAGAACAGGAGAATGCAAGAAACAGAGAGAAAGAGAGAGAGAGAGAGAGAGAGAGAGAGAGAGAAGACGGGGATGACGAGGAGGAAGAGGTAGAGAGTTTTCCGAATATCTAATCAAACTTTTCAAAATTCTTGAAACCAGTATTTGATAAATAAAGAAAATCGCACTTATAAGCAGGATATCATTACAACAATACATTTTCTTAACGTTAAAGATGTGAAACGGTTGAACACAGCCTCTTGTTCTTTTACTTTTTACTGTAAATATTCTTGTAATTACCATGGAAGATAAGATAAACAGAAATATAAAATAATTTTCAGAATGCCTTTTATTTCATGATATCATCTCCTTTCCGCTCTATGGGTGCAATTATTTGAGTGTAGGGGTAAAGAAATGAAAGCAAATATACAATAAAAGTTACAAAAACAGTTTCGCAAATTTTTAGAATATCAGTTTTAGTCGGGTGAAGATACAAGAATATTTATGATAAAAGAGTTTTCAGAATACCGCCCCGTTCTATAAAAACAGAAAATTAATATTTGAACCTCGTGTACTACACTGCTATGCACTACACTGATTTAACAAACCATTCATTCATTACGAGAATACCAAATACTTTGTATTTATGTGTGTACATGTTTTTACCTATTCTTTGTTGCTGTTAGTGTTATGAGTTTATGTTCGAGATTTGGTTATTATTATTATTATTATCACTTTTCATAAAAACTATTGCTCCTCATTATATTTAACAGGGCCTCATGGAAAACCACCATATTGGTGATAATGAGTCACCCTGTTTAAATATCAGAAATAAATAAATAAATAAATAAATATCAATGAGCCAAACAATGAACTCGATATGTCTCGTTCAATATCCCATTGTGAATTAACCTGAATGCACTGCGTCACTAATTGACACGCAAACGTGAATTATTCTTATAATAATTATTCGTACACACTTTTTTGTTTGCATTTGTGTGCTACGACTGTCATGCTTTTACCTTTCACCCAAACTGAAGTTTATCCAGGATTTACTTACTCTTTTATCCTTAATCATCTCGATCATTGAAAGGGAAATTGATTCTAATCTTATTTTATTTCGAAATCCATTTCTGGCTTTACTAATACTGTCGGCATCCTTTTATCTTCTTTGTATTCTGATGCATTTTTGGTAAAATGTCAATATATATGAAGATGGGGTTTAATGGTTATTAATAGTAAGAAGATATACGTATATTAACTACGCATTTATAAGATCTTTTGTTTACCCTGTAATTAGTAACTAAATGTGATTACCAGAATGTAGGTTCCTTGCTATTTTAGCAAGGGGCGCACATCAGTTTACAGCTGTATCAATCCTGAAAGCTTATAGCCAACACGAAATTGTCTAGGTTTGTTCCATCTCTTAATGATGTTGTACCTCATTTGAATAAGTAAGTAGTCCTTCAGTATTTTCTATTTATTACATTGACAGTAATTGTGCAAAATTGCTAGAACCATTGATAGCCAGAGATTATTAACATTTCAAGTCATAGGCACCACCTATAAGACAGTTTATCAAACCTTTGCTGAATAGGAAAGGTTTCACGCATTGTTTGAAGTCTCCTGGGTTGTCAACCCAAGGATTTACCGCAGCTTATATTACTTCTCGGTCAATCTTACAAAGAGAGAAATGGAGTGAGTTCCAAAATATTAGGAGTAATTGTAATTGAGTAATTGAGTAATTGAGTAATTAAAAGGCAGGACCTCCATAATCTCATTAGATGTGTTACGGCAATCTGGAGAGTAAACGTAGAATATCACTGACATCGGTCATCAATCAGTCATTAAGGTTGGCAATGAGGTTTAGTCTTGGTGACCGCAATCACATGTTGGGCTGTCTCGAAATTTCCATTTTTTGAGGTTGTATATGCGTGATAGTGCTGACTCTTTCCGAAAGTAGTCTATTTTTTCTGCCATAAATTGATTAAAAAAAATACTTGGTCACCTCGGACCGGAATTTTAGGCTTCTTTCTTCTCGTTTACACCCATAAGACTAGAATACATTCAGCGTAGAGAGAAAGTAAAATAATTTCCATTCTCAAGCCGAGAAAAAGCTACCGATGACCAGGCTACTTGCTCCTTCACAAGGAACAAGTTGGTTTCATACCTGGCAGAAGCTTTAACAGTAAGGTTTGTGCATTTATTTCCTTTATACATGTACTGCCTTTCAGGAACGTTCATTGCATATGAAACTTTGAGGTTTCATTTTCCTCTTTTGAAAGATATCAAAGTCTTTGAGTGCCTAACAACTCTTCAGGCATCTTCGTCAACCTCAGTAACCACAGTTACAAAGAGGCCTGCCACTGGCGGATCAAACAAGTATCACAATAATACTGAATGATGGACTACCTCAAGGAACTGTTCTGGCTCCGGTGCTTTTCAACGTCTATGTGAGAGACATGCCTCACACTTGCCACTCAAACAGGTGACCTCTAATACAAGAGCTCTCTTACAGAAGACGTACAGCTAATGGGGGAATACATCCAGTATTGGCGCTTCCGTATCAAACACATTAGCCACTGCCTTATATGTCAGCATCCATTCAGCTAACAGTTTACATAAGGTCACTTTTGGTGTTAGTTCTAAGTGTTAGTAGTCAGAAATACCAGAGATACAGTAGGGTGAAATAAGGTAGTACAGTCTCCTCTACAATGAACACCAGTCCTAAAATAATGAAAGCAAAAAGTTGAAAGAAAGAGTCAATGCCATCTAGTTACTTTATTTGGAGGAACCAGAGGGCATCAAATATAAGCACTCATAGAAAATACAGCCTCGCATGTGTGTACCTAAATGAAGTCGAGTATTATTCCACAGCTTATTTGGGATGGCGACAGCTCCTCCCCCAAGAGAAAGTATTCGCATTTTGTTTAAACTCTTCTACAGCTGTTTAAGTCAAATGCATTTTTCGTGTGAACATCTAAGTAATAAGATCTTTAAAAAAGAAAATAGGCTCAACTAGCATCTTTGTTGTTAGTAATGATGTACTCAAAGTACGTACATCTACATACCTTTGTATGAGGGATCCTCTGTTTTTAGAAAAGAGCATAGGTGCGTCATTCGTCAACTTTGATACAATTCATTTCGTGTCATAAAAAACATGAAATTCAATCTCTTTTAAATCCATGCATTATGTTAATTTCCGTTTCTTTACTTAGCATCACCATGACCAACTTAAGCTAGAGAGAGAGGGAGAGAGAGAAAGAGAGAGAGAGAGAGAGAGAGAGGAGAGAACAACATAGAGAGAGAGATAGAGAGAGAGAGAGAGAGAGAGAGAGTGAGAGAGAGAGAGAGAGAGAGAGAGAGACAGAAATAGAGAGGGAATGATATCGAAAGAGAGGGAAAGAGAAAGAGAGATAGGAAAGGGGGGAAAAGGCACAAAGTCATGCACTTTTGGCGCAATTCAAATAGTAATATTGCGCTGGTGCTCGTGCCGATGAAATACTCCTCTGTCAAAATACCACCATTCCTGTCTCCCACTTCGTCTCCGCTTACTCCCGATTTGTCTATGACTTTAAAAACGTTCATCAGTTCTCCGCATTTAACTAGAGTAAGAATTGTATTATGTAGGTCTTACCAGGTTTTATATAGGTCAATATTTTCCTATTTTGGGGTATAACAATGTAATATAGTTCCCCAACAGACCAAAAGAACATTTGACCTGATATAAACATTTTCAAGTTGCGACATTGTACACAAAGAATGAAACTCTTTCGAAAATGTCGAGAAAAACACATTAATGCTATATGTAGTACACATTATATACCCATGTGCATGCAAATACATGTAAATACATGGGTGTGTAGTCTGTGTAGATATATATATATATTTATTATGATATAAGATCGCAATACGTCCGATAGACTAAATGTGTAAATACATTATAAGAAATGTTTGAATTAATTTTTAAATGGTAAACGTTAGCATTTCGAATAGAAAGTTTATTCTATATCACGTAGAATGTCGATAGTTTTAGCTTTGATTTGTGATAAACGATTTATATCATGCATTCATTCTTATATGCCTGCGATAATGCAAGATTCATTGCAAGATGGATAGAGTTTGTTTGGCAAAAAACAGGAACATTGTACGGAGAAATACTTTGAGGGGTTAAGCATATAATGGTTTTTACTCATTCATGTCAGATGTCTGAAATTAACTGACACTACCTTCCACGTATCTGCCTAATACCTCAGTCACACAACTGTGACCGACGCCAGACCGACATCATACCCGCATAACGAACAAGAGTTCGCGTTACGGCAAATGGCTGAGAATTGGTGAGTTTGGGGTAGGTTTGGATTTGAAGTGGCGGGTGACTGAGGTATGAAGCCTTTTAGATAAGAAATCTTAATATGCCTCTAGAGTATAGGATAAGCTACTAGAAATGGAAAACATTGGAATACGTGATAACCAGACCGTAACAATTCTGATATGTACATGTAGATTTTCTGACCTGATGGAGATCTTTTGAGGGCCCTCCGAACTTGATTCGTAAGCTGTAACGCGCGGTATATCCCTTTAAAGTGACCCAACATTTGCTCCGAATACCATTGGTACAGGCTATATTTCGTGAGAAGTACAGGGTGAGGTTTAGGGTTGCGATTAGCTTTCTGGTTAGGCCTCAGGTTTAGGTTTTTAATGATATCGGGTCCAGGATTGAGTTAGGATTCTGGTAATGAAGGAATTACTGCGGAGCAACTATCACAGGCATATGTTTCCTACAACCCTTTTCAATTGTATCTTAAAGAGAAGAGAGTTATACATTAAGAGTTAACCCAAAACGCATGAATGATCGTTACTAGTCTTTCATGATAAGTATGAAATACCAAGTCCCACTTGAAAAGGATCGTCTCGAAACATTCTCCTTCCAATGCATACGTGTAAGACATAATACAATATTATTTCATTGTTAACAAGTGCTTTGTAATTTCTTACAAATCATTTGTCTTTAACTTAATTAAAGGGCCTAAAGAAGGGTAAGTGGTAAATTAATATTAATATCGGTGAAAATATTTAACTGAAAATACATCGTCCTAAATGATTTATTTTGGAAAAAAACGTCCGCCGAGAAATCCTTAGTTTTATTAAAAATCATTTCTTACAAATCAATTGCATTTAACTTAAAGGGCCCAACAAAGCGGGAGGGTAAATTGATATGAATATCAGTGAATATAGTTAAATGAAAATACAACGTCCCAAATTGATTTATCCAGAAATAATGTCCGCCGAGACATCCTTAGTTTTATTACTCTATACGAGTGGGAAATAACTTGAAATTGACGAACGAGGAGAAGTCAACTTAATCATATTTGTATTGACAAAAGTTTGGACTTATTCCCAGCAGCGCCAAAATGAGTGTGATGAATTATTCTTCAGTCGGAGAAATTAGAGTCTACATTTTGCCGAAAACGCCAGCAAGGCATGATGAAAATTATTCCTCAATATAAATTTTCTTTGCAAGAAAGAAAATGATTCAAAGGTAAATCTTGATGAGTTTGTATAGAAGTAAAATTATATCAAGTTAGAAATGCAGATTCTTTTCGACCTTGGCCCCACCCATTTTCTCTTTGTTCCATGTTCTAACTTGTATCTCCAGTGCATATTGATTTCATACTTATTCAAAGTAATTAAGGTAACCTTTGTACATTAATTTGGTCTGTAATGTGAATCCAAAGGGTGGGGATTTCCCTCCTGTTGCCACGTGGCTTCGCTCTCTATTCCACATAAACATGACAGATAGTTACATGTATAATCTTTGGATACAGTAAAGATAAGACTACATTCATGAGAAAAATTAAATACAATTTGAATTTATAAAAGCGATGGTAATTATCTGACCCAAAAATAAAATTCTCATAGCCGGTGGGAAGTATGTTGCTTCAGAAAGGTGCCCTAAATTATTAATTAAACCATACTTCTCAAAGCACAAGCTGTGCACTTTCTAAAATCACGTTCTGATATCAAAACTATCATTAATAAAGCGAAAAATAAATAGATTTCACAGGTGCGATTGTATTTTAGTTTGGAAAGGGAAGAAAGGGCATCAGTACTCGTCGGAAAAAGGAAAATAGATGTAAAAGTAAGTGTGGCGCAAATTTGTTTAAAGCTGGTCGGGAAGAGGAGGTAATAAATAGAGTGATGTTTGAAAAGATAAATGGAGACGGATAGAGAACGAGAAAGAGAGAGAGAGAAAGGGGGAGGGGGAGGGAGAAAAAGAGTCAGGGAAAGGGAGAATAGATGCTGAGCGACTCACTATTGTGAATGTTTCTTCATTATTTCCTTTCTTTGATTGCCCTATTTCAAGATTCGCTATGTTTTTCGCTGACAAATACAGGATAAGTTTCAGATCGTGAATACGCTCTCCATCTGATCACAACTATTACGTAGGAACTTGGAAACAAGCTGTAATCCACATTTATTTAAAATTACACGTATTCATGTCAAATTTATGATAAGGTTTTATTGATCAGATTGATAATAATATATATATATATATATATATATATATATATATATATATAATACACTGTATATCCAAAATACCATTTGCTTTACATATAAATCTATTTTGAATTTGAAGGTTTGTTCTTTAGTTACCACCCAAACCACTATAAGCATGTTAACAAAACATGCAAATGTATTCTAACGGTTTATAAACTGATGGTCGCAGGTGGTTTGTGGTATGGATGAATATAGTTCGGTGATATAGGACATATAAATCAAATGTAACTCTGATGAATGGAAGGTGTAACTTCACATGGGCATGTATTTTGGTGCAAGGTTGTTTTAAAGGGCAAAGCAGAAGACAAATCACTGAATTTTGTTCTTCATAACAGGCGCACACATAGAGTTTTGTCAACATCAAGCGTCATCCTTTGGGGCCGTCCGCATAGTACAGCTGTTCACACAAACTCCCAAATATTGCAAAACATCAAACTTTGACCATGTATTTGAACAAAAACGGAAGTATCCTAAACCATCTTTATCTTCTTTGTAACTCGGATGATTTTCTGAACATTAATCGTACTTAATCGTATTTCAGAATATACACCAGTTTTGTCGAATGGATTCAAAATCAGATTTAAAGCAAACAATAAATAGTTGGAATAGGAGAGCAACATATACGTTCACACTACACATGCCACGTGGCTAATATCATACACTTACCCTATTGCTCACTCCAACCGTGAATCAACCGCTATTCCTAACTCTAACGCTATAATATAATCCCCAATATATTTCCTATCCCAATTACCCTAATATAGTTGTTCAATCCCCGGCAGGTCCTTATTGTAACTTGTTCAATATTAATCAACATTAGCCATTATCGAATAAACTGGAAATGTTTAGTTCCTGGTCGGAAGAAATTCCTGGAGTGCTGTGAGTTTCGGCATTGGTAATCTCACTAAAGCGTAGATAAAATAACCATATTAGTGATCTACAAAAGGTCATTATTCTTAACACCATTATAACATAACGCTTAACATACAGGCATGATGGACAATAGGCATTTTTTCACAGCTTTTTCACATGAATTTCAAAGCTAATTGTAGGTGTCGTGTCTAAGTGGAAGTTTGCAAAAGGTCTATAACGAAATTTTTCTGTACTCACTGGCACCCCTTTAAAAGCAAGGTGTTATATAATATATATATATATATATATACACAAGAGAACTTAAAGATAAACTTGTGTTCTGGTAAAAAAGAAAATGAATTCTCACAGAATCAAACGAAACTTACACTGAATGTTCAAGATTACACATAAATGTCATTTGCCAAACAAGTTTGGTAGAAAATGTATACAGGCTGAGTAATGAGCATAGAAAGATAAGGAAATCAAGGTAAGTAGGCTCGACACCATTTGTGTAGTCCTATATGCATCTTTATGTGTACAGTGCTTGTTACTCTACCAAGACTGGGCCAAATTTATGTATTGCACACCAATACTTACATGCTAGTCATGATCAACTTTTTCTGATCCATTCCACACCTTTTCTTTCACATCGCATGTCCAGAACTCAACTTTATCTTTACCCCTACCATTTTGTTTACCAAAGTGACCTAAAATTCATTTGTTGTTTGGCCTTATTAGAGAAATTTAAAGTAAATTATGAACCACACAAGATTACCTTGTATATGATATACATTCAAATATGTGATACGACCGCAATTACTTTCGGAAATGGACAAACCAACCAACCAATCAACCACCCAAGCAACTCGCTGTCCATTTTGAATGCCCTTCCAAAAGGGTATCTCGTTATCAATCTCGTGACCACACTTTTGCATCCTATGACAGACAATGGTGTCAAGAGGGTGGGGCACCAGCCCTTCTTGTGGTAAAGTGGATTTCCCTGGGGCATTTCCCACATTAGTCTTGTATTCAAAAGGTGCCATTTATCTTCTAGACTTTGTGTGCTCGCGTTCATGCCATTACATTACCTAATTACTATAGCTTTCAACAAATCCCAGTCGGTGTTGCTCATCATTAATTTGTACAAAATAAGAGCAGAGTTGTCTTTATCCAACAGAATGATCACGAACACCTTGTGTTCCTTAAAGGAGACCAACCATTTCCTAAATGCTCATCGTTACAATACATGAAGTCGTTCCGTCAACCTCTACGAAAACTTAATGGTGGACGATTAAAGAAGATTCAGGGACGAATTCCATTCACGCCGAATTTTACGCGTATCCACAAAATGTCCTAACCCCCCCCCCCGAAAAATCACTTTTACCTTTAAGTTGATTACTGGTGAGAATAATGATGAGAATATCGTGGGAAAATATGAAACTATATAAGAAAGAAATATTGCATATAGCAGGGCATAAAAAAAACTATCCTTTAAAAATGTGACAAAATTATTTTGTTACATGAGAAGACATCATAGTATCTTGAAAGATGTGTTGGAATGAATATCAAACAGACCCAGAGGGAAGCAGCGAATACAAAATATGAGGAGAACATTAAGACCTCGAAAGGAATAACATTACATAGTGCACTAAAATTGCCGAAAACTGAAATATGTGGAAAAAATGTTGCGTAAACCCTCCGAGCTATGAGAAGATGCCACGACAGATCACGGGATTATATTGGAATGATGCTCTCTGGAGGTAATCGTGAGATATTGCCGATGTAGTATATGAGAAGTGGGATATACTTGTGATACTTCAGATCAAAATGTAAGGGAATTAGCTCAGTGTTGCCGAAAATCATGTACACTTCATTAAGGAATCAGTATATGAGACCACGCATGTTCATGTAGTATGAAAGTTTCATCCAAACTTGCCAGTTGCTTCTATATAAACAATATTTCGAATATGATACTATGTGAAGAGCAACCCGTTCAGGGTAAATTTCTACTTATGTATTCTGCCAAAGAATATATTAAGAATGTGAAAATTCAAAATTTATTTTTCGTCTTTTACCCAGATTTTCTGACAAGATCATCAGATTAGATAAATATGTATTTGTGTGTTTAGTTCTGATACGAAAAATCGACATAAATTTGATTTACATGTATATATTCAGTAAGGAATATTTTTCAATGACAATTCTATTTCCTTGCTTTTGTTCATTATATAGCTGTTTTTATGGATATGTAATATAGTATAGTACCACAAATGCTTGCCAAAGACAGGGGACCAGATTCAACTAGTACTTGTGCTAACTTCTGGTGCCCCCTTTAGCAACAAAAGTGTACACATAATTTTGTATGTATATAACATACTTTGTAAAAGAATGTTTATCTTATTCAAGTGTAACGTTATTTATCTTGTGCTATACTGTTATATTGTATATAACCATGATTGATACATTATGTTTTACTTGTTCTTATTGTTTTTAATAAACTCAAACTCAACTCAACTCAACTCAAACCAATCTTCTCTATCATACGGAATATACAAACTTTGTAATCAAAGTCTGACATTATGAATATATGCGGAGATTCTTCAAAGAACTGCAAAAATATACAGAACACATCAATTTGCTGTCATCGATGACCTTTAACAATCTTAAACTTATCATTAGTGAGGATAAATACATTTATGATTAATAAATAATTATCGATATGGCGCATTTATGTAGTATGTTTGTGTGAGAAATATGGGCCTGCGTGTGTGCGTGTTTCTTTGTGCGTGTGTGTGTATACATGTAGAGTTAACCGTATAGCAGTCACTTTTTTCAATCAACTTTGTAATACATCAGGAACTAAGCAAAGATGAATTGCATGTTACGTGAAAAAACAAACATATTCATCAAGTTATCTTTCTAAAAGTCAATCCATGTAATTTGTAATTTAGGAGGATAGAATAGGTGGTTAGAAGATGCGAGTTGCGCTTTGGTTTCCTCAATAAAAACACGCTGTGTGAAGTAAGTTCTTTAAGGAAAGCGTTGAACAGAGTAGACGAAAACACACGACATTTAAATAAACAGTAGTTATCATAAAAATGTTTTCTCCTATCATCAGACATGTCCAAATAGATTAAATAAACCTTATTTATGTAATTATTATTCATCCAAGAATGTTTTTCTTTTGAAAACTGTGCCTAGATTGAAAGTTCAAAACACACTTTTGAGTAAACTCAATACCAGCAATTTGCTAAAATAACTCGCAGTTCCCTAGGTAATCCGAATCCCTAGTTCGATTTGCTAATTGATTAAAAGCGTGTCAACAAAAGCTATCAGAACCACCCTTTATATTTTGTGTGTTATTTACTGCTACCTCGAAATGACTGAGGCGTTATCTGGTTCAAAGTCAAATAAGATACAAATACATAAGTCTTCATCTGTTCGATTGATTGTATCTTAAAGGTAATACAAAGTTAAGGGGTAAATGAACATATTGGAAGCATATGCAATCCTACAATATTCAGTGAACGTTGTCGCGGTTGAAATCGAGTCTAAAGTGATGAAATTGTAAATAATAAACTCTTTATTTTGTATAGCGCCCTCTCAAGGTCAAGATATTAATTTAGCTATAAAACAATGTTATTTGACTAAAATCGACCGATTTGCTATTACCGTTTGGAATATATAAATCAGATCTGCATATTCTGAGATTTTTATAGTTGCAGCTGCCAACGTCTGGCCGTAGGCGCTATTTCAAATTTATCAAAATTAACCGGGAACACCGGCAAATTTTTATATTCAATTTTTCTCGAAAGCAAAAGAGTTTAAGGGGCTAAAATTGTTAGTGCTTATAATACATCCATAGGGGCATCCAAATATATCACAATTGTAAAGAATCACTATCCAGCCAATTTTCAAAATTTACCACAACTTTGTAATACCTTTAACACTTCCGTTGCTTTCTGGACGGTCGCTCGTATGCCACACGTGCATTCTTTGCACAAAACAACATGCCCCAATTGATTTGTAAAATTACCCATTTCCAGTTTTTATTAGCTCTATGACAATCCTTTAAACACCAGTATAGGATACACTTACATGTAAACAGAAATCTTAAAGCCTTTGGTACATCTATCGCATGATGAATATAATCTGGCACATGAAGATTATTTGTGTGGCATAATGAGTTAAGGGGTTTCCAGTAAACCAGGGAGGCTAAGATACTAAATTCGTACTAGGAATTGCTCGTTTAAAACAAATTTTGCTGTATACCTTTAAACTGAATTTTAGACTTTCCCTTGAAGAAAGCGCGGGGAACTAGGAACTGTTTCATCTGATCATGGCGGTTGAACACAGGGGGGCTATGGGGGGGGGGGGGGGGGAGTTGAGCATTTTACTGTCCTAGGACTGCGTCAGTGACTGGTGCGGACATTTATGCGCCATGTTAGAATTGAATTGAATTGAATTGAACTTTATTTCATTCATCATAAAAACATCGTTTATAAAAACATATCAAATACAAACCATAGCGTTCAAGTTAAAGAGAAACATTTACAATACAATACAACAACAAAAATATATATGAATGTGGAGACAGCTAGAAAAGCCAAAGGCTTTATTGGTGCTGCCACCAAAACAGTAATAAAGTATAATACAGTATTAAATTGTTGTTTGAGAAGGGGATTAAAAAAAAAAAAAAAAAAGCCTAAATGGAGGGGGGAACAAAAACAAAACAAAAACCAGACCGTGTACATATTCAATCTTTATTTATTTGGTTGGATTAAAAATGATTTATATCTCCTTTTAAAAACGTTAATTGATGGACTAGATTTTATATCTTGATGTATATTATTCCACAATTGTGGCCCTTTAAAAAATATATTAATTTCTTAGTTATGTTTAGTCTTATTTGATTTAAATGAAAATTAGAAGAACCTCGAGTATTATATGAATGTAATGCAGAATTAAGACAAAATTTGCTGGAAAGACTAATTGGTATGAAATTATTAAAACATAAGTACATAAATATTGCAAAACTATAATTGCAAAGATCTAGGAAGACATGTAAGACAAAATAAAAGCAGATTTTGCAGTCCAAACGTTATGTTGATTTATCAGCACGTGGCACGAATATAACGCCTCGTGTGCTAAATGACGGACATGTTCAGTGCAGTACAGGTGGTGGAGACAGGCGTGTGAATAGACGGACCCAAACTATGATTAAAGGGCATGAGGAAACAAAAATAATACTTAAATGAGATTGTTGAATACGGCTTAAATATAATGTTTCCGAATATTTGTATGCCCTTTCCCCTCACCCATCCGCTTGTTACACACACGCACACACACATACGCCCACCTCACACATAATCGTATAATATGTAAAGCGCCACGGCATAGACCACGCACCGGCCTTTCCGGTCACGAATAAAGGCGGAAGCAGCTTCACACCTTCTGTTGTCTGCAGTCCAGGGCACAGATGAACGGATCATGTTACCCCTCTATCTTTGATTCTATAATGTCTTAGCAAACCTAGTGAGGCCCACACCACAAACGCATCAATTTTCTTTCTTTTCTGTTGTTGATATTGTCTTATGCTGTCATGAATTGTATGGGGGATATTAAGCAGGAAAAGTTTATTACTTTGGGATACCTTTTATAAATGTAATGCTTCCTGGGAGAAATTTCAATAGTCTGAACATATTTGTGGCTTACACCCAGTAAATAAGATCGATTGATCGGACTTGTTTTTCAATTACAGATCAATCAATCGATCTTATTTACTGGGTGTAAGCCACACATATGTTCAAACTATTGAAATTTCTCACAAGAAGCATTACATTTATAAAAGTTATTGTCCTATGGCGGACTAATGAATATTAATAAGTCTGAATGAATCAGGAGAGCTTTGGGTATTTGTTCCTAGTTCATCGTGACTGTGCCATGGACCAGTGATTGCCTGGTGGTAGAGTCGCTGCCCGGCAAGCAGTAGATGGCAGGTTCAAATCCAGCTGGTTCCAAGATTTTTTCTGACTTGTTTTTTCAATTACAGATCGATCAATCGATCTTATTTACTGAGTGTAAGCCACAAATATGTTCAAACTATTTTGGGATACCTTTAGTAAATGTAGTATATCAATACAAACAAAAATTGTCGAACTGAATTCCTGCAATTCATTATTTTAGAAGTAGACTCTATATTCACTCACGACTATCATCGCTGGAAGACTCCATGTTGCGATTCATCATTTTACATGTATTTCTGGTCAGCTGAACGCAGATCTCACGACGTATACGTGTGTATATTTGGTTGCTTCTAGTGTTACGGCTTTATTAGTGCTATTGACCTTTAGAGCATGTTTTCCCTTCTCGATCTGAAATTCGGCTGGAAATAAATTTGGCAATTTGAATTAACTCTTCAATCAAGATATTTAAGAGTATGTGTGCTATTTGTTTTTTTAAAGAAGTTAATTATGATTACATCTTATAACCTGACACGATCGCAAAAAAAACAATTCATGAAATTCCTATAGAAAACATATCATCCACATGGCTTTTACTTTGAAATATAATTTGACTTGGATTTAAATTCATGAATGCCGAAACCTTTTGGAAAGGGGCGTCTCTAAAGAACGAAAAAGTAGGACTTTTATTTTGTTGCTTGTTTAAGAGCTTTTGCTATAATAATAGACCTAAGATTAGTCTCTCATGCCTTGAGTTTCAATAGGACTAAGAGATCTTCATCTTTCCATAAATAAGCGCAGTATAAGCATCCGTGGATTTTATCATGAATATATGATGAATATGCATTTTTAAATATATATATTTATGATTGTCTCCAGGAAGATATGATGGGCCATTAGCTTCAGAACAAAAGAAACTCAAGAAATAAACTGATACTTTTTCTTTTGTCGGGGTGTTTTTGTTTGTTTTTTTGTTTTTTGTTTTTGTTTTAGGGGGGCGCATATAAAAACGATATGTTATCCGCTCAATTTGCATAGAACAAATAGGCATTATTTAATGAAAAAGTGAAGTGGAGAGGGTAATTGTCCGCGGGGGGGGGGGGGGGTAATTTTCCGGGGTAATTTTCCGGGAGGTAATTGTCCTCTGAGGGTAGTTTTTCGGGGGGGGGTAATTTACAGGGGGTGATTTCGCAGGGGTTATTGTCCTGATACGACTAGAATGCAATTACTTCACAAGCATTGATTTAATTAATATTCTCTATTCTTTCCTTAGTTGATATTAACTCCATTTTTCTCTTTATAGCATCTTTTAATATTTTTAAAACAAAATCTGCATTGATTTCGTGGTTCTTGCACCGGAAAAACTGAGTTTATTTTCATGAAATACAGCCTAATCACCTCAGTTACTTGATACTTTTAATTTATGCCTTACTTTAAATCCTCATGGGGAAAAAGAATTAAGAGAAGCATTGTGTAATAATGATAATTAAATAGATTGTAGGCAAAGGTATGTCGGCGGCTTTATTATTTTTTTTGGGGAAGGGGGCTTTGACACCTCTTGCCTAAATGTAAGTAAAGAATGAAAGATACTTCCTTAGGATACAGTGGATAGATATGACAATAACAAGCACATGAGTTGTTTGGGCAACTCGTTCCCTGAATATAATGTCCAAATGTTGGTGCTTTCCAAATTACTGTAGGCTGCAGGCCTGCAGCCGCCACATGCATGTGCCTGCCTTGTAGCTATGAGTGTGGGTTGTTGAATTATTCAATGTCGTTCACTGTAAGGTAACTTAGTACATATTTTTGTAATTTGTAAGAAGAATAAACATACATGTTCATAGTTTGATAGACAAGTTAATAAGAAGGGATTAAAGCAAAGTGGCTAAGGATGAAATTTCAAACTTTCCGCTGTGAACGAAAATTAAAATAAAAATAAAAGAGGGAACATGTCGTACTGGAAATACACCGATGATATCCTCAAATCTACTTCACCAAATATATAAACCGATTCGCTTTTGAGGACCCGGTAACACTGACACCAAATTTTACTTAGGGTGGAATAGCACCGTGTGTGCGAGAGTGTATATGTGTTGGTGTGGATGGAGGGGGCGAAAGAGGTACTTACTTCTACCATGAAAAACATGTAGAGAGAAAGAATGAATAGGAGGCTGAGACGATATATTTCCTTGTTTATCTCTGTGCGTAGTACCCCCCCCCCCTCCCCCCTCGGCTGGAATTTCAGTAAGCCTGGAAGACTAGTGCTCCACTCCAAATGACAACATAAATTCTTAAGTTTCAACCCGTCATATTAATCTACGAAAGCTCAATTATGTCGCTCTTTTGATTTGTGAATCAACCTAGAATAGAATCCATAATCGGATATTGTATACAGATTCGTAAGTTATCATTTCGCTAAAAGGATATACAAAAATAAGGACAGTGGAAAACATTTGGTTGTCGAGACGAGAACAAAAATACCTGTCGAAGACCGGGTGGATATTTTTCCATGTTCTATGGACAATGGCGTGAAAAACACGTCCTTTTTTACATCCACCTTCATTCTGCTAAAAGTACCAAATACTTTGGCTAATGCGATGAAGACTGTGTTCTTTCTAGTAAAGCAAACATATTACAATTTCATAATGATTTACTATCGCGTTTTATTTGTTAAAGTAGTCAATTTACCGTTATTTTCAGCTCGTTTGCTGTGTTATTCAACGGGTCGGGCGATAGAGCTTTACTACCATGTCACAATTTGGCACACCGCCTTCTTCTAATTTTTAGTTTGAGAAAGTCATTTTCTATTAAAATTTATATTTCCAACCATATAAGACTCTTTTAGATTGATCAATATTATCCCCCGGGTATCCGAGATGTAAGACCATCACATCTTTGCCGAGTGAAAGTTTTGGTGCGATGATTTAGTTTGAGAACTGTGTCGCCTACAGTCTCTGTCACGGTCCACGCACTTTACTTCAATTCCGAAAGGGTCCAATTAGCTCCAAACGTTTTTATATGGTAAGTCATCTTAAAGGTACTATGTCCCATTTGCAGGCCAATAAAATGAAAAAGGTTTAATTCGAACGGCATTTGAAAGATAATACTAATTTATGACTTCCCTCACAACGAAAGGGCTTGAAAATATCTGTTAGTGGGAAAATAACGATCATTAGTTTTCGAATAGACTTTCGTGATTGAAATCCTTTTAGAAAAAGTCTGATTTGCAGACCCTTGTACCGAATGGGCATACGTTTTGTGCTGTGCGAACATTCAATCAGTTTAATTTTGGCCGTTACGAGAAGTGGGTTATTGATGTAGAAAAATGCTCATGTACCCTTTGTTTATGAATGTTATTACCAAAGAAGAAACAAGTCAGTCAGTCACTCAATAATGTCTGACAGTGAAGTCTAGAAAGTAAACGGGTTTCCTTGCATAATTTTAATAATAGGACACTTCTAACGTTTATATTTCAAAGATCGGACATAAGTGACATATTCATAATTCCTGCAAAGTTCTACATAACTTGATGTTGACTGCAAATGGGACATAGTACCTTTAACATAATCTACGAAGTACAGTCGCTCTTTACAATAACTGTAGAGAGGGCATGAGGGAATGAAGGCTATATTTAAGAGGTGTCATATACACTGTCACTGGAAATGCGAAGTACGTGGGTTCGACAAGCGAAAGCCTAGCCCTCGATTGTAAAACTCCTTCACCATGGGAATCTACAGAGTACATCTACAAATAAATTCGATACACATTATTTTTTTGAAACAGATAGAAACTGACTCATTTAATGCCTACATGTGGGTCACACTATGCTTACCTCGGCTGCCGATTTCTGACAACCAAATAAAGCTGCGACCGTAAACAACCAATTTGCAAGAATTCTCTTCTCTTTTTTTACGTGGTATTTTATTTCCATTATTCACAGGTATTACAATTACAAATAAATATTTGGTAAACATTGAAAAAAGATTGATAATTAAATACTATTATTGAAAGCTACAAAACATACGACTCATTTGAAAAATTCAATAGTGTATTTTTAGATATCACTTCAAATTGACACATTAAATATAGATGACAAAATAAACGCCTTAAGCATTTAACAACCATGAATTGGAACCTATGTAAAAGACAGACGAAACATTTAAAATATAAGCATACACTCATTGGGCGATCAGTTGTATACCGGTTGTAGGTCAGTTGCCGATCGTTTGCCGAATGTCGTAAGAAAACTTCCCAAAGCAACATTACAATATGTCAAATAAGGAAAAGTATTACTTGTTTATAATGTTATCACCACTCTTTCGGGTAAAAAAAAAAATTAATCTAAAAATGACACCTGCACTTCGGAACAGCTTTGTGCATACATCATCTAAATGGTTTTTCCAGATTAAACGCTATTCAATAGTTAACCCTAAGAACTGTACATTTTCAATAAGCGCAACATCATGGCCTCCAACATTAAGACAAAATAATACCATCTGGAAGCTTTTTACCCTTTGAGCGAAAATTAACACATTTGGTCTTTTGAACATTCAACAATAACTCATTACAACAATACCATGCATACAGTTTCTGAATCTCTTGATTCGCAATTAGTAATATATCTTCAGCCTTCTTATCTGCCAGCAGCAAGCTAATACATGTATCATCAGCAAAACGTGAGTATATGAATAATGTTGACGAGTGTAGTATATCATTTATATACATAAAAACAACAGGGGGACCATGAACAGAAGCCTGCGGAGCACTATGTTTGACAGAAGCAAGTTTGGAACTAGTACCATCCACCACAACAAATTGAATCCTGTCAAACAAATAGCTTCGGAACCAAGACAATGCTACACCACGTATTCCATAATACTCAAGCTTCCTGAGAAGGATGTCATGGTCAATGGTATCAAACGCCTAAAGACCCTTTCACATCGGATCATCTGCGTAGAGTTGCGTAGTGTGGCGTACCGACTACGCCAAAATAAGGCTGCGTATTCATGAAAAAAATGTTGCTTCGGCGTAGTCCCTAAAGCCCCTTTCACACCGGATTCGCGTAGAGTTGCGTAGTGTGGCGTACCGACTAGACCGAAACTAGGCTGCGTAATTTTGAAAAAATGTTGCTTCGGCGTAGTCCCTGCGTAGATTATGCGTAAGCTGGCTTACGATGGTGTATGGTTACGTACTCTGTGCATAGACACCACGTACCTACGCGTACGATTGCGTGTAACAAGCGTAAGGTTGCGTACGTTTACGTAGGCCTGGCGTACAGGCTTGATTACGTTATCGTACGGATGCTTACTGTGTGCGCAAGCTTTTACTGCTTCGTCGTACTGGCGTAAATTAGCGTACTATTGCGTAGGCTTGGCATAATGTAGCGTAGTGTTGCGTAGTATTGCGTCAACCCCCCCCCCCCCAAAAAAAAAAAAAAAAAAAATTGCATCCATCTTGCGTACCCCTTTGCGTCCCTCACCGTATAGTGACGTAGGGCAGCGTAAGGCAGCGTATGCTCGGCGTAGTCGATACACAATACTACGCAACTCTACGCATAGCCCGATGTGAAAGGGGCTTTAGATAGATTTAAGAATATCCCGTATACAATACTTCTTTCATTCATGACAGGGTTTTAAGAAAACATGTTTATCTTTGAAATATTGACACTTAGCTTCTTTCATTGCGTAGGTTTAAATAAAATGTCGTGTATCTGAAAAGAATATGCATGGACACAAATTAGAACAAAATAACGCCAATAAGTTAAATATTAATAACCAGGGATTTTGCAATATGCTGTTAATGTAAGGCACTGTATTCCCCTTTGGAAATACGTGGTGTCAAAGGCCATGGGAACAACGAAAGCAAACACTATTGTTTTTAATTGTTTTTCTCTCTCTGGTGATGTACCTGGTATATTTTAAGGTTTCAATACAAATGTATTCGAATTTTCGAAACAATATTGACACATCTATTATAGTCAGCTATTTGTTTGTTGCCTCAACTGCATGAACTCTTCTACATAAGTATTTATAAGTATTTATGGCAAAGACGCATATGCTCGGAACTATTTGGTGAATGTGTGAACAGAGTTTCTGCATTAACCCAAAAGACATTGACACATCCATTATAGTCAGCTATTTGTTGTGGCCTTAATATGCATGCCGCATCGTACGTTCTGCTTCAATTTGTTGATGTTGCAACAACAAAAAAACCAAAGACTACTTTTACTCGTCACATATGTATTGAAGGTATGAACCCTCACAGGTAATGGGGTCCCGGGTGACTTGTAAGCAGAATTGTTTGTGTCCATTGCAGCGAACAGATTAAATGTAGGATGTATTACGATGTATAAATATCACCTTATCTGCATGAACAATGCACCGCGAATTTGTTCACACAAACGTATTTATAGAAATTAAAACCGAAGAAGGAATACAAACGTAGAGCTTTATCGCGCTATTTGCGAACAAAGTACTTTTTTTAAAATAGACGGCTAACTTCGAAGGATTGAAAGCTTGATTCATGATTCGGATGATGTTTGATACTGTAGAGGCAGCCACATTGCAAACTTGTTAACGGGAGTTACAGATCTAATGATGGAAATAAGTCACTAAGTTCACATCAACGTAAGATTACAGTTTACTTAAATCGTGTAGGACGTAAGGACAAGGTCTAAACGTGATGTAAGGTGTTCGGTAATAGCTTTATTTAATACACGAATTATAGGATTTTCTTTAATAGCTACGCTGAACAGGTTTTAACTCGATATTCTGCATGGTATTATTTGAGACATAATGAAAGTAATAAGCAACTTATAACCCTATCATTTAATCTTTATCGGATCGAATGATGGGGAAAGGGGTCACAGGAGACAACGTGCATCCCAACAGAGCCTTTTGTGTGAAAAAGAATCACTTGCCCCTATCGTGCTCCTGGAATATTATCTTTATCCCCCTAAAACTTTAAACATGTGAAAGAATATAATGATCTTTTCTCTCCTTTTTTTGTTGGGTAAAGCATCGACAAGAAAAAGCAGAAGAAAGCACCATTTTCCCTTGCTTGTCACATATTTTGAGAGCCGAAGAGTTTTTCCATTCGTTTTTCATAATCCTGTTCAGGTTTATGATAAAAGAAAGGGCGAATACGGTACGGCAGAGTGCCGTAATTGATAATTTAGAACAGTATTGTAGATGTATGAAGTAGATGCAAACAAATGATTACAACTATACCGGCTTCTGGAATCTGCATATACGAGTAATGTTGTCATAATAAGAGAGAGAGAGAGAGAGTGACAGAGAGAGAGAGAGAGAGAGAGAGAGAAAGAAAGAGAGAGAGAGAGGGGGAGACAGAGAGACAGAGAGAGAGGGGAGAAAGAGAAGGGGAGAGAGGGCAGGGAGAGCAAGATAGAAAAGGTAAGCGACGAATGGGGAGGAAGAGGGGGAGGGGGAAAGGACAAGGGAGAGAGAGAGAGCGAGAGAGTGTGTGTGTGTGTGAGAGAGAGAGAGAGAGAGAGAGAGAGAAGGGGTGAGAAGGGAATTAAAACAAATAATAAGAAGAGAAGATTACTGATATATGACTATACTCTTATTGATGTCTCATCATTTCCTTTCCACATGACTTGACATTCAGCAACCAATAAATCTTTGTGGAAAGAATGTTTTTTCTTAAATTCACGCGCCTAAATAGGAACAAGATAAAGGTTTTTTAAATAACTTGTATCAAGGAATTTTAAGAGCTGGAGTCCCAGCTGGTAACATATTATTTAAAGCAGCTGCCGTTTTTTAAGGTTGCACAATATAATATACAGGTGTGCTGTTACCTTGTAGTCCTTTGATGTCCGAGGTTCGAAGCCGCCATTATAATCATAATCGCCATTTTCCACAAAGGAATAACGTTAATTTTTCACTTTTTATTTAATCCTCCCGAACTTATAAGAGGAAAATCGAACAGATGATAAAATATGAATACAAAAGCTTAATTGTGTCAAGAAATTTGCACACATTGTATAATAGCAGTTTTAATTTGTGAAAAACAGTAAAATGTTACAATCCTAAAACCTGCAATTTGACACTTTTCCGATTACTTCGGGCTCACAAAAGTGAATTTTTCTTGTACAGTAATTTATGATGTTATATGTCAGATTAGTGCCCACACATACTCAGTCGAGTAATTTTGACTAATATTTCAAATTTTGCTCCATTTCCTTTCGCTTGCCTACCGTAAAGGTAATCACTGTGTACTGCTCGTATTATCCGACGAGTGGTAGCGAAAAGTAATTATCATTACAAAAGCATATTTCCTTTTAAAAGTGGCCCATTAGTTTGCAGCTAGGCAGGAATCTTTTGTTTTATCTGCAAGAAAGATCCAGTTAAGCACATGCCTGACATATTTTCTCCTGGCGGCATCGAAGATAGTACAAAGGGAATGAGCTAGGTATGACTCCATCTCTTAAAACTCCTTGGGTGTATTAGTACAGTGTCAAAAGACCATTTTCGTAATGTAATCAAATTTAATGTAAACCAATCTTTTTTAAGCTACTATTTCATTCGCCTGTTACAAATAATTCTATTTCAAAGGTCATAATGCAAATTGCTTACATTACGTGTTGCTATGTAGGGCAAGTCATAATGTTTATCATACCTAGCAACAACTTATGGATGCAATTTGAATGAACAGGTGAATTAAATATTTTGTAATTAGGCACTTAACAAAGACTTCTAAATAAATTGGATCACATTACGAAAATGGCCTATTCTCCTGCGACGATGACTTCATCTCTTCATGTTTCTTGATATGTTGAGGATATGGCACATACCAATAATATTGCATTTTAACAATCAATTCAATCGAATGTTACAACCCATTTACAAGTTGAAGTACAGACTAAAACTCGGTCTTTAGTCAAACAAAGAATGACCACTTACCTAAATCTGACGATTTTTGTTTTGATCTGCAATCTGGTCCCATAAGGAGTAGACAAGTCACTAACATACTGGGTATCAGTGTCATCTCGAGCTCACACAACACTTGGAGATGGAAAGAAAAAGAAATCCTTTCACAAAGCTACCTATCAATCAAACCTTTCTTCGCTGTCCTTTCTACTGTAGGTGGAATTATAAGTGAAAGAATACAGGATTAATTCATAGCTGACTATAGGTGATGTTAGTAGTAAACTCGAAGACCGGCATTACACGTTGTGCGTTGGTGTAGATTTATATTAAAAAAAAGCAGAAAGGGAACTGGCGAAGGTAGAAATCAATATGATGACATAATATCTCATCCCAGAATTGTGTCAATATTTCATAGGATTCCGCGAGAAATAAAAACACCACGGCTTAGCGCTCCTGCATGCGTAATGACGATCATATTATGGTCGCAAACCCAAGTTGGCGAGTGACAGGGACGGGCATATGCATGTAGAAGATGCAAATAGTAAAGTTTCCTCCGTTTCTCCGTTTTCTTCTCTATTCGTCACTCTCCCACTCTCCTTCGATTTAGTTCTCTTTTTCCAGCAAAATTAATTCCGGTTCGCTTGCTCTTGACGTAATCATTGAGTGGGTTCTGAATTGTCCGAGTCCACCAATTAGGGATAAGATAACGAATGTAATCAAACAAAGTGGAAGATCCTTTGATCAAAGTGCCCTCTTCAATGGAAAATTGATAGAGAAATACCGGTAAGGGCCGTGTACGCGCTTCTTTGTATTAATGCCGGTGGTCGAGCAAGTCTATTTTACGCTTGTTAGTTTTACATCCACGCCTCTTGTCCTTCGCAACCGAGTTAGATGAGAGGAGTTTGGACACCATTATCACAGATAGTTTCGATAAGATGCAGTCCCTTAATTAACTCGGTTAAGGTCGTTACTTCCACAGTAATAGTCACGTGCTGACATAATATTATCACGTTTGAATTTTCCTGTAAATCAGATTTTTCCTGGACGTTATTTAGCATAATGCGTGAAACAAAATAGCAAGGCAAATACTTTTTCAGAGAAAAAGGACGCAAGCCGTTTTCACGTTATATTAGGATGATTTTGAAGGAATACTATCTCAAATAACGTTTAGTTTAACCAAGTCATAGGCACGAAATAATTTGTTTAATCATGTATTTTTCCTACTAACGTCATCAAATGACATTTCCTTTTCTAATCAAGAAATAAAATGAGATAATTCTACAAACTATACACTTTGATGTATTACTTGTAGGTTGACGGCGTATCAAACATTGTGCACCACCCTCCTGATGCAGACATCATGGGTGTCGATCCGGGGGGGGGAGGAGATGGGGGATATATCCCCCAATATTTCAGGTGGGGGTGCCTGTACAATCATCCCCCCAATAATTCATCATAAAAAAATTTAGAAAAATTAAGAGAAAATTAATGATGAGAGTAGTTAATGGTTATTACTCGCAAGATGACCATCAATATACACATTTTGCTATCTCATCTTCATAAGACATACATATATAAATAGAAAACGAAGTAAATGAGACAACCGTATATGAGACAAGAATACATTGAAATCTCGCTCATACGGCTTTATCAGGAGTTGATCAATTTATTCAATTTATTCAATCAACAGCATAATAGAAATGCAATGCGCCAAATGCAAAGCCGCAGCGTTAAAAAGCAACGAGCTAAATGTTAAGCGCGAAGCGCAAAAGTGCAAAAAAAAAAAGAAGTAGGGAGTGGAGAAAGAGATAATGAGAGACAAAGAAGATAATAACCCAGGTAGCAAGCCCATGTGGGACCCACATGGGTCCCATGTTCTCTGAAACATGGGCTCCATATGGAAAACCATCTGGGGCCCTAAGGCATCTGCACCCAAGAAGCATAATGGGACCCATTATGGGTAAACCCGTATCAGACAGATGGGACCCAGATGGGACCCATACCAAACTGGGCCCAAATGGATATGCCCAGCTTAATCCCGTCTGGTACCCATATTGGTTAACCCAGATATATCCCATGTGGGTTTAATAACCCAGATTTTCCCAATCATATGTTACCCATATGGGCATATTCATATTCTACCCATATGTGTACGCCCAGCTCATTCCCATCTGGGACCCATAAGGGCTGGCCCAGATTGATCACATATGGGGTACTAAATATTTACCCCATATGGAATACATATATGGGTTCCATTTAGCCCAGATGGCACAAGTGACCCAAATCATCCTCATATGGGCTTGCTACCTGGGAAAAGGGAAAAGGGGAAGAAACGGGCAGAAGAAAAAGGAAGGGGGAAGAGAAAAGGAAGAAAGACAAGAGAAAGACGGTTTGTCCAAATGGCAGTATGTAGAAGACGAATCTTTCAGTTTTTTCCCTGATTCATACTCAGTATCTATTTTGTTTAATTGATTTCATCCATTTCTTTGTTTATTTATATCTCTACATGTAAAACATTTGAAGAGCTATTTTCCGAAAGGAGCAAAATCTTTTGATAGCAAATGGAGATAATGATATACATTTTCCTCTTTTTACCTTGAACAAAATTATTAACCTAAATTATGAGATAAATTATGAACACATGCATCTTTTAATAACAATTTTCCATTGACACCTGAACAAAATCGGGTAAACAAAGAGTTCTTTCTTAAGTTACACACATGGATCTAGTGCCTCTTGAAAATAAGCTCTTTGTATGTACATAAACAAGCAATACAACAGAATACTCCAGTTTGATATTTTGGAGAAAGATTATTATGTCACAACTTATTTTTGTTTTATTGAAATCTGATGTAGGCCTATGCATTGTATTTAAACGTAACAGGCATAAGATAGTTAAGGTGTTTTTGAAAGTTTAGAATGTTATTAAGTTTTAAGTTTTGTTTATAACACCCTTCCAATAATAATGCACCTTCTTAGACTGGTTATATTTTACGAAGAAAAAAATAGTGCTCTGGTCAGGGAATATGATGCTTATATTTTAGAGCGTATCTGGTATGATAAGTATATCTGGGTGAAGAAGGAGGTAATGGAATATTGTTTTTTGGTAGTTGGAACGTAAGTTTTATATTATGTTTTTAAAAAAAAGTTTATATGAGATCAGGAGTGGACATTTTCTGTCATTTTGAGAACCAAATTTTGCATCAGTTTCCCGCGGAGAGGATTCAGTTGGTGTAATCAAAGAAGGAAGAGAGTCAAATGAAGAACCAAAAGCAATATGTTTTTCATTTACTAATGAGAACTATGTTTTTTTTTAAAATCTCCTTACACAGAATATTGGAATGGGTTTTTCATGATGAATGTTGTTTGGAAACATCAATATTCATAAAATTTATGTTTCTATCACCAGGAAATAAATAATTTTCTGTCTACATGAACCTTCCCTGGTTGCTTATTAATGCATTTACCCACTGATAACATAATACTTTCACAAGTTGATATCCCTCACCATTTGATTTTTTTTTTGGTATTGTCTAAATTTCGTTTAAAAATAGATGATATCAGTCTGGTAAGCCTACACTGCAGGCATGAGTCAGGACTAACATTTAGCATGTTATTAATTTTATTACCACCCTCATATTCTCTAAAATGTTATCTTTATTGAGGGTGACTTGAAAAAGTTAATAACTTGGAAGGAAGGGGTTGCAACCTGCCTCGCGCTTCTACCTCTTGGTTGCTTTGATCCATTGCCGAAACTATTTTGGCACCTATCATCCCCCAACCACGGATACAAATCGACACCCCTGGCAGACATTATAATCTTTTTATCCAAGTTCCTTCAGGAAAAAGGTATGACCGAGACATAGCAGTAATGTTTATGGAAATGAGAAAAGGACAAGGAAGAACGAACGAAGTGTATACTATAGAAGAAATCATCTCCATGGTTTTTGCTATACCTAATTGAATTGCCTAGAGGAATCATTTACGCACCATGTAGCCAGGCAACATGGGATACTTAAATGTGATACACGAGGCTTTTGATTTTCCAGGGTTCAGTTTTTTAAAGTCTTTGCGATTCGTTCCACGTAGGAAAATGGCACTTTATTTAAAAACAGCTTTCCACTGGGCAAATCCTCATGCTTTCTCAGTTTCTGAACCGCAAAGTTTTTAATCAAATATACTAAGAAGAGACTGTACCTGAATTCCTAAATAGGTTTTGTGTGGAAATCAGACGGATCTATCAAGTATCTATGCTTAAAGGAGCATGGTGTAGAGACAAAGGCCCGAATTCACAAAGGAGGTTTGTCGACAAACCTTGGTTTTCGTACGTCATATGACGCGTTTTACGCGTTTTTTACAAACCTGGTTTGTAAAGAACAAAAGGAGGTTTGGCGAAACAAAAGGAGGTTTGAGCTCAAACCTTGCTTTGTGAATTCGGGCCAAAATGAACATAAAGTCATGCCAAAATTCACAAGATTGTCAGTTCTCTAGGTCATGAGAGACAGTCAAAGTCAACAGTCGGGCTGGTTAATGATCTTCTGACACACTGCGGACCTTGAACTCATTATTTCACAGTTGACTTCTGAGCACAACTTAAACTTAACATAACCAGATACAATGTCAGTAGACCAAATGTACAAGGTTATGGAATTGCATGTCTCCTAATGACACTAATTCAGCATGGTTGACTCTTCGTTATGTTTTCCTTTAAGTTGTACTCATTCAAACGTGAAATTATAATGGTAGGTCAGCAGGGTGTCTTGAGTTCTTTAACAAGTCCAATGCATGCACACAGCACCGACGGTGTTGAATTTGACTGTCTCTCAGAACACTAGAGAACTGACAATCTTGTGAATTTTGACAAGTTGCCATTCTTTCTCTAAAGCCTACTCATTCAGGCATGACTTGGCGGATACCTCCGTTTTTCGACTGACTCTCGGTACATATTGACCTGTGAATTTTTAAGTATGGCCATTTTGTCTTTAAAGCATTCTCATCCAAGCATGATTCGATGGCTATCTCTGATATCACATAAATAATACATACAAATCACAGGCACATGCAATCCCCTTCTAGGTAAATTCGGTAAAAACGTAGCGGTCAAAATTACGAGGAGTTGTTCATGGGTGAACTTACTTCTTCTTTAAAAAAAAATTATATATATATATATATATATATATATATATATACATAATATTTTGCTGCATTTAAAAGCATTTTCTGCAAATCTACAATTATAAATCTGAGTATGCATATGACAGTAAAAACCTTAAAGGGATCCGGTAGCTTTGTCTCAGATTCTGAAACAAAATCCTGGATTTAGCTCATGCTCCAATGATAATTATAAACATTTAGGTCAGTCAGGAATCCCATGACTTTTACAAGCCGATCGCCTGTCTAATTATCAAGATATTTATGATTGGAATTACACATTTTGAAAACCGTTTTCCAAACGGTTTTCATAACACTACAGTCTATTGGGGAAAACGAGTATGGTAAAACCGGTCACTCAAAGATTTTTGCTTTTTTGTGGCACTTCTTGATCATTTTGGGGCGCGATTTTTTTAGAGCTTCAATATTACACCTTATCACAGACACTGTTAACACGTAGGGCCGTGCATCTCAGATTTAACATTGTTAAACGATGCCTTTAAGGAAAATTATTGTAGAGCAAGTGTTAATTTAAATTATGGTCTCGTTGAGAGCATTCCAATAGCTTTTTTTTCATGTGCGATCAGATCATTAATGGAAATGGTGCCAATCAGGAACGCTATCACTCGAATGCAATTTAACTCTACAATGCACACCTTCAGGGCAATGGGGTTTCAGAAAATAAAGCATTTCCAGCCTTAGTTTGATTATAAAACCAACATTAATTACATTTCTTTCATTCCCGTTACCTTGATAAATTTTCTCTCAATTTGTATAAATACTAATTTTATCCATTACACGTTTATTAACCTCAATTCGATTTTTTACTTTTTGAAGGATTATAATAAATGTCTTCATGAATAAGACTGGGTCGACCGTGGTGTATTAGAATAGTATCTTGGTCTCTTAGCAAAGGCGTAGTATGAGTCGACATTTCCCCTGAAACATTACAATACAACTATCAAATATAATTTACAATATAATATATATCATTAATGTCATGATTATTGTTATGTTATTGTTTATAATTAATATCATTGTTATTATTATTATTATTATCATTAATAATCAATCCTCGTCATCATCATCATCATCGTTATTACTATTATCAATATTATTTATCTTATCACTATAATACTTTTTTTAAAGTCTTTATTATTGTTACTATCATTATTAGTATTAGTAGTAGTAGAAGTAGTAGTAGTAGTAGCATTGCAATCATAAGTTCAAAGTATAATTATAAGTAGGAGTAGTAGTAGTATAGTAGCATTGCAATTATAAGTTCAAAGTATAAGTATACGTAGGAGTAGTAGCAGTAGTAGTAGTAGTAGTAGCAGCAGCAGCAGCAGTAGTAGTAGTAGTAGTAGTAGTAGTAGTAGTAGTAGTAGTAGTAGTAGTAGTAGTATCATCATCATTATCATCTCCTCTTTACGTTTGTTTGATTCTATGGGCATCGATAGATTGTTAGGCTTATACCATAAACGAAAGAAATATTGAATAAAGAAATTATTGTCCTCACACAGCTGTAATCAGCTGAAAGGAGTTGATATCCAATAACATCCTTCAAATACGGTTTCAATACCTTACAACTCCGTTCAAGTGAAAAGCGTGATATACTATTTTTATTTTACCGAACAAAAGCGGTAAAAACAACCAGGAAAAAAAAAAGATTGATAACGCTAACAATATCCCCTTTACACATTGGTAATTCCAAACCTTCGCATCTTCTTACGTTCATCTAAAATGAGGTTTAAAGAGAAGGTTGAGTTCTGGGGAGAGGTGAAAATTAATTTGTGAGCGTTTTCATTGTTATTATGCAAGTGTGGGAGAGCATCAGAGAACAAATGTTCCCTGAAAAGCATGGCTCTTCAAATGCCTTCATATTCTAAATATGACGTGCAGGAAATGCGTCCCAAATTTTTATGCCACATGTTTGTGTAGTCCCATATACATATTTCTATGTATAGTGCATATTACTTTTACCAAGACTGGGCCAAATTTCTTATCATTTTGATGATTCCAGAACTTTGCAGGACACACCAATACTTATATGCTACCAATTTT
This sequence comes from Strongylocentrotus purpuratus, assembly GCF_000002235.5. Classification (NCBI taxonomy): domain Eukaryota; kingdom Metazoa; phylum Echinodermata; class Echinoidea; order Camarodonta; family Strongylocentrotidae; genus Strongylocentrotus; species Strongylocentrotus purpuratus. The sequence continues at coordinate 9,623,403 of NW_022145612.1, read as the reverse complement.
TTTCTGCTCGATTGCACACCGTTTCTTTAACATTGCAATCGTATGACCAGAACTCAACTATATCTTTAAGCATTATTAGTATTCTTCAAGCCACTAGATTGTGGAAAAAGGCGTGTTTGTCTCAAGTGCAAACAAGCAGTAAAAGTGAATAGTTCGTTGATCTGATATATCGGTATGATCTGATTATTTATTGCCGCACCTGCATTCTGTGTTTTACGACCTTTTCTATTAAAAAGGCGCTTCTATATTTGTATCCATTTTATTATCATTTTTACTATCATTTATCTCTTCAAGTATCGTAGTTATGTTGGTCATAATTAGCTATCTTTCATTACTTTGAGGGTTATGCTGCAGGCCTTGTCAGTTCCTTTTGTATGTCCAATCGCACCGACAATCTAAAGGGAGCATTCCTGAACGATGACGATGGCAATACTTGTGGCGATGTGATGTGCCTATAAATACGAATTTGTATTCTGTGATACCTCCTCGCCATTCGATATATTTTCGATTGACTACCGCTCCCTTTTACGTTCGACGTATTGACGTTATACATATATGCCATTTTTGTTGGTCTCTGACCGGTATGTATGTTCATGTGGACGTGTAACACGCAAGGGTGAATTATCAGATCCCCCTCTTTCTCCGATGGATAATATGGACTATAAGTCTACACACTATCAATGATTTCGATATACCACCTTTCTGGGTAAACGAAAAATCTCTGATATTATCATTAGGTATGAATACAGCAGACGAACATTAAAACGTACAAGCTTACTGGAAGTTACTGCTCAAGCTTTTCATTTGTATCATTCATCTTAGCCTCTTTTTTGTATTTGTACACAGATAAAATGAGTTATGAGACATTCAATTCTTCTTTTGTAAATAATGTGGGATATTGCCAAGTATGTGCACCGACGCCAATCCGATTAGTGAGCTGATGATAATCTCAATAAAGCGCTTGTATACTTCACTAATAAGGTAAATTAAAGTCCAGACTATAACCATATCAAAGTGTCTAGAATGCTTCGTAAGATTTAATAGCTTTCCAAACCAAAGCCTGTGTCGCTACTCTGATATGAGCTGACGGAAAATGATCGAAGATGCTACTTTCTCCGAGGAAAGGAAGACAAATTTGCCGAAACTGCAAAAGGGAAACACACGGAAGGGCGTATGGTGGATTCTACAAATGACAATATAACCATGGTTAATTCTTCTAAAGAAAGTAACGATTCCTTTTTCTGGGTCACAAGGCGCCTTTGAAATTGCACTTTCAAAGGCTGAAGTCAAAGGCACGTTAATTATCAGAAAACAATGTCTGACACAAACTACGAAAGTTCCCATTCTTGAGCTTGTTGCTGTGTAGCGATTTGGGAGGGTAATTGTGTCTTAGAAATTGGTCACTCGTGGATGATGAAATAGCGAGATTGATTTTCGACAACCTTCATCCTGCATCATGGCAAGTGTTTTCGAGGTCGATTAACAATATCACTCTAAATACACTCTAAATTGAATCTGTTTATTACCTTTAAAAAAAAAAATTTACTTCGACAATTTGATACATGTAGGCCTTTGCACACTTAACTTTTTTTTATCAATCTCTCAATCCCTAGAATAAATTAATTTTTATTGCACATATAATATGTTATAGAGTTATTACTAATAAACATATTCAATTAAGAGTGGATCATGCATGGTAGTCGTTAGAAATAGAAGAAACGGTTTATAAGATGAGCATGTATCCATGATAATGAACGATAGGGTGGGCTATATTAGTTAGCAATTTACTATTGGGTTTCGGGGCATGCTCCTTCTCAAATATCTGTGAAATAACAATGTGGTAAAATTTGAGAAGATGGAATTCCCTTTAATTTACACGAAAACAAATCGAATTTCAAGTTCATATGCAAAAAAACAGCAAGGGAATATGGTTCCAAAGCGGATTTACAACCGAATTATAATCAAAACTGTAAAGCCGAGCCAATCTATATTTGACCTGTTTGGGCATTATCTGCAATCTTTTAGAAGGCCAATAAGCATATCAACATCATGTGGAGAGAGGGAGATATGAGAAGGGGTCGAATGACCAGCTTAGAACAGAAATATTGATAGCAAGCGTTTAAGAAAAGACCTGAATAATATAGGAAGCAACACTGACAGGGAAGAACTTTGTGATTTGCGTATGTCGTTTCCATAGTATAGATTTGTTCTATTTCATTTTCTGGCTCTCAACCGAAAACAAATACATTTCTTCCTCTTTTGTCACATACTCCTTCAGCAAATATAGCAACAATTACAACAATACGAATTTTATGAAAGTTTCCTTTTTAAAAGATAATAAAAAAATAAATGAAGACTGACCAATATTCAGGAGGGGTGTAATAATTTAATAATTACTTGTATACGAGTTAATAGTACAAACGTTGATAGGACGATGATCCACAGCGTTTCGATTATTATTCCTATATAATACTCGTATTTCTTCATTTTGTTCTTCTTTAGTTTTCATAGATTTTATTTATTCGTAAATTTAACTTATCATAAAGAAGTTGATATAGTTCTAATGCAAGTATAGATGTATTCATATATCATAAATCTGATTTTGATCTCAATTTTATCATAATTGTTTGACTCAGTTACGTATGGGTCATACATTTACAAATACATGTAGCTCGGACTTGCCCAGTTTTCAACACTGCCAATACGCGCTGGGCTCATGTTTTTATGATACTTCGAAGTTGTAGATTGAAGTCTTGCCTGGAGACTAGCTAAAAACTTTCCCTCCTCGAAAATGACACCCAATAGATAAATAGACGGAAAGCCTTTTAGGATGCCGAATTTTAAGATAGCGATAATATCTCCATCATAGGGCAATTCCTCAAGTCTTTGCGTCTTAAGTTTCAAGACAGGAAGGGTAATATCTACTGTCATGCCATTAGTATGGTGTTGAAATATGCTGAGTAGGGCATTTCTGAGGTCTCTTAGAAAATAGGTCTGTTCATTATATCGCATCGATCTAACATGACAAGTATGATGGGTCAGACATGATTTGAAAAAGAAATGGGAAGACTTTCCCCCAAATAGCGTATATTCATTCTCGACGTGTTGCTTTGTTGCCCTCGGGATAGGTCAGTAGTACTAAAATCAACCTGGCTGTACATGGTCTATCTCCCCCACCAAACCCCTGTATTTATATTTTAGTTGAATTCATGTTGCTGAAAGCGTAAAGCTTCAAATAAAACTAGAATAGCACCACGGCATATTTTGTGTGTAGGGGTACGTGTGTGTGTTTGAAGATAGGTTGAAGGAGATTGTCAGACTGACGCCCATTTAATTGCCATGAAACAAAGTATTCATTGCCCATACTTAATTGATTTTAAGATAACAATTATCTTACTTGTAGACTTTCCAGATTATTTGATGGAATATAGGAAATACTAATTTCGATATCAGTCTATGTAGCAAGTAGAGGAGCTGGTGGAGCTCCATTGAAACAGACAGAACGTTGATGTATTTCCTGATGGAAAAGGAGGAAGAAGTTCGAAGAAAATCATGTTAACCAAGAAAGATGCAATTGACAGCTTTACAAATCCCCTCATACACCACTATCGTTTAAGTATAGTCCCGTACTTGCATATTATTGAGTTCAACTGGGCTACATCCAGTTTCAAAATCACTTTAAAGCTTACAGAGATGAGGACAAAACTTCGGGGCATTTGAGAAATTTTAATACAGTTTGTTCCTTTGCTTTAGATCCCATAATTCTTATAAACGGAGATTTTTCTAATTCTGGATTCAGTCAACATCTTCCCTTATCAGATTATGTCGGCATTAGAGCATGCTCAATTACTATGCATGATCTCAAATATTTTCCTATGACGGAGAGGGAGAGTGGGGCGGGAATGCTGAGTTCATTTCTGCTTAATCTTGTCAACTAAATGTCACTAGAAACTAGTTGGAGGTACATCGCAATGCCTTTCACTGCCTGTGAAAACTCGGGTTTAAAGTCAAACTATCATAAACTAGATCAAGATAATAAAGACGCTCTGAACACAATATTTTCCTCGGCTTTATGCAGTAGAGAAAGGTTAATGCAAAACTCATATATTTGGGATTATGTTCTTTGAATTCGCTGCTCTTTTCCCATTTCACTAGAAAGTGACATATTCGCCTAAGGAGTACAAACTAATCGGACGATGTGGACGGAGGATTAGTGTTTTTAAATTACATAAAAACTAATCAGTGTTACCATCGTCATACGTTCTGCCTATCTCGTACGTTATGCGTACGCGCCTGTATACTAGAGTACTGTTTATATTAGGAGTGTAACACTAATCTTAGCACAACGACATAGCGTCTGACACAGACGAAGGAAAATAGAGGAGGTAGAGAAGAATGAGGAGGAGGAGGAGGTGGAGAAGAACAATAACAAGAAGAAGAAGAAGATGAGCAATTAGAAGAAGAAGAAAAGAAGAAAGGTTAAAAAAGATGGAGAAAAGGGAAAACAGAGTATAAGATAAAGACTGAGGCAAAAATAAAATAGCGGGAGAAAACGAACAAAACGAAAGATATGAATAATAAGGTGAATATGATGATAGTGTTAATGGAGACGATGACGATTAAAAAGAAAAAAAAATGAACAACAACATCTTATGTAGCCATTTCTATGTTCAGACATGCAAACCCACGAACGCTTCTTATAAATCTGCTGAAAAGTGATTTTTATATTTTCATATATTTTGAAAAAGTCACAATTGAAGTGAACGATTACCTCCCGGTACTGTAGGGGAGTAATTAATACATATCTCCCAAGAGAGAACTAGTCTGGACATCAATAAAATATATCCTCTAAATAGCGGTAATAGATTATTGTTCACGTGACTCAGTGACCCCAAATTGAAGGTAATACCCTATGCGTTTTAAAGGGTACTGCCTTTGCGTACGCCTATAGCACTGTACAGATCATATACATTATTAAAGAGAAGTTTTATTTCGGGGAAAGGTGGACACACGTTGTGAGCATTTATATTATGTCTTTATTAGTGTAGAACTATGTCTGTAGAACTTTGCAGGAACTATGAACATGTAACGTATGTCATATCTGTAAAATTTAAACGTTAGCAGTGTCCTAGTATTCAAATTATGCAAGGAAACCCGTTTACTTTCTAGAGTTCACTGTCAGACACTATTGAGCGACCGGTTGACTTCCTTTTTTCTTTGGTAATCACATACATATAACGAGCTGTAAAGTGTCCATGAGCATTTTTCAACAATTCACTTCATTAAACTCATTAAACGAGCGCTAAATTTGATTGGACAACTAACGGTCGTCATCTTCAAGCCCTTTTGTTTTGAGGGAACTTCGAAATTAGTATAATCTTTCAAGTGCCTTTTGAATTTAACATTTCATTTTTTGACCTGCCAATGGGATATAATACCTTTAAGGTATGAGAGCATCTGATATTGCTATTGTGAACAAAAACAAGATATCTAATAATGAGAATTCATACCCCTAAAACATACAATAACATATTACTTTTGCCTTCATGCATGCCGTTTGAAGGAGCTTTGTAACATAAATTCTAATCATCCTGTTTCAAAATCAAACTCGATGTGAAAATATCATAGTGTTCTTATGTGATCAACTTGCTGAACAGAACTGTCATCAATAGGACACCAGTGTGTTTGTGAGGGACAAATAGTTGGCGACAAAATCCCAACGAATAACAAACTAATAATGCATTTTGCGGGAAATTAACTTGCCCTTGAAAATTTGATGACATGATTATTTTTTGAACGGCATCTATAATAATCTAAAATTCGTTAATATAAAGTATGTTTTGCTCAATTTGAGTTTTTAAATGATATGACTACATTTTCTTAACATAATATTGTTGGTCCATAATTATACCTCATTATCCATTGTCCTGTTGATTCATAAATCTTTTATTTTTTAATGTCGTGTAATGTCAATCTTGTTTTCTAATTCGTGCAAAGCTCACACCTTTATTTCATACAGGTAAATCAAAGTATATCACTCGAGTCTTTTTTCCTAAAATATGAATTTGATATCCATTTTACTTTTATACAAATCATTATAATATGGAGTGGTGTATGAAAACCTAGTTTGTAGGTTGTCACGCGAAAATTAGGTGTTCTAAAATCTATTAATCGTTACTTTCCAAAATCGGTCATTGCAATACTAAACAAATATTAAGCAACACTATTTATATGGATTTGCCAGGAGATTTAAAGCAGATATTTTATTCAAATGACTCAGGGGAAAGGGTGTAAGATATATTTTTTAAAAAATAGCAATCGAGATGAGCGGTTCTAGAGATTAATAGCAGTTTACTTTACTTCAAAATCGGATTAGAAAAGGGAAACTAATGAATGCATAATAGTAGTTATAGGTCATCAAACTGTCTGAACCCAGATTTCAATGTATAACGTGGTAATGGTCAATGTAGTTTACTCTATCCATTATTATGTGAGAGCATAAACCTACACATACCGACTCGTGACTAAACTTTGATTCGGACCATCTTCTTAGCACAAAAGTAAGTTCAGTTCAAAGACTGAACTGAAACACATACTGACACGGTGCTAGCGTCATATGGGTTTCCAGAATTGATTTAAAAGGGCAAAGGATACAATATACTGTAATCCATTTCCCTTGAAAGAAGGAAAACACTTGAGAGTCGTTCTTTCTCATGACGACACCAATGCATCACCTTTGAAAGAACCGTTTCGTGTCATGTCTACAGCAATAGCGTCCGCCCAGACAGTCTGATATAACAATCTAGTGGAACCTAAGAACAAAGAAATTACGGCGAGTATCTGTAAGATAGCTTGAATTGATTGTGCAAGCTCTAATGATGGAGAAACAGAATTTGTTCATGTATGAGAAGGATCACCCTTTTCAGATAAAAGCTGGTCTTCAAAGTGATCCATTCACAAGATAAAACAACAAATTGTTGATAAAATACATTCGATATTATAATTACAATGGCAACCCAACTAACACAAAGAAACAAACAAAATTATTGTATATAAATAAAGAAGACAAAAAAGTGCAGGATAGGGGGAAAAAAAGAAACAAGGAATTTGAAAGGCGAAAAGGAAAACCAAGTATAAAATTGTTGCGTATGAAACAAATCATAAGAAAATAAAACAATTTATCGGATGGGGTTACTCTGAAGAAAACGTTTAAATGATTGGATTGAGACTATTGATTGAGCGAAGGTATTAAAGGGATCCGGTAACTTTGTCTTAGATCCTTTAGAAGTAATCCTTGATTTAGCTCATAATGCAATGATAATTATAAACCTTTAGGCCAGTCAAGAACTCCATGACTCTTACAAGCCGATCGCCTGTCTGATTATCAAGATATTAATGATTGGAATTACAAATTTTGAAAACCGTTCGCCGATCGGTTTTCATTTTTTTTTGGAGGCACTTCTTGATCATTTTGAAGCGCGATTTTGTTAGGGCTTCAATATTACACCATATCACCGACACTGGTAACATGTAGGACCGTGTATCTCAGATTAACATTGTTAAACGATCCCTTTAAGTGAATTCCACAGCTTTGAACCTCGATAGACAAGTAAACGGTTATCGTAATTCGTTTTGGGTTGGGTGAGTTTCAATTTACGTTGGTCAGATCTTGTATTATATTTTGATTGATGGAAAGAAAAAAGATTGCTAAGGAAGGTTGGGCAGAGTTTGTGAATAGATTGATATATGATACAAGCTACGTGTTTTGACCAACCCTCATTTAGATGGTCTAGTTTAAGTAATCGGTACAAATCATTTGAAGGAAGCAAATGATCCACATTTAACACTGTACCAAGTGCTTTTTTTTGCAGAATTTGTAATTCCCAAGAAATATTTTACAGGTATTTGTCCAAACAGTGCTGCAGTAATCAAAGCGGATTTGCTAGAATGTTTTGTAGAACAACAGTGCCGTATTCTGGTTAATGTATGGTCGGAGTCTCCTGAATAGATAAATATAGTTTATAATTTTAATAATATGTCTCTTTTCGGATAGATAACCATTCACAAATGTTTACTGATATATTTCATTGAAGTAATTTTTAAACCATTCTAAAGACTATGATTTTTTTTTGAAAGTCCATACACTTCCAATTTATTTTTGCAATAAAATACAATGATCGACCGTATCAAACGCTCTTTTCAAGTCGATCATCACCAAGTCAACAATATTTTCTTTATCAATTACATGCAACCATTTATCTGTAACGTTAAGAAAGGCACTCGCAATAGAATTTAAAGGCCTAAATCCCGACTGACAACCAGAAAGCATTTCATTATTGATTAGATAACCGTGAACCTGATTGTAGACAACCTTTTCCATGATTTCCACAAATATAGGAATAACTGATATAGGTCGATAATTCCCCATGCAAGTTATGCAACCTGATGTGTAAAGCCTCGGTCACAAATGCCATTACGAACTGCTACGAACGCCGTACGAACGATTTTCAGACAATGGAAAAATCGGAAAGAAAATGGAAAAACAGGGAGATTCGTACGAACGCATCGTTCGTACGAACCTTTGTGACCGTAGCATTACTTGCCGGATAAAAGTACCATTTTAGGTACTAGGGCTTCCTTAAGACCTACTAAACGATATTAGGCTAGGAGCCCCCGGCAAAAATTTCAATTTAAGGGTGTAGGGGCAGGGGCGCCTTTTTGGAGCCCTCAAATAATTTTATAACATTGATTTGTTGCTGTACAGAATGCCAATTTTGGTACAGGGTTTTCTTAGGACCTACTTAACGATATTAGGGTAGGAGCCCCCGGCAAAAATATCATTTAAGAGTGTAGTGCGGGGGCGGCGCCTCGTAGCCCACAAATAATTTATAAGGTAATATAACATTGATTTTTTTTGTCGTACAAACGCCATTGTTCGTACAGGGCTTTATTAGGACCTGCTGAATCATCGTAGGGTAGAACCCCCTGGCAAAAATATTTATATATGTGTGATATGAGGGCCCCATGGCGTTTCTGTCACTGAATAAACTAATACCGTAGGATATACATTTATATTATCAGAACTATCTGCAAAAAAGGGCGAACAATCAATAACTCTGAGAAACAACGTTTTATAGAAATACTGATAACTTGTCTTGAATTATTCTTAGAGTGTACCAAATGCTAATTCATAAGGAAGGAGTTCTACTACAAAATCGAACAATAGTACCTCTCCTTATTAATAACGTAAACTGAAAGTAAATTACGAAACCTCTTTGGTATTTCTGATTTACAATTCATGCCTTTGCTTTAATTTAAGGACATTGTTTCAGAAGAAAACTTCAAAACCGAGAACACACACATCGAATGAAGCCGTTACCAACGGATATTACCTAGAGAATCACCCAAAACAAACACCTATTTCAAATTTACTGAATTACTGAAAAGAAATTGGCATTTGTTTGATATTTCATAGGTTAGAAACGGACTCCTTCATCTCGCATAGTCATGAATAAAAGAAAATCGCTTTTATATTATTTTTGGTGTTGATATACCTGATTTTGTAGCCGGAAATATATTAGGAATAATTTACAAAATTAATGTTACCCCAGTTCGATACCTGATTTAAAAAGTTCAACTATATGATAACGCTCGTTTTCTATTCATATCACACACACACACACACACGCACACACACACACACACACGTACACACGCACATACGCACACACACGCGCGTCCGCAGAATACCGCCCCCACACGCATCCACATCCCTCGCCCACCCGTTCATTAACCCAGCAAACATCCCTCGCGCACCCATTCCGTTGTGTTGGAACCCCAATACCCTTACCAACCATCCATAAAATGACTGCACACATAATTGATTCGTTATCAATATATTTCTTGTTAAAGGTAACAAACAAATGAACGCATCTTCTTTTAATGTAAGTCTCGTGCAATCAGATTTAGAAGTTTTCTATTTTGATCACTTTTAAATGTAACTACAAACGCCTCCGCACGACCGACCGACCATCTTTTCTTTTTACAAATCACGACTCTGTGTTTCTATGTAGCCTGAGCATTTATAACCGCCTCCTACCTACCAGAGAAAAGGATTAATTCATCAATTAATAACGTACTTTTATGTCAACTGAATAAGCCTAATGTTTGAAAAAAGCACCATACAAAGTGGAGTAAAAACAAAAAACACACAGTGGTTTCTTCAACTAAACCACCTGATGCTCTTATATATTAAGATAATTGAAAAAATAATTAACGCATCTGTTTGAATGTAAACCTCGTCTATCAGATTAAAATGTGTTCTATTTTTGTTTCCTCTATTAATATCACTTCCACAAACTCCTCCACACATCCGACCATCTTATCATTCTTACAAATCACGGCTCTGTGTTCCTATTTAGCCCGAACACTTCTAATCGCCTCTCACCTACCAGACAAGTGGATTAATCAATCGATCAGGTACTTTGGCCTCAAGCCTCATCCGACCCAGTTGGTTATTTGAGATAATACTACAGATTTAAACCCATCTGTAGAGCTTATTGACGTATATGCCATTGATATTTTGACACCCTGTATAGGTTTAATGTTTCAGTATAGAGCGTTATAAAATGAATGACCGCGATCTTAAATTTCCATTGATCTGACGTTATCAAACCACCTCCTCCTTCCGACTGCCCTCTCCTTGGGGAAAAATTCAAATTACACCTCACTGGTAAAGACTGTAACCTAAGAATTTAAGAGAGAAACGTTTTGTTACACAATGAATCATCCTGAGATGTGTGTTCTTGACTTCCGTGTATTTTTATATTATTGGTATCTATGAGAAACGTTCTCAAATCAACTGATATTTTAGCGTGTACTATTGAAAGACCTTTGCGCATAACGTAATAATCACACCCATGCAGGCACACTGTTTGCAGTGTATCGAAAATGTCGTTAAGCAACGGATTTACAGTGATGGTTTGACGATGTTTTTGCAACTCTTCATGCTAGGGAACAATGTGCTGTGTAGGCTACTGTATTTTACATAATTTAAGAGTATATAAGAGATTAAAAGATCTTGTTTGATGTGGTTAATAATAGTGATATTGACTGCCCTCAGGGCAATACGACTTGTCATATATCGCCCTTCGGTTCGGGCGATGTATGTCGTATTGCCCTGAAGGCAGTCTATATTACTTAATTATCTGCTGTGCAATCACGATCTGAAGTATTTCTATGAAATTCCAAAGGCCAAAGTAAGCCTACAGGAATAGTGACAAGTAACATGAGTAATGCAAACAACAGGACTTCCGCTGGCAATCTTAAGCTCAATTTTTAAATCCTTACTGTTATTTTATTCAGTATATGGCGACCACTGAATTAAATTTCCTTCCGAAGATGGTCATAAATGAAGATCTAAAATTTAACTGAAAGGAATCTGTTGGAATCTTCTTTATGCAGTGTTTACAAGTCTCGTTTTAAATGGTTGAATTATAATACTCAAGAGACTATCATAGATTGAGAGACAAAAAACTAACCCAAACAACGTTTATTAACGTTTTATTTAATGCACATTATGTCATTTTTTTCATTTGAATATGAGATACAGGTGAAGGTTGTGTAAAAATACATTTCTGATGGATAGGTCATCTATCATTAAACGTACTAGATTTAAATCTCTCTGTAAGCTTCAGAAATGCATTTTTGCCGGAGTACTTCCAAGATGAACCTCTCATTCTCTTCCAACTGGATTTAGGCTCCTGATATGATTTCTAGCAATTACCGATTCAAGCAAATCATTGCATTTAAATTAGAAACCATATCCCACTCATCCTACCGTAATCGTTTCAAAATATCATTGGCATTAACAATACTTAACAATAATTCGGTAGAATAAGGAATTAGTTGATGCTGCTTAACGTTCTCTATGGAAGACGGGAGAAACCTTGTCTTATCGTCTTCCTTCCCTAGTATGGTATCTGCATAAGTGCTGACCCGCGCAGTGTGAAAGGGAAGTTAACATCTACCGTCGAAAATCGTATTAGCGGTTGGGTTAATTGCATCAGGGAATCCCAAAATCAGAAGAAGTCATTGGCGAGCAGTTGGAAAATATGAACTGACCGTGTGCACTTAATGTAGTTCAAGCACTCTAGTAATCAAAAACACGTTTTCGAATCAAATGCTTTAATCCCGCCTATATGCAGCATTTCTGAGCAGACATACGCATCAACATAACTTGAATTAAAGTTAAAAACAGTTGTTTTAAGTAGTTCTTAAAAACATTATTTCGAGTGGCGCTCTCTGCAACAAAACTCAACTCAAAAGGTACCAAAGAGGAAATCCTCGAAGTGTAATTAATCATAAAATAAAAGAAGATTTTATGAATTTGCCTATAAAAGATAAAAGAAACTTTTATTACAGAGGAAGGGGTGAAGTCTTATTCATTCCCATTATACATGTAGGCCTAAAACGCCTTTCTTTTGTAAATACAAAAATAGGAGTATCATCCCCTTTACACCCTAAATTTGGCTAAACATCATGTGGAACTGCTTCATAAATTTATAAATCCTGAGCAGAATAATTGCCCTCGTATAAAGCATTGCTGGTGCAATACACATTTGACCGAATGCCCCATTTTCCTAATGAAATATGTATGTAATTTTTTACAAGTCATGTATCAGTCATATTTGATTATTCATGTCAAGGGACCGGGTTTTTAACGTCATCATCGACAAAAGCGTGACCCATGAACGAACACTGGTTTGCCATAAATATTTATGCAAACAAATTTATGATGACCGCTAGCCCAACAAACTCGCTGTACTAACCTGGAGAACATAATGCGTGTATACAAATTATATTCTCTCTATTAAACTCAAAGTTATTAGGGTTTACTGATATAATCCTCCAAACCATTCCTTGAACTCTGCATATTATGACGCAATCTGTGTCGGTCAGGTGATCTACTTCGGGAGCTTTTTGTACAGTAAACCGAAGTGAAAACGATCTGTTTTAGTCAGATGAAAACGTCATCATTACACATTCATTAATTCGTTTTTTCTTCCCCAAATTTTCAATCTTTTGAGTTTTTGTAATATTTAGAAAGGAAAACTAGAATAATAACGTAAACTGAAAGTAAATTACGAAACCTCTTTGGTATTTCTGATTTACAGTTCATGCCTTTGCTTTAATTTAAGGACATTGTTTCAGAAGAAAACTTCAAAACCGAGAACACACACATCGAATGAAGCCGTTACCAACGGATATTACCTAGAGAATCACCCAAAACAAACACCTATTTCTATTTACTGAATTACTGAAAAGAAATTGGCATTTGTTTGATATTTCATAGGTTAGAAACGGACTCCTTCATCTCGCATAGTCATGAATAAAAGAAAATCGCTTTTATATTATTTTTGATGTTGATATACCTGATTTTGTAGCCGGAAATATATTAGGAATAATTTACAAATGTTACCCCAGTTCGATACCTGATTTAAAAAGTTCAACTATATGATAACGCTCGTTTTCTATTCATATCACACACACACACACACACGTACACACGCACATACGCACACACACGCGCGTCCGCAGAATACCGCCCCCCACACGCATCCACATTTTTACAAGTCATGTATCAGTCATATTTGATTATTCATGTCAAGGGACCGGGTTTTTAACGTCATCATCGACAAAAGCGTGACCCATGAACGAACACTGGTTTGCCATAAATATTTATGCAAACAAATTTATGATGACCGCTAGCCCAACAAACTCGCTGTACTAACCTGGAGAACATAATGCGTGTACATAAATTATATTCTCTCTATTAAACTCAAAGTTATTAGGGTTTACTGATATAATCCTCCAAACCATTCCTTGAACTCTGCATATTATGACGCAATCTGTGTCGGTCAGGTGATCTACTTCGGGAGCTTTTTGTACAGTAAACCGAAGTGAAAACGATCTGTTTTAGTCAGATGAAAACGTCATCATTACACATTCATTAATTCGTCTTTTCTTCCCCAAATTTTCAATCTTTTGAGTTTTTGTAATATTTAGAAAGGAAAACTAGAAACAAGTGCTAGAATCGAAACATCACAATTTGAAGAAATACCTATGAATAGTTTGTCGGTATTTACGTCATGCGTCTGATGGTCAAGTAATTCGTCCAAACCCGCCCCCTTTAAAAAACTGTCCCTTGTTTTTATCGCTGTTTTGGTTTTTGTCATATACTAATGCAAATAGTGCTTTGAATACTGAACAAAGATTTATAATTAGCATCCTCTGACGTCATCATTGAGGAATCTGTATGGAAGATGGAATAGGATCAATATTGTACCCATCATCGCGCCAATAAATTTTTATTATTATTTATGCATGATTTATTGAATAAATAACAGATGTATAAGTTGTGTGTTTATTATAAGTATTGGTAAATAATTTTTTAGTCAGAACATGGTGCGCTTAGAGACACCAGTATTAAGCGCCTTATAAATATTGTGTATTATTATTATTATTAATAAATGACGTAGGAAAAAAAAAGTGCATACAAACTGAGAAGGAAACGTTGAATTTAAAATCTACTTAACCTTTTTTTCCAAATTATATTAGTGGGTTATGACATTGTATAGAGTATCTAATGATTATGAAAACACAAACAGATTGAAAGAGCGCAACCACATTAATTTTTAGCCTTATGCCCTAAATAGCGGTAGGAAGAATTTCAAATAAGTATACATATTTCCTCCTATACTAAATGAGTTCCATAAATAACTGTTTGTTTAAGGTTCAAATAAGTATTAATATTCCTTCCTATTCTAAATAAGTTCTAGACATTGATCTACATTTGCCACACTCAACCCAGGTGATGTAAATAGGTACTTGATAGGAATTAATCCCTTGAAATGCTATAGAGCGCCGTAATGGCCGCCTTAATGCTAAAGCCAGGGTAATACTCAGGGCAGCGCCAGGAGCGTCACAACGTGACGGACATGTGCGCTATATAAGAAGCAACCATTATTATTATTATCATTATATATATATATATAAAGATATATATTTGGTCTGTCATCCGGAACTTTAACTGTCGATTAAATATCGCTTGAATAACGAAAATCAACAACACTTTCGCTGGTTCTCGATCACTGTACTGATGTTAGTCAAATGTTGTTATTTCGTCAGTCAGCCTGATATAGATAATAATAATAATACTGTATGGCTTTGTTTTCGTGTGATACAAGAATATATTGCTCTCGCTATAACAATATATTATTGCATCACACTCAAAGTCATCCAACATTTTACATGTATAAATATTCCTTCCGATTCTAAATGAGTTCCGAAATAACTGTATAGATAAAGATATATGATGGCCTTAACACATTCCGACCTATATTGTAGAGCAGTTGTGATAAATAGAAGTTCAAATGAATATAAATATTCCTTCCGATACTAAATGAGTTCCGGTATTGATAAAGATATACGAGTCCCAAATCAAACTGCGTCCTACATGTATAAAGCAGTTGTGGTAAGAAGAAGTTAAAATAGATTTGAATATTCCTTTCAATTCAAACTGAGTTCCAAAATAACTGCTTGTTTGGCCGGGGACAATGTACCCATGAATGAACTTCAGAGTGTTGCCATCGATTTGGTAGATCAGTTGTCGTCCTTACGTCCGTTAGTTTGAACTCATCCACAACGTAGGTTTTAACTGTATAGGCCTATTAATATACTCAAGGCAAGCTTAATCGCGAGTTCAGTGAAGGGGCCCCAAGCGAAATGGATCAAAATGTAGTGCAACAAAGAGGAAAGAGGACTGCGCTTGTAATCACGTATGTATTCCGTTTCCGGAAAAGCAAAGTGCGTGTGTTTACGTGTGTGTTTGTGTGTGTGTGTGTGTTTATGTGTTCACGCGCGCATGTGTGTAATACACACATGCGCGCGTGAACACATAAATGTGTATTATATGTCAAGGTCGGGAGGGGGGTACCAACTTTAGAAAAGATGAAGAAAACCATTTTCAATTATCGGGATGAGGAAAAGAAAATAGCCATTAGAATGGGAAGACTGGGATTACATTTTCTAAATTGGGAGCAGCTTAGTGTTAATGAAGATTTGTTTTCCTCTCCGCCGTGAACTTCTTAAAGTGTGACTCTATTTTGCAGCCTTGTTAAGTTACTTATTTAATATATTTCTTGAGTGTGTGTGTGTGGGTGTGTTTGCGTGAGGGAGGGGGCCGGGAGGAGCAGGACTTTGTTACTTGTACCAATAAAATAACCTCCAGATTTATTTTGTATACATAGAGTGAATAACATGTACAATTGATTTATTTGTTTATGTTTATGTACTTTGAGTTCACTTTGTTCCTCAGTTATGTATACTGTAAATTATTTTTGTTTAATTATGTTTATGTATAAACAATTGATATTAAAAATTTTATTTATTTATTCAATAGTATGTTGTTCCTATTTGTATTTCATTTAGAAGGAATAAAACAAAATTACTAGTGTTGTTAAAGTGTGTGTGTGTGTGTGTGTGTGTGTGTTTGTTTGTTTGTTTGAGGGAGCTGCTAAAAAGGTTCCTTTTCTGTCACCGAATAAGCTGATGCTGTAGGATAAACATTTATATAGAAATAATAAAGTTTTCCGCAGGTAACAGTACGATTAATTTTAGCAATCATTAATTTCGATCTATTAGCTAGAATTGAAGCGTCTGTATGAAATTAGCTTTTTCTATATGGCAATTTAGTAAAATAAAACGGAGAGAGGGGAGTGAAGACTTGGGGATAGAGAGAAAGAAAGTTGAGAGAGAGAGAGAGATATAGAGAGAGAGAAAGAATGAGAGAAAGAGAGAGAATAAGCATGAATGTTGGAAATGTTTTAATATACAAGTTTGTGTCTCCTGTCTCTCAATGAAAATGTATCCTGAATATTGTAAAAGGTTACCCTTTGTGTAAAATTCGCCATTCAAATGCTCACTTCGAACATCGGTTTGGAGCATAACCTGCAAGGATATATACTCAAGAAATAACTAAAGATAATGATTATATATTGTACTTGAATGCCATTAAAAAATTTCAAGGCCACAGTGGGAAATGGATCTAGTCAAGATATTAAGAAATATATGATATGGTGCGCTAATGCCGATATTGGTTGTTTGCCGGGTAATTATAATCAAGGTGGGGAAAAAAATCAGTCGGTGTTCTTTTTGAAGGTGTTTGATGGTCGTAGAGATAATAAGTTTCTGCGGTGAGCATACTGGAAAGTAATGGAAGTACCAATTGATGGTGGAAAGCCCTGTACAAAATTGCACACCCCTCCCTTTTTTTTAAAAAGGGGAGTAAATATATCTAGGTATATTTGAAAATCAAACCACCACCTTAGCCTACCTTCAATTGTCCGAAAATGTTAACTTTGGGGGATGGAGATGGTGATCTAGTGAGACTTTTTCGCCTTCTTTGTCGGCAAATGTGGTCTCAACCCCTCCCCTCTTCAAATGGTATGCCGAAGCCCCTTCTATCTTTCTGGGTTCATTATTATTGAACCTATTTGGGAAGGATTGATTCCCTTAAGTTTCTTAGTTCGGTGCTTTTTTTCTCTATTTTGAGCAGGATTGATAAATCTTCGTCTTCCACGGTCGATGAGATGCTGAATAACGGTTGTTAAAATACGGAGAAACCGGTCAAGTTTCTGCCTGCTTTGTCAGGACATGGCAAAAGTGCTAAGTATATTTATCCAAGCTCTGCAAGTCTGAATGATGCGACTTCTAATGGAGGTAAAATGATTTTGATGTTCTCCATGATATTTATTCAAAGATGTCTGGAGATATAATCTCAACGTTTGCATTAATAATGATGAACTCAAATTTATTGTGGCTTACACCCAGTAAATAAGATCGATTGATCGATTTTTAATTGAAAACAAGTCAGACAAAATCTTGGAACCAGCGCGATTTAAAGCTACCATAATTATACTGCTTGTCGGGCAGTGACTCACAACTAGGCCACACTGGTCCATGACACAATCACGATGAACTAGAAGCGAGTACCCAAGCCCTTCTGATTCATTCAGACTTTATAATTTTTTCATAATTCCGAAGTCAACAATTTTACACTTTGCATATATCCTAGTACTTTCAATCTCGAAGAAAATGCCTTTTCAAATGAAACTCAAGAGAAGATCAAAGTGCTTTACAAGGACACTGTCACATATCGTATAGGTCTCTCATTATACATTACAAAGGATAAAATTAGATTTACTTTTACAAGAGTCTGAGATAATTTAAAGGAATTTTAGAGTTAAATTTATTTTAGAGTTGAGCTCTTAAAACACTACATTGGAAGAGAGTATTTCGTATAAGGATAAGCTTAGCAATAAACGGAATTGTTTGAAGAAAAAAAAGATTAAGATCTCCGTTTGTAAATATACTTTATGCGTGTCTGTATTTAATGGAAGGGCAAGTGAGGCACTTCGCCCCTCCTGACGCTCCTCCTGACGCCCCTCCTGACAGATTTCCAACCAAAAATAAAAACAAATTAGGGGAGTTTAAACTCGAACAAATAAAGAAAAAAAAAGTGAATAGGATTATACTGGGATCGGACTTCGGATTTGATTCAAAACAAAAAAGGCAACCATCACAATCTCAGGAATAAAAATAAAATATGATCAGTTTAAGCGTAAAAAACGTGATTCCAAAATGTTAACTCTTTCAAATGTATAATGAGATCCCATTGTCAGAGTCAATGATTGTATATAGTTCTTGTTAATCATTAATATTTGTATTCATCTTAAGATGATTTTTATTATCATAAATTCGATATTACATGCATCTTATTCTATTGTGTATGTACTCGAAAACACAATTGAATATTCGTACCAGATAATTTGCAACTATTTTGGTCTATACTTCTCAAAATGAGAACACACAATACGCGAATGGTAAACTATTTTATTTGGTTTAATTAATCGGATTTCAATAATTGTATCCATTGTCAATTACAAGATTTATGCAATGACAAATTCAAACTTAAAACCTATCCATGATAGTCGAGCATTACGGAGTACATATCACCAAGATAGCACCGAAATTTGTATTTAGTTAAAACCTTTGTTGAAATAATTATATAAATTTGCCTTTATGATATGCATAATAATCTATCCCTTTTTCTTAATATTATGTATGATATGCATCATTACGTCAAAGTTTTTTAGTTTTTCTTTGTATTTGAATACAAATTGCTATTTCTTGTACAGTATTACTATTAATATTTAAATCATATGTCATAGGCTTTAGTAATATATTTTTATTAAAGTAAATCAGTGATTGTAATGAGATCTTACTTTTACTATTCCATTCTGTGTTTTAGAGGTTTTAACTTTGTATATTCTCCCTTTCGATATTTTATGTGATGGACTTCTAAAGCATTATTCTTAAGAATTCTATTTAAAGTAAATATAATTTGTCATTTGATATAACTTGCAATTCGCAATTAGGAAGTTGATACTAATCATTGGAAGGAAGTGAAAGCGACTGAGCTTCATGCCGACGTCAGAATCGTTGTGCTTCTGTTGCATCCTCGGGTGCTATTTGCGGTTACACTTTACAATATCCTACTAATTTCGATCTCCAAGGAAAAGTCTTTTCAAAAGAAAACGTCAAAAGGAGATTTACAAGGACACTATGATATATCGTATAGGTCTCTCATTATACATTCGAAAGATTATAATTAAATCTACTACTACAAGAGTCTGAGATTATTTAAAGGGATGTTAGAGTTAAAGTTAATTTAGAATTGAACCCATAAAACGCTACATTGGCAGATATTATCTCGTGAAAGGGTAAGCTTTGTAATAAACGGAATTGTTTGAAAAAAGGAAGATTACGATCTCTGTTTTTATCAATAATGTATCTGGGCATTTTCATATTTAAAGGAAGGGCCAGTGAGGCACTTTACCCCTCATGACGGAATTCAAACCAAGACAAAGGGAAGTTCTACGTCAATATACCCTATGTCAGTCAAGAATCGGAAAGTTTAATCCATCCATCTAAAAGCTTACTTCTTAATATGGTAGAATTCATGGTAACATGTCTCCATTCTAATCTTCTTATTTATTATCTTCTTTATTATTTTTTTCTATTCTGATTTCCTCGATTAATTTCTTCAATAAAAAATATTCAGATTTCAATTTCAATTTCCTCTTCGTGATCCGAAGATCCATTTACTTTGATGTGTGGTTTTTAGTATAGATTGCTCTTTTATCCTGTGCATTGGAGCATTTTTAAAGTGTTTATATTCTAAGTTGAAATGGATCATGCTCGTAAATTGTATTTGGAGGCGAGCAAATATTGCTTGGATCAATCTAATAAAATACAGAAAGCGATTAGTATTGTGAAATGAAGAATTGATGTCGAAAAACACATTACACTAATTTCTAAATGGTATTAGGCATAAGCTTTAAATTAATACGCTTGAATATTATTCCTAACTGCTTAACTAATCGTAGTTGAAAGAATGTTACTATTTAACCTGATATATAGAGGTACTATTTTTACGAATTGACTTCAAAGGATTACACTTCGAAGTGCATACGAATACCTTGTCAATAATCGGCTTATAAAACATTTCATTTTGAACCCTGAGTTCAATATTGTCTTTAATCTTTTATGATGTATACTTGTAACAGCTGTAATTCAAAATTATGGTTCGAGAACAATTACCCCCTGGACAATCACCCCCCCCCCCCGGCCAATTACCAACGGGACAATTAACCGCCTGAAAATTCCCCCCTGGAAAATTCCCCCCCCCCCCACCTTCCGAGGACAATTACCTCCCAAGGACAATTCCTCCCCCTGAAATTACCCACCTGGACAATCACACCTATCCCTTAGGGCAATTACACCCCCTGAAAATCGCCCCCTGGATAATCACCCCCACCCCCAGAGGACAATTGCCCCTCGAAAAAAATTGGACTTCCCCTTAATAAGCAGGGGGTAATTTCCGAGGAGGATGGTCCTCGGGGTGGTTTCCCTTTGTTGTCCTGGGGGGGGGGGGGGGTGAGTGTACTTGTGGTAATTTTCCTGGGGATGATTTTCCGGGGGTAATTTTCCGGGGGTAATTCTCCGGGGGTAATTCTCCGGGGGTTGTTATCCGTGGGGTTAGTTATCCGGAGGTAATTTTCCGGTGGACGATTTTCCAGGGGGTAACTGTCCTGGTACACAAAATTGGTTATTAAGTCATTGTGCGGTCAGCGTGATAACGAAATAAAATCTTGTGATTTTTAAGTTAATTGGCATAACTAACCTTTGACCTGAATATCTCAAAATTCAATGAAACCTACTTTTCGTTATAGCGTATACTGTCTTCTACTTTGACGTTCAATTATTAGCTCCTGGAGATAATTATCTCAATTAAAAACTCGAACTTTAAGTCAATTAAAGTGAATTAACTGGTACGACGTACAAAGTTGTAATAAACCTTGAAAACACATGAGTCTGCGTGAAATAACTTTAGTGGCAGAGCCTAGACGTTGAAATGTAGATTAGATTTGTTTTTGACCCGTCGTCTAAGACTAATTATAAGTAAAGTGAAAAAGATATTTAAAAATCGCCTTGGAATGAATCGTTGAATCGTCAGGCAACGTTGAATTGTATAAAGTAAGAAGAAAAATTAATCAATCAATGAACAAAAGTAACTATACAAATTCAATAAAGATAACTGAATGAATAAAAAAATAAAAATTACAATTGGTAACGAATATCGAGAAAAGCCTGGAATTAATAGTATGGTGTGGTTATCAGAAGAGGGCGCAATTTTTGTTTTCTCATTGGGTGCTTCAAGCATCGTTGGCTTGGCTTCATTTGGGCTTCAACTCTGACGAGCGTAAGCTTTTGATTCTTTGTGATTTCTACTAGCAAATTTTGAAATGAGACCCTCTATAGTTTACAATAAGTTATGTTGTGAGCTTTTAATGTGATAATGTGATTAAGGTAGTACAAATTAGAGAACAAATTACGGACAATTAAGTAGTGAAAAGGAAAAGGAGGTATGAGTCACCAATTTTGATGTACAAGCGAACAAAGTAAAGATGCTTCAAAAACAATAAAAGATTATTTTGGACAAAACATTATTATCATTACTTATTACGAATGTGACCAAATAAGTGTATATATACATCTAATAATTTTCCTTTTCAAAATTATTTACAACGATTGTGGCACGATAAGGTTGCTTTATAGTTTGGCCCTTCACATTGTCTGTTTTAATCATGTCAGTGACATTGCCCATGTCCATATTCTTTAAGAAACTATATTTTGTGGAATTAGCCCTTTAATAGAAACAAAGGGGGCATTTACTATCAGTACTGATGGACCTAGAATTCTAAGCAGGGCACGCAAGTCCAATAATGATTATGATGATGATAATAATAATGATAATGATAATAATGATAATAATAATATTAATAATAATATTAATGATAACAATAATGATAATGATGATGGTGATGATGAGGATAATAATAATAATAATAATAATAATACAAATAATTATGGTAATACAGTCAAACCTGCCTACAAAGACAACATGATTTGTTTCCCTTGAGAATGGTTTCTCTTTGAAACATGTACTAAAGGAACCTGTCTTCAAAGACCACTTTCTGTGTTTCCCGTGGGCGGTCGCTATAGACAGATTTGACTGTAGCGATAGAAAAAAACTTACATAGAGAGAGAGAGAGAGAGAGCTAGAGAGAAATGGAAGAGGGGGGGGTATCACACAAAAAAGTGCCCTCTTATATTTTGTACCCCACCCTATCCCGATGAACTTAAGTGATAACGGGTTAAAGCAATGTAGACAAATTTTTGGGGACAAAAATCAATTTCTTTTAAGACAAACTATTTTCAAGCCCTTAATAACTAAGTAAACAGTACTCATTCAAAACAAGTTACACACTTGAATAAGTTAGAATCTTCAAAAAACGTTTTAATCGACTACAATCATTTGAATATATTTACGTAAACATATGCTTACACCACTAATTTTTGTCGCAACAACGATCGATTTAATCTGAAACATACAAAATTACTTTTTTTTTTAGCAAAGCATTATATTACGTTTAGGGCCTGTATTTACAATCAGCATTCAATGATATCATTATCATATACTTCTAAACTGAACATGGTCCAATATGCACTGATTTCTTTTCTTCATGCAGTCATGTACATTCTGTGCCTGCACATCCATTGATATTTATACATTGTTATTACTGCTTTACAAATTTACAACACTCCAGCTGACATCATTCATTAGTAGGAGTGCATTCTGCGTTCTTAAAACATTCAACAGACTTATTATTTTATGGGGAAACTGTGGGAAGAGATTCCCGAAATTCTGATCTTGATCATCGTGCAAGATATATTCATGTGATCCTTGACTGAAATCCACGAGGAAACAATCTAACGCTTTACAATAATCTTTTGGATATAAGAGTGCTTGTCCAACCAGGCAAAGGAAAACAACAGGAAAATTAAAATTAACCTCCATCCTCATCACGAAATCCACAATTGCCCGACGCCCGAATGATTTGCATTCTGAAATAAGCAAATTGGATCTGTCAGGCCACGAACGATTGTAAACTGTCTAGTTATTTACGATATAACCTATGTTCAAACGAACTTGCTTGCCGAGTATTGTTCTGTGTTAAGCAACCCCAAGACTTAGCCATAGAAAAGAATCATTCACACGGTGTTTCCAACGCCCGACGCCCGACAGATACCAAGATTTCTTGTTCCCGTTGAATACGAGGCGTCGATCATTTCAATTGCGTCAGGCCTACACGCTAGTAGAGGGGGAAGGGGGGGGGGGGGGGAATAAACGCATGTCATGGGCCAATAAATATACAATTTCATTGTAATATAGCGCAACGCATATACCCCTTGCCTGTTCTTCGTGTACAAAGGGCATGCATAAATGGGTAAATTTCGCATCAGGCGTTGTCAAGTGGCAAGTGTGAATCTGCTTTACGTATGAACAAAGATGTGTTAATCATAGCAGGCGAACTATATAAAGAACAATGTCAACTTTCAAATGTTGAATTGGATTATTTAGTTCCACATAGAATGATACTCATCCAAGGTGAATAATAGACTGTAGAATAGAACTTCTTTTAGTGAAGGATTTATAACAATTTGTCCTAGTAGTACTGAATTCAAGGTGTGTCAGTGTATTATGACAAAATTAACAAAAACAATATTTCATGTGACCAGTATTATTTCATCATTTATAGGATGTTAGGGTTTTTTCCTGCAAAATACTTCATTCTGTCGGACTTTATAAATCATAAACGTTGATTCCTCCAAGAATGTTCTCTTATGTCCGCTGCAACAAAAGGCACCTTATCAAGCTCAGCACGCAAAAGAAAGCAGACAGCTCATGATCCAGTTAATCAACACAAATTGTTTATTGTTGTTTTTGCATTACCATTGTGTACGGTGCCGATTTCAAAGCGTCAAAGACTACGCCAGCAGGAAACGCCTCAAGCAACGGCCATTATAATCACTTATCAACCATGTCTACAGTCAAAGATCTAAAGTAGGAGTATAAGTATATGCACATTGAACACTGGGTTGCTTAACAAACATAGCTTGCAGAATTAAATCGGTACATGGAAATATTTGTGTGACAGTGGAAATGCATTATGGAACTAGAGGTAAGGTAAAGAACACATTTAAACATGTTCCTTTGCGTCAATTGATTATTTGATATTGAGTAAATGAGCGAGTTCACGGTTGCCAGTCTCACAATGAGCAGATTAAGGTCATTGCAGAACAAATTTTGAAATACACGGAGACGAAATACTGGATACGTGCTCATGAAAGTTATGTAATCATTCATACACAGACAGTGCACTCCATGATACACAGGTGGAAGTATTCTTTGAAAAGGGGAAACAAAGGCTCTTTATATAGCACCTCCATCGCTGTAGGAGTGATTATTTTCAAAATGTGCAAAGTGGGACCTCTTCATGTTTCGAAGACTGTGAATATTCGGGGTCATTGCAGTAATGTGCTAACCGTGAACTGTTCTATTAAAAAAGAATGTTACTACGCCCGCCCCCCCCCCACCGATACAGAAAGAGGGGTGATTGTTCCGTTATGGCCCATTTTCGGACGAACCATAAAAGCTTGTTCTTGTGATTAGTCAAAACATTATATCCGTGTCTAGATGCAACGTCTGGGCGAGCATTGTGCATTTAAATGCAGGAAGGTCTTTGATTGCGGGCATCCAAGTAGACTGGTAGCCCACGATACAGAAAATTGTCAGTACCTGTCGGTCTTGTGGGCCATTTAACAGCCGATATTGTAGCTGTCGTGGGCTATCGGTCTAGGTGGCTATCCGTCCTATGGGCTTTAGCCCGGTGATTGACGCAGTAGGAACAACAATTAGTGTGCAACATCTTTAATGTAAAAGCCATCTAAACTGTAGAAAAACACCCATGCTTTTGTAAAACAGCGACTCAACAAAGCGCAAATATGTAGAACATGTATTGTTCCTGTAAAAAAATGAACAAAACGGTAAAGGGCATGCAAGTATGAATATAATATCATTGATTATGTATTAAATCAGGAAAAATTATTCCTATATGTCACTTGTTCCTACATTCGAAACGTTAAGGTGAGGTGAAGATATATTTCCTAGAATAAAAAACATTGAAAACCATACTGGAGCTCTATTTCTTATCTTCGGGTAATAGGTCAATTCAGTTTTGTATTCCACAAGTATTCTTTCTTTGTATACTCGATCTGAAACTGTAAATATTCTTTTCCTTCCGCCATAAGTAAATGCATTCGTGTAGCACCAGACATCAGATTTGCATTCATAGTACCATATTTTCAATGGGGGCTTTTATTTGGAATTATCAACTTGATTCAACAAAACGATGTACAATGATGCAAACAATAACGTTCGTACCATTCATCTAAAATATTGCACAAAATTGAATAACACCATTTTTTATGCAGTATTCATGCTAAATGGTGCGATATTATTGCTCGCCTCAGTATGTGATCAAATGAGTCACTTCTTTTTGGTTTTCTCTATTCGCTATCTTTGGACATTCTGGCGACGAGACAGCAAAATGGCGCAGCTATAGGTGGCCACGTGCCCTTATCTTCTTCCCATTCCGTCGCGTTTGATTCAAGCTTCCAGACCTTCGCCTCGCAGTCCTCCAGTCCATTTTCTCCGCCAAAAATGTGGATAGTGCCGCCTAAAACTGCTGTGACGAAAGACATCCTTCCTTCTGGGAGCTCTGGTCCGAACCGCCACTCGTTATTATCAGGGTTGTAGATTTCGACCGATTTGAGCATGTTCTCTGGACCTACCTCACCCATCGCTACGCTTCCTCCTATGACGTAAATTTCCCGATTCGTCACAGCAACACTGGCGCAAGTACGCGGTAGGATCATGTTGGCAACCGTGTCCCAACTATCAAGGCGAGGATTGAAGCAGAAAAGAGCGTCAAGAACCGTATCTTCAGACTCTCCACCGATACAGTACAATCGCCCTCCTACGGCAACGGCTTTATGACCGAACCTGACAGCCTGTGGCATTGGGGACGTCTGCTTCCAGATGTTGGTGGCAGGATTGTAACACTCGACGCTAGAAAGAGTATCGTCACCATCACAACCCCCGACAGCGTAGATCAGACCGTCCAATACCGCCAGACTAAAGTTACAACGGCCGACGTTCATCGCGGCTCGCGGTAACCATTTCTTTTCAAATTGATCAAAGAGAAAGAGACCGCTTCTGCGATTGGAATATAAACGTCGCCCGCTATATTCGGTGGGCTGTTTCGCCATGGTGTAGATGTTGTTTTCACCGGTTATGACACATTCGGCATCGTCCATCAGTTCGGGTAGTGCCTTAACGCGGTAGGCTGTGGTTTGCTTGATATCACTTAGCATTTCACTCATGTTGGTAAGGAAGACAAACATGTCTGCGAATGGCATTCCCTTTCGCGCGGTAGTGTTGACCTTTGTCATGTCCAGATCCTGGCGACGATCCCGTAGAACATGATACTGTAACGCGCTATCGATGATCTGTTGACAACCCTTGTTATGCGACACGATGCGATCGCGTTCAACGACATCATGGATGTAGTATGGGCTGATCAGTCCAAATCGAATGTGAGACACAACATCAGCGAGGTCTGCTCGACGCGAATCTGGGTCGTGCTTGGCCCAAGCCATCACGCTTTCATAAACCACTTCCTCGTTGTCTACATTCAACTCATCTCTCGCAATAATATCGATAACTTTGTCTTTCCCTAAGGTGACAAACTCTTCCTCTTTACAAACTTCGATGAAATTGTCCATAACCACAGTTTTGGCCAGCTCCTCGAGCTTGTCGCAGTTGTGTGCGACAGCAAAGAAGTAGATACCGATTGCGTTGGAGACAGTAATGTGTTTCTCCAGGAACCGTGCGCACGCGTCGCGTAATGTTGGCATCTGGAACATATTGACTGCAAGCATAAGTCCCTGCACATTATCTTCATTGATCTCTATTTGTGAGGTGTAGGCATAGTCCAGGATAAGCCGCATTGAAGGTGCATCTATACCGATTAAACGGATCTTACTTTGTCTGCTCTCTGCTAGGTTCGTCGTGAACATGGCATTGAAGTACGGGCTGCTCGCGGCCAGCACGCATTTATGACACGGGAATTCCTCATCGTCAACAATCAATGTCACATCGACCAAAGCCCCTTGTTCGTACAATGACTTGAGTCCATGAACTACCTCTGAAACGTGCTTATTGTCCTCGAATTTGTATTTGTCAGGGAAATTATCCAGAGAATCCTGCGGCTCGAGCTTAGCACGTAGCTTTGCTTTGCTCCCCTGACGTTCGATGATTGCCTGCTGCTTGTCACCAACCACCTCTATCCCTGCAAGCATCGAAGCGAGAGCAACAGTGTGAGAACCCGAACCAGAAGTGCCGTAGCTAGACGAAGGCCTAGATGAACTGCTGTAAGGTGCCGTAGATGATGTCGTTGATGAATACGAGCTGCCAGTTGACGTTGAGGACGGGGTAGTACTGGCGCCAGAGATGCTCCGACGGTCTCGGACCCGGTAGGAGTAGGAGTATTCGTCACTACCACCAAGCAAGGATGCAGACGTCTCCATGGCAGCTATTGTCATGTTACGTCTGCGCCGGGCTGGGGTCCCTATCGTGAGAGCTTGGTGGGCGTAACCAATAGAGAATCAGTGTCGTCTGCGTTAAGTGATGAAAAAGACGAACACTGGGTATCTGTCAAAGAAAAAGAGATATAAAGAAGATGAATATGCGTTCTTATCACATATTATTATTGGCATTACATTTAAAAAACAGTATAATTGTTATCGTCTGTATTAAAGGGAAAAGTAACGTAACGTTAGCTTAAGGAGAAAATCGTGCTTTCTTCTAAATTTATTCTCATTATTACGCATAAGAATATTCAGGGCCTCTGATTGGTCAAAACTGTAGGCATGAAATTTGCTGCTGACTGCTAGGCAGTACAGCGTTAAAAGTGACGAATGGAAACGCGCAGTCAAGACACCCGTAATTTTCCCTACAATAACTATCGAATACAAAACAGGCATAATGTTTTATATATATATATTTTTTTCAGTTAGGGATTCACACGGGGGATGCTGTATATAAAAAAAAAACTATTGATATTAAAAATTTACCTCCTTGGTTGTCTCGAGCCTGCACTATGCCCCCGACTTCGTTTTGGGTCACAGTACAGTTCCGAGAACGCCTTTGGCAATAGTTTTAAGAAGTCAATATTTGTACACTATTTTGTATACACGTCACATTAAAAAACATTAGAATATTTAACAGTCTTCATTAAGTCGTAAAGGAAATGACATTAGATTATCGCATAAAGTACCCCAACACCATCAACAAAAAATAAAACCACATGATCATAGAGGAATATAAAAAGACGGGAAAAAAGAAAGAAAACCACCATCTACAGAAAAAACTATTACGTTAACTTATGAAGTTACTCCATGGAAAAGAATTGGAGTGTAAAGCTGATAAAAACTTCCCTCGAAAAGATCTTTATGCAACTGAGCAAGTCTATTTCTTTCAATAAATAGAGCTTACAAAACAAAATCACCAAGCAAAATAATATCGAAACTATAGCGGGAGAACTTTGGATTATAAGCGAATTTAATGTCCAATTTGTGAGTACTTTGTTCATTTTCTACACTTTTTACGTATCTGGTTGAAATAACGGTATGGTGGTGTGAGCATAGTCCGCGCGTGACCTAGTTCGCTATCTCGAAAATGTGATATCACCAATGGAAAGAGGAACATAAGATTACCAAGAGACGAAATTTTCTTTGGAATTGGGTGTGGAATTATTGACAAAAGGTCGGCAAAATTTGCAGTCATTTGCGTCCGTTCTAAAAAATTATGAACTTACCGATAACGGTCTGAAAATCTTAATTTTGAGAGCGGATATCACCAAAATTGTAAGTAAAAAGTTACACCAAATGATTGTATGACATCTTGCATTGCAAATTATGAAATTACCTTATGTTTGATGGATCGCATTTTTTGATAAATCAGCTGTAAACCCCCGTGCGGGAAGTTTTTATGACTTTTTTTTTATTTGCAGCGCGAACGCCTATCCGACACCGAATTTTTAGATCGCGATATTTCCGGAATCTTTTGACAATAAATTTTCTAGTAAAACCCTTTGCCGTCCATTTGATAATATTTGACATAAATACATTTGTTTAGAATATGAGAAATTATAGACAGAGTTTGGCGAATATCACATTTTCTAATATTTTCAAAAATCTCCGCGAACCATCATACTGTGTTTTTGACCGTGTATCAATGCCAGTTGGCCACGCATAAAATGCAAGGCGTACACATAATATTATGTTGATTAATTGGATTGTTGTCGTTGGCCCGAGGGAATGTTACTCAAGTGAATTTGCTTGGTACGTGAGGACACTCTCCGTTTACTACCTATCATTTTTTTTTTAAATCGCTTCTTTTTGTAGATTGCATACATACTTGAGTTATATTTGTTACTATGCCAATGACAGTGCAGTACTGTACGGAAATATAATCTTAAAATCTCAGCAAAGAGGGCATTTGATATTGAACAAAATTCCAACAAGGGCACATAAAATAACAACAACAACGAGCAAACAAACAAACAAACAAAACAATGATTACCCATTTTTAGGAAGAACCTATTTTATTCACTATTTTTTCCAAAACAATTTTAGTGAGGCAGTGAATAATTTAGTAAATTTGAACGAAATGTAGGGCCAAAAAACACGTTGTTTCGATGGTAAACAGTACAAAAAAATGGAGTCAATCTGCTAATTCTTGTTTGGCGCTTTACCAGACCATTTTGCAAAGAGTTGGGGTGTCGGCATATTTACCACAAAGTTTGCAGAGGATTTACCAACATGCGATATTTTTTACTTACAAAGATGAATATTCAAATCGCTCATAAATTTATGCTAAAAGAGTTTCTAAAGTTTGCTTTACGTACAGGCAGAAGAAAAGCGTTATCAGTATTTAATAATAGTACATTTATAAAGCGCAGAAACTATCCAACATTAGGTATATATTCTACTGCGCTACAAGAGTCGACAAATTTAACCGGGAGGGGGTCTCCCACACACAACACACATACACACACACACATACTCTGTCTCTCTCTCTGTCTCTCTCTGTCTCTCTCTGTCTCTCTCTGTCTCTCTCTCTACCCATAATGATAAACCTCCCTGCGCCTCTGCACTATTATATCCACAGATTCATTGAAGAAGAATCACGTACAAACCGGAATTGGATAACAGCATTAAGGGGAGGGGGCTTTACGATTCTTAATGGAAGTCAAAATTGAATGGCACGCGAGGGAGGAATGTATGATGACAAGCATTGATATTACACTGCATCAAAACGAAAGTGATATATCTACGTGTTACATACTCACATAAGAATATTATGACATGAAATGACTTCCAAGGTAGCCTCGAGAAAGTATAAATGTTATAAAATATATAGGATATCATTAAAAATACTGTACATGACCAAGAAATACACTTTAATCTTTAACCTAATAAAGTGATAGATATACAGACAATAATATGCTTGGCTACGGGAATATTCTCTACTCGGTTAACTTCGACTCTGGTTTGCTCACATGTTTGGCCCATGTAAATACACAGTTTGAAGAAGAAAAAAAAAGGTCAACATTTTAGATTTTCAATTTAATTTGATGAGCCTTGATATAAGCAGACTGTTGTCTAAGCTAACCGAGTTAAGAATGTTGTTTGGGTCGTTTAGACTGGTTAACACTGAGCTGCGCCTACTCATTGAATTGGTCCATCGTGACGTCAGGGGGCTTCGTCATTCCGGCGAGGGTGTGGTTTGCAATAACTCCACTTCCGAATGTGACGATGACACAGTCGTCATTCCTGACGAAGGCGACGATGATCCTGACGATACATTGTTGGACGATATGACCACTATCGTGATGATGGCCACCGTGAGAATGAGTATGAGTAAGACTATGAACAACGCGATGCGACGGTTCTGTTGATTACCACAATCCACCATTTTGAATGTTGTATGCGCTACCTCGGGGGCTCCCTTTAACCAACACTTTTAATGACACCAATTAGCTGTGAGAGGGCAGGACAAGCACTATCCAGTTTGCGTAAAACAAATTCCATCAATCTTTAAAGAATCTCATCTATTGGCTCCGTAAACGAGTCCTCATTAGCAAAATGGACAATATTAAGTGACGGAAGCAAAATATAAGCGAAAGGAATTCAAGATGTCCAAGTGATGAATGTTCCCCTTACAAATGGCGGTAAGAAAACAGAATCAGCAATATCCCCAAGCCCTTCACGGTACCTCATCTAACATCGTGACTGAGATGAATTCGGTATGGCGGGCCTGTATCTGGTAATTTTGTCACGCTGCGTTGCATTCACCAATATTTCATACCAAAATATCCGTGTGCTTGACAGGCACGGTCCCGTGATTGAACCAACATGCGCCTGTCGCAGTCGATTATCGCAACGTTAATCGTGACCTTAACTACCTGGAGCTTTCAAAGGAAGGATGAACTAGGAGAGACGCATCCCTGTCATTTAGAAACCTGACTGTGATGAACAGTCGCAGCCGCTGTCGCAGACATCAGCGATGTCGAAGAGATACCAATCGAAAAAACTGACGCTGAATGAATAGTGAGATCTATTCGACAAGGATTATGTTTCGTTTGCACCCCGGACTCAAATGTACTCCTTCCCAACTTTTTAAAGATGCAGTAATAATTCCTCCGCACAGTTTTCACAAGGGTCCTTTTTCGGAGCTGGCATAAATAGCTCAAAAATTGGAGGTGTAGAAAGTCTGCAGTTTCTATCCTACAAACCCCTCTTCCACGGTTCTTTGGTGTGCATTCGTCACAATGAAACAGAAACCAAAGAATTAGGCTTCATCGCTCCTTTTTTGTTGTTGATATTCTCTGCATCGCATAACACCGGTTAACGGACATAATATGCCTTCTTAAACTGCAAAATACACGGAAGGACAAGATGTATCAATAAAATAAAGTAGGATTACAATCACACGTTTCGTAACCAAGCGGGATAGCTCCTCATCTATGGTCGTTGAGAAATGGCACATTCCGTGTGTAATTGAACGTGGCAGAGGCTTACTTCTAAACTCTCTTTGGGTATAGGGGGGGGGGGGGGTGGAATGCATTCCGAAGGTGAGGAATGGCTGGGGCATGCTGCAGGGCACGCATACACTAATGCATATTGGTGAATATTGTGTATTAATGGCGACCAAAAATGCAGCGGAGAGTCGAATCAGGGGGAGAGATGGAGTCATGGAGAGATGGAGCAGTGCATGGAATGAGAGAAATTGAAGGAATGAACACGCCTTCCATTTGGAACAGACATTGTTACCCAAGTAACGGTAGATGGGACGAATATTTTAGGAATAGGAGAATAAAAAATAGCAACCAGAGCAAAAGCGCAGCTTGGGTACCGTCATAGGGGCTGGGGATTTTATTATTTTAATGCCTGTTTATTAGATATGTAGTGCAATGGAGGCTGTTGTATTTTTTCATTTTTCCTTTCACGTTCATCGTTCTTTCCAGCTGTTCGCTATTTCCATTGCGTTTTTACGCGTACTCCTCTAATTGACATGGTGGTGGTAATTAGTGAGCAGAGATGTAAAACATGACGAACGAAACATAAGATATATCTTCATTGAAACTCCTTGCCAATGCTATAATTACTTTTGCGTTTTATTTTGTTGTTTTGTTCACTTTCCATAGATGAAATTGGATGCTAATGTAAGATTTAAGATGTTAAAAGGGTAATGCAGGAGGGAGTAAACGGATGGCCCCCTCCTCCCCTCGTTGACAAAGTTCGGTAGAGAAATGTATATTTTTGTTATTGTTTATATTGTCAGCAATGTTAATTTCTAACATTCTTATAAATTCTAATAATCTCTATACAATAAGTTTCGATCAACACCCTCTGTATATGATGATTTTGTGTACTACTTGGAGCATTGATACACTCATTTTGGGGGCATGAATTTCTAGCATTTATTAGAAATTTCCCATCACACGATTATACCAGAGATCTAACAATGCAAACAAAGATTGTATAGAGACTTCAAAGGTGTAGCATATGTGCATTAGCATATATTTCTTTGCTTGCTTCATTCCTGACAGACTTAGTGTAGTAAAAGAAAATCAACTATTAAAACAAACAAATTATTCCTGACAAACTTATTGAATAATTTAAAAAAAATCAACTATACGTTCTACATAATTGAGGTACTTGTAAAGTACTGTTATCTGAGGAAACACTCAAGATTTCTACCAATTTATGGCGCAGTGATATCATTTTGCGTGTTGAGACTGAAGTTCCTAAATAATTTAATGGGCTTCATAACCCAGATAATAGGAGTGAAAGTATATAACAAATTATAATGAACATCTGGGAAATCCCGCATGACACAGATAAACCGCAAGAAGTAAAAAAAAAAAAAGAAATTGCCAGCCGATCGTATGCAGAAAAGTATACCAATCCAGATTTTTCACTTTCTCCCTATGAAGGTACCTGCAAAATGTGATAACAGTCCTTTTTTTTGTTCGATGTTCAGAGATTCATTGCGCGCCACCCCTCTCCCCGTTACAGACTCCTAAAACCGCCCCTAATCGAGTTGACCATGCCCCGCTCAACCCCTGTCCGGGACTTTCCTTGAGACGCCATCGGGGCAGAGATCCCGTTTAACACATGCTCAGGTAATTACCACGCGAGGAGAGACATATGAACGCCTGCAGCGCGTGACATTTACAGATAGCTTTAATTTTCCTCTGTGTTCACACATGCATGAATAAAATTTGAATACTTATCTTTAGGTTTCATCAAGCAATTTCAATCCGAAAATGCCCGCATTGTCATTTTTTCTCTTCCTCCGTGAATGTGTAACGAGCTCGGAAGAGGAATTAGTACATTTAGGAATGCGCGCCAGTAACAAGGAGTTTAAAGAAGCACATTGTATAATTCCTTAGAATTTATCTAAAGATTCTAAAATAATTCGTGCGTATATTTTCTTATTTGACTGTGCATTTAATACGGTCCATTTAAATGCATCTATACCTTGAACCAAAGACCCCTCGATCTAGACTAGATAGGCCTATGGCTTTTCCCATTAAAAAAATATGCATGTATGTATGATATTTGGTTTTGGTGATGTGGCGCACCTGAACGGAACGGATATAATCCCCACGTTCTTGTTCAAAGGAAAAAGACAGTACTTCAGTGCCTACGATATTCGAAGGGTATGCCAAAGAACATTTTGCCTCCCCTTTGAATGGATATCCCAGCACCAACCCCTGCTAAACGATTTCTGGGTATGCCACTGTCTTGCAATGAGCTCTCTCGAAGCATGCAAAGCGGCCATGTCATAAATGTGTCCAGACTAATGAGATTTGTTTGTCACTCGGTTTAGTGTTTCTCTTTAATAGTTCTCATGAAATTAGTTTTACCGGAAGAGAAAAGCTCAAATATATCACAGCTATAGTATATCAAACTTAAAAAAAAAAAAACAGACTTGTGTTCATCATTGGACATAGTGATATACGTCATGTTTATTTAGGAAAAAAAGCTATATTATGATCTGCCTTTTTTGATGGGAAATATTTCTTTTAACAAATGATAATTATTCTTTGCAAATGTGCACTGCCTCTTGTGCAGTCGGTGATGATAATAACAACAATAACCCTTTTACTAGAATATATTATGTATTGCACAAAATTAAGCTTTGTAATGTAACTTATCTTGGAATCTAAAAGTAGGCAGTAAATTAATAAGTTAATGTTTTGAAGACTATTGAACCGTGCTAGACCATACTCTCAATTCTAATAAACTAATATTTTAAATCATAGGATGGTGAATGGTAAAGCATTTAAAACAGATGGGTGACTTTTAAAAAAAATCACAGTGAAGTAAAAGGCCTGAGAAAAAAATGACAATCCGTAGAAAATCGAAGGTTTTATTATATTTTGGAAGAAAAGGCTATATGTGCCTGCAGCGAAATTCCCTATCCGCGACTAACTTATTTCATAATTATGTTGTGCTTTGGCATTCATGTAATATACATCTATATTTCTACTCCAAGTGCAAGCAGGGACTACAAGGTCTTGGTCCAAGACACACCAGCAAGAAAGGCATCATGATACTGATAACTCACACGTTCGTGCTATGATATCCTGCCACCAAAGATAAAATACAATCTCTCTTTCCTTACCCTTTCTCAGCCCCTGACCTTTTTTCTTTACGATGGCGTATTTTTACGATAGCGTCACTCTGGTAAAGGGTGTGGTTAATGCATGATTTACACCTATACCGCACACGCCAATAAGAATAGCAACACGATAACTCACAGCTTCGATATACATGGCTTCATGCTGTGCCACCGAAGATAAGATAACGATCTTCTATATGAGTCATATGTTATACATTCTATTGTGTCGGCATATCTGGGCTTTCAGCATGTCACATGGCACAATGGAAGAGGCTAGAGGGTCCGAAAGATAGTGACGGGGCGTTGTGCGATTAATTGATGGTATAATGATGGAACGTTTGATTACAGCGTGTGACATGATATTTCAATACAAGGTCCCGTCTTAATGCGAAGAGTTCCGACTCTTTCAAATCGATCGAAACTCAACCAGAGTGTGAAACCAATCGCAATTCTGTATAAGAAAGTATACAAGAAACGAATAGAACTATCTATCACATGACAATTTTTGAATCAACCTATGTAAAATTGAGGAAGCACAAAAACATTATTATGAACATCAGTATTATTTCCTTTGAAGGTAGATATAGGAAAAAGGATAACTAAAATTGTAAATTCACATTGGCTTAGGTACGATAATGTACATTTAACGGTGGAGCAGTAGATTATATCCCCCTAGAGGAACATCAACATCAGTGACAGGATGTTGATGGTTTTCTAGAGGTCCGCATCGCCTGCCAATATAGCCTGAATATTTTTGTTATGACGTAGTGATCTCTGACATTTTGTTTGATCAAAGGTCATTGTTACATCAGCTGACGATTTCATCCGTGTAATAAGCGATCACCAACGGCATTAAGGTTCATGCGCCATGACAGTTTGTGGACCGCTGTGAAGCAAATAGTGCTTCAATAATTAATCTATTAATCACAACGGTTCAAAACACGCTTCGCAGACTTTTGTTCCAATAAAAGCATATTCGGGCAGAAAATGAAATATAGTGCTGAGAGAGAAGTTATGCTGTAGTCCCTCCGTGGTCGAGAAGAGCCATTAACATATTAAATTAAAGGGCAGGTTATTTGAGGCCTGTATCATCGGCCGTAATTAGCTCATGAATATTTTTCCCATCCCCAAACATAATCATATTAGATGTTCCGATGATGCAATGTTAGCAATGATCAATCACATTTAGAATGGCTTTGAAGGGTCACCTTGGTAACCGAACATGACAGATGCGGTCTAAGTTTATGTTTGTAAGCTGTATAATGTGAAGTTAAATTGAGCTTAGTGGTCATTGTGTAGCACATCCAACATAGAAGAGTTTAAAGAGGAAACTGATGTTAAGACTTATTTAAACAGCTTCCCTATTTTCGTTGTGTTCCCGAGCGAAAGAATAGGCCTATCATTATAGCGATGTCACAAGGAAAGGATTACTCACGAACTTAAATAGATTAAAACTTGGTACCCAGTTTGTATGCCAAATAATTGTGTAGTTGTTGTCCTTTCCACACCTTTGTCCATGCAGTGGCAGTGATTTTCATTCCCCTTTGGGTTTATCAACAATGACTTTTTTGTTTTTTCAAGTCCCAAACCTTGTTATTTTTGCAATTTACTACAGAACTCGAAATTCAGAATGAGTTCTAGGCAGTTTCTTCCCAAATTGCATTAATTCTATTTAACATTAATCTTTAACCCCGCCTTTAAATAGTACATACGTTGTAAAGATCATCTAATGCTGATATGAAGTTACTATTATAGCAACTAGCGGTCAGTGCGGTCCTAGCTATCAACAAGTTTAATTCCAACCTTGATGAGATGACTAAACTCTGTTTTAAAATATCCGAGAAGGTAGTACTAGTATCCCAGTAGGCTATAGACGGGGCATAGACCGAATATCTCTGGAATGTCAAATGAGAGCGAATGGTATGTACAGAGATTGGGCCAGGCCAGATTGTAATTAGACACGTATAGCGTGGCATTGCGATCCCTGTATTAAATTGCTATACCAAACATGATCTGAAAAAGACACTGCTGTGTATTACCTGAAGGGGCCTGAACTTTACTATGTTGATGATAGTGTATAGAGTCAAAAGACTGTAGACGTCTATGGTTCAAACTGTACGATTATAATGTCGTTGTATAAAGAATGTAAAATCCACCAATGATAGAACGGTCTGCTATATGGATGTGAGACCAGTAGGAGATCATCACTTTCAGAGTATTCTTGGGAGATCGAAAAATTGCATATCGCCATGCATTATTCCTTCACCACTGGAGTGACCTTTCTCAGGATTAAAAGTAAAAAACTTTAACACGACTATTCAAAAAAGTCAAATCAAAACAAACAAAAACGACTCTGAGTAAAAGTTTCGTTGACAAGTTTGGCACAAAACTCGTGTTACTACAAAATTGCGCCAGTCCAGAGGCTGCGACGTGATAGAAGCAATAAAGATGATATAAGAAGGAACAGAAATCCAGAAGAATGATGACAATTTATGTCAAAAAAGCTTAATCGCGCATGTTCTTTTTAACACGCTCAATTATACAGTTTTATTGTTCATTTTAGGTATA
Organism: Strongylocentrotus purpuratus; assembly: GCF_000002235.5. Lineage (NCBI taxonomy): Eukaryota > Metazoa > Echinodermata > Echinoidea > Camarodonta > Strongylocentrotidae > Strongylocentrotus > Strongylocentrotus purpuratus. The sequence continues at coordinate 9,584,987 of NW_022145612.1, read as the reverse complement.
GTTTTATATTCTATACTGGTTTAACATATTTTTCTCATTTCCTATATATAAATGTTCTTAAGGTAGGATTAAACGATTTCCCCTTTGTGTTTGAAAAAAAATGAATATACGTAGAATACCAAAAGTACCCCTTTGCCTTATCATCTCAAACTGTAAAGGTTATATGGCAACGTTGCTTAAAGGTCTATCAATCATACATTATTATGTGTACAATAACTAAGATTACAATAATTGAAAGGTGAAGGACATGTAGTTTCTACGAATTAATGAAATCATTCTAGTATTATAGTTGCCAGTAATATGACACGCTTTTCTATGATACATCGAGTAGCCAATGTCCACGCGTGATAGCCATTCATCATAATACTTCGACCGGATTTTCGGCACTTTATCTGGAGTTAGCATCCAAATTTGACATTTGACAGGGCTACTATGTCAAATACTGCATGTGAAAATGCCCTTTGCATTCTGTTAATGTTGGAATTTCGTGTCAAAGAAAACGAGGTTAAGAGTCAGGCAGATTAGAGGTCAAGATTGACCTGGGCTAGTTTCGTCCCCGTTTCGTCTCACAACGCCCCTTTAGAATCCTTGTAAAGTTAACGAGGTCGACGGTCAAAAGAGGTACAGATATCTTTATATGTCTGCCGTCCAGTTGAATCTTGATTGAATATAAACATGATGCATACCTCAATGATTTTATTATTAGCGCATTGTCATAAAGGGAGCACTTGCGACTGTTATGGCGCCATTAATAACCCACAGACATGTGAAAAGATTGCGAGCATTAGCTTAAAGCGCGAAATTGCGATTAAGGGGGCAACCATCAAAGTTAATATACCTAATGGTTAGATATAATAATAGTATGATACTAAAATCACAGATTTACATGATAATGGCTTAAGTAGTCAATTTGCAAGTACTCTGAATATTGCCTTAGGAGAGCACATGTTTGTTCATATTTTAAATGTTTTACTTTAAAAACCAAAACGAGTGTAAAGCCTATGTTTTACTTGAGTTAAACAAACTTTCATGGAAATGTAAGACCTGAGAGATGCTCAGAATTTGTTTTAATTATTATTTTGAATAAACATTTACGTCATACACTTAGAGTCATAAGAAGTGATCTACAACAATTATTGTAATTATTATCATAAACTAGTTATAGCTATATCTTGTTAAATGATATCATACCCATGTCGACAGAGATGATTAGTGTGCAGGAATGATAAAAAATTCTTGAAAGAGGTGGAGAGAAAAATATAAATATTAAAATAAGATGCCATACGAAATGAGCGTCAAATCATAAACCAGTTCTTAGTTCATCTCTTAATGCAAAGCAGTTATTGGAAATATCTAGTCTGAATCCTATCGTAATGAAGATGGCCTGACATTTGATTTCGAGCCAAGAATGCATTTATAAATAGGCGAGTTATTCCAAACAGCTTGAGCTGTAGGCTTACCTTACATACGTCAAAACAGAATAAAGACTAAAGTCAGGGGTCATGAAATTCCTAATATCTCATTACCATATTTTTCCTGTGCCAAAGACTATAATGAGTATGATTTGACACGTACACATATTAACGAATGGCATCATAAGGTTAAAGCGATTGAATTAGAATGTATAGGTATCTATAAACGTTATAAGTCTAAAAAATAACACGAGAAAAATTATTCTTTCAATGAGGTTTACTTTAGGGATTTAGACTTTTTTGGCGTAAAGTCCTAAACAATGAGATATTATTAAATTATTACAAAATTGTCTTTCTCAATTTCTCAGATAAGGCAATATTAAAGTCGAATCAAGTAAAAAAGGCGAAGGTGAAAATAGAATTAGTAAACCAGGGAATAGAAAACGACCAGGGTGAACGAACGGGAATTAAAAAGTAAAGACAACATGCTTTAATGATTTAGGGTTTTTACATTATTAATAAAGTCACAAAATAACAGAATATGAATATGAATGAAGAATATACTCAGAATAGAAGTTAAATTATCATTAACTGATTAGTAACATTTGTTAATTATATGACATTGTCAATGATAATAATTGTGGCTACAGAATAAAGAGTGTTAATTTTTAGTACTTTCTTCTAGTTATTGGCAAGCGATAATTTGGATATACGAACATTCGATAATTAGGGGTTCAAGTGATAGTAACAATGTTCGAGCTATTCAACAATTAGGAAGCTTAACTTAATGCTTTCACATAGTCGGGTTTTTTCTTGAAGAATAGTTATGACCTTACAAAATGTAAGTATTGTGATTAAATATTTACATGTATGTAATTAAATGCATTTTACTCTCCTTCGTAAGCATTGAAATGAAACAGTTGGAAAACATCCTTTCATGGGCCACTTTTAAGTTTAAATTTCAGACGTAGAAGGATTAAATCACCTGATCTAATATAAATCTGGATTTAGTTCTTGAAAACTTGTTGATGTATGAACAACACTATGTTACTTGATGTGCGAGTTCAGGTATTTTCTTTAAAATTTATGACAGCGCTAAACTTTTTAAAGATTTGATCTTTGTTGATTATTGTAGGGGTCGTTAGTAAATGAGCCGACTGCAAGACTACGAGCCGGCCTATTTTTGTATTACATCGTATAAATAATTATATAACATTTTCATATAACGTTATACAACTTTTCTCATCATAATTATATCAAAGGCATTACAAAACATCATCATGATCATCATCATCATTATCATAATTTTCTCATAATACATCATATTACGTCTACTATCTATTCCAGAAAAATATGTCCCAGATGTGATGGTGCTTCAATAATTTAATCTGTGCCTCGTGGAGACCGCCGGGTATAGTGGATTAGATCCGGGATGAAATGAAAACAGTCGTGGTAGTCCAAACAGGTGCTGGTGATTCCACAGATATTTCCTACGGTCAATGGGGGGTAGCACCGATTAACAAAATGGCGTTAACAGACACTGAGATTCCCCGCCATGGCGTTGTGTATAAGGTATCTCCCTGCATGCAGTGATGTTAGACCAATTAACACCGGCAGCACACAGTATACGTTGTTCCTTAGTGTCTTCCTGCCATGCTTCGTGATGTCTCTCAAAGCTTGAAAAGTTACAAGCATCCACGGTTTAAACCAAGAAATGTAAGTTTTGTTTTTTATTTGTGGACTCGTATCAAGAATGAGAGACTCTCTTTACCATCCATATCATTACTTCCATTAAGTTCAAAGGTTACCTATACGTCTGTACAGCAGTAAGTTGCAAGCTGTGTTTTTGGGGTCCAAGGAATTCTTTCGCCTTATAAACTCCATGGAAACAAATGAATCATAATGAAAATCAGTTATAATGTTGAGGATTCGCGTGCCCCATCTCGATATTCTCCTTGAGTTCCAATTGACATGTGCTCTTGCTTGCTAACAATATCACGTAAAACTTCCAAGACTAGAGACCAAAAGCAACATTCATATAAATATATTTCTTTTTGCCCATTGAGAGCTTCCGTGTCGTACGATGTCTTTTCGTTTTTGTGTTTTGATATACATTTTTTTCATTCTATAAGTTGACTCGACTTTTTACATCATTGTAAGAGAAACAAATAAAAGTAAAACATTATACATAACTTACCAATGCTTGTGTTCTAAAATGAATACTTAATCATCGCAAAGGCATTGCAAAAAAAAAAGAGCAATGAGACACATTCGAGAGATCTGTGAAAGAAATGAAAAACGTATACTAAGTAAAATGAAGAGGCAAATAAGTTCTACTCACAATGATAACCAGATGTGTTGATTGGGCAGCGGCTTGGGAACTTCTGGAAAGAGAAATTCAGATTCTTCTCTAGAGGGTGAAAGAAGCTGAGAAGGTTGAATATGAGGAGGAGATCCACTCAATTATCCTAAAGGTCAGGGGTGATAGAACCATACCCCTTTTACGCAACCAGTCCAAACAAACTTTGTAACCAAGTGAGAGGGGGTACGGTCCAACCGTCAACAACGTCCTAATTGCGCCTTCCCTGCCGCCTCCACGCAGCTTGATAGCAGAGGATCATCAACAATTCCGACTTCAAATGTCTCCCAGATAACACAAAGCCTTGGCTTTAAAATGACGTGAGCCGATGGAGAGACATGGACAACGGGGGAGTCAGATAGGCAGTCGAGAAATGTCGATCTACTCTCAGAGTGCTACACCTAAAAATAGCATATAGGACCCATAGATGCCTGTCGCGATTGGATGGTACAAGGAGTTCGATGGGACATGAAGCTTTAGGGTATAGTCCAGTGACGAAAAACGAATTTGAGATAAAGGTATGCAGACGCTTGTAGCCGTGCCTATAGGAATGAAAGTCTGGTGAGCTTTACAATCCCTCCAAGCTGGGTACTTTACGTCACCCTGATGGTATTCGTCGACCGGTCGAGTCAGGAGGTTGGGAGGGTGCAGAGAAAGAGAAACAACATCGACAAAAGTGATTCATATGCCATGCCATCAGTGAACACCAACTCAGTCCTGATATAGATCAGAAGCGTCGAGGCGAGTGTGGTATTTTGACACAGCTGTATTTAAATACATGCTAATCACCCTTCTTCCTTCTTGCCAATCAAACGTGAGGGCAGAAATCCATACTTGAGAAAAAAAATTCGTTTCAAGCCCTCACTACCTACAACCCTATCAGAATCATGCATGTTATTAATTACTTTTCAGATATCTTTCAAACAATATATTCCTCAGAAAAACGGTGTAATTTGATTCTTTCAAAATAATGAAGAAAAAAAAATACAATTTAAAAAAACAAAACAAAAAAAAATGCACATAACTTCCATACTTTATAATTGTTAACATTAGTGTTATTTTTTAGAGAAAAGATTGGTCGACTGTAATGAAAAAAAACCAATTCAAGAAAAAAAAGTTACAAAGTTAAGAGAAAACTTCTGACACAGCATCAATATCCCCCCGAACTAAAATCATGAGGGATACGATAAAGGACTTTAAACAGGTACGTTATGAAGTTTAGGGCTAACACCAAGTTTCCTCTCACCATCACGTATCCGATAAAAAAAAAATCACACGCACACTCACTTTGAACCTCAGTTCGCCCAGCGAGTCTTGCCTCGTACCCGCCTTGTTGAAGGCTATACTCCTAAAATGGAGAGGTGCATACCAGTGACGTCACGTTTAGATATGCCAGCGTTGTGATCAAGTGGCCCTGATTGTACAGGGCTCCCTCGTCTCCGGTTCGCAAAGCACGTGACTGGTTTCAATTTCAAAACTTTCAGTGGGTCGGTTCAACGTAGGACGGTTAACTGGGGTGTAATCAGGGTAAAGGCATACATATCTTTAAGGAGGTAAAGTTGTTATTTGCTGACGACATCCCTACTCCTGGCTGACTCCTGGTCCCTACTGTATTCAGTTCACTTACAGGCCTAGTTTCAATTACAGGCCTATTAATACTATACATGATGAACATGAACACCAGGCAACGTCATTACATGCTGGGTTTAACGTCCGTTTATCCTGCCTTCTTATTCTCTCTACACAGTTAAGTTCAAGTCCATGTACATAATAGGCATATATAAATAGGAAGTTACAATGACGTAACAGTCGTTTGGGTTAAAATGTTATTCAAGCGAGTCTGTGTCCACATCAGCAGTAGACCGTAAGATGATGCACTGATTGCCGATGATATAATTATGATTGTGGAAACTCGCCCACACATGTGTTTGTTCTTGTAATGAAAAACAACATTTTTGTTTGTTTTTTGTCTTGTTTAATCTATTGAAAAGGTGAACATTGTATGTTAGTATACTAGAACGATAAGCCAAATTCAATGTACAAATTCATAGGCTTTCTATGGCTTGTCCACTTTCCCCCACAAAGAAAGTGAATTTCACAATTACATTAATTTTACCCTGGTAGACGCATGTAAAGGTTTTATTTGTCAATTATATTTTATTAAACTATAGAACACAGGTCTTTAATGGAAGTGTTTTCCAAGATTAACTTGGCTGGTACGCTTGCTCCACCATCTAGAAAATGTTTGAAATAATCCATTACAACTTGGATTTCACTATTAATAACTTCTAAAAAGTTAATCACTCTCTATACCTGTTAATGCATATTGACCTTTCAGATTGTGCTAGTATCACCATTCACCATAGACCTCAAGTGGTATACACTGAACGTATACATGATATGATGATTAGCTATATATCTATTGTGATAACTTGTTTATTTGCAATTGGCAAGAGATAAATATAGTCTTGTTTGTTTAGATCTCGGGTGGAGACATTTCCGCTGTGTGCAAGGGATACCCTAGCCTGTAATGGCGTCACACATTCCATTCACAACATGTGAAAAACAAAGGCGGGTGTGACGTCAAGTTATCATGTCACTGCCGTGAAGGAAATACATGTTAACCCACAAGCACATCATCATCATCAGAGAGAGAGAGAGAGAGAGAGAGAGAGAGAGAGGGGAGAGAGAGAGAGGGGAGGGGGGAGAGGGAGGCAAAGATAATGGGATATACCTTGAACTTTATCTTCCAGAAAAATGCACAGCCCAGTGAGGTATATAAGGCTGCGGGTAGCCAGAAGACCAGAAAAGTGTGGAAAAGAGCATAAAAGGCAGATACAAGCACTCTCTCTCTTTCAAACAGTTTTACCTGTCACCCCCCCCACACACACACGCACACACACACACACACACACACACACACACACACGCACGCACGCGCACACACACACACACACACACACACGCACACCACCCCCACCACCACCATGCTCCGCCATTTTCCATCGTATTTACGCGTGTATTACCCTCAATGGCTCTGGGTGCCTCGCCCCCCCCCCCCCCCCCACCCTCAATGACCTGGACCGCCCTCTGACAAACTTATCGTGCAAAATGGATTGCTGGAACTTTGATATAATCAAGCCATCAATCTTTTATCAACACAGATTTCATTTCATTTCATTGTATTAATTCATTTTGCACATGCCATGAAAAAAACACCATGCAAAATACCAAACAATAATAAACATTTCACAAAACCCGAAAGAATACAAACAAACATAGGCTACAAACAAACAAGTAATACACAAAAGGGTTTAATAATCAATGAATTAGCATGTGGATGGGGAAAAACGAAAGCAAAATGTGTTTGTCAGGGTTAATTCCCAGAATAATGATAATGTAATGGCACCCCAAAAACGAGTAATATTAGCATACGAATTAGGAGTTACATTTACTCGAAACAATTTTTTCTTCCTACTCACATCTCTGAGGTCATGATTCGACCATCATTTGGGGCAGCTACGGGAGTCCGGAGGCTTTGGAAACATTGGAGCATCGGAGCCCTCTTCCAATCAAATGGCAAAAAAAAAGTTAGGAAAGAAGAGAAATAGAAATAGAGAGGTGAACCCAAATAGATCTACTTATTGATTCGAATCCAAATAACAATTGTTGTGGTATGGAATGTGTATCCTAATTTAAATAAAAAGATCATAACGAAAAAGGTCATATTTTTCTTATTTTAATGATGAATGATGTAAGTCAGTTAACTCCTGAAGAGCTGTGTGAGATGTTAGCTATAATTTGTCAACTGAGGGGTCCGCTCGCTATTCATAAGGACCGATATTAATAAGGGCCACTATTCGTTAGGACTGCTATTCATAATCGAAGAGGAGGGTCGCTATTCATAATACAAAATCGGGGTCGCTGTTCATAAACATGAAAAAGGGCGGTATTCAGAATTGATATTGGGGGTCACTAACTCATACGGACCGATATTCATTCACCCTCTTCTCGCATTATGAACAGGGCCCCTACGAATAACGACCCCGATTTTGTATTATGAATAGCAACCCTCTTCTTCGATTATGAATAGCGGTCCTTATAAATATCGAGCGGACCCAGGGGGAGAGAGAGAGAGAGAGAGAGCAGTGACAGATATAATTATGTATATTAAGGGAGAGAGGGGGCATGATGGAGGGAGAAAGAGAGAGAGAAGACAAAAATGCAGACAAAATAGCATAATCTTCGAAATAGTTATATCATTTAACAACATTATGTAAGTCTCCAGTTAGAGAAGGCACTTTTGAAAATCATATATTGTTTACAGATCATGTCGATATAATGGTAACCAATGGATTGTCTAGCACGGGTACATCGAGATGTATGCATGGTAGGACGGGGGATATATTCATCTAGCTTTGTCAAGCAATCATAAATGCACAAACGATAGAACTCATACATTAAACAATTCGTCACTCATAATGTCGATGTCCAGTCACAATCATGTTCTACCCGGATGTCTATGGAAGCTTGGATCGCATCAATGCAGCAAAGCACGTTCGTTGCCCTGGTACCAGCTTCCTAAGGCACCAACGATGAAGCCATGGACCACGACATCATTGCCGAATTACCCATCGAGAGCCCACTGCGCTCCGTTTATTGTAACGATACAACGATTTGAGAGTGACAAGTAATAATACTATGAATGAAAGGGGAAAGCATCTGGGTATATAGCGCCTATCAATGGCGGATCCAGTGGCGGGGGGCCCGGGGGCCCGCCCCCCCCCCCCTGGAAAAAAAAAGAAAAAAGTTGGGCCCCCTCCCCTAAGAAATCCTGGATCCGCGCCTGGCGCCTATGGCCTATATACGATATAACCGTGTACGTCAGACAGGGTGGGGAGGGGGGGGGGGGGTACTAAAATATTACATGTATAGATACCAAAGGTTATCATGATTAAACGATTAAGAGATGAGTAATATGTTTTCATTTGAGATAGGATATTATCTCAAAGTTAACTTTAGTTTTCTTTATCAGTAGCTATTCTAGTGAGGCCCGGCTTGACCCCCCCCCCCCCCCCCCAGCGGCGGATCTAGCTTTTTGCCAATGGGACTGTCTGACCCAGTGGCGGATCCAAGATGTTCCAAAAAATAGCGCCGTTTTACGGTTTTACTTTTTTCTTCTTCTTTTTCCCTTCTTTTCCCTCCTTTCCCCCTTTTTTTCTCATTTGGCCGCCCAAGGGGGGTGTTTAAACCGCCAAACCCCTTAGATCCGCCCCCCCCCCACAACAAGAACAAAACATCTAAAACTGCTCCTGGTCGTCATGGCTTTATAGTTAAAGGCCAAGTACAGTCCTAAATCATTTGCTTTTGACAAATGCAGACAAAAAAGAGAAACTGAGCAAAGAAATGTGAGTAAAGTAGGATAACTAAAATGGAACTTATGCATTTATTTAAAAGCATTAACAACAGTATGGAACTTAGAAAACCACTACACAAAGTAACTGCTGATTTGGTTATCAGTTTGTAACGTCAGTGCCTCACTATTTATCAATTGCCTAATATTTTTATCCTATTAATTTCCCATTTTATCCCCCAAAATTTGATTTCCCCATGCCTTTGCCCAGGTTATATGATTTGTATCCTATTGTGTGCATGACATTTCACAAAACCTTTTGAGAACTTTGAAGAATTTATACTATTTTCTGAATATTGTATATTCATACTAATTGATTTTTTATATAGTTTATCAAAATTCAAATGTCGTCATGATTTAACTGAAAAAAATTACTCTATATTTAATATTGCATTCACACAAAACATATTGCTATGTAATACTATCAATATAATTTGAATGCTGGTGTGAGGAAATAAGATTTTTAGGGGGAAATTCATATTATCAATATAAAGAAAACAATTAGTGGATAGTGAGGCAATGACGGCACAGACTCATGAGTCAGTTGCAAATTTGTTTTGTGATTTTCGAAGTTTGTCATGCCATTACAAATTCATAAGTTTTTATTATATCCAATTTTGCTCAAACTTTTTTTCATTGGTTTAGTTGTCTGATTTTTCTGCTTATTTTTTTTAAGTGAGTTATTTTTGGAGTGGGCTTCCCCATCAACTCCCCTATGGCTATGCCAAAACACACGAACTTCTATGAAGAAAGTTTACAATTGGGCATGGCCCGCTGCCCCCCCCCCCCCCCGGATCCGCGCCTGAATTGGCCCTATACAGTTATTCAGGGTACTCAGTGGCGTATCACGAACTTGAGGACTCGTACCCCCTCCTCCAATTGAATGCCAATAGAGCAGAAATACCTTTTTGAAGAGAGAATCCTAAAAATAATTCATTGCCTGTAAGATTAACGGGATGTTTCAGCAAGTTCCAGCAAAATCTGGAATTTGCAACGATTGTCATGCAGGGTTACAAAACGTTTTTCTATATTCTGATTTATAATCAACCCTTCAGAATACCTTCGAGACAATTTATAATATTATTATATTATCATAATCATTATCATTATCATTAGGTCTATCCTATAATCATTATCATTGTCATTTATGATAATAATAATAATAATAATGAAATAACTCTTTGCAGATACCATCGTTCACCGCAGAAAATTGGGCTTGTCTACCTGAACATTCTGAATGAAGTCCATCCGCTCTGCGAGCGTGTCTTGCCTCTGTTTCAAGTAGGTCTATGTCAAAAACATTTATAATTTGATAAGCTATGATTATATAATGCGTACTAGCTAAGAATCAATTATTTAATTGTTTATTTAATATTTAACGGGGTCGCGGGAAGTGACCGGAATATGAAGCTTAGGATTGGCCATTTAAACTGTACACACGATGTGACCGGAAACACAAGAGGGAGCTCCGCCGCGGCGGAATGTATGCGGCTGCAGCACTGATCTCTACGGAAAAATCCGTAGAGATCAGTGGGCTGCAGTCCATACCATTGATTTACTGTTGTTACTGCAGCTGGGTGTTGGAACTCCCTTATTCATAACTTATAACAAGAGTTCGACAAAAACAACCGTTTGGTATGGGAAATTCTGTAATAAACCTGAGATTTCCAGCATTATATATTGTGATCCAAGTCCCCTCTCATTTCTCTAGGGCCTACACTACACAGCTAACTTTTAATTGCGTCTGCGTGCAGGGCAGGGGACTTCCTAGACCGAATTTTCCGTCTCTTTCGTTCGTTAGCCTCTTATTGGGGTAGGGTCGGCTCTCTCTTTAGAGACGGAAACCGTCTATACACATTCCCTTGATAACGCCACGGCCATTTCAGGTCGTAGCGTTTTGCCCCCAAAATCCCCCAAAATGTCATTTTACCTCGTGCATATCCACATGTATGGCCTAGGGTCTAGGCTATAATACATCGGTTCCACTTACCAACTTGACTGAAATAATCAGTTTAATAGTCCCTTTTTAGGAAATTATGGGTCAAAATCGAAATCCATTTTGAAAATCTTTTTCAACATGGATTTCGATTTTGACCCATAAATTCCTAAAAAGGGACTATTAAACTGATTATTTCAGTAAAGTTGGTAAGTGGAACTGATTTATTATAGCCTAGGCCTAATTTACAATATAACATGCACGAGGTAAAATGACATTTTGGGGGATTTTGGGGGCAAAACGCTACGACCTGAAATGGCCGTGGCGTTATCAAGGGAATGTGTATAGACGGTTTCCGTCTCTAAAGAGAGAGCCGGCCGACCCTACCCCAATAAGAGGCTAACGAACGAAAGAGACGGAAAATTCGGTCTAGGGACTTCCACCCACCTCCGTAACTCTTCCTTTTTGAGTACGTACCTCTTTACAGAGTATTATCGTACTATAGTCTACTGGGGTGTGTGCAGGTGGATCACTACACCGGGGTTTCCCCCTAGGCCTACTCTTATACGAATAGTGCAGTGGGTTCTAATCTTAACGTGCAAAGGGAGCGACCTTTTCTCTACACGGGGCCTCCATTTAACGTCCTATCCGCAAACGTGTGTGTACACTGTGAATGAGAAGGGACTTTGATAACGATAAGGCCAAATTTCCGTTTTTTCAACCTTCCCCCATAGTACATAGATCTAGACCACGTAGAACTTTAGCTTACAGCTAGATATCTACATTTATGATTTAGCGCATGCGCAAATCGTTCATCCGATCTTGGCAAATCGCAGCCTCATTTTATTTTTACAAAAATAAATTGGCTCTTCTTATTGGCTATCGCTTCATTACATTCACTCAATGCTATAAGATATTTGTGGGACGAGCAAGCTTGCGATTTTTTGTTTTTTTCAATACCAAAATTATGATATTTCAGTCAAACCCCATCTTCTGAATTTTTCGCTTGAGTTTGAGTCTCACCTAACTATTTTTAAAGTTTGAACAATTCTCATTTTCATCATATTTAAGGTATTTTATGTGTGTGTAATGCCGTGTGTTATGTGTGAAGTGCGTCACCTGTAGCTGTTTAAATGTCAAAATGTCAAAATCTCTGTGGTGTGACGTAATATTACGTATTGACATTGCCATTAAACTTAAGTTAAGTAGGCCCTCTCTCACTTAAATTCGAAGCCACCCAAGTGGATCGGCCAATGAGAGTGCTGAAACTCACTATACAGCGCTCAATCCGCAAAGTTCATCGCGCAGACTGTCAAAATCAGACGCGACGGTAACGCGTGCTGCACGTACAAAAATCCTTTAAAAAAATTTATTTGACAAAACAGAAGCCGACCAAAGGGTCTGCTCTGCAACTTTGGTTGCACGATCGTGCTACCAAACTTTTACTTTGGACTAAAATGTCATTTTACTGGTCAGGCTTCATAACCGATGCATTTATTCTCAACTCATTTATTCTTGAAAATTAGGCCTAGGCTATTATACATTGGTTCAACTTACCAGATTGACTGTATATCATGATGCGTTTAAAACTTTAAAGTGACTCAGTAACATTGTTGAAGGTTGATGAAAAACTGTGTAATTTTGTACATGTATGAAATATTACTTATATATTCCATCTACCGTACTAAACCCTCTAACATGCACAAAATCTTGAACAAATTCTCAAACCACAAAGTATTTATGGTTTCCTTTGAAGGCGTCACTGTGCTGTGTAACGTCCTCCAATACTAAATTCTCCCAATCAATTTTTGAATTTTCCTAACCAATTTTCCATGAAAATAAGACATAACACAGGCATTTAAATATCTTTAAACACTTAAATGTTTGGAATGTATAGAGCCAATTCATTGCTTTGTGTCGATTTTATTTTATATTCACCTAAAATGTAAATAAAAAAGTAATAATATAGTAGGGAGAATTCTGGAATCAATCAGATCAGTTACCCAATTATTTATCATGAATAATGGTCCATTTGCACTCAATCTTTCAGATTATCTTTAATTGTACATCAAACATTGAAGTCACTACCTTAGCGCCATTTACTCTCATCTGAACAATGTTACCAAGTCCCTCTAATGGTCTTTTTTCCTGATTTTCTTCGTCGAAATTGGACTCTGTGTTGAAATTCTTGTAGCCGTATTTCAAACTGTAACTGCGAAGGAAGGTGACGTCATCCATTAACAGTAACAGTTGAGAATATGGCTGCAAGAATTTCAACACAGATTTCAATTTTGACAAAGGAAAATCTGGAACAAAGACCCCTAAACGCTTCATACAGTCAATCTTGTAAGTGACTGGAACCAATGTATTAGTACTAGTAAAGGTGTCTGAACGATTTTTCAATTCTCCCTTTTGGATTTTTTTTCACCATTTATGGTTGGATAATTAAAAAAAATTGACTTCTCAGAAGAACACATTTCAAATTTCAAGGCTCACCGATGTTTTTATCAAAAGATACAACACTCCAAAATCTAGGCAATATTTATCCGAATGGATAAAAAAGTGGTACACGCCAGGTTATAATTTTTGCTCAACAGCTGCATAGCGCGATATGCAAAGCGTGGGGGGAAGGATGTCGAACTGGAATAGTGTGATAGGGGAACATTAAAATGTGGGAATGTACATGTACATGTAGTTCATGTGATAATAGTTTTGAGGGACATTTTCTCATACCCTTTATTGATGAACTTTGACCTACCTATTTACACATTAATATATCATTTACCCTGTCTTTATTATTTTACAGGTAATCATAAGCAAGGTCATCAAAACTTGTCAAACATGGCCTTGTCGATCCTGCGACATTTAGCTCCAGGGCTTCATCGAAACTTCAGGTGCTCCACAAAGCTCCTTCTCTCCTCGGGTCAAAGTTTGAACCATGAAAGACCTTTTACCTCTAGCAGAAAGGCACTTGCTGAGGATGCTGCTAGTTCCGAAAGCCTACCTCAATCGGAAAGAACTGTAGGTGCAGGACAGAGTTTGTTTCAGGAGCTTAGCTCTCTTGGATCAGTTGAAAATGCACTTGAAGCTATAAGCCAGAGGGAAATGTCTGGAAATGAAGCATCGATAGCTGTGAGAGCACTACGTCACATACAGAAGAATGATTCTGCTTCTCCTGGTTTTGTAACAGACAAGCGCTTTAGTAGTTTGGCAACATCTATCATAGGGGGAGTCAAGAATTTAAGCAATGAAAGCCTTACAAGTACTCTTGCAAATGCATTTCATGTCAACAGTAACAATGATGATTTCATTCTTGCTCTAGAAGGAGAATGCAGGAGAAGGTTACGACTTTTCCCCATTCGTTCAATTGCGACAATTGTTTGCAATGACCAGTTACTCTCAAAGAGAACAGAAACAAAAGCACTTGTGAATGAAGCAGCTCGTGTCCTTGAGCTACGCTGGAGGGAATTGCAGAATCCGCAGCTTGTACGACGTTTGTTGCCATCTGCAGCTCGAGTGTCGGAACCACTTCTAGAGCGTGTGGAAGACAAGACTTTGGAGATGCTCAGCCAGTTTAGTTTTCAGGAGATCACAGCCTTGATGAAGTCATTGGTAGCTACCAATACAAGATCACTACCTATATTGCGGGCAATCTCGTACCAGCTGCTAGAGCAGCGTTCGCAATGGGAGATTCCTGCCATGATGGACATAATGAGCGCAATGGGTAATTTAGGTTTCCACAATGCAGCACTCTTCAGTGAATTTGCAGTGCACATCCAGCAGAAACTTGATGAATGCTCCCTGAGCCTCTTATGTGACATTGCAAAGACATATGCTGTGCTGCGTATCCAGGCGTCCAACCTCCTGGATTCTATCCACACTGTTCTAGCTGGGGCATTAGATGAACTTACCATTCTAGACCTGAAGAGGCTCTTGTTTGCCTACAGTCAGTTTTCTTATCAACCACTGGGTGCAAGCACATTCTATGTTGAAGTTGGAAATAAATTAGACGCAAACTTTGATGATTATTCTGCGAAAGATCAGATAGACGTAGCCCACTCTTTGACGGTGCTGAAGCAAGTGCCTCAAAAGATTGTAACAAAGATTCTAAAGAATATTGAGGAGAGCCAAGAAGGTAAACCTTTTTTACACTGAAGAAATTTAATTTTGATACAAGATTTTGTTAAATTATTGTCCAGTTTGTAGTACCCCTCTGTGAAATTAAATTTGTGCCTTTCCACGTACCGGTAGATGGATCCACACCAGGGCACTGTGTATTGTGTAAAGAAAATTGATCTTCAATACGTGTACATCGATCGCAAGTCCTCCAATCAAACAATCAGATTTACAGATTTGCGATCAATTAAATCAATCATAACTCTTTCTAAGACAAGCCCCAGATCTAACAAAACAAAATTTTATTTACTCATTAGATTCTATTATTTTTCCTTTGACTGTGTAGCTCCTCTGTCAGCCACTCTGAAACTGAAGCTGCTGCAGATCAACGCATACTCCCAGTTGGATTTCCCTGACTATGAAGGCCCATACCTGACCTCTGACCTCAAATCCTTCCCAGCAAACCACAAAATCTACACTACAACATTGCACCGATCCTTGTTCAAAGTCTTACAAGCTTCCCTTGGAGATGACCTGACCATGGTGGAGAATGTCAAAAGTGATCTGGGTTACATCATAGGTAAAAATATGTATACTGTAAATCAGAAACTGACATGAAATTTATAACTGGTTCAGATTCAGAAGAGTTGACTGTGGAATTTGATTCACAACTGACACAACACTGAAGTTTTGCAATGGAAAAACATCTTTTTCTGCAAAAGGGCTGTCTTTTACAGGTCTCCCAAGTTTCATATTGCAAATTTTTTTTTTTTTACAGTAAATATAGGCATTATAGATAGCTGTGTTGTGTTAATACTGAATACGGTACTGACTTCCATCATGCCAGTGGATGGTGATACAACTCATCCCTAATTTTTTCAACTCATACAATGTCTGAAACTTTAGATTCACTTAATAGTCAATTGTAAAAAAATTACTTAGAATTGCTATTTTGAAATGTATTCATTGTTAATTAGTATTGAATTAAAAGCGGGTCTTGGATTTCCAGCAATTTCTATTTCTATTCTGGGTGAGCAATACAGGCATCGATATCCAGAAGAAAGTTGTATTGACCTTGACATCAACAATTAAACTACAAAACATGGAAGTTAGCGTGGATACGTCTGGAGAGGACATTTTGCTGACCAGACCATACAGATAACTAAAATAAGCAAAAAGATTTTGCCAGAAGCACTTTAGTAGTTGATTACTGAATTCTCTTCAACCTACAGACATTGATAATAGAGTCGTCCGGTTCCCATAGGCGATGACTTTAATAATTGATATGCTATTTTAGTCTTTGAAAACAAGGTGCATAATTTTTACCCCATCCCCAATCAGTTCATGCCTGTGCATAATGCACTTAATTTCAATACAGGTATTGAACAGGCATGAATAATTTCAAAAGATTGGTACTAAGCAGTAAAGACAAACATGTTGCATACCCCACCATTTTGATATTGTGCCTAAGGATATATCGGTATATTAATCTGCAAATTCTAGACCTGATAATTAAATTATATTGTTTCATGTTGTATGTTGTCTTTGCAGATGCAGAAATTTCCAGCAAATTGAAAGGAAATGGTAAAAAGTAAGTAAAGATTTTCCTAAGATATATCTTCTTGGCATTTTATTTTCTGAAAGAACTGAGAAAGAAGACAATATGAGAGAACAGAGTTCATGTAACTCTGAGTCTGGTTTTTGTTTGTTTGTTTGTTGTTGTTGTGGTTTTTTTTTCGGGGTTGGGGGTGGGGGGTTCCATGATTACTAAAACCCTACACTCTGCTTGTTTGATGTCTCCACCCTTTCATTCATGCATTTTGCAACATTTTGAGATTTCAGAGAGGTTTAGTTGACTGTTTGTTTACCTCAACCACTCATGAACATTCCTGAATAAGTTTGCTAATAAACTTTTATGGCAAAAAAATTATGAGGTTATCATTATCAGTATCATTATTTTATTTGGCAAAGACTAATCAATATAGCAATGAATATAAAACAACACTAAAGTTACTGATTTTAGTACTTACAGTTGGTCTAAAGGTGGCAGTCAGCAGTAGGTAATTCCATTCAAGTCATAGATTATCTCTTGCAATGTATTTTCTGGTTCACAGGCTGCAGTATTTTTATAATGCATGACAACATTTAGTGTTATGAGAATTTATTGCAACCTGATGTGAATATGGTATGGCTTTAAAATTCAATAACTGTTTGCATTTTGGGCAAAATCTAATAATGTCTACTGAGAGCCAGAAGGATCAAACTAATATCACTATAAAACATAATCTTAGCAGCCTTCTGACACCCTATGGTGTAAAGGCAAAGAGATTAGCAGATAACGGCTTTCAGCTTGTAAGTAAAACACATTGTAAGAAATAAACACATATCTTTCATTCCTAAGGGTTGAAAAACTTGAAATGTTGTATTTCATATTTTTACCTTTTATAGATTGGCCATCATGACCTTTGGCCCTCCTTCATACCTTTACTCTACATCACAGTTAGTAGGACGTCTAGAAATGATGCTCAGCCACCTTGAATTAACTGGATATCAAGTATTGCAGGTAGGGTGCATTTAAAAAAATAGTTGGTTAAATCAGTCTCTGCAGCCAAATTTGAAAGTGAGCATCTGAGCAGGGATAAAACCATTTAATTGTATTTTACCACTTGGGGCACAAGCTTTTGTTTAGTTTCCTGCATGACAGCTTGACTAGCTGTCAGGGAGTAGAATCATGTTGTAAACTTACAAATTATGCCAGCTGCCACCAGTTTGCCTGACATAGCAAAAGCTCTTGAGGTAGCTTGTAACCTTTTGTCTCTAGTGTAAGTACTAGTTTTATTTATTCAGCCCATTAATTCTACAGTGGCATATTTTAAAGGTACTATGTCCCTTTTGCAGTAAACCTCAAATTATGTAGAACTTTGCAGGAATTATGAATATGTCATGTATGTCCTATCTGTGAAATTTAAACGTTAGTAGTGTCCTAATATTCAAATTATGCAAGGAAACTTGTTAACTTGCCAGACTTCACTGTCAGACACTATTGAGTGACTGACTGGCTTTTTTCTTCTTTGGTAATAACATACATACAATGAGCTGTAAAGGGTACATGAGCATTTGTCTACATCAATAACCCACTTCTTGTAATGACCAAAATTCAGCTGATTGAATCTTTGTGCAGCATAAAATGTATGATCATTAGGTACAATGGTCTGACAATCAAGACTATTACTTATTGGCTCTATAGCTCCCAAGTCGATTTGACAACTAATAGTCGTTATTTTCCCACTTGAAGACATTTTCAAGCCCCACCTTTTTTAGGGAAGTTCTTAATTAGTATTAACTTTCAAATGGCGTTGGAATTTAACCTTTTCATTTTTTTGGCCTGCAAATGGGACATAGTACCTTTAAGATGCAAAGCAAAAATGATGAAAAAACATAAAAAGTGCTGATATTTTGTCTTGAAACCGTCAGGGAAGTTTTGTATTCATAACACATGAAAACACATTTCTTAGCTATTCAAATTTCATGATCATATTTTTTTTAATGTTATGTGCTACCTCTAACCGATTGAAACAATATTAAGACATTCCATTTAATGTTCAAAGTTACTTATGGAATGATGTGAATATCATGAATTTGGAGCTTCATACAAACATTAATGATATTCTTTTTTTGTTGATTGTGCAGATTCCTTACCAGGATTGGTACCCTCTTCGCACACCAGTTCAGCAAGTCAATTACCTGAAAGACAAGCTCATAGGAATACTGGAATGAAGGAGACAATCTCAAAGAAATGCTTGAATGAAAGAAGAGACAATGTCAGACAATTTAAACTTGACAATTAATATAATGGGCAAATCCAAGGTAATAAGTCACTTGGTTTATCATACATCAACAAGGATGGGACTTACATACATGTAAGTTGGACTTGAAATATTTGGTCAGTTTACATCCTATTTGGTCTGATCTAAGGTCTAGTACACTCACTTGTCAACCCTATTCAATGATTAGATATACCAAAATCTTAGATGTGGTTGGTAAGGTGAGGTATGGGACGAAATGGCTTGGATTTGCCCTAATAAAAATGTACATTTCATTTCAAGCCGATTTGGTAAATCAACTAGTATTCCTTCCCCCTCTTCTGCAGGATTTGGTGTCAAAAGATGCTTTCTTTCAAAGCTACAATGTATGAAGTCACTAAATTGTAGGTTGGAATTATTGTTTTGACACATTACAGGGCATGCAGATTCTGCTTCCCTCCCCTTTAGCACTGTAAAGGTTAATTGAATTTATTTACTTCACATGCTCCAATGTATACAGAAAACAAAAAAAAATACAATTAAATGGAGGATATTACATCTGGACAAAATATTATATAAATAGCAGTAGTTTGGTTATATTATTGACGATGGAGCAAATTTGACAGTTTGAACATTATTGAAGGTAAGATTATTTCTATGTGACATGTGAAAATTATGATCGTATTGAAAAGCGTGGGTAAATATAAAAAAATATATAAACCTAAGAAATGAAAATTGGCTTCAAGTGTATTTTACATGTAACTATGCATTAGTTTGTACCTTCAGAGGCAAGAGAGTTGTTGTGGTATAGTGGTTTATTCACTTGACTTTCAATTGAGTTTGTTTAGGATTCAAATCCTGGCCCGAATAAATGATATTTTGGAAGGCACTAATCTATATATTCCCCTTAGCCCCAATGGAAATGTGTATTCCTGCTCGATGTGCCTGAGCACAACAGATTTTTGGCTGCTCAGTTATAATCCTTTTGAATTGCCAAGAGCATTTCTGCAGGACAGACATATTGGCTCATATTGCTGTTGTTTTTAATGGTAGTGGGTTTTACAGATACAAAAACAATTCCATGTTTGATGCTGCTTATAAGTATCGGCTTGCATGGTGATGTAGATATACATTAGGCTTGGGTTTGCACCATGTGAGAGACAGAGAGGAGGAGGATTGGGGAGTCCTGAAAAGGAAAGATTACTGAGAGTCCTTTTCAGGACTCCCCAGTCCTCCCCCTCTCTCACATGGTGCAACTGCAAGCCTACTGTATAATTCCATGTTTGTATATTCAGAAGATATAGTCTACCCTCTTCACTCTCAAGAGAAAGTCATGGGAATCTATAATGGTAAACATATCCTAATGTACATGTATGTCTTTTTTAGGTTCTTACCAATTGTTTGATGATACTCCCTAACATTTGACATGATGACAGAAAATCATTTTTAAGTATGATGACCAAGAAACCAAAGTGTTTTTTGTATAGAATTGTTATGGGAGCTTTCAAGCTGTTTTTGTAATACAGTGTATCTGAAAGCAGATAGAAAGCATCATTGTTAGCAATTTTTCTTAAATCAACCAACCAAAAAGTAGTTTGCATACAAAATTAATGTGTTTTTACCTTTATTTGAGAATAGAATTACATGTATGTTCAATTTAACTGCAAAAGAAAGTAAACCATTAAATGCATGTCAGAGTTCCATTGAAATGAAATGTATTTTAGAGTTGTGTAATTTTATGCAATAAAAGAACATAAGAATGCTGTGCAATATAGTCCTTGCTTTGTTTGATAGAATAAGTCATGTTTTAATGCTACTTAGTTAAGTTAATGAAATTACACTTTTACTGCTTTCCAAAATAGTTTACCACAAGTTATAATCAATGTATTTTTGAATATTTTGGAAAAATAGTTTGGGTGGAGAGCTCATATCCTAAGCTAGACCCCGGAGGGGGGGGGGGGGGGAGGAAAAAACAACTCATTTTCCACAATTTTGGGGTGTTACAAACACGGGAAAATTTGTATTTTGGAAATTTAAAAAAAACAGACCCATTTTTATTAAAAGTGGGACTCATGTTCAGGTTTTTTTTGGAAAAAGTTACCCATTAGAGCAGCACACACCCGTATGTCCTAAAATGTGAGTACCCCCTGGCCCCCCGGGAAGCTAGAGCTTTAAGTCTAGTGGCAAATCATCTTCAGACAAGCATAACAATGAAACAAGTTGGCAAAGTAATTATGAAAATGGGATCTAACCACTCAGAAAATATATCGGTATGAAGAGAAAAAAGAAAATATGAACATGTACGGGGGAGGGTTATTTTGGGGTTTGGGCATACATGTAAAAAAGGTTAACCAACATATTAGGGGGGCTATGGGGCAAAAACCCTGAAATGAATCTGAACAGAAATATACAGAAACTAGTGAATTCATTTTTGTAAAAACAAAAAAATTATAACAATAGTAATTAGTTAACCTTGACATTGCTTTTATGAATATATACTGTCTTGAAAACTGATCAAACAGTTTGATAGGACATTCGATCACGTGATCAATTTCAATACTTCTATGTGCTGTATGGACTGTCCCTGATCGTCCTACTAAATGTCATTGTCGTATAGCTTTGTGTTGATACCATCTTTATGATTTTGCTTTATTCAGTATAATTGTATAAAAAAAAAAAAAAAAAAATCGAATCTAATTTTATCCGGAATATCTATTATGGGGATCGGGGGGAAGGGCGGGGGGGGGGGTATATCGCTTGAAGGATTTGTTTCTTAAAGGTCCAAGGAAAAATAGTCTAAAAGCTTATTGCGTCTTTAAATGTTGAGCAAGTGCTGAGGTGACGTGGGCCGAAATTGTACAGAGTGGAGTGGGCGAAAAGCACTTAGGACGATTATTTTAACTGAAAACCGTTTTCAGACCATAGCCAAAGTGCATATCATGAATAAACGCTAGACTGCACACTAGTCTACTCTACCCCCCCCCCCCTTTTTTTTTTCATCGCAAAGCCTGTACGTACTTCGTTGTATATCGTTGTAGCATCAAATTGGCTAATAAAATGTCAAGATTATGATCGAATTAATCAACATATTTTTAATACTGTTATTGTATTGGTTACTATATGTTTATTGACTAGATAGGCCTACTGCTAGGGGGAGATAGGCCTTTCACTTTGAAGAATTGATATTTTTTCTGAATATTGAATTCGATTCAAAATGGTTTATTTCAAATAAAACTTTCATCATGGCGACTCGGCGTTTAGCCAAATTTTTTAATTACAAAAGTTTACAAACAAAATTAGTAGCACATAATGTAATATATAACATAACATGATATATTGAATATTTAGCGTATTGCAATTATGGAAACACGAATTAGAAAGAAATCAAGAGTTTAGCATAAAATAACATATTTCTACTGAAATCATGAAAGAAAAATGACTGAAGTAAGCAGTAAAACGATAAACGGAGCAGGTGTATAGTGGTGTGAAATATCGATAATATAACTGAAAATAGTAGAGAAAAGTATGCAAAAATTGAAATTAAGAGTGGGAGAGATTTAAAGAGTAAAAAATCAGTACTAAAGCGAAAATGGAAAAAAAAAAAAAGCATAATTATAAGGAAGAGAAAGGAAAAAAAAGAAGACGATGAAGAAGAAGAAGAAGAAGAAAAAGAAGAAGACGATGAAGAAGAAGAAGAAGAAGAAAAGAAGAAGAAGAAGAAGAAGAAGAAAGAAGAAGAAGAAGAAGAAGAAGAAGAAGAAGAAGGAGAAGAAAGAAGAAGAAGAAGAAGAAGAAGAAGAAGAAGAAGAAGAAGAACATAACATAATATATTGAATATATAGCGTATTGCAATTATGGAAACACGAATTAGAAAGAAATCAGAGTTTAGCATAAAATAACATATTTCTACTGAAATCATGAAAGAAAAATGACTGAAGTAAGCAGTAAAACGATAAACGGAGCAGGTGTATGTGGTGTGAAATATCGATAATATAACTGAAAATAGTAGAGAAAAGTATGCAAAAATTGAAATTAAGAGTGGGAGAGATTTAAAGAGTAAAAAATCAGTACTAAAGCGAAAATGGATTTAAAAAAAAAGCATAATTATAAGGAAGAAAAAGGAAAAAAAAAGAAGACGATGAAGAAGAAGAAGAAGAAGAAGAAGAAGAAAGGAAGATAAAGATAAAAGAGTAAAATAACAAACTTGACAAAGTGAAAATATAGAACCATGCCTAAAATGGGTAAGAGATGGGGTGAAGAGGGGTAATAAACTATTGTCAACTTGAAAAAAAAGTGACACATTTATCAATTATATTCAATAATCACTGATTTTTATATAAATAGTTAATCAAATTCATATTTTTTCACGATTTAACTGAAAAAATTACTCTATACTAGTGCATCCACATAAAAACATATTACTATTAGTATATAGCCTAACTTGGATGCTGGTGCGAGGAAATAAGATTCCGAAGGGGGCAAATGGGAAATGAACTTTATATTATTAATATAAAGAAAACAATTACTAGCAGTGGGTAGTAAGCCAATGACGTCACAGACTCATGAGCGAGTTGCCTATTTGTCTTGAGATTTTTCAAAGTTTGTCATGTCATTAAAAATTGATAACTTTCTTGATTTTTATTTGCTTCTAATTGAAAGTAAGTTATTTTTGGACTGGACTTGCCCTTTCAGACTTTGAGCAGTCTATCTAGTCTGCTAGTGCTGCATACTAATATTTGAATACTAGTAGATATACACCCTATATGAATATTTGCGATGTTACGGTGTAGTGGAGATGACCGTAGATTTTAAGATTTTGGGGTAGACCTAGGTCGCAAAGGGCAATACAACATCTTTTTTGTTTGGCGCCGAACTGTACGATTTGCTTGCCCTCTACGGTTTGAATAAATTGGTTTGAATAAGGGGATTTCCCAATGACGTTAACAACATCCCTGTTTCGTGTCAAGAAGATCGGTACATTGCGAAATAACACCGATAGGGGTTTCCCAATCACCCTAGCCAATAGGAATATAGGTAAGAATGATTATTTATCCATTTTTTCCTTATAATATCATTTAGGTAAATAAACGTCAGTTATTTAGACTAATTTCTTTTGTTGGGCAGTGCCTGGCCTGGTGTAGACTCCATTGCTGCTGTGTTGTGCTGAGCTGTGTGGCGTATTCTTTGTACATGTACCTCGACATGATGCAAAAAGCGACATGGTTGTATACACTAATCTATGCCATATGGCCTTATTGCTGTGTCATTGACCTTATTGCTGAGTCATTGGCCATAATGGTTTTTTTTTAAAGATGGACTAGATCCATGTGATCATCAGGTGAATTTGCAAAGACAAAATTAAAGTAGGGTCTAGATGGATGTGGACAGAACACAGTATCCAGAAGTCACCAAGTATTGCATGCCATGTCCGCGAGTGCAAATGCAATGAGCTGCTACTGTGTGTGAGGCCTAATGAGGTGATTAAGACGTCTTTATTTCACAAAAATTGCAGACAATGAATATGTTCATCTTCCCTCTGAATCTGTTGTTAATGGGAGAGAGCACAGTCAGCGATGATCCAGGGTTTTTGCACCCCAGAAAGTTTCCTTGCATGACACGCCTGGTCTAACATTAGGATTGGAGTAGCAACTGGTTCTGGTAGCATCGTCTCTCTTTTTCCAGTGTTTGTCAGAATCTATTAAATCTATTAAAGTTAAGGAGCACGATGACCTAGACTATAAACTGTTAATTTTTTTTTTAATGAGGACAGAATTGCACATTCTCCAATATTTGTAAAATTGTACTTATAAATCATCTACAATTTGAAGAAATTTATATTTCATATCTTCTGGAAGATCTTTATCAAGAGCAGTATGCTTTGTATATTATCATGAAGGGGTGACCAAAGTTCACCGAGATTTTGAAAATATTAGAAAATGTGGTATTCGATCTATGATTTCTCATACCAGTATTCTACACAAATTTATTTATTTCAATTATTACCAAATGGACGGCAAAGTTTTTTACTACAAATTGGTTTAACTAGAAAATTTATCTGCTCTCAAAATGAAGATTTCCATACCTTTATACATGTAGGTGAGTAAATCATTTTTTGGAACAGTTGCAAATGACTGCAAAATGTGTCAATCTTTTGTCAATATTTGCATAATTTCACATGCACCCAATTCCTGAAAAATTCCGTCTATGGGTTATTTTAATGCTCCTCTTTCCATTGGTGAAATCAGATTTTCTAAATCCTACCAATTTTGGGAGACAGCAAACTTAGATAACCCGCGAGCTATGGCCACATTACCATACTGATTTAAGGCCATGTAAAATTGATTTCATGTTGATCGTCCCCGCCCGCTTCCTTTTTTCGGCCCGCCTCCTTATATTTGATATTTGATATATTTTCTTTTTATTCAGAAAACAACACAGAATACTTACCATATGCATCTTTTCCACCTTTTCTTCAAATACGCTGTTCAAATATTCTTGTACAAACATACTAAGACTCTAGAAAAAATTGTATTGAAATGTAGAGTGGTTGATATGCTATATGATCGGCGATATGCTGAAGTGAAGCTGCGCTAAAAAATGATGCGATGATGCATGCGCTGCGCATGCATATATCGCATGTATATGCTTGAGTCGAGGAGCTAGCTAGAGATGAGTCGATCGAGTCGACTGATCATCGCATCGCATCGCAGATACCTCACGATAGACCAAAGCTAGCGATAGCCTGTAGGTACGCCTTCAAGGCTTCCAATGAAAATGTTAAATATCATGTCATTCATGTAGATCTACATAAATGTTAAAACAACAATTACAAAATCAAAACAAAAATGACAATATATTTACAAATTACATATTTAAAATAAAGGCAACATTTAATATTTAAAAATAGACAAAAAGAAACCTGTTGAAGAAAGCCAAAATTGATATTTTGGGGCAAATCAAACTCACTACAGCAACGTTGGTTGATGTACATATTCAATTATATACTATTTGTACACGCGGCAGCCATCTTGGGAAAAATATCAAATATCAAATAACATGGTACACCCTCCTCCTCTTTTTCAAAAAATCCGGACGATCAACATGTAATCAGTTTTACATGGCCTAATGAGAGTATTGAATTGGTAGATTTTGAAATACAAGCAGATTTAGGATAAAGCTTAAAGAAATTTATAGATACTTGGATAGATAAGAACATGCATGTTTGAAACACAAAACTGTTTTTTAAGTGATATGTCGCTGAACAAATTTTACTTTGTAATTCAAATTTCTCGTGTATTGATCAAGATAAATTAAGAATGCAACATTTAATTGAATGATTCGTTTGAATTGTGTAATTACTTTCGAGCTATGGCCACATTACCATACTGATTTAATGAGAGTATTGAATTGGTAGATTTTGAAATACAAGCAGATTTAGGATAAAACTTAAGAAATTTATAGATACTTGGATAGATAAGAACATGCATGTTTGAAACACAAAATTGTTTTTATGCCTCCGCCACCGAAGGTGGTGCCGGAGGCATCATGTTTTCGGGTTGTCCGTCCGTACGTCCGTACGTCCGTACGTCCGTCCGTACGTCCGTCCGTACGTCCGTACGTCCGTCCGTACGTCCGTACGTCCGTCCCGTTTGACCGTTATCACAATATCTCAAGAACCATTTAAGATATAAACTTAAGACTCGGGAATAGTATTTATCACCATAGGAAGACGATCTGATTAGATTTTGGAGTACGTAGGTCAAAGGTCACAGGTCACAGAGGTCAACTTATGAAATTCCTTGTATTGAGTTTGTTAGCGCGATATCTCAAGAACCATTTGAGATTTAAACTTCAAACTTAAGGATAGTATGTATCACAATAGGAAGACGATCTGATTAGATTTTGGAGCACGTATGTCAAAGGTCAAGGGTCACAGAGGTCAACTTATGAAATTCCATACATTGAGATTGTTATCATGATATCTCAAGAACCACTGGAGATTTAAACTTCAAACTTAGTGATAGTGTGTATCACTATAGGAAAACAATCTGATTACATTTTGGAGCACGTAGGTCAAAGGTCAAGGGTCATAGAGGTCAACTTATGAAATTCCATACATTGAGATTGTTATCATGATATCTCAAGAACCACCGGAGATGTAAAAACTTCAAATTTAAGGATAGTATGTATCACCATAGGAAGACGATCTGATTAGATTTTGGAGCACGTAGGTCAAAGGTCAAGGGTCACAGAGGTCAACTTATGAAATTCCATACATTGAGATTGTTATCATAATATCTCAAGAACCACTGGAGATTTAAACTTCAAACTTAATGATAGTGTGTATCACCATAGGAAGACAATCTGATTAGATTTTGGAGCACGTAGGTCAAAGGTCAAGGGTCACAGAGGTCAACTTATGAAATTCCATACATTGAGATTGTTATCATGATATCTCAAGAGCCACTGGAGATTTAAACTCTAAACTTGTTTAAATTGCTCTATGGCGGAGGCATCATTTTCGACTGCGCGCAGTCAAAATTCCATCTAGTTTAAGTGATATGTCGCTGAAGGGCAAATTTTACTTTGTAATTCAAATTTCTCATGTATTGATCAAGATAAACTTAGAATGCAACATTTAATTGAATGATTCGTTCAAATTGTGTAATTACTTTCAAGGTCAAAGGTTTCAAGGTTGGTAGAGTTTCCCCCATGTTTTTCAGTGATATGAATGCAGTAAATTAATTTATAATGGTAGAATGAGTATTCAGGTATATGTTAAGTATATAATTTCCCTTAAAATGAGAGATTCGTCACATTTTAAGTGTGTACATGTATGTCTACCCATCTGCAGCTGGCTCTACTTTTAAAGGAAAGTTCCATTATATTAATTTGGTTTTAATTAATTTAAAACACAAAACAAGAGAATCAGATTTGTGAAAGTTTGAGCAAAATACTATTCAAATGAGAAGGTTCAGAATTCTAAAAGTTGTAATCGATGAAAGACAAATTGGCAAATCTGTAATTTTGCTTTTGAGTTAGTTACTCTCTTTTCTGCTTCTATTAAAACGTAATTATTGTCAGAGCAGAGTTCCAATTTAAAAAGAATGTTACTTGTTATAGCCCACCATAAATATTGTTTCTTTCATTTTACAGTGAGAGACCAGAGTCCAGAGTAGGGATAGACGACCAATCTTCAAATACTGGCATGCATATTGCTGGGTATACCAGTACTGCAGTTACATGTAGTATAGGAAAACGGGATTCAGGAGTAATATGGCTGCACACTCTCGAGGTGCCTCTTCAGGTTCTCAAGAAGCCCTGCACTCTATGATAAGTCAGGTCCAAGGCAAATTAAAGTCTAGTGAGGCAGTCGTATCTTCTAACAGAAAAGTAATATCATCACTGCAAGATGAGAATGCCTCTTTAAGAGATGAGAATGTCTCTTTAAGAAAGGAGAAAAATTCATGGAAAGAAAAATTCTCTTCACTTGCAAAAGAAATGGGGCAGCTGAAGATAACTCATGGAAAGGAGAGGCGTGATCAAGGGGACTATGCACTGAACGCAAAAGCCATGTCTGCATATCCAGGAGCACAACCTAGATTTGGTAACTCTGAGCTATCACCAGCGTCTTCATCTCCAGATATGACTGCACATTCTGGTGGAGGTTCTGTCCCTGGCAGGATCAGGGAGCATGGACCATTCTGTGCAGAGATATTTGAAGGCAAGTTGTCCAATGTCTCAGATGTCAAAAAATTGTTTCAAGATCTTGCATCTACCATTGGTGAGAAGCTAGCTCAGCTTGGTGAAGTACAGAGCAGAGAAACTGATCTTAAATTGCTAATCGGAAACTGTCAAGTCATCTTCAGGCATTTATTGCAATTCTTTGTTCTTCTTCAAGGAATTGTCATAAATTCTGGAAAGGATGATGGAACCACAGTTCCTGCTTGGCTAGATGTGGCTCTTGAGAATGAGAGCAACCGGTCTATCAGGCAACAAGTGTGCAAAATGTGGAGACTTCTGCAATGGAACATTCATCACTCTCTAAGCAATAGCAGAAAACGTTCAGCTAAGTCACAAGTGAAGATTGATGAATGGTTTGACCAACATATGGATATGCTAAATGTTCCCGATGACATGGAATCGGCAGTAGCTAATCTCCTAAAATCCATGTCCAGGGACTTTGGCGTAGTGGAGGAACAAGTTGTTGAGGGCCTCTCTATGTCAATTCCAATGGAGCCTGATGAGGTGTCTTCGGGTGTATCTAGCAGTGATTCGTCACTGTCCTCCGCAATCCCAGCGGAAGACCTCTGGAAATTCAAAAGCCTCCTTCAGAGCCTTGTGGAGAAAATTGATAGTGTCTACCAAAAGCTGGGTAAGTCTGGGGATCTTGATGGCTTGGATGACATGGAGAGGGATATGTACCTTCCTCAGAGAGAGGCTCTTGAGAACTATGATCTTGGGCACTTGCTAAGGTTGATGAGCCATGTGATTCAGACTCTTAGTCAGGAGGCGATATCAATAAATGCTGAGAGGGGCCATTTTCAAAGAAGTGGGCAGGATATCAACATTGAAGCAAAAGGCGACAGAATCAGTGGTAAGCTAAAAAAGAACAGCACAGAGAAGTAATCAGAAGTTTTGTTATTTTTAAAGTATAATTAAATATGGTCCATTTTTAATTTCTTGTCCATAAAGCAAATATGTCATGACACTATATTATTATTGATAGAATGTTGTATTTGTGAAAGACCTATGTTGATTTCATGGTAATTTGTGGAATCTAGGTTATTAAGACCTATTAAATCAATGTCGGTGTTACATCTTCTTCTTCCTTCATGTATGATGGCTAACAGTGATTCTCAGCAATTTGCGATAAATGAGACATTGCAAATCATTTCTATTCTTGTCTATTTTCAGTTTTTATTTTATTCCAGCTGTCATTATTTGCTTACTTTTGTCATACAATCACAGATCCTGCAATACACACTCAAAGGACACAAGGACAATTACCAACTGGGTTCAATTCTGCGGGACCATTTAGTGGTCTAAAGAGCAGAGAGTCAGCTGGCCAGATACCAGGCGGCAGGTTTCCTCTTAATCCCAGTTTCACAACGGTGTCAGGTGGTGCAGTGCCCAAGATGCCAGTAGCAGTTCGGCCAGGCCAAGGGAGATTTCAAGGGATTCGTGGTCCGTTGCCTCCAAGACAGCTTACTGTTATTCAGAATAGCAAACCCCATAGCAGGGCAAAGTCAGATACAAGTCTTTCGCCTCAGCAAAGGAAAGTCATAGATCAGTCCTTGGTTTCCAAGCCTAGCAGTCTTGACAGTGTTTTTAAGCAAAACAGTTCGCCCCTTGATATCGGTACTTCACCATCACCTGGAATATACAGGCATCAATCCGGAGCGCATCTATCAGATGATGATGATGATTTTCAAGTTCGTGGACCACCGGATACACCCCCTGAAGTCAGATCCTTTGAACTTATGCAGATGAGTAAAGACAGCAATGTATATTCTCCAGAATCATCTGGTAGAACAGACAAATCGGGTGCATTCTCAAAGTATGCAATGCAGAGTGCGTCTCAGCCTGGAGACGCTGGTGCTCTCTATGATGGCCGTTTTCCTTTGAGTCAAGTCCAGCAGTGTACCGGCGACAACAGTGGTACCATGCAAGACATGCTGTTACCATCTTCTGTCCAGTGGAGTACCGTACAGCTCAAGGATGGCGGCATGACTTCTCCTACGCTAGGAGACATGAGTCGGCCCAACACTGCCCAGCGAAGGTCTCAGCATGTGAACTCCTTCAGTGCCATACCCCAAGACAGTTTACTCCTCCCCTATCCTAGGGATGTTGAAACGGATGGTTTGGACACATTGACCAATGTTCCAAATGCACCACCTGAAGGGGTGAGAACATGTCCTGTTTGCAAATTGAAGTTTCCAGACTATGTTCCAGTGCAGGCTGTTCAAAGCCATATCAATCTGCATTTTGATGAAGGTCCAGGTAGCTTTGAGGTAGTCAATGAAAATTATAACTCACTAAATAAATAGGAAGTTCAGAAAATAACAAAGACCAAAAGACAACAAAAGGATCGTTCCGTGAAATGCGTCCCATAAAGATAGTTTTATCCATATACGTTTTGTATTTCATTCCTGACTGGAAAATCTCTTGATGTGAGTATGACCAATGGAAATTACCAGAAAGTACTTATATTTCATTTTAATGGTCATATGAAGAGATTCTTCATTTTTGCGATAAATATGAGGGGAAAATGAATATGTTGTATGGGGGACACATTGCGCGGAATCGCCCCACAATACTTTTGTTCTTGCATGGAAAAATATATGTAGTACCAGTAGTCAGCACTTTGGATTCACCTCAAACTTGTAGGTACTTTTTTATTACTCAGAATAACGAATATTTTATGTATTATTAAGCTATATTTAGTCCTTAGGGTGTGTAAAAGACCGTTTGTCCCCTAGGTCCTCTACACATATATTAAAACATTATACTTGTAGAATATTGTTACAAAATTAAAATCTTTATTTAGATTTAATATAAAGGCTTTAGGAGGTGAATTTAAAGGTCCACTTATATATATCTCATTATGGGTTTTAGTTCAGTTTGTCCTCCATACATCTGATAAACATATCTTTCTATCTTGCTCTTTACACATATTTCTCCTAAACTAATTTTAATTGTCTGTTTATTATGGTTTATAGATTAAAATTGGTAAAAAGTAATACATTCGTTGTAGTTATAGTGATGTAACATCAGATTGTTTCATTTTGGGGGTTTGTGGTTGTAAATGAGCAAGAGACATTTAGAAGTCTGTTCTTTGTAATGACATTAAATTTATTTTAAAAAATTAAATTAAAATAATAAGGTCTTACACCTGCTTGTACAATTCAAAATATACATGTAGTTTCTTCATTCAAATTTTACTATTAAAGTCACTCCATATACATCTTTTGAGCCCTATAGATGGATACAAGTTTATAACCTGGAAGAAAGAGATATATTTATGTTTACATGATTTCTTAAAGTGTACTGATCACCAGAAATATATTGATATGTATATACCAGGGGTTCTAAGTCAATATATACATGTACTATAGTACAAATACCGTACGAGCATGATGTATCACTGTTATAAAGAGATATTGCGTATTTAGATACACTTTCAATAAACATTTAAATACATTCTAGCTACAAAATAATCTTTATAAGTTTATTGGTATACCTACATGTACAAGAGATAATAATTCTGCAACCAAAGGCCCATAAACAGGGTCTCAGATGACAAGATTGAGTGGTTATGCCACTTCTTATTTACTCAGCTTTCAACACCTACATCTGTTGTTTCTCGATTTGCCTCGCATGTATGATAAAGATCATTGTTGAAAAAAAAGTAAAAGCTTCCAAATGTATAAGTATAATATATTCAGCGCAAAGATGTATTTTTTTGTTTTCTCTCAACATGTTAAAGGAGCTCTATAATCTGTTCATTATTTTACCTGCCTCTCTCCATCTATCACCCTCATGCTACTTATTATTCTACATGTACATTTATGTGTTCAAATGTTATATTGATGTTTAATGAATATGAAAAGTATTTTTTCGAAAATTGGATTAAAGTAAATCAAAATTACATGCAAGTACACCCATGCAACTCTACCATCTGCTTGATCCCACACCTTATTCTGGTATAAGAGTTCCCAAATAGACGCAATTATCTGGTATCTGTAATAGCTAGTACACAAAACAAAATTAAACTATATAAACACACAATACCCTCCAAGACCTACTTATTGTTTGTGTTTGATTGATTTGAGGGTTTGTTTTAACTGACCGCCAGAAATGCATTGGTACGCTTGTAACTAAGCAACCAGGGGACCGAAAACTTTAAAGTGAAATCGAACCTTAATATCGTATAACTCTTTAAAGAAAGCCGAAAAATGAGAGAAGCAGACTAGTGAAAGTTTGAATAAAATCTGACAAAAGATAATAAAGTTAAGATTTTGTAAAACTTGTAACCACTCTACGTATGGGAACTTCAAGTAGTGGCGGATTCAGGGGGCACGTGCCCCCCCCCCCCCCGGTAAAAAAAAGGAGGGGAAGGGAAAGAAAAGAGAAGAGAGAAAGAAGAAGAAAATGGGGGAAGGAGAAAAGGGGGAAGAGAGAGGAGAGAAAATAGGCGGAAAAGGAAGAAAGGGGGAAAGACGGAGGAGAGAAAAGGAGAAAAATGAGAAGGTGTTTGTTTACCGGGAAAGAAGCGGGAGGGGGAGCACGCAATTTTGCATTGTGCAAATATGGGGGCCCTCTTGCCAAGCGTGTAGCCTCCCCCCCCCCAAAAAAAAAAAAGCACAAGAAGAACAACAAACAAAATGTGGAAAAAAGGGGAAAAGGAGAAAGAAAAAAATGAAAGAGAATTAAACAACGATAGATGAGAGGTGCGAGAGCATGACGAATTGCATAAAAGAATAATGGGATAACAACCAGAGGCGTCGCTAAGGGGGTGGGGTGTGACACCCCGCTACCTGTCAGAATATTTTCGGTAAAATTGCGCTGCTGTCGGGAAAAATGAGAAAAGGGTGAGGGGGAAATGAGAGGGAAAGGAAAAGAAAAGGAAAAGAAAGGAAAGAGAAGAGAAGAAAGCGAGAGAAGAAAGGAAGGAGAGGATAGAAAGAAAAAAAAAGAACAAACGAAACGGGAGATGAAAGTGCTAGAGGAGAGAGAAAGAGGGGGGGGGGGGGTACCGGCCGGTAAGAGCCTGAGATAAGAGGGGGCAAGAAAACTACGCATAGATAATTATGTTGCTGTGTCGGGTCCGTTGTGTCGGTATTCTTGCTCGATCCTCGTGTGCTATATCAGTGCAGAAGTTTGAAGTCGGTGAAATGTATTTATGTCGGTCGGCCGGCCGGCAATCTTTTGACTGACTTTTTATCGGCCAAAGAAACAGAAATTGATATAGAGTCGGGAACGGTACAACGAATCGTCTTCTTTCTCTAATGATTTAATGAAGTGTCAAAGCTTCCTCGCGGGAGGGGGAAAACTGAAAAGTAACTAGGTTCCTGGCCCCGGGTTTAAAGGGTTAAATTTGTAGACATTGGGGCATCCGCATTAATATTTTTGTCGGTATTGGTGGCTTGATTGTCGGTAATCAGTGGCCTCTACAACCCCCCCCCCCCCCGCCCAACTGGAAAAGGTCTAGCGACGCCCCTGATAACAACATAGTTTATACACTCGAGATAATTTTTGCATTGTGCAGCAACGAAGGATACAACGTCTCGCGACGTGACAGATCACTTTTCTCTCGCTTCTAAATAACCAATCGGAAGGCCTCGTTTTTTTTTCCAGGAAGTGCCGTTGGACATTTATTTAATGCGCCAAATGTGGTTCACAAATTGCGAAAGATCCCTACTATAGCTTGGAGGGGTATGAGAAACAGTGGCGTACCTGGGGTACTCCGTCAGGGGGGGCAAGCGACCGAAACAAACAAAAAAGACGATGCTAATTTTCACTTCTGGCGAGCGAGCGAGCAAAAAAAAATCTTTAAGTAACGTTTGGTATATAAACTGGTATTGTTGCAAGTTGGGGGTGGGAACATTCACTTGTTAGCGACGTTAATTTCATTTTTTTGCAAACTAGTGTAGCGAGCAAGAAAAAATCACTTCTTTTTTAATAATTGCCACTTAAACTTGGTTCAATTGTCCCATGCAGGGCGCGGGAACAATATTGTGTTTAGGGTGATTTTATACCCATTTTAGCTAGCGAGCGAAAATACATCTTTCTCTCAATGAATTGCTATATAAAATTTGTTTCATTGTTGCAGGTAGGGGGCGGGCACAATCGTGTTTAAGGCAATGTCAATCCCATTTTGGCGGGCAGGCAACCCCCTACATTTCTCTTTTTAATGATATTGTAGCAGGTTAGTGGTGGGCACATAATTCCACGAGCTAGCGAGCGTAGCGAGCGATAAAAAAATCACTTTTCTTTTATAGGGAAAATATGGTACATAAAACTTGGGTTCATTGTTCCATGTCAGGGACGTGATTATTAAAAGCGGTGTTAATTGTATTTTGGCGAGCTAGCGTAGCGAGCGAGCAAAATTTTTGTAATGATAATTGGTTCATAAATTTCAGATTTTTTTGTTGCAGGGCAGGGCTTACACAATCATGTCTAAGGTGATGTCAATCCCATTTTGGCGGGCAGGCAACCCCCTACATTTCTCTTTTTAATGATATTGTAGCAGGTTAGTGGTGGGCACATAATTCCACGAGCTAGCGAGCGTAGCGAGCGAAAAAAAAAATCACTTTTCTTTTATAGGGAAAATATGGTACATAAAACTTGGGTTCATTGTTCCATGTCAGGGACGTGATTATTAAAAGCGGTGTTAATTGTATTTTGGCGAGCTAGCGTAGCGAGCGAGCAAAAAAAAATCACTTCTCTTTATAGGGAAAATATGGTATATAAACTTGGTTTAATTGTTTCATGTCAGGGACGTGATTATTAAAAGCGGTGTTATTTCTATTTTGGCGAGCGAGCGTAGCGAGCGAGCAAAATTTTTGTAATGATAATTGGTTCATAAATTTCAGATTTTTTTATTGCAGGGCAGGGCTTACACAATCATGTCTAAGGTGATGTTAATTCCGTTTTGGCGAGCACGAGCACACCAAAACTTCTTTGAATAACGTTTCGTACATAATTATTAACTGGTTGTTGCAGGTTGGGGCGGGCACGTTAGCGGTGTCAATTCCATTTTGGCGAGCGAGCATAGCGAGCAAGCAAAAAAAATAAATTCTCTTTTAATAGAAATTAATAAATAAACTTGTTTTTATTGGTGCAGGTCAGGATTGACGCAATCGCGTTTAACGCGATTCAATTCCTTTTTGGCGAGAGGGCGAAAAAACTCTTCCATTTTTAATGATATTGTTGCAGGTCAAGGGTGGGCACAATTGTTTCCAAAGCAATGTCTATTCATTTTATTCGCGAGCGAGTGTAGCGAGCGAGAAAAATGAATTAGTCTCTTTTAGTAACATTTGGTACATATATTGTGTGTTATTGTTGCCATGGTTGCAGGTCGGGGCCCGTCGGGGCAGGCACAATTGTATTCTAGGCAATACTAATCCTTTTCTTTTTTCAGGGGGACGAGGAAGTGACAACATTTATAGGCTAGCAAGCAGTTCGCGCCAGCGAAGAGTTTCAAATTTGTTATATCACTTATATTTTCCTATTTTCATTTGTTTTAATTTTTCAGGGCCGTATGCGGAATATTTTTCTGATCGGGGAAGGGGGAAAGATGCGTTAAAAGTTTTCGAAGAATCTCAAAAGCAAAAGGAGTGAAGGGAGTTCGAGCGACCGAACTGGTCATGAGGGTACTTTTGCATTTTCAAAAGTAGAATTGAAGGATTTGGTATAGGCCTACACTACATTTTCAGGAAAAAAACTGTACGATTTCAAAATATATGGGGTCAACTGCCCCCCCCCCCCTGGTGCTTACGGCCATGTTCTTTATTTTTTTCCCCCATTTTTATTCCTTTCCTTTTCTTTTCCCTTTTTCTTCCTTTTCTCTTCTTCTTCCTTTTTTCTTTCCTTTTTTTCCTTTTTTCTCTTTCTTTCCTTTTTTCTTTCCTTTTCCTTTTTTCTTTTTCTTTCCTTTCCCTTTCTTTTCTTTTCTTTCCCCTTTTTCTTTTTTTCCCCTGGAGCCCGTCAGGGGGGGCACTCTGCCCCCCTGCCCCCCCCCCCATAGGTACGCCACTGATGAGAAAGCAATTTACGTCATATTACTTCAGGAAGTGCCTGAAAATGCGCCTAATGGTTCTAAAATTGCAAATGCTACCTAGGGGGTTCTGATCCCCTCCCAGACCCACCCCGCTTGGTCGCTATACGCTATATCGCCGCTGACGCCTTGCTCTGTCGCTTCGCTCCATCGTTATATATTTCACCCCATGCGATTTTGTGCCCCCCCCCCCCCCCGGTAAGAAATTCCTGGATCCGCCACTGTCAAGTTCTTCGTGATATAGTACCAGACAACTTTCCCAATTGTTCCAACACACATAATGACTAAAATGTTACCTTTTTGGATATGTATGACTTGGGATGGTCTTTTCTTTTTAAGGGACCTGTAATAATAAACTATCCATCATATATTTTTAGTAGCGCCCCAAGGTTAAAGGCAATTTTATGGAGCAAAACAGAAATTAGTTATTTTTATTTACACAACAGACGGGAGAGTTATTCGCGTCTACGTCACAATCCACTGACCAAATTGACAATTGGAGATTAGCATACCCGTAGATGAAGTGATCTCACATTTCAAACATTCATTACTCTCCTAGTATTGGTTCGATTAATTTCAAATTTTCGCTACTCTATTTCTCTG
Organism: Strongylocentrotus purpuratus; assembly: GCF_000002235.5. Lineage (NCBI taxonomy): Eukaryota > Metazoa > Echinodermata > Echinoidea > Camarodonta > Strongylocentrotidae > Strongylocentrotus > Strongylocentrotus purpuratus. The sequence continues at coordinate 9,547,563 of NW_022145612.1, read as the reverse complement.
ATTTATCTGTTCTCTTTCAAATGAACTTATAACAAGGCTTTGATAACGAGACTTGGTAACAAGGATTAATGCCCTGCCAAGGGGCATTAATGCATCCACTTGGTTTGAAGTCCAGGACCTGGTTACAGGACCGGGTTACAGGACCACTGCTCTACCACCATGCTGGTATGTGGGAGAGATGAGAGCAATCACAAAACAAAATTTCAGGGCATATTTTTTTCCCCCACAAAAATTACCTCTGGAATAACATGCAGTCCTCCCAGACCTTCTCTCCATGAGGGGAAAAGGGGGTTGGAAAATATTCCCTTTTTTAAAAAACCGAATTTATAGTAAGAAGGCCTTCCTATATTAGAAAAGAAGTACATTATGATGGTACTTGTGTCGAGATTTTTCATGGGCTAAACGCAGAACATGGGCAAGAAAGATCAGATGAAAACGAAGACACACACATACAAAGAAACATAATTTGAGCTTGTGATTACCCACCAATCCATTCCCAATGTCTCTTATTATTAGTCCTTTTCTCCATTGCAACATGCCCTCGCCCGATCTAAATAATTCAGCTACATGTATTGCTTTCCATGTTTTTAGGTTATCCTTCCTTGGTTTTACTGGGAAGTTTGGCAAATGAAATTCACTACTACTATTACTACTACAGGAAAGTTAATATTTTGAATACAAACTGAACAAATGAAGAAAAAAATTTTAAAGCTATTTTACATAAAAAGGTGTCACCACTTTTTTATTGAAATTCTAACTACTGTAAAATAGACTACACATTTATAAATGTACATGTACATGGTTATCTGTAATAATTTTGTTTTACATTAAAGCCATGTTAAGGCTATATTCAATACATGTTGATATACCTCCCAATGGAGCTCTCAGATATACTCGGTTTGTTCTACTTTTCCACAATGTAAACGCTGTAATAATTATCTCAAATCTGAAGATAAATAACCCTTATTAGTGAGAGCAAATTAATATCAATGGAAATTATCTGAGGGGCTACAGAACCGTATGAAAACTGTATCATATTTCAAACAAATTTATGAGACCATCTTTACAACCGGATAGTTTCAGGGGAACTTTCAATGCATGTGGTCTTGAACATCCATCTATAAATAATAACAATACCACGGCTTATCTTTCATCTGGTGAGAGCACGAAGGGTGTCGACATGGACTTAACATCCTTTTGGCTCTTAATAGATTACCATGATTATTATGATACTTTACAAAACAGTGCTTGCTATGCAGGCAGGCTCGCACTTGTCATGTGTATTGCTTCCAGTGCATGTACACACATTGAGCTAATCATCACATTGATAAATTACTGCTTTGTTCTACTGGTGTAATGTAGAAAATACTAATTAACATATCATCGTCAAGCACAGTAATAATACTAATAATAGTCCAATGAACTGTAATCTTAGTAATTATCAATTCTTAGTGATGTATCCCGTGTACTGTGAAGTTGTATAACCATGACGTACTCAACACACTGTCACATCTTATATGCAGCTTAGAGATCATTTGCACTCGGCTATCGTATTATGTCAGATTTATGTTCATCCTGTTTCATAGAGCTCTAACCCATACTTAATATGCATATGATCTGTGTTGAATATAAATAGATCTCCTTAAATCTTTTACTGAATATATATGCACATACAAACACTGCTCCTTTGTAAGCATTTACATACATTACTTCCCTGTTGCTATTTATTTGTCAATGGGACTTGATTTGCAAGGGAATTTCCCTTGTCTGAGTCAGCTGAAAAGGAACAAGTAAAACCTTGTACTGGCATTTATCATTACCGTACTATGATTATTACCGAAAATACTACAGATACAGTTGTACAAAGTCTAATTAAAGTTTAACGTTTATTTGTATAAACATATCTCTTAACCACAGGCACCATATAGTATAGTTAGCAACTGAATTATTCATACCCCTTGTCAATTTGATGATTTTGTATTTTTTGTAACTCAATAGTGAAAGTCTGACTTGTTAAATGGCCTTTGTTGAATACTTTTAGATGCAAGTTTTAATATTCCACATTCTCAAGAAACATACATAGGGACAAATCAATCAAATGTTCACATACATGTAATTAAAAAATTACAAAACTTGGTACGAGTATGAATAATTCAGTTGTAAATTGTATGTTTATAGCTGAAATCAAGATGACTTTAATCATATGGCAAAATACCTGTTCTCGGCAGGTATAAAATCATAATGCCTCAAAATCTACAGGTAGGTACATGTACTTTAAACACTTAACTCAAAAATATACATATACATGTATATACATTGTGCAGTGACATTCAAATCAAATCAATCAACAATGAGAGAAATAAGTTCAGTTTTGTAAATAAACATTCATGATTTGTGATCAAACATAGCTTTGATTAACTAATGTCACAGCAAAGTAGGCACAGAAGATGAAAATGTTTCAATCTTTACAAGGAATATCTCTTCAATGAACTAATATTTGAGAGAGACAGAGAAAAAAAGAAAGAGAGAGAAAACAATGAAAGGCATCAACGATTTTGATGAGTTAAACATTTCTGATGGAATGGTGTGAGCGTCCAGAGTTTAAAACTTGTTTCTATATCAACATACCAGAATTAATATGTTTAACATTAACAATGCAATAAAGAGGTGGTATGAAGCCTCATCAACTTTATTTATTGCTGCTATTATGTAACAGTGTAATGAATCATCCTTGTCCATCTCTACCCAGATATATTACATCATTCAAGTGAAAACATTTGAAATTGAATATTATCTCACTGCCTTAAATGGTATTTCAATTCTTTCACTTTTACTGACAAAAATATAATGCAAATCATTGCGAATTATATAATTCACTCGTACCATTGGACCTTGGACTTGGTACATTGACTGAAAAACAGCCCCACACCACAAAAAGCTTACATTTCATTTAATTATAAAATATAGAACAATCTCTGATAGAACATTATTTACTATTAGTTTCCATCATTTGCCTCAACTTTTTTTTTAAGGGATGGAAATTCCCTACAAGTAGCCAGCAAAAGTGAAATAATATTACTTTAAAATTGTGTCATATAAGATTTCTTTATTGGCAGCTATAAAAACCTTTGTAATTCAAGTAATGTTTATAGACTTGATGCACAACCGGTTGTCCAAACAAGAATTACCCTTTTTCCAAAAGGATTTTCACTTTCACTATATACATATCCATAAAAGCTCCATACTTATCAATGATTCATATCCTTAGCATAGTGGCAATGAAGTCATTTCAACAGTTGACTACATGTATTAAATGATTTATTTTCCTTAATCTTTGAAGTAAACACTGAGGACCAATTCATGTCTATGTATTTTCACATCTCTGACTTATATATAGACTCTTGGGTCAATTAGAAAGTAGAAACCGTCAGTCAGTCTAGAAAATATTTTAGGATAAAATACTATAAATGCACAATTATGTCATGGTATTGCTTAGAGATCAGATCAGACTACTTAATTTTTGTTAAATATATGTCAATGTTTGTAAAATAAAGCTGACTTTTACAAAGATAGATCCTTATAATTAAGCACAGGATTAGTCTACAGGAACCAAGAGATTCCTGCATAGACCTAAGGAAGTGGGGGAATTCAGCAGTCCATGAGCGAACAAATCTTGAGATTAATTACAGAAAAAAGCAAGCAAGCAGCCCAATAAGCCCTTAATCATCTGTTGAGAGGCAGAACGACATTAACTGGTATCCTACTAGTTAACTCCCTCCTCACTCTCAAGAGATTATTTCATGAAAAGTATATATGCATAACAGAAACCTGCAGACATTGGAAGGAGTCTATTTCTACAGTATATCCCCCGCAGTCATTTTCCAATACTAATCACTTGTACATAATGCTGTGTCATGGTTTTACAATGTTTACATTTATCCAATACAAATCTATGAATTTCAGCTATTTCCTTTAAATAAACACCCTTTGACACTTCCTTTCATAAATTGTGACCCAACCTTTTAAGGTTAAGAAAATTATGATGTGACAAAATGTACATGTATAATCATTCTCTGGTCGATTTGGGCATAGACTGTACTGGAAGATTAATTCATATGCCCCTCTTAAGGATGAATTACACAGGACAATAACAGCTCAAAGTGATCACAAGATGTTGGGGATAAGTCACCAAATCTTCATTTTCTGTGTCCACGTTCAAATGCATGTAGTGGAAGTATTAATATATCAAAACATTCCATTACTTTTACTGTTCATATCAAAACAAGCATAAAACAATGGTGGAACCAACAACCAAAAATACCAAATAGTTATCATGATTGCTGTAAACACCTTGAAATCTATTGGTATATAATACCTCAATCACATTGCTAGACCGACTCCAAATCAACTTCAAATCAATTAGGGCTACTGTCACAGTTTCTTCGGTCTGTTGCTGGTCTAGTATCAGTCTCATTGATGTGACTAGGGTTTCACAATGCCATTTCTTGTGGTGGTCATGAAGAACAAAATAAAATAAAAACTTTGAAATATATTCTTTTAAGATGGGTAAAGTTTGATGCTGCTGCTTCTTTTTTATGTTCTGCTCCATTCTCAAGCTTGAACCTTGGAGGATAGAGAAGAAGGGATGACTTGCACCACAGTAACTCCTGCAAACAGTATAAAATGACTATCCAGAAGAAGAGAAAGGAGCCTACTGCCTTTCTACATCTTCAGCTACATAGTTCTGCACATAATCAGGGTGATGGTTTGTTTGTGTTTGTGTTTTTCTGATTCGAGGGAAGGAAGAGTAAGTTGGTGTCAGATGTAGCATAAGGAGTAAAGTTTTCTGTCCTTATGGCTTTAAATGATGACACATTTTTCATCTTTCATTTGAGGATTCCCGTCGATGAGTTGCAGCACCGTTTTGAATATATCCTCCACACTCTGGATAAGGAGAGAAACAAAGAGAAACATGAGATAAACTTCAACATTTTCCAGTCCTAAGTACTCAAATATCAATTGATTATTAGAACTATGGTATTTTCTGGATGTTTGTACATACTTGTATCCTATTATGCACATGGACATACATGTATGTACATGTATGTACCACATAAATTCTCCCTTACAGTGAACAGATATGATGCACGTTGACGTTCATATTACGTGCTTAGCTTTTTGGCAAAAATTAAAAAAATAATAATATAAGCATCTATACAATATTTACAAGATATTATTACTATCCAAAAACTTGATATTACTACTAATAAACTATTACAGGGTGAATGACAATGAAAGATGGATGAATACTGTAGGTGTTGCAAATGATCCATTACCTCGTTCTGCTTTGCTGATGATTCTATAAATGTGGCACCCCATGAATCAGCCAGCTGCTTGCCTTGTTGTGTACTTATACTTCTACACAGATCATACAGAATGAAAAGAAAATGTGCAATTCAGATAAACAAACAAAAATACACAATATATATGATATTTAAAATTTTCAAATAAATATTAAATATATAGACTTATCTTTCACATATCAAAATAAACATAAAATAATCCTCTTTAAGATGATATGCAATTGGAATTGTACCATTCACGCATGATGAGCATAGCCATTTAACAACAGATGAGACTATGAAGACAACATTACAAAAATGGGGCATCTGGCTATTTAAATGTTGATGAGCAAATTCCACCTTGTAAAGTCAAATAAAGACTATGAAGAAAACAAATATGTGAGGTGCCGGTAATCTTTTGTAAATTTATTGATAGACAAATAATAAAATGTTTTATCTTCAAAAAGTCTTTCACAACTATTGCATTTTTCATGTTTTAATGGCAATTTGCCTACTTTTTTATCAACATGTTTTAACTAGAATTGAGATGTGCATAATTTTAATACTCGAAATGCCCTAAATTATCACCTCCCCAAGATTAGAATGGCTTGTATGAAAAATTCACTATTTTTTTAAAGGACCATTAATATGGAATAGTATACCTCAGGAAATTAAAAACTGCAAAACTCTCAATCTTTTTAAAATTAAATATAAACAATTTCTGTTAAATAAGTATAATGATCAGTATTAATAGCATGGGCAAGTTTGACACTTTTTTTTACTCTGATCGTACATGATAGTATGTTTTTTAATAGTACCGGTATGTTTTTTGTTCTGTTCTTTTGTTCTTGTTTTCCTGTATGTGTTTTTTTAGGGGTAGGCTTTCATATAGGGCAATTCCACGGTAACGGAAGGACACTCAGACAAGATTTTTGAACTTCAGGTTCATACTAAAAGAAATGTTTTATTAGTATGTATTAAACTATGGGGAACAAAATGTGTTTCAGTCAAGTGGAAAGCTTCATCAACTTCACAAAGTTTGGATAAACACTAATTAACTGGAAAAACCATGTCCATTTTTATGTCCTTCCGTTACCGAGATAATTAATATGTACATTCTTAAACTACTTAACTATAATGACAATTTTTTTGGGGAGAATTAAAGGCACTTATATAGGTATTATATCTGTACTGTTTCACATCTTATACTAATAAAACAGTTCTTTTAGTATGAACCTGAAGTTCAAAAATCTTGTCTGAGTGTCCTTCCGTTACCGTGGAATTGCCCTATAAGGAATCCCTCATTTCTGCCTATCCCAAATGCTCTTATACATTGCCATTGTTATTTGTTATCACTTTCTTGTTTTTTATTATTCCATTCTGTATTTGTATGTTTTAGATGTTTTTATGAAGAGTGTTGAATAAACTTTGAAATTGAATTTAAATTTGAAATATCATCATTTTAACCAGAGTCAGATGTCATGATTGTGAGGGAGGGATTCATGGACCACATTTTTTAAATTGAAATAATGCAGATAATATCTGCCTTCTTTCAGTATTAGCCTGCATGCATATTATCACAGTGACCAGCATTTAGCAGGTCAATGAGAGATGTCTAATAGGGGAAATCTCGTAATGAGAGTGATAAAAATATTAAATCTACAACATGTAGATGTAGAGTTCATATTAGGGACTTTTAGATTTGCACATCCACATAGTGGACTGCTACGTGTGACTTCCTTTTAAGACACTGTGACGTCCTTATGTCAACATGCAAATCTAAAAGTCCCTATTATAAAATGAAGACTGAAATATCAAAGACTAATATATGCGCATCTGATGACCTGACTGCATCCTAGATACATATCGAAAGGGGAAAATACTGATTTGTTATCCAGGATATTATTTTGCCGGTCACATCCTGTCTTTCCTGTATAATGTGCCACAAAGATACCAAGCAAAATAGCCCCTATTCAGCTATTTAGTGAACAGTGAATCAGTTTTCAAAAATAAGTAGGTATTTGAGAAGAAACAAATGTTCAAACATCATCAGAAGAGGGCAGAATCTAGTTCATTACAGCTGTACCCCGTTTCATTTCACGTCTTTAATCTCAACTAGACAACTACATGTACCTAAATGTACTGTATATTGTGCCAAAAGCCATACATGTAGGTACTGCAGTACTTTGATATTTGCAGCCTGGTTACAAATTCAAATTTTGAGAAAGAAACAAATTGAAGGTGAAATTGCAACATATCTGCAATCTCTGTAAGGCATATCATTTTCTGAATCTTATACATTTTAGTCAAAAAATAAGCTGTATATCAAACAAAGAGCATTCAATCTAGTAAGAGAATAAAAAGAGAGTAGTTCATCTTGAATTTCTCATGCGCAGCTGCAACATGTCGTCAAATATATCAATCAAAGTTTGGTAAACATGTCTTGACTTGCATACAAATGGAAATGATACAGGAGCGATATTGGAGACTGAAATCAATTTTCTTTTATGAGTATTAAAAGATAACATGAAATGTATTTTGCCCTCCCGAAACCATGTTTTATCTGGTAGTTAATGTATTGCATATTTGAATGTATCATATTAATGAATTTTGAATTCCTAGTGTCACATGATTTTTGGAAAGAGGATTTAAATGTGTCAAGGAAGACCATTTTCTGGGTCTCTTTTTTTCATTTTATCCTTTCTCTCTTCCATTCTAGAAAAATGTCACTTCTAGCTGTTTGCATACATTTAATATTTTTATTCCAAATTAGATACTTCTCTTGCCAAACCTCTCTGACTACCAGCATCATCATTGAAAATGTTTATAATTACAAAATGATGGGGAGGGTAATGACCTTGTCAACCCCCTCCCCCTTCCAATCACCATCCCCTCCCCTCCACCCACCCCAATAATCAATAAGTACTCAATAAATAAAATCAAAATTTAAAATTTAAACACTAATGAATAAAATAATTTACATTTATGAAATTGTATTATTTTTACCTTTCCATATGAAGGTCTGTTTTATTTCCAACAAGAACAAGGGGAATACTGCAAGGGAAAAGGGATAAAGAAGATGATGTAAAGTGACATGTTTATAATGTACATTCATACTATTGATATTGGAATGTTTATAATGTACATTCAAACTATTGATATTGGAATTCCATTCATTCCCTATTGAGTCAGTTAATAAAAATGTAGGAAACTGTGTATACTCTGGGACAGTGACACTGATTTTCTAAAAATAAAATACATATGTACTATACAAAGGCAGCAGCTCACCCAAGGCTCTATGGGAATGACCAAAATGTCATGAATACAAACAAGTCAATTTTTTTCAACATTCTCTTTTTTTTGCCTACCATAACTGCAATTTACTTTTCAAAGAGTCCCAGCTACAGGTAAAGATATTTTAAATCTAGTATGTACAAATTTAGCCTTGAGACGAAGAGAATTTCACTTTCGTTATTGATGGTACACTAGACCATATGGAATATTACAATAAATATCTCAACAGGATCTAAAACAAATTCAAAGGTGGTCCAAAAGGGCAAGCCAAGGGCATGACTGATAAAGTTACTCAAACTGTAGTTCAGATGTCTTTGCTGTCAGGCTGAATTGAAACTTGAATTAAATAGAGCTTCTACAAAAAGCTATGAATAGAGCATGAACTACCACAAAACCTGCATTATTGTAAGTGGGTCATTGTTTAAAACTTTAAGGTTTCACAAACGTTTTAAATGTCAAAGATGAACATAGCTATTGTGAAAATAAAACTTACTCTACTTTTCCTGTCATGTCGAGAAGCTTTTCATAAATAATCTGGACTACTTCGAAGCTGAAGAGAAAGAAAAGAAGGAAACAAAATGACATCAGCAATAACAAACAGAATATTCACTGTAAAAGCTTGCAACATAAAACATCTGCATCTAGTTGGAAGACTACCATTTTCATAGCAAGATACTTGCAAAAATCTATAGCTACGATTAAATTACATTGCAGTATTAAACATCCATGCTGCAATATGTGTGCACTATATTTCCACATGTATACATTTACATGTAAAGTGCTTTGTAGATTACATGAAAACAAATTTCAACACAAATCCATTACTACATGTACATGTACATGTATGTCCATCCATTCTTCAGTGAATCAACTCATTTCTCATGCATGTATGTACACATGTAATGTAAGGTGTAAGTCATTTCCATCTCACCACCCCCTCAGCCCTTTTCTCTCCCTCCCTCCCTACCTCCTCCATCCATCCCTCTCTCCTTTCCTCCTCCTCCATCTCTCCCTCTCTGTCTCTCTCTATTGCTCGCTGTCTTTCAATATAATGAAATTCTTATGGGATACCTTTTAGCAGAAGTGACGGCATAGACAAGGACGTAACCATGGATGTTGACAGATAGGGACTGTGGGAAGATGGAGTACTCATCCTGGCCTGCTGTATCAATGATTTTTAACTGGTATTGCTGACCATTTATCTTAAAAGGCTTGTCAAATGCTGTAAAGGAGAAGAGTGAAATAAGGTGGGGGGGGGGTAAAATGAAGAAAAATGTTTTAGGCTGGTATGCATTACTATTTCATCATCTTTTTCAAACCATTTTGATGCAAAGAATTAATACGGTAATCATAATCATGCTTATTACAAACTGCCAATGTAAAGAAAGAGAGAATCACATGTCAAAGAACTGAAATACAATATTTTCAAAGAAAAATTATTTCAAAGCAGAACAGTGGATGTGCGAAAGTTGGAAAACATATTTACAAAACTTTTAGAAGTTGATCATAATTTATCACAGAATGGACTAATCATTATTCCTGCACATAAACGGTAACAACATTAGAACTTCAAATTGGCACTGCCGAGTACTGACTCTGACATCTGCAAAATAGAAGACAGAATTTTCTAAAGTGATTTTTCATACTATGAAATTAAATATAATCTAGAATGCTTATACATTGTAGAGTATTTTTAATAAACACTGAAACTGAAATCTAACAAATATTTTATGTTTTAAACTACTTCTTATCAAGATTTAAGGAGCGATTGCTTTAATATTCATAGCAACCAGCTGTGCCAAGAGCATGCTGTCATGTTTTTACGTCCAGGAAACCATCCATTCTCTTTAATTCCTGATCTAGTTACAGGCTCTCACAGCCTCACATCAAATCTTTGAGTCAAACAATCCTTGACAATCCAATCAAAATGCTAGCCAGATATAGGCATCCCACGCACGCTCCTCAAAGGTTCAACTAACCTTTTTCAGCTGGCTAGGAATTACAATGTACATTACTGGAATACTGGTACCCCGTATACACAAAAAGTTGACTGTACATGAATGACTTGTTTCAGGTCCATCACACAGATATACCGGTAGTGAGAATACTAGCAGATAGTCAGAAGACAGTTCTTACATGTACCGTAGCTTGAGTCTCTTTTTTCTCCACATTGATAATCCTTTCTTGAAACATATACAGTACAGTAAAATACAGTACATGGACATTAAAGGCTTTTGAAGCCTAAGATTGTATCACCTGTTATAATCACTACACTACACTACAGACTAGATGTTTTTTCAACAGTAAAATATTAACTATATACCCCCCCCCCTCCCCCTCCCCCCCCCCCCCCCCCCCACCCCACCGTCCTGATTTGTGTGTGGATTACATCTACATTAGAAAAACTCTGATGATCATGCATTGCAAAGGTTGAGCATGAGAAACTATAACTGCTACAGTCTCCTACTGCACTACGGTACTCATGTCTTGCAAGGACATACCAGGACAATCACTTCACACTTTCACTTAATTAAAGTAGAATGGAATAGATGGGACTGGTATCTGCAATACATGGACATATGTATGTGTGCATAAAAACAGGCTCTGTACATTTATGTACATGTATGCAACATTGAACATACAAGAAAAATAAACTACCGGTACACAGAAAGTTGTTCAATGATTTTGTTTGGGGGGTCAGTAATGTAGCTTAATTGTTTCTACTAGATCTACTACAACTACTACAGGTAAGTACTACTAACACTTACCGGGGTAGTTTTTTCTTAAATTCATCATTATTATTATTATTATTATTATATTTTTAAATATTGGTATTATTATTATTAGTTTTATCATTAGGATTATTATGATGATCATCATCATCATCATTGTTATTATTATTATCATTATTGTCATCATTATTATCATGATTATTGCAATAAACACTGTATTACTTCAATATGCATACATGTGGGCCTTATTTATGAGTTCCAAGTAATTTGTAGAAATGCTACAATATGCCTCTAAAAGTAATTATAACAACATTTCAAACAGAATAACATTGACAAAATATGTAAATCATACATTTAGGACCACAATGTCTGTGATTCCTAACACAAACACATAAATTTCATGAACTTATCTCTTTAATAATTTTCACATTTAGGTTCTGCCCAGGATGACCTCATAGGATGGATTCAATCATGACGAAAACGTCAGCAGCACTGGCACGGACATTTCAGTAATTAGATTTTGGATGTCTCTCTCGAGATCCAATTTTTATCAATCTCATGCTCAGTATTACACCACAGTCACAGCATGAGTACATTATTACGTCCCACTAGCCCCCCTCCTCCCATCCCATCTCCACAGCCTATCCTCAGATCATCACCTTGCCAGCCACTGCTTTGAATTATGTATAACAGTGACAGCCTCAAAGGTGTTGGTAATGGCACAAGTGTGTTATTATGGAGGTAACTCTAGTCTTATATTTGGAATATAATATTTACTGCACATCAAATATTCACACCAACCTACATGTACAGTATAACATAGCATTTGATAAATATCGAATATAGTAGAGTATCCTATTAAAATAATTATATATTTTTATATCTACATGTAAGGCCTGCTTCAATCAAGGTACATGTACACATAAGATATGTCTTTTAAGAATTTTAAAATTGAAATATAGTATTGACATTGCGTAACAGGAAAAAAATATTTAGCAAAGAATATAAAGTAATTCTTATGAAAACTTATTCAGAGATTTATGCCCACAAATATGTTTTACATGTAAAGCCTATCTACAGGGAGAACAGTATGAATACTGATGAGGCTACCCGGATAAACAAGACATATTATTATTATTATTATTATTATCATTATTATTATTATTATCCAGGGACATACACAATGCAAATGTAACTTTGGTCAACTTGGTTGCAGTTGGACACAATATGGTGATTTATTTTGTTTTTTGAGACAAGCACACAACACAAAACTCAATACGCTGTAATGACTCTAATAAGCCAGTTCAGTCTGAGCATGAGTAGATAAAGGTCATTTCAGAACAGATTGTGAAATACACGGAAACGATATACTGGATACATGTACGTGCTCATGAAAGTTATGTAATCATTATTCGTTTATGCACAAGCAGCGCACTCCATGATACACAGGTGGAAGTATTCTTTGAAAAGGGGAAACAAAGGCTATAATATGTAGCACCTCCATCGCTGTAGGAGTGATTATTTCAAAATGTACAAAGTGGGACCTCTTCAAGTTTTGGAGATCTGTGGATATTCGGGGTCATTGCAGTAATGTGCTAACCGTGAACTGGTCTATTGAAAACAAGTTGGCTAAAATCTACATTATATTTTCATATATACACAGTTCATGTAAAGGATGTTGATATTTGAGATTTTGAGATTTTGAGATGCCACAAAAATAGCATAATATGCTTATGTGTAGGCCTCCAATACAATTACTGACAAAAAATGTTTGTACATGTAGCTCAGTCATATGAAAATGACATTGTAATAAGGATACTTGTACTTTTTTCTTCGTTCAAACTCTATATGCTCATCAATATTTGAATGGCCAGATGTATTGTTGCCATTTTTTTCACAGACTCATTTATTGTTAAACGGCAATGCTCACTCATTCGAAATGGTATGATTCCAATTTAATTGCATATAATCTTAAAGAAGATTAATTTATGTTAATTTAAAATGTTTATTTGAAAATCTGAATTATAGTGTCCACTTTCTTCTTTTGAGTATATTGCAAATTCAAATACAATCTCTTTACACAAAGACATCCATTGCGAGTAGACGACTCGGTGCACCTGTTATACAATTGCATAGAAAAGGTCCACAAAGAACCCAAGACCACCATGGGTACAGAGTTTTATATTATTTGTTATTTTCTTCATACTCCTTAGTCCATATTAGGATGCCAGGTAAAGTTTCTTGGGATTACATTTTATTCTTGGCCCATATACACAAACAATTTTTTTTGTGACTGGTACAATTTAACAGCTACATGTACATGTACATGTATTGTACACTCTGAAATGATGTACATGAAACCTTATTGGTTTGGAACTTACAAACAATGTCAAAATGTTTGAGGTTTATTAAGGGAGAAAGGGGAACAATCACAAAGGTTAAAAAATGGCATGCACCATACAATGTATAAGATGCTACATGTAGTTGAAAAGAACTTCATTAAGTCCATTACCCTTAAACAAAATTATTATTATCATTATACAACTTTTCTATAAAAAAATGAGCAAAAAGAGAGAAAACAAAAGGAAAGTTGTACTTACTATTTTCAATTGTAGGGTCGTAGGAATCAACAAACTGGTTTTCTACAAACTGGATTGTCAGGGAAGATTTTCCTGCAATATGTAATGCAAAGAGAGTATTTTAGAAGTAGTTTCCCTCTTAACATTAATGTAAGAAGCTTTTTTTTGTCAGGAAAATGACTAGACTCTAAGCCTCAGTATCAGAAACCATGCATTTTTAAAACAGATGTAAAAAAAAAAAACCCTTCTCATTTAATGCCAACTCTCTGTCAGGGCCTGTGCCAAATATGTTAACTAATCTTCATCACTACTAGCTTTATGTGCTTTGTGATTTATGAAATATGATATTGATATCAAGATCATGTTTCATAAATTACCAACTGACCGAGGTCCAAGCTGTATACATGTATACCCAGCATAAGGCTAGTCTAGTGACTAGTTAGATTAGAAATAACCGTCTGGTATGGGTACATGTAATTCTTTAATAAAACTGACTTTGTCAACCTTGAGGCGGTCAGTGGAGCCATACGTACTACGTAGTCTCAAAGGAAGATCTCTAAGCTTTCAGTTTAGTGACTAGTCTACTCTAGTCAGCATCACTCACCAAAACTTTTCCATACTGGAGTTGTGGTGCATCCAACTGGCCGATAGCTTTACCGCATTAAACATAGAAATCAAACTACTAGGACATCTCCATTGATATACATGTACATAACATATCAAAATGTAAAGAAAATTGTAGGCCTACAGCCCTCAGAAATACATAAATATAATTTCTAGTTGAATATAATTAAATACACAGTACATACTGTAGACCCTAATGTGTTAACAAGTAACAAATGATCGCAACTATAAAATGTGATGCCATTCCCTTCATTTTTAAAAAAACATCATAAAATTAGAAAACAGCGGATTTTAGCTGAAGACGACGGTTGACCCAATCTGTAAAAGTAGGCTCAAATATCTGCAAAACCATAGAAATTTTCAGCAACAAAACTTGTGAGTTCCATTCGTTACTTATTTGTTATCAATATCATCATTGATTCCGTATTATCAAACAGCAGGCTTTACAAAAATTTGCGTTCATGTGCTGCTGTACAGTGTTGCCTGTTTGAATACACAGCCAGGATAGTAATGCTGCTATGTGTGAGTAAAACCCAAACCCATGGCAAAGCCGAAGGCCAAAAACATCCAAATTCAGAAAACTACAGAATTCTGTGTTTGCCAAATTTGGATGAATATTTTTATAATTTTCCATCTCGTTATGCTTCAAATTATGCTTTCAAGCATTTTAAAGTTGTTGGAAAGAAACAGAAAGAATTATTGCAGGACGGCTTATTAATCAATCACAACAACAAAATCAGTTCCACAACAACAAATCAGAAATCGTAAACACAGAGAACAACACAAGCAAATAAATACATGGGACAAAGACTTGGAAGTTGGTTGGATGCGATGCTACACAATTCCCAACAACGAAATTGTATTCACTTACCGACCGATCGGAAGCCCATCAAGGCTATTTGACGCGCTTTTGTATCAGGAGGCATCTCTGTTATATCAAATACAATTAGGAGAGTAATATTATTATATAAAATATTTATAATCTGTCTTCGTTCACAGCAGAATTTGTAGAAACAACATGAAAATCCAGAGGCAATCAGATTTTTTCTTGAGATAACACAAAGTTTTTCTTAGGTTACCTTTCAGACGTTGCAATTATTTCATAAAATCAATAAATAATCCTGCCCTTTGAATTTCTTCCGCAATTCTGTTCATCTTATAGTCTACCCTTATTATTTTCTCTTTTTTTACTGAGTGTTGTCTACTTTTTTCATTATTTCTCCTTCTTGATTCGAGTTATTCTCCCATCTTCTTCTTCTTCTTCTTCTTCTTCTTCTTCTTCTTCAGGCTTCTTCTTCTTCTTCTTCATCTTTATATTCTGGTTTATTATTAATTAGACTCTATATAAGTACACATTCTTCTTCATACATGCATGACCGGCCCATACCCCCAAGAATATAGATTCAATCTAGATCTACATCTCATGGGGGGGGGGGGGGGTGGTCATTTTATTTCCTTGGATAAAACTCCTTGAGTCTTATCGTACCTAGCTCTCCCACTTAAAGCCTGAAACTAAACGAGAGAAGCCATTGACAGCCTCCCCCCCCCCCCTCGTATCCATTCTTTGTTAATTTATTTTTATGTTGTACTTTTAGTTAATGTTCTCACTAATTAGGGCACTTGCATTTATACCCCCCCCCCTCCTGTGATCCACGTTTAGCTTGCTTACTGAGCTTTGAGGCAATTACCCATTCACATAAAAAGGCCATATATCTGAATCTCAGTGAGTATCCTATAACTATAAGATCATCATTAGATGCTTATCTGCATGCTTATTGATCCACTTAAATTAGATTAACATCACGGTGGGGTTCATACTGAATCGCGGGTTTCTAGTTTTCCTGGGGGGGGGGGGAACTCAGATGGTTTGGACGGGGTGTGCCGCTGAAGCCTTGAAACCCCTACCTTTGTTTAAGGGTCATTTTTTTTAGAAGTATAAAGCCCATTTTTTTAAAATTTTCGAGTGTTTGCCATTAACACACGAGAAAAAAAATGATAAAGCGCGGACCCATGTTTAGGGATTTTTTGTGAAAAAGTGACCCATTAGAGTGGCATACCCCCGTATGTCTAAATATGTGAGTATCCACCCCCCCCCCCCCCCCCGGGCTAGTTTCAATAACATTATGAACCCATTTGCTCTATCTCGTTTTATCATTGTGAGCCTTGAAACAGACTATACCAGAGCACCGTGTATTACGTTACGCAAGAAATGCGAATAGATGATCCTCTTCAAGAAACGTGACATTTTCCAGTAGATGAAGAAAGCTATGGCTAATATTATGATACGATAACATCATTCAAAAGGGCACTTAGTCAGGTCAGTTTATATGTTAGGTACATTTTTCAGATTGACTCAAAATCGTTTGAAAACATGCACGATCTGCACGACGCGACGCAACCGTGTGTAACTCGACACGATTTCAGTCTTCACCTGTGCCTGCACCTTCGGCTTCGCGGCCCACGGCCCACGGCTCCTGAGCTGGGGCTGCCGCGTCGATGGAGAGGGCTGAGAGGGTGCACGGCCGGGTGGAGCTGGAGAGCCATGTTGCATGTTGTTAGCCTCTTATTTGGGTAGGGTTCTCTCTTTAGAGACAAAAGCCGGCCATGGGGTTTCCTGTGTGACGTTTACTGGGACAATCGTGCCAGTAAAGAATGCGCTAAAAGTAAAAAGTAAACTTAAATTTCCTTCTATTTTTAGCGGTTTCATATCTGATGCATGTGCATTCAGCATATCCTCGAAAATTAGCGCCTAGGCTAATAATATGAATCGGTTCCTCTTACAAGCTTGACTGTCTGTTGTGTTGAAGCTTTTTAAGAGTCTTTTTCAGGATTTTCTTTGTTAAAATTCAACTCCGTGTTGAAATACTTGCAGCCGCATTTTAATTTAAACTGTACTGTTGATGCACATGCAGGAAAATGACGTCATCTAGTGTAGAATCTGAAGATGAGCATTTTTCTGTAGCTCAACTCTGATCAAAAGTTTGTGTTCCTGGTATGTACACAGAGGCAAAATGTGTATGCTATACTGAGTTGATGATGTGTTTAGTCTAGGCTAAAGCAAGATTAACTTTCTTTTGCAGTCTTGTGAAATAAGCCAGTAGGTGAGTAGCCACCACTCATTCACTCCACAAATCTTCACAAAAACAAATACATGGTTACAAAATTTAATTAAGAATTTCAAGTTTATCAAAGGTAAAAAAGTTACGCTTTTTTTCCTTTCATTTATTTTTTCATTATTGCAGGTTTATTAGACAATTATGGCTTTAGCTCAACAGTCACTTGCACGAGTATCAACTGTATTCAAAAGATGTAGACTGCACATGTTTGGAAGGACAACAAACCCAACATACTTAATGAGGTGTTATCATCATCACCTTGGTAATCCTCTGGGCAGAAGAAGGAACGATTCAGTAACACCATGGGAGCTATCTTCATTAGATGTGAAATCAAGCATGGAGTATTTTTACTCTACTGTTTGTCATCAAAGATCAGGAGCTGCAAGTGGGTGTCTGCAAATGTCACAGAGACAGGCTTCTCAAGTTTCTCAACCTCCATGGCAAGTAATGCCCTTCGGCAAACTTGACCAACCAAAGAAGAAAGATTTCAAAGAACCCACCTCTTCATCAGCTGTGTCTGTTCTGGATCTGGATGGCCATGCAATGTCATATCTTGAGAGGCTCCATGATGCAGACACTCCTCCAGAAGTTTTGGCAGTCCTGCAAGAGGGTAGGAATGACCTTTCCATTGTGCATTATAGTCGTGCTCTTGGAAGACTCGCTGATATTTACCGTGACAAAAAGCAAGAGGAAGGGCTTGTAAGAAGTAACATGGCTCCTGTGTTATATGATTCAAGATTCAGGCACCTGTGCCATGTTGTCCTCCGACAGTCACGACACCTGGAGAATGATTTATACCTAGACACTCTAAAAGCATTGCAGAGGTTGAAGATTCCTCTGAAGAGCAGCATGATGTATACATTTTTAGTGCAAGCTGAACAGCGTGTCAATACGTTCAATGCGGCAGAACTAGCCCAGTTTGCAGGTATCTTGAGCCTATATGATCATAAGAATCCAAGGGTGCAAGCTCTGGTGGATGCAGTTGGTATCTTGATACCCAGACATATTAATGATTTGAGGACCTTCCACCACACCCTGATCCTGATCAAAGTAGTGGGTACGTCACTGGATGGTGTATCTCGAGGCAAACTAGCCAACTTGCTTCTTGCCATTCTAGCTGCAGATGAGGAGCGTTCTTTGGAGAACATTACTCAGGCTGTCCTAGCTCTTCATCAGATGGACTACAAAATAGACATCCTCCTGGAATTAGCGTGCCCAGTACTGACTCAGAATATGAAAGATCTATCGGATTCTGATCTCCATAACCTGCTGTGTGCATTCAGTGGTCTCTGCCATGCTGATCAGGACTTCTTTGAAGCAGCATCAGAGAGAATCCTAGAAGACATTGACAAGTGGAGTTCTCCTTGGTTGATCAATGTTGCCGAAGCATTCAGTGTCGTTGAGATCAAAGCACCTTTTCTTCTTGACCGAATTATCAGGAGAGTGATGGATAATGGAGTGAGGGAGATCAGTCTGATGGACATGACCAAACTCATCTGCAGCTTGAATGCTCTAGGCCATAGGTAAAGTATTCTGGTAAATTTGGAAGGATAATATCTAAGATGGAATAATAAAGTTCAGACCATATTAAGAGGGTTGATTTGAAATCAAAGGGGTTACATAATATCCATATTCTGTTATGCTGGGCTTCTGATATGTGAAGTATAATTGAGACCAGCGCTGTGACAAAACTTTTGATAGTTACATTTATTGAGATATTTTTTTGTTGTGTGTGTACCTCCTACCTAAGGAAAAAGTACACCATCTTCCTGAAAGATGTGTTATTCTGGTGTACCAGTTGGCATTACACTTACAATACACCCAAAATATTTATCAATATGTGTCTCATTTATGGATGATCTATGAAGATAGCCTAACATTCATTTTATTATATTTTTTCCCCTTTTTTCTCTTTCTACTTTTTTTTCTTTCTCCAGACCCCCATCCAGCTGGGACTTTGAAAACTTTGTCACTATGGCTACCAGATCATTGGTATCGGACACTTCTAGGTTATCATCTGCGGACTGCAGGACTGTGTTGTCTTTAGCTCACTCTCTAGCATCACTAGGCTACTTCCCTGCTGACCTCTGGGAGTTTATAACCAGTAGAAAGTTTGCCAACTGTTTCATGATGGTCAAAGGTGAGAGGTTTTACACTTTCATTTAGGAATTTCTTCTCATTTTCATAATAGTTGTAGTAATCATGTCATAACTCAATTTTGATTTTATTTAATATTCAGATCCTACGAGAATAGGAACATAATTTCTAGAGAACCTACCCTTTTTATAGTCTCAGAAAACAAGTTGGTGTTGTATATGTATAGGACAGGTTATAAATCTACAAGTATATTGCTACATAGAAGTGTTGTAAAAATTTATATAAAAGCCACCTTTGTTCGTTATGTGTCACTTTATTTATTTATTCTTCTTATCATTCTCACTAATCTCTCTCTACTTTACACTTTATGTTTAAGGTACTAAGTCCCATTTGCAGGTCAAAAAAATGAAAATGTTAAATTCCAATGGCATTTGAAAGACAATAGCAGTACCCATTTAGAACTTCCCTCAAAACGAAAAGGTATGAAAATGGCTTTTAGAAAGACAACAACCATTAGTTATCGAATCAGTTATAGTCTGATTTTCAGACCCTTGTACCGAATGAGTACGTTTGGTGCTGCACAAAGATTCAAACAGTTTAATTTTGGCCATTACAAGTAGTGGGTTATTGATGTAGACAAATACTTATGTATCTGTTACAGCTCATTTTATGTAGGTCATTACCAAGGAAAACACCATGTCAGTCAGTCACTCAATAGTCTCTAATAGGGAAGTCTAGAAAGTAAACAAGTTTCCTCTTTATTGTTTCCCCTTCAGATGTCAAAGAGTACAAGAAGATGATCAGCGATATCAAGATCCTAACTCAACAACTGAAAGACAGTCATCAGGATACAGCCGCCATGTGGGCTGACAGCATACAGAAGTTACTACCTCTGCAATGATATTAGCTTGATACAAGATGCTGTATCACAGCTTATTAAATGGATGAGAGAACAGACAAGATAGTCTTTAGCTTAGAGCTCCCAAAGTACTCTGGAAACAGTAAAATAGCTCTGTTAAAACAAAAGCAATATTTGAACAGCATTGCAAGTAAATCACAATTGTGACTATATCCCATTCAAAGAGAGCTTTCATGAAAATAGGTACATGTATTTTACTTTGCTTTACCTATTAGCTACACTGTGGCTTACTTGCTCATTAATATACCCAACAAAAATTACTTTTGTCAATGTACAGGTTTGGTGCAAAGGTTAGATGCTTTCTGTCTGTCAGAGGTTTCCATGATATATTACTATTATGTATGTGGAAAATGTCAGAGTATTGTGGTCTCGAATTAGCATGGAGTCCAGTATCATTATTGTGCCAGTTATTTTCCTATGTACAAAAATGTATGTAGCTGTACAATTCTGATTAAAAAAAATATTTGCCTCTGAAATAAATGCTGCAGAATTAACATACTTTTATCTTCAATATATTGATGGAATTTTTAGACCTCTTACCCTCTAAATCTTAAATAAGAAATGTTACAAGTCCCCTCCCACCCCCCCCCCCCCCCCCCCCTCAAGAAAAAAAGACCCCCAAAAGATGGTTAGGCTAATCCTTTGTCATTTTTATATGGATGTGGGGTTTTTAGGAAACATTTGGTTACATGATTGTAATGTGCAGAGCACATATGTTGATTGAGCATATAATGTACAACTTGTGCTTAATATCATGTTTAACAAAATCTCACTCTAGGGTTTGTCAAAAAAAAAGAAGCTGAAAGACAATGGCAGCCATCAAGTAACAAGATGTGTTAAAAATGATGTAATCCATATGTCCTAATCAGTATAAATGTATTGCTGGAGCTAAAATCTAGAGCACATTTAATATATTTGCTCATTTTAAATTGTGAAATGGGGCATGGGGTTCTTCAGTATGTGTTCTATTAAATTCAGAAGTGGACAAACGCGACAAGAACCAAAAAGACAAAATTCCTGTCTTTGTTTAAATTAGAATCGTATCTAAACAATGTGTAAACAGCATTTAATTTGATATTATGTACAGTGTATAAAGTTCATGTCTTCATGGCCCCCACATGTACATGTTGTCGGTGATTAAAAGGAATTGAGCTTTAAAAGTTTTTCTTTTCTTTCAATTTCTGAACATCGCCTTCAAATCAGGATATGACTGAGGAGTGTGGACAGTTGTAAATGTATAATATTGATCTATTACTAATACACAATTAGTCACAAAAGACATGAGGAACATGTTTTCTTCAGTTGTGATATAGTATTTATTGCCTTCAACGAACCACATGTTCAAATCTGGCAGTCTCTATCGCACATCGGGCCTGGTATGCAACATCAATACATGTAACTTCCAATGACCATTTCAAAGTATCCACACATTTTTCAACCACACATGCACATGCTTTAAAATAGAGCTTTTTGTCTACACATATACATACACATTACTTTCCTATAATACCTTGCTTGATGGAACACTGATTTATGGGATGTGCCAAAGCAGAAACTTTTGGGGGAAACTATTGACTTACTATTATATTCCATATTCTGTATAGTACTACTTTTACAAATAGCACACAACACAATGTTTATGGGACATGTAGGAAATATGATCTACCCTAAAAAGAAAACATGGACAAAATGCAATATAACTGCTGAAACGGATAGTTAAGATATCAATAAAAAGAAATTTGAATTCTGCAAATTATCCCATGTCAAATTTACTTTGCCAAAAATCAAGTTGACCAATTTTCAAATCAAGTTCAAAGTTCCTGATCATAGAGGTTACAAATATTTCAGTCTAAGTTCCTGATGAGATGAATGATTCTAGATTCTTCTTTTCGAATCTTAAAAGAGCTTAGAGCTAGCATGTTAACCAAGGTAGGTTGATGGACAAGTACTTGATAAAATTAATGACAGTAATAACAAAACATGGTGGATCATATCCTTGTAAATAACACAAACAACGGCGGGCTAAAAAATAATAATAATAATAAATAATAATAATAATAATCCGTTTTTTTATGTAGCGCTCAATACACCAATCCAACGATGTGCCTAAGCACTTTACAGATATATTATTAATAAAAACTTTGGCACTACACAAAAAGAACAAGAGTTGTTTCTCAGACCAATCGATGGTCTATCTATTTTCTCTTCAGGATCACTGCAAAAAACAAAAAAGACGTCTATGATACTTGTCCAATGCTCACAGAACTGTGCTTTTCAACAGTGATATACATAGCTTAACAATAAACTACATTTAGAATGCTACGTTTGTGCTGATATATGTATTTCCAATACTGTTCAATATTATAGGGGTACAACATTTATAGGATGAAATCGTTCATAATAGTTGTACAAGGGATAAATATCCAAGTGATGTAATATAACTGATGAAGACATTGGTATAATCCTATATAAGGTACCATACATCAAATAGTTTAACATCTCTATGAGACAAGTGCCTTTTTCTCCATTCTTCACAAAGAATTGAAAATTATTTAATCAAATCCTACACACAGCATTACAATATTGAGTACTCTTCTGATTCATACTGTATTGGATGATTGCGCAAGCAGTAAATGCAGACCAGTTGAACAATATATGTAACCCTGTATGAAACCTAGTAATAATTGCATTCGGACACATACATGTGCAACAAATATGTTTAGATTCCTTTGGACAACCATCACCTCATACATACTAAAATATTTCAATCTGCAACACATTGATAGATTGGGACTGTGGAGCAAGAGGATAAAATCTGCATACAAATTCTTTGGATTTGCCCATCTATCTTTGGTGTCTCTTTACGCGTATATGATGCGCATGGTGTTGGTGAAGCCCGCACCAGATCGCCATCCAGTCACCACGATAACTGGGGTGTTGTCTTCAAAAAACTTTCTGCCTTTGCCGATCTCTACAGCAAACTTGACGCGATTGTCGATATCCTCTGACCAGTTGCGGTCCTTCTCCTCTACGGGGTAGGGGTAGAGGAGGGGGAAGCATCCACGGTGGAGATGGATCTGACGAGCAATGACCTGGTCACGGGTCACGGCCAGAATCGGGGCAAGAGGACGGAAGCGAGAAATCATGTGGGCAGACCTGGACGAAAAGAAAGAAAACAAGACGGTGTCAGACTTGATTGAGATAAGAATTTAAAGCTATGTTCTATTATACAAATAGTACATGCTTGCGAGTGCATTAGTGAATATGCACTGCACACAGGTGAAGTCATAGTAGGATAAAGAACGAGACTTGTCAAATTAATTGTCCGTTTCATATCGACTTTACCAAGTGCAATGCATATCACTAATGCACAAGATATAAACATATTATTTGTTTTATAAGATGGGTCAATAATACGAGTATTTAGTCGAGAAATTGATGGTTGTATTCACCAAAATGCACTCCCTGTTCATATGATAAAAATTAATGCACGCACAAGTGACCTATTTCGGGGCTTCTCAATGGCTACATTCTTGAACCAATTTTATAATACTTATTTTTTTTTTTAAATGACATGAGTACAACTGAATTATGCTTCAGCTTTATTCTCTCTCTGAAATTCATCATACGGCCTGGGTCCCACAACACAAAGGTAAGTTAGTGATTGATTGCTGTTTTGCAATTGACCACTACATGTAATCAACTGATTGTACAATCAATCAATGTACTTTCTTTCTCTCTCTCTTTCTTTCTTCCCCTTGCTATCTCCTGACTTTTTCATCCTACCATGTTGTATTTCATGTACTGGGTTTGTGCCGGTTGTTATGCAATTTCTGAATGATACTATCCGAAACTTTACTTGCTACTTGTTTTCTTACTATGTTTATTATATCTAATTTAATAGGAAGCTGTCCAGACAAAACCTTTTCTTGGTTTTTTTACAGCTGTGCCTTATTCTGTTTTGTATTAATTCATTTCACATGTATATACTATCCCAATTTATGTATTATATTGTACATGAAATTGCACGTTTTTACTTTGTAAAAATGTTTTTAAAGATGGAATTCAATAAACTGAACTGAACTGAACTACTTTTACAATCATTTGCTAAGCATTGCGCTGTGGGATCTGGTCATTTTTTTCTTTGAATATTCAGTGGTTAAGATTCATGAAAACTTTCTGGTTTTACAGTAATATCTTATCAATCTAATATCTTATCAATCTAAACTTTTGTGATCACTCATGTTATTCATGTTTCAATTTAATCTGTCTAATGGGTCCTCGGACGCTAAAATTAGTGCTAGATTCATGCAAACACCATGGATCATATATATACAAACTCCACACTTTCATGTGTTATAAAGTCTTCTGCACTTTAACGTTGAACTGCAAGGATTAGAGGGGTGGAATCTCTGTGCTAAAGTATATGAGTTAACGCCATTTTGGCTCTAAATAGATGATGCAACCATGAATCTCTTCTATTGTTCCTTACCTTCCAGTCTTGGTGAGTACAATAATAGCACCAGCCAAGCATTTGTAGGATGCTTCGACAGCTGCTATGGCTACAGTGAGACCAGCACTGGTCGGCATATCAACCTCCCTGGTCAACTCTTCAAACTGCTGCCTGTGGAACACAGCAGCCTCTGCTTCTCGAGAGATCTAGGAAAAACATACCCAACAAAGGGTTCGTTATTCAACACATAATGGATGATAACTCATCATTAGCACTTTTTAATGACTGGTCATCAGCAATTTTTGTGACCTGCCAGTTCACGCTTGTTGACTCTAGATCTATGAATTTGGGATGAGGATAATTAATCAAATGACATCACCGTTTTTATAAAAACAACTAATACGTGGCTTACGTTCAGGCATTTGTCTAATTATCTACCTTGATTACCTTCAAACAGGTTCAAACACCCATGGCTACCGCTTGGAGTGTCTAGAATGTTTCAATAGTACAGCCTGTGTGGCTGATTCTTACTAATGGCCCATGCTGTTTTTATATTCTAAATCAACCTGACCACACAGTGTAAAGGGCAAACCCATGATAGTTTACTTTTTATACTGGGTGCATGATCCTAAATTATGTGACGGAGTATGGGTTAACTTGCTTGATCCAAATTTTTATCTTTCCATGAATATTCATAAAGGACAAAATATTTTATCATATATGTATATACTGTACGGAAATGTAAATTGGGCACAAACATAACAAGGAAACTTTTTTCATGGAAAGGAAAAATAGTTCAATTACCCTGTATGAATATGTAAATTGGGTACAAACATAACAAGGAAACTATTTTAAGGGAAAGGACAAATAATTTAAATACCCTGTGCATCATGCTGACAGCTTCCACTGGGTATTTGCCCTTTGCTGTCTCCCCTGACAACATGACACAGTCTGCTCCATCAAGCACAGCGTTGGCGACATCGCTAGTCTCGGCCCTGGTTGGACGGGGGTTGTTCACCATGCTCTCCAACATCTACATACATGAACACAGATGGAATTATAACAAAATAAATCATGAAATCACAATCTATAATTCAAATACTCTGCACATCTAGTACTAGCTTTAATCCGGGTTTTCATATGTAGATTTTAGTTCACTGATTTAAGGAATGCCAAATGTCAACCTCCTAACCCAGTAAAGTTACCATAATTCTCTTCCAACATGAAAAAATAAAAATCAAGTCAACAGGAATTAAATTTTCTGTTTCCATTCCATGACTGGAATCACTTTGTTCATTCTTTTTGTTACAGAATAACAGAATGAAGACAGTGACACTTGGCACTCCATAAATAAATGGACTAAATTAAACCAGACTTAAAATTGGTCAACCTTTATAAATACAAGCTAATATCTTTAAAGATGAAAAACAGGAAGGCACTTTGTATTGCCACATTTCCAGTAAACCTGGGCCCTGTTTCATAAAAAATAAATACAATAATTTGTATAAGCTACTGAAATCTTTGCAATTGATTGGCTGTGAGCAGATATGTCATCTGTGGCAGTTGTCATCAAAAACAAGTTTTATGAAACAGGCTCCAGGAATTAACTGCATAAAACAGTAATGTAATGATAGGGTTAATATTAAGAATTTAGACATTTAAGATTAGACAAATTTACTTGGAAGTTCCATGGTTACTGTGGGCTATCTATAAAAACATTAACAATCAAAGCAATCCATCTACATTGGATTTACATTGAAGTACATCTAAATAATATCTGTAAAGTGCTTAGAGATGGTATTTCGTATTAAGGGCTATATCAATCCAGATTATTATCATCATTATTATTATTGCAATCTACAGAGTGATCTATAATGTGCTGGTACTTCACCTACCACTCAACCCTGTAGAAGATCCTTTGAAATATCCATCTATTTGATATGCAATTTCCCTCAACATACCAGTAAATATACAGTGAACATCCTCTCTAACCTTTATTTTCTCTCTTATGATCCTGTTAAATTTGTATTTTTTGTTCCTTATGATGTTCAGAAGGGATCTATTCAAGTACAGTAAACATGTATGCCTTGACACCCACTCCTACATTTGAAGATGCACATTTTTCCCCTTTTGGTTGCAGCATTTTTATGAAAATGTAAATTCTTTTCTTTTTTTAATTCTGCTATGACATTGGGACCTAGATAAATGTCACACTATATCCTGAATCACCTGAGCAGCACAGATGACTGGTTTTTACTGGTTTGCCCACCTTGTTGCATCTACTGACCACCATCTTCGGAACCAGAAAAACCTTTTCCGGTGAGATCTTGATACCACGTTCACCAAGGGCAACCATGATTATTAGTTTCTTGAATCATTACCAAGTAAAAAGTCCCATTATATCCTGTCTCACCTGAGTAGCACAGATGACTGATTTGCCAATCTTGTTGCATCTACTGATCATCATCTTCTGAGCTAGGAAGACCTTCTCAGGTGGGATCTCAATACCAAGGTCACCACGGGCAACCATGATACCATCACTCGCTTCCAAGATCTCGTCAAATCTAGAGGAATGGAGGCAAAGAAAGGCATTCATAAGCAGGGCTCAACACTAAGTTTTTTTCAGAGCAAGTCCGAAGTGAGATTTTAGGGGTCAGCATACTTAAAGGCCCTCTGTGAAGATACCAAGTTAGATTTTAGGGGCCGCTATGTACCAAATCAGTTTTGAAATTCGTTTCAATACCCAACGTAAGCATAAACTACAAAGATTTATAATACAAAACGGAACAAAATGAATTTTTGTAGCTTTTGTGACATGGGATTTGACCCTAAAACTTCATCTAATATCTCTTTTACATATAAAACAAGTGGTATGTTTTCCTATTGGCAGAAATGCAGAGTCAGTACCTCCACACTCTCTCTCTCTTATACTTGTAATAATTAAAACTACAATTGATCTGAGCCTTGCATTGTCAAAAACCTAGATTGTATGTCAGGCAACAAGCATTTTTCTGCAATTTTGAAGAAAAAAAAATACTCGTACAATAATTTCAGAACTCAAAACTCAATCAGGAAGAATTACATTTGAATATGCTATTTCTAATCCTAATTCAATGTTTTTTGTCTGTTTTACTGTTGTTATGGGGGGGGGGGGGGTATCCAGTTGTTTTCAGGTCAATAGGTGTGCAATGGTTTTCTTTCCCACCATTTCATAAGTGGAAAAGTAGTACCATGGCTTCACTTCAAGTTTGCATTTAGATTTCTTACTTGGCTACACCTTCCTGGTTCTCGATCTTACTGATGATCTTGATGTGAGCTCCTTGCTCACCCAACACCTCTCTGACCTGATGAACATCGGTAGCCTTACGTATGAAGGATGCAAACACCATCTCAACCTGACACAGGAAAACAAGGGTACAGTCATTAACTCTTTATATGTCACACAAATAATCTCCCTGTGTTACATTATATTTATCATGGGATAGCTATACTAAAGATTTCAAGACTATTTAACTGTTCCCAGTGCACGATTAATCTATACCAGTGTTAAAGTGGTTGTCATGGAGCTGATAAAGACTGGAAAAGGGTAATTTCGCAAAGCCATTGTGTTGCACAAAGCAATCCTTCCATCAACTTGTGCCTCACTGTGGCAGCTCACTGTTTGTTACATTGCCAGGACTTAAAGCCCCACTGTCCTACTTGTAGCTACTTGCTCCCTCTAAATAGAAAACATCCCCAATCGGTGCCTGTTGGTCCCCCATGATCCTCTTTTTCTTATGTTAGTTGAGAGCTGAGTTAATGAGATAGCCACCTGTCAGTGACCTTGCTGTGTGGTCTAATCCCTTCTGGCCCAGTAGTATTGACTGTCTTTAAATGCTGTGTAAAAAGTTCAAGACATATTGAAGATAATCCACACTATCTGCCTGCCCCTGAATTCCACAAATGCCAGTGAAGGCAAACTGTGATACAGTTTGCATTTTTAAGCTAAAATTTCACCATCGTCAAAAGAAAAATTTGATGGACAGCCCCCATTCCCACATCTTGAGCTTTCCTTTCAGAAGAATGTAATTTTTAAGAAAAGAACTTCCACCTGCATTTTCTCTTCAGAGTACAATAAACTTACCCCATGCTCTAGACCAAATCTGAGATCTCCCTTGTCTTTCTCTGAGAGTGCAGGCAAGTCTACCTCAGCATTGGGTAGATTCACCCCCTTCCTGCTGCCTAGCATACCTCCATTGATAATCTTGCAGTCAAGGTAGTCAGCACCTGTTCAGACAAATACATTTTTATTTTATCATTCCTTGTTTTTAGGTAGATCTATCATGTCATAGGATATGGCTTTCTACTTCACTTGCATTAGTCGTCATTCTTCATTTAAATGCACTGATAATTGAAAATGCGTTTTCATTATTGCTGCTGATGTATAATTTACTTTTTACCAGCAGATGTTCTTCCATTTAAGCTAACAGGACAATCAACAGCTTAGTTACAGATTTCTCTTGTATTGGGCAGAAAATTTTCAACAATAAGCAGAATATATTCCTTATTCTGTGAAAGTCCCAAATAAAACCCCATCCTATGTTGAAATTTTAGTTGTCAGGGATGGCAGAGAGCCGGGGCGAAAACACATGTGAGGCAGAAATTACAGTTGAGGAGTTTATTACTGCAAACTCAAACACATTTACAAGGATGGATAAGAGAGAATGTCTTGCAAATCAGAGAGGCAAAATAGTGGAGCAGGCATTATAACTCACTAAGAAGATAGACTAACATAAATGGTGACCATTTCTGAACTGGTTGGCTCTCTATCTCTTTCGTTGATTACTCTCTCTTTAAACACTGTTGTGACAAGCTTGTCACATAACTAACACAATTAACTCTTGACAGCTCACAAGTCTCACTCTTAAAGGAATTTGACCTTTTTATTTTTTGGGCCTGCAAATGGGACATAGTATCTTTAACTGCCAAGGTTTTCACTCTTAACTGACAGATTCTTCACTCCAAACTGCTTAAGTTAAGAATGAAGTCTGCCTTCCGAACAAGCTTCTCTCTTCGAGAGGGATAGAGAAAGACCAGTCATGAAGGTAACAAGAAAGACACTTGTCGCGCTGCGGAGTATATAGGGAGAAGGGCATCATTGAGCACATAAAACAGAGAGCTCAAAGTCATATTAAGAGAGAGAGAGGACACAAGGACAGGAGAAAGTCAAGAGAAGAAGCAAGCAGAAGGGGCTGAATGAAAGTACAAGGTTGAAATGAGAGTTTAGGGCAAACAAGAGCGAACGGAAAGAACGGAGAGCTCTGAAAGTCAAGGCAAGTCAAAGTGAGAAGAGACAGAGTGAAAGTTCTGAAAGTGAATTTGAGGTCAAAGTGAGGAGAGCATAGAGTAGAAAGGGCTGACTATGTGAAGGTCATAGAGAGGGCAGGTCCCTGGAGAGAGTATGAGAAACCTCGTGAAAGTCAAGAAAAAAAAGCAAGAGGAGAGAAGAAAGAATTCCGCTGTATGTAAAGCAATTGAGATCGGGCTAGCTGAATTTGTAATTTGCAATAGCGATAGCAAGACATCCTTTACATCCTTTACATAGACTAGTACAATAATTATGATTGTTTCATGGAATGAAATATTATATACATAATATGACATCAAATATCCTAGCCAAACTGGTGACAATATGTACAGCTCTAAAAGATATTATTCCGTACACACAATAGCATACCTGCCAACCTGAGACAAGAGAAATTAGGAGTAAATTTTTCTGGATGGACTACGAGGTCGCGAACCACCGAAGGATTGGGGTAGTAGCCCGTAGATTGGTGGGGGGGGGGGGGGGGGGGGGGGGGGGGGGGGGGGGGGGTACACAGGACTTTAGGGTCTATTTTTTTTTCTCTCCATTTTAATGGTGCAAATGGGCCTTTTCCTTCAACCTTTTCGCCCCACACATAAACAATTTTTGAAATGTGAACACTCACAAAACTACATGTTTCACTACCCACCTCAATTAGGAGCCCTATTTTGCAAAGGTATATAGTAGTAGTGATCCAAAATAAATCCGAGGAAGTCCGGTAAATAACAAGCTTCCACGATCGCAGTCATCGCACAAGCATTGAAGAAAACACGCCAATGTATACAGTGTTTATGCACGGCGTATCAACTGCACATGTAATATAAATACACGTGGGCTATATGCAGGTATAAACATCCCCAAATTGGTGGTGTGAGATGCTTGTAGGATACTTTACAGGACAGAATGGACATTTTGCCATTGAAAATGGCGGACGCACACACAAAATATTAATTTAAAAAAAATTATTTAAAAAAAAAAAAAAAAAAAAAAATTAAATTAAAAAAAATCGGAGTTTTGAGGCATGCACTCGGAATTCGGAGTTGGTATGAAAAATGTGGAGAAACTCCGCCTAAATCGGGGTGGTTGGCAGGTATGCAATAGTAGAGAGCCATCAGCTTTGGGTTACTGTCTGGAATCACTGTGTAAACGGGTGAAATTTGTACAGTTGCTCCCAGGCTAGCCTCTGGGTGACCCAGGTTTCACAAAGCAATCAAACCCATGTGTGACAGGGTCTTAAGCATGGAATTACTGCTTTTTCAAACTCACCAATTGCAGTTACCGCAAGAGCAATCAAGCCATCATCGACAAAGACGGTGCCACCGACATCCAGGACCTTCCTCATGTTTGCGTAGTCAACGTAGATCTTCTCTGCAGTGCCTGACTCAGCATCAGCCTTGTTCAGACTGAGACGGATAATCTTTCCAGTTTCTAGCTTGACTTCTGCTGATCCTCCCTGGGTCAAATCAAGAATAGCAATTCATCTTTTCAACTTTGGTTGTCACAAGTCAAATTTTAGACAATGAAAGTCAGAAAGTTTGCACTTTCAAATTATGTTCATAAGGAATTTTAACATATTACAGCTTCACAAGATTGGATTGTGCAAGTTGGATGTTTTCCTCCACTTTACGAACACATTGAAGCAAAACCCAACAGTGTTCAGTCTACAAAAATATTTTTTTACTGTGCAAATTAAAGGCATTCTCACCTTGATTGGCACTGTCTTACAATAAAAATGAATACAAAAGATGTAAACATACACAACTATTATGTGAACCAAACAAAAACATCAACAACTTGGGAAAATAATTTCTTTTAATCTCTGGAAGACATTCCCTCATGTAAAACTCAAATCCTAGAATTGCTCCAATTTTATTTCACACTATCATACTTATTTTATTTAAAGCATGCAAGGAATAAGGATTATCCCAAATCAGGAAAGGGAGAAAAAAAATTAGACATTTTGAGAGAAATAACCATTTTGTGTACGGTATGCACTACAGTCATCACTATCCTGTGTGAATTATGTCACATTACAATGTACCGGTAAGAAGAAATGACATGCACACAGCATGGACTGGTCCCAATTTGCAATGGATTTGCAGAGATATGCGCCGAGAGCTTGCAATTAATGATAATAATAGCAAGTTCTTGTAAAGCGCTGGTATCTGTCAAACATGACCCTCCTGGCGCTCCAAAACTATTAACCCATGGCTGCCATTATGGCACTCTAGTCTTTCAAGACATTAATACCTACCAGATACCCTTTTAAATCATCCAGGTGGACATGGCAAATATGTAGATTAATGTCTTGCAAAAGGGATGTTACCTGACATTATCTCTTAAAGTGGATTAATGATAGATGATACTTACACCTGCCAAGAGTCCAGTTCTGATCTCTGGTCCCTTCGTGTCCAGAGCTACAGCGATGCTGCACGTACGCACCTGGGTCAGACGCCTCTCAGCTTCACGAACATTCTTGATTGTCTCTGCATGGTACTACAGGATCACACCAAAAAAAAGAGGATAAGGATATGACAGCTACATGATGAGACCAGGGGGGCGTTTCACAAAACTTGTCATCAGTGACAAATGACAGTTTTTGTTATAAGCTACTGAAATCCTTGCTTCTGATTGGTTATCAGCAGATTTGTCACTGATTTCTGTCATTTGTCATTGAAAAAAGGCTTTGTGAAATGCCCTCCTGGTTTTTTTTTTGGAGCATGCAGGGAGTGTTGTTGGTCTCCCCTAATCTACATGTAAATGTATCTATATTAAACTTTCAAAAATTAATTCAAGTACACCTGTACATGCATATCAATTCTTTACAGATGGTGACTTCTGCATATGCTGTGGAATGCATTACATCACCCTTACTGATACAATACCAATGATGTAACATGATCATTTTCCAGTCACTCAACTTGTATCTGCAAAAATGTCTAAGTAGGTGAGATCTGCCTACATCATACCTACACAGCTACATATATAACTCAATTGTAATATTGGTTTTACCTGCATTTAAAAACAATATATCAAAACAACAAATTGAACCTACTCTTTCTTACCTCATGTGATCCATGTGAGAAGTTCATACGAGCGATGTTCATGCCATTCTTGATCATATCCATCAGAGTGTCAACGCTACGAGAAACAGGTCCTGAAAAGAAGAAATGCAACCTTATTTAAAATCCAATTTACGTATTAGGTAAGTTTATTATTAAATTGTTTGGGGATAATGAAATGTGAGATTTAAAAATTCCAATTCTTGAATAACAAAGACTGCTCTTCCACAGATAAGGGTTGCAAGAAAAGTCTACATATTTGCACAAAAATACAATTATCAAGATGCCATGATTGATTGACTGAATCAACAACAAAATAACAAAATGTTTGCAAATCATGTTTTACAAAATGTACATAAAAATGTTACAAAAATGAAACAACAAAAACTTGTAAATTTTAATAAAATTACCACATGTGGAAGTCGACTTTATGGCACTGGAACTTTCGTAAAAACAAATATAAAAATATTCTAAACTCTCACTTTTGGGTAATGAATGACCTTCCTGCCATAAAAGACACATACACTGTATACAGGTATACAGAGGTAAAAATCTGAAACCGAAGTCTACGTCCATCATAAAGAAATTTGTACAACAATAATAACAACAGTTGTCATCATGAACCATACCAATAGTGCAGACGATTCCAGAGTTGCGCACATTGCCTGGACGGGATTCAATGTGAAGCTTGCTGCAGTGGTCCAAGAATGTGTTGGCTGTGGCGACCTTGTACTGAGCCAATTGAAAGTAATGCTCGCTGTCATGCTCATCGTCCGCTACGTGGGGGCGCTTGGAAGCCATGATGATCGGAGATGATGACTACCTGGAAAAAAGCAACAAGAAACACAAAATCAAAGGTTTCGGTTGAGGATCTCTTATAATTCAACTTGAGGACACAAAAAGGAAGAAAGACTACAGAGCAGCCTATAATGACCTTTGGATATCATGCAAATCTTCCTGTCAAACTCCCATCGCAAGTTTTTTTAAGCACAAAATAATAAGTCCCTGAAGGTACATGTATTCCTGACAAGATAACAGTCAAGTAGGTCAACTGAGAATTTTCCCCACTGTACCTACAGTTGTACATGTCTAATGAAATACTGTATTAAAACTCTTACACTCAGACACAAATTCATAAATAGAAACCTCAATTCATCACAGCATATTCAAATATATTTCCTCACTGCACATCTTCACACTTCAAATACATGTACCTCAGAAAGACAACCAGGCAAGCTTATGAAATGTCTTTCAAATTTCAATCAAATCACTATCTTTCCAGTAGAAGAAAACCTGAGAATGAGAGGGGTAGCTGTAGCAAACATAACTACCTAACATATCAAACCAGTGTGTAAATAGCTCATCTGGAAGGACATACAGTGGTAAACTGTATGTCCAATGAACCTTTGACCTGTCACATGAATGTCTGATAGCTTAATTTCAGCTATGGCAGACAGCTAAGCATTAATGTAGAAGTATGTAAACAATTTCCATGGCCAATCTTTTATTTTTAATTTGACTTCAAGGTAGTTTGAGCCATTTGCAGATAACAAGAGAACGGTGGGTAATATCACTGGGTATCAATACTGTGCCCAAACCCCCCCCCCCCCCCCCCCCCCCGAACAATAGAATTAGAGTATGTACCCACACAATAGAATTCAATATCACAGGACAAGAAGAATAAACTATGTATTAGCTCTATAGCATCTGAATTTTCTTAACCTCTCCTATAATCAGAAAGATTTACTTCCATAGAAGTTAGACTTGTGCAATTGGTATTCATGATATCCTCCTTAGAAATATGTGTTGTAAATGGGGGATGGGGACCGTGGGGTGAAGATGTCCTCTATCTACAGGCCAGAGTAAAAAAAATAATCTTGTGATGAATGCTGTTTCTTTACTTTGTATTGTTTTGTTTTGTTTTTCTACCAAGAGTTTGTTGTTGTTGTTTTCCAAAGCTCTTTCATTTTCACAAAGGTAGATCGCTCACTATTCCTGTACAAACTGTACGTTTCACTGCAATATGTAATGATAGCCTACACAAATCTGCTTCATTCTGCTGGGAGGTACTGGTACAGTAGGCTGCCTGGTCAACGGCCCATCATTTATGATGCAGTTTGAACTTGCAATGTTTGCATGTACCTCTAAATTATGGAAAAACAGTTTGACAACCAACATGACCTTTAGAATAAGTCAACAATGTAACTCGATTAGACTCCAACTTTTGAACTGGCAAATTGCATTTTTCAAGGACAATCATATCCTTCAAACTTCCTTTCACTCACATGACTGGCACACCTTTTCTGCCATGTTTAAAGGCTACAATAAGTACATGTACATGTATAGTGCAAAGAAAAAGTAAATTATTTTTCAGAGGTAAAACAGCATGGATACTGGATAGACATATTTAGAATTCTGCTGTCTTAGAAAAAATAGCCGAGATGGGAGGGAAAGATGGCTGTAACAGTGTACACATCATATAAAAATACATACAGTATTTTTGCTAGGCCTACTGCTATCAATGATGTCTAGTGGAAAAATAGTTTCATAAGTTCATCTAGTGGAAAAATAATTTCATAAGTTGATCACACATTGAGAGAACTCTCTTCGTCTTATTCTTGTGTTCGAGCAAAGTTTTCAAATTTTACTTCAATGTTAATCCTCTTGTCCAAAAATCAGAGTTCTCCAGGTCAGATTTGGTGTACGAACTTGAATATCTGTGTCTGATGGGGTTTATTCATCTTGCCGTGTAAAAAGTTACAATGCTGCGAACCCAGACATTATTTAAAAGATAACTTTCTTTCAAGGATTACATCGCTTTTAACGGTAGATTTAATGCAAGTTTTCAAAATAAATTTTGCAGAAAAACATACATTAAAAATAAATTTTGCTGAAAATCTTAGATCAAATAACTTTTATTTTAATTGATTACGGTCTCACGATAATCTTATTCTTTCTCTTCTGCAGGGAGGAAAAAAATGAACAAATAGTGAAATACATGCAACTGGAACTGCACATCTTCAAACAACAATTAGTCCAGGTCTACATGTATGAAGGGGTGACCAAAGTTCGCGGACATTTTAGAACATATTACAAAATGTGATATTCGATCTATGATTTCTCATATTCTACACAAATTTATTTATTTCAATTATGACCAAATGGACGGCAAAGTTTTTTACTAAATTTGGTCAAATAGAAATTCATTGTTGAAGGATGTCGGAGATATCGCGATCTAAAAATTCAATGTCCGATCGTGCGTCCGCACAGCATCAAAAAAAGTCATAAAAACAATGAGACCTAAGTTGTTTTTTTTTTTTTTTTTTTTTTTTTTTTTTTCTTCTGTTTTTATTGTTATTTTTGAAAAATTAACAGAGTAAAAGCAGCAATATAAAATATAATATCATCTTAAAACTACAAAATAGGCACGCACTCATGCACCCATAAACATACACACACACACACACACACACACACACACATACTTTCCCAGAGGGCAAGTTTACATTTCAAAAAGTCAATGAAGATGTTAATGACAACAGAGCTTTGCAAGACTACTCCTAAATTTCAGTTAAACTTGATAGACCATTTCTTAAAATGGACTTGTAACTTATTTTTCTTTTGGGCAATTTTATATTCTATTTTTTGTTTGAACTTTACCATTGAAACAAATGCTTCGAAAATAAGTTCTTTTCCCTGAAACCTACATGAATAAATATAATATTTTAAACATAAACAGAGAAAATTTATACAAGAGGCGTATTTGTCCCTTGACTGTATCCCAAACA
This sequence comes from Strongylocentrotus purpuratus, assembly GCF_000002235.5. Taxonomy (NCBI): domain Eukaryota; kingdom Metazoa; phylum Echinodermata; class Echinoidea; order Camarodonta; family Strongylocentrotidae; genus Strongylocentrotus; species Strongylocentrotus purpuratus. The sequence continues at coordinate 9,510,213 of NW_022145612.1, read as the reverse complement.
AAAAATTAAATTTGACAAAGTCAGATTATAACTGTGATCAGTGCCAGTGTTAATCTTATCCACCAATTTTTCCCACAGTGGTACAACTCTCCTACAGTCACAAAACAAGTGATCTAAAGTTTCTGGAAAATCTGAACAAAAATAACAATTAGCAGACTCCTTTCTCCCAATCTTGAACAAAAATGCATTAAAACCAATAGCATTATGGAAAATTTTGAAATAAAAACTCCTTAACTGAGTCTCAATCGTGCAACAAAAGTTACTCGTATGAATAATCGACCAATCCTTCTCTTTGGGTTGATGGCCAAATAGTTCCTCCCATTTACTCTCCCTTTTGGCATTAGTACAACTATATTTCTTCAGCAAAATATTATATGTATACTTAGACATTTTCTTTTGACTTAATAGATCTTTAAAAATTTGATTAAATATATTCTCATCCACATTAAGAGAATTATCAAACCACTCCAAAAATATGCCATTCATGAGGGAGTCATATTTTTTTGGTCTCTAATATACGAGGTCTTCAAATGTTTTGGGATTACCAAAACCATTATGTAATTGAAAAATGGAATGAATACCCCTTTCATACCAAACTGGATAGAAAAAATGTGTTCTATATTGCAATCTTACATTTCTATTCCACCAAATAAAATCTTGTAAATGAAACTGACATAAACCTAGTTCTCTTTTCATCTCTTGCCTATATAAATACCATGTCTTAATAGACGCTGTTAACTGGCAATTTTTAAGTTTTGCCAAAACCGAATCAGGGGCATCTGCCTTAAAAAGGGCAAGATGGTCATCACAAAAGGTAGAAAGAATATATATTTCTATTGTTTTCCAACAACTTTCATATTTATCGTCTAATAGTTTAGCCATCCACAAAACTTTCTGCGCTTGTGCAAAAACTAAAGGATTAATCATCCTTAGACCCCCTTCTTCATAATCATTGCATAATATATCTCTCTTAACTCTGTCATTGCCATTGCTCCAAATGAATTTAAAAAGCAAACCATTTAATCTTTTAAAGAAAGAGTTTGGCAGGTCAATACATAATACTGAAAACAAAAATAACATTTGGGGGAGTAAAAGCGACTTTACAACAGCAATTTTGCCCAACAAGGATAGGCTTCTATGCCGCCAACAATTTAAAATCTGTTCTATAATGACAAGTCTGGGAACAAAATTCAGTTCGTAAAGCATTTTTGTGTTCAATGAGAAAACCACTCCTAAAGCCTTAAACGTTTTTGATTTCCAATTCAACCCTAATGCATCTTGTGGAATAACTGTACTGCCTTTCAGCTTTCCTATATGAATTGCATCTGACTTACTTAAATTAATGCGACAACCTGAAAATTTTGCAAACTGAGTCAACGTTTCAAATAAATGTTTAAAGGAAACTGTTTCCCCATTCAAAAAACAAGTTGTGTCATCTGCAAAAAGACTTATCTTCTGTTCAAAGTTGCCAACTGAAATTCCCTTTATCCCCGGATTGTGTCGTACTGAAATAGCCAGAATTTCAATAGCTAGTATAAATAAAAGAGGGGATATTGGGCACCCCTGGAATATTCCTCTTTTAATTGCAACCGGATTGGACATAAAACCATTGTTTAACACACAACTAGTTCTATCATTGTAAAAAGTCCTTATCCATCTTATAAAATTGTCTCCAAAATTAAAATAGTCCAAGACTGAAAATAAATAATCATGTTCTATTCTATCAAACGCTTTCTCAAAATCTAACAAAATAATTGTAGCTGGCTCATTCATATAGTCTGTATATTCAATTAAATCAATTATAACCCGAATATTGGCCCCAATGTTGCGTCCCTTCATAAACCCTTGTTGATCTGTATGTATCAAAGAATTTATACAAGACTTCAAACGGGAGCTCATAACTTTGGCTAATAATTTATAGTCAACATTCAGTAGAGAGATAGGGCGATAATTCTTCACTAACAATGGATCCTTACCCTTTTTTGGAAGAAGCGTGATTATTCCACTTCTTTGAGATTGTGATAAAATTCCTTCTTGAAAGGAATAACTATAAGAGTGGAGTAATAAATCTATGATATCATTGAAAAAGGTTAAATAAAATTCACAAGGAAGGCCATCTAGTCCTGGACTCTTATTTGTTCCCATATTCTTTAAAGTAGTCCAAAGTTCATTTTTGGTTAAAGGTCTGTTTAGAGCAGAAATTGAATCATCTGATAAGGTAGGTATATTCAAAGGGGCGATAAAGTCCTTGATAGTGTCCCTATCCTCAAGAGATACCTCTGAAGAATATAAAGCTTTATAAAACGAATGAATTTCCTGAAGTACTCTTTTAGGATCAGTGATGATTTGCTCATTGTTCGCCTTCAGTTGGCGTATAGTTTTTCTTTCATAGGACCGTTTTTCTAAATTGCAGAAGTATTTAGAGCTTTTTTCTCCGTGTTCAGCCCACTTTAATCTAGACCTTACTATAGAGCCAGCAGTTTCAGTATCCAGAAGTTCATTCAACTGTGCTTCTTCAACTTCTAATTTGCTATATAATTCTTGCAGTTCTCCATTTGAACTATTATCCTTTTTCAATGAACCAATTTTTTCTTTAAGTAAGGATATACTCTTTAGTAAATTATTCTTAGTCAAATTCTTTTCTTTTTTCTTTCTACTGCAATACTCCATACAATGACCAGCCATTGTGCATTTGAATGCATCCCAAATAATATGTGGATTTAGATCACATTCAGCATGAAATTCCTTAAATTCCTTAATTTTGTCTTTAATGAAATTGCAAAATTCTGAATGTTTCAAATGTGCAGTGTTCAGTTTCCAGTATCCCTTGCCCCGAGGTGAATCATTTAGTGACAGTGCTAGTGTTACCATACAATGATCAGAACAAATACCAGTCACAATTTTAGATTTCTTTACGCAATTCAACAAATCACTAGAAATAAAAATATAGTCTAACCTGGAGGAAACAAATGGAATTTTCTGATGGCGTGTAAAAATCTTATCATGAGTATGATCTCTTCTCCATACATCTACAAGACTTAGTTCTTCTACATACATATTAAAAGCAATTTTGGCACGAGCATTAGAGTGGGTTGCATTAGAACCCTCATAATCTAAAGGGCCTACCGCAATATTCAAATCTCCTGCTAAAATAACATGAGAGTTACCTATTTCATCTAACTTAGCAAAAACATTAACAAAAAAATCTGGTGAGTCTTTGTTAGGACCATATAAGTTGACAAGAATAAAGTGTACATCATTAACATTAACATGGAGGATAATATATCTTCCCTCAGGATCCAGGTGAAAAGATAAGACTGATATTTTCAAAGAAGCTTTAAACAAAATAGCCACACCTCGGCTATTAGAACAATAGCTGCCAAAAACTGCCTCCCCTCCCCACTGAGTACGCCACAGCTTCTCATCATCTATCCTAGAGTGGGTTTCCTGAAGAAAGATTATATCATACCCAAATTCTCTTAAAAAATTAAAAACTTTCTTTCTTTTAAAATTGTCATGCAGACCTCTGCAGTTAAAAGTATTAATCTGTAACATCATATAACAGTAAAAACCTAGAGTAGCAACAGTGAGTTGACAAAACAAGTAATATCCTAAAAATGTACACAATTTGATTCATGATAAAGGACCCCTGGGAAAAGGGCACACACCACACACTCAGTGAAAAAAGCATACGCACAAACACCCACCAAAAACAAAACAAACTGGAAAGGCAGCCAACGGTATGAGGCAAGAATGAGAAAACCTTAGAGCCTCATAATTAATCATAATGAACCAGTATCAACAAGGATAAGAACAATAAAAACTATTATCCCCAATGGTGAATCGTGGGTAACCAAAAACAAGGCACCTCCAGGGCACCCCGAGAATTCCTAAAAAAGTTTAAGTGAACAAAATATGTTTAAAAAGACCGACATCACTAAACTAATCTGGTGTCCAGCAAGTTAAAACGCGTTAAGTTCAAGGCATGTTATCTTGTAAAATATAAAAGTTTTCTGTGAAAGTCAGACGGTTTGTACGAGACAGCCACTATGATAATCACAGTTTTTATGGTGTACTACAGTTGCAATTCAAACACCTGGCTTGTGAACCTTCAGCTGGTGATCTTGGACATACTTAATTGTCGCAGGGTATACAAAGAATGCTCGCTTTCCTTGTTGCTGCAACATCTTTAACTCAGGCAGGAGAGCTTTACGGCGAGCCTGAACGCGATGACTGAAATCCTCTGCAACAAACAACTTTGATCTCTCTTTGTACTTGAACCCCTCCTTGAACGCAGCAACACATGCCTTCCGGACCCTCACTCGATCTTGAAACGAACTGAAGCAAACATGAATTGGACGATCCTTCGGCTTGTACTGGCTGCCATTCTGGGGATGTCCACGAGATAATGGTGGACCTGGCGGCGTGCGGTGAGCCCTCTCGATCTGAACATGCTCAAGATTCTTGTCAATAGAGGCCAAAAAAGATGAAATCAACTCACTGCATCCACTGGCAGAATCAGGCTCCTCACCTTCAGGGAAGTTGAAAAAGATTAGATTGTTTCTTCGAGATCTATTCTCAAGGTCGTCAATCTTATCAAAAGCTGCAGCCAATTCCTTTTCCAGATGTTGGAACTTTTCTTCACAAGCAGCTTCATGAAAATCCAGTCTCTTATGCAGGTCATCAAACTTTGAATCCAAACGCCTTTCATATTCTATGAACCAAACAGGGGCTGCAGCGGCCGCGTCACTCACCCGGGAGCTGCCGGGGCCGGCTGGCGGAGACATGGCGTTGGATCGCTGACAATCAACGGGCAACTTTCTTTGCTTTTTCTCGATCGATCCACCGTTTTTGGACGGGGAGTTTAATCTCTTGTCCGGCATTAGGAAACACTAAATCAAAGAGCAGTAAAATCAGAGCTGAAAAGGCCTTCAAAAGTCCTGTTGGATCAAAACTTTGCTAAAGAGAGGCTCGTGTGTTATTTTCTAGAAAGGCGCCATCTTCCGTTCCAATTCACCCGAAACTTTAGAAAACAATGAGACCTAAGTTCACGCATGGGGTTTACAGTTGATTCATCAAAAAAAGCGATCCATCAAAAATAAGGTAATATCATAATTTGCAAGACAAGACAATCAGTTGGTACCACTTTTTACTTACAATTTTGAGGAAATCTGCTCTCAAATTGAAGATTTTCAGACCCTTATCGGTAAGTTGATAATTTTTCGGAACGGACGCAAAAGATTGCAAAATTTGCTGATCTTTTGTCAATATTTTCACAATTTCGTACCCAATTCCAAAGAAAATTTCATTTCCGGGTAATTTTATGTTCCTCTTTCCATTGGTGATATCAGATTTTCAAAATCTTACTGATTTTTCGAGTTAGCGAACTTAGGTCACGCGCGAACTTTGGTCACACGTCCATACATTTATCAACTTTGCACATTCATCATGCATGTTTATCTTGTGCAGGTTTACGAGTTTGGTACAAATGGATCCTTCAATTACCAGTAATAACATGTCATAAGAGTAACAATAAAACTGGATGTGAATTGAATTTCATGTACATATAGATTTGGGGTCATTTTGAGATATTATGGGGCTCCCGTAAGTTGTTAGTTCCATTCATCAGGCCATCTTTTGTTCATTAGATCAAGGCCTATTGTGTTGGGAATGTTTTATTATTGGGTGAATTGAATTTCTCCTACCGCAGTTATGGCAGTCTACGTCTACCGGGCCGGCTATAGCCTATAGGCTTCTGTCCAACAACATTTAACTACAATGCAGACAAAGTTTAATGTGGATAAAAGCAGTAAAATGTATTTTCACCTTACACTTCATGATTTCGTGATTATAATACTTACCGCTAACTTTCAGCAAAGCAAGTCAATAACAAAGGTTGATGTTCAGATGGTCTCACTGTCTCAGTCTTTAGATCTGCTAGCTGCTTGCTCTGCATGCACGAATTCAACGCATGTATAACCCGGGCGCGCGACCCTGGGAATGCAAAACTCGCACCATCGACCTGCACTGCACGTAACCCCCTGCACAGTACATGCACGTACACCGATGACAGGCTATAGGGCCTAGGCCAGCTGACTCCGCATCCGGCCATTTAAAAACTATAGAGCTTATTGTCACAAGATGGAGCTATACATCTTCGCTCGCAAAGAGATTCGATCATACACAGTCTGGAAGAGCATAATATGGATCTGTCGGAAGTGGACACGATATTATATCGGTGCATAATAATAGCCTAAGATCGAATCACAAGCTTTTAGGTCTGTTTTTTCATACATTCACTTTCATTTATTTCGGTGCGCCTAAAGGCAACCAATTTTACAAAAATTAAGAAAATGCCCCTTATGTGTGTCCAAAAAGTGCCTCTCTGAAAGTTGAACTTGGAAATGTACATCCTCATCCATGTTTGTTATTGATCACTATATATTTGTAATATAATTTTTGAAAGTACAAGTTCTCATTCAATGAAACTTTGACTAAACAGTTAAGGGAAAGTCCACCCCAAAATAAGTTTGTTTCGATAGAGGCAGAATAATAAGAAAATCAGGTGAGTGAAAGTTTGAGCAAATTCTGAATGAAAATAAGAAAGTTATGAATTATTGAAGTTGTGATCAATCAAATACAAATTGGCAACTCTGTGACTTATTATACGAGCTCTCCTTCATTTGCTTTGTGCATAATATTCCATAAAATCATGTTTTCTTCGTTATTGATGACGGAATATATATTTGTTCCTTGCAGGGTGAGTATAGAAACATATTTGCAATTATTATATTTAGGGTGCATGTATGGTTGAAATTTTTCTTGAGGGAAAATGAAAATTTTAGATTTTTTTAGTACTGAGCATGCAAATGGAAGTTGAGCTCGCATGATACGTCATAGAGTTGCCAATTTGTGTTTGATTGCTCACAACTTCAAAAATCCTAACTTCCTTATTTTTAATCGGAATTTGCTCAAACTTTCACTGACTTGTTTCTCTCATTTTTCTACTCCTATTAAAACTAACTTAATTTAATAACTTAATAACTTCCCCTTTAATATCCTCAATCATGTGAGTAGAATTGTAGGTCACAAAGTCAAGGCCAAAGTTCTTCTCAGGGCAACAAACTTTGACTATGTTGTAGCATCAACATCAAAATTTAATCAAAGGGTAAGATTTTGAATTATTATCATATCATTTTGAAAGCATACATTCCTATTCCATGAAACTTGAACATAATGGTTAGCAAGTATCGCATTCGCCAATAATGTGATTAGTCTGTTAGGCGACAAAGTCAAGTCAAATTTCATTTCAGGTCTGCAAACTTAGAATTTGTTGTGGCATCAACATCAAGATTTTGAATTTTTAGCATAATTTCAAAAGTGTTTGTTCAAATTCCATGAAACTTGTATACACTGTAAAAAAAAAGTTGGGCAGATGTTACTGCATGCAGGCGCGCCGGAAGCAGTTTGGGATTGGGGGGGGGGGCAAATGTTCCAGGGGGCTCACCTTCCAGGGGCAGTGGCGTAATGAGCAAAAACGTTTGGAAGCCTCGGCAGGGGGTCAAGGGGCTGAGCCCTCGAAAGCTCAGCGTTTTTAGGCATTAAATTATGGTCAGATAAGCATATTTATATACCTTATTTGTGACACTGTTAGGTCACTAATGGGCGGAGAGTCCAGGGGCAGAAAATGTTTTAGAAAATTGAATTCCTGTTAACTTTCCTTTTCTTTGAATGGAATTTTATATGTGATTAAATTCCGGTTTTTATTATTGTTATGTTCTTTTGGGTTTAAAATACAAACCATCTTTACCCTTTTACTGCATTTCTTTCCTTTTTTTTGGAAGGGTGGGGGGCGTTTTTGGGGGGCAAAAATGCGTTTTGCCTCCATTTTTTGTTTTTAGGGGGAGTGCCCCCTGCCCCCCCCCCCCCAACTTCCGGCGCCTATGACTGCATGGGTAAATCGATGTTGGGCAAATTTTGTCCGATAATTTATTGGGTTATTTTATCCCAACCGTTTACTATATGAAGTTACCTAATTAAAGATAAAAATTAGGTTGGGTATAGGTGTTACTTGGCAAATCGATGTTGGGCAAATGCTGTCCAATAATTGGGTTATTTTTTCCCAACCATTTACTACATTGGATTTCCCCAATTATGTTCAAAATGAGTTGGGCAGATGGAACTGGGCAAACGTAAGTCGGGCAATATTATTATACAACAATAGGGTTATATTAATTTATTAGAGGTGTCGTGGTCTATTGGGTATGTCACAGTCATGACTATGAATTACGATGTCCGCGGTTCGGCTCCCGCCGCGGCACTACTTAATCTCCTTTTGCATATAATATTTTATCCAACTTATTTGCCCAACTATAGTGTCCAACTTATGCTACACATTATGATGAGAATTGGGTGAATTTCTGATTGGGTAAATTTGTGTTGGTTAAAAGTTGGATTTTCTTTTTTATCCAACACTGGGTAAATCATGCAAAATCTTTACCCAACATTTGGTTGGACACACAGTGTTGGGTAAAAATTGGGCAATTTTTCCCCCAATATTTTGTTTACTGAGTGTCACAAATCATACGACACACATTCCAGGTCACAAAGTATAGGTCAAATGGAACTTTAAGTCATAGACTTGGATTATGTTTTCACAATTTATCATGATGAGAATTATTAATGAATTCAATTGTTGTTATTCGTTCATATTCAATTAAAGTTACCGTTCTTGGTACAAATAATAATAAATAATTCTTCTGATGATTCTTAGTCAATATTCACTTCAAATGCTGATTTTATTCAGAAGATTTCATTTGAGGGATGGGGGGGGGGGCGTTTCCCTTGTTTCATTCCCATGATCCCCTATTTTGTTGTAAAATGACGCATACTAATAACTAACCACTATATTGGTCCAAGAAAGTTTGTCCTTTTCACCAAGTTAAACCGTTGACTACTAAATTGTATAGGTCCTATAGACTTTAACACAGAGACTACCAGGTTCCCGTAAGCAAAGGTTTACTTGTAGGTGCTAATAAATTTACAAAAAGTTCCCTAAGTGGCGCTGCCCTTACCTCCACTATAAAAAAAAAAGGTTCGCCACACTGCAATAGTCCGGAGATTAGCCTACAGGGACCATGCTTATACAATCAAAACATTTACGGATGAATCGAGCTGCAGCTGAATAGATGATTTCAAAATATGTTAGGTAATGGAAGTCATAAGTTTAGGCTTAATTAAACTAAGAGATAGATAGAGAGAGAGAGAGGGGGGGGGGGGTGCGTTGGAAGGGGGAGAAATAGACAAAGAGAGAGTATAACACAGGAGCGTTGGAGATACTTCTAAAGTGGGGGGCACCAACAAAAAGGGCACTTTCTAGAGGAAAATGGACACTACAAAGGGAAATCTCAAGGCGAAAATAAACAATTTTTTAGATATTGGTATAATACCCTATATTGTGATTATGTTATCAGGGATGATTTCAATATTTGTTTCTGTTTATACATCATACAAGATATTGCTTAAGCATCATACTTTACAGTTGGGTGTGAGGGTCTGAATATTCATTTTCGAGCAAGGGAAGATTGGTGAGGTCGCAGTGCGCAAAATTACATCATATAAAGAGGAGGGGGGGGGGGGAGGGGGATCAATCCTGGTGGGGGTATAAGCACATCTCATAACGGAAGACTGAACAGACTTTTTAAACAGTAACATAATAATAGTTATCATCTATGAATTGGGGGAAATTGCTTAGTGATGAGAGGAAAATGGACACTTATCGAAAGGCATAATACACTTATTAGAAGGAAAAAAAGGAGTACGTGTCAAAGTACAAAGGGTAATTATCAGAAGTGAAAATGGGGCACTTCTTACACCTGAAAAGAGGCACTCCGGGATGAAAAGGGGTACCTTTAAATGAGCATTAATTTTGTTGAAAGAAAAGGGACACCGATCATATTTCAATAGGATCATTTATCGGAGGTGAAAGTTGGCTTTTATGAGAAGGGGAAAGTGGCTGTCATTAAAAATAAAAAGAGGCAAATGTTAAACTAAATAAACGGGGCACGTATCAGAAATGAAAAGGGGTAGTCATGAGAAAAGGAAGAGGCACTTATAAGAAGGAAAAAGAGCATTCATTAAAATGGAAAAGGGGCACGTATCAAAATAAAAGGGTTAGTTACAAGAGGTGAAAAGGGGCACTCATTAGAAATAAAAAGTCCATTTATCAGGAGGGAAGGGCACTTGTCAAAGTGAAACGAGTATCTCTCAGATTTGAAAAGGAGCAATTATCGGAGATAAAGTGGGCACTTACATTGTATTTGAAATGAAAAGGAGTCACTTCTCGTACTTGAAAAGGGTCATTTACCCGAGATGAAAAGGGGCATTTATGGAAGGGGAATGGGCTCTTGATTAAATGGGGCAATTATCATACTGGAATAAGGGCCCTTATTAGAAAGGGAAAAGGGACACATGTGAAAATAAAAGGTGCGCTCAATCCGACTTAAAAAGGTGTAGTTCTCGTACTTGAAAAGGGTCATTTACCCGAGATGAAAAGGGGCATTTGGGTTCTTGATTAAATGGGGGCACTTATCATACTGGAATAAGGGCCCTTATTAGAAAGGGAAAAGGGACACATGTGAAAATAAAAGGTGCGCTCAATTCAACTTAAAAAGGTGTAGTTATTAAAGTGGGAAGGGGTACTTCTTACAAAGGAAAAGGGGCACTTATTTGAAAGAAAAGTGCGAATTTTTCGAAGGAAAAGGGCACGTGTCAAAATAAAAGGAGGTTCTTATCAAAGGTGAAAAGGGGAACTTCTTACACAGTTGAAGGGCAGTTCTCCTATGTAAAAGGGGGCACTTTGGGGTACTTGAAAAGGTGGATGGGGGCAATATGCCCAGCTGCCCCCCAAGAGCGCCGCCTCTGCGTACCACTCGCAAAATTTCGACAGTTTTTATGATTGAAAATTTGATTTCGATAAACAGACGTACTATAGACTTCCTGGCCCCAGCTCACTGCCACTTAATGATTGGGAGTTTGCCCAAGTATCAGCTTTATGCTAATTATTCCAAAACAATCTTTCATATCTCGGGGGGGGGGGGGGGGGGGGGGCAAAGCACTCAAAACTCCGCTCCGATGCGGTTAGCCTGTAGCTATAGGTTATGAATATTAGTCTCTAGACACAGTGTAAGCCTATTATCAAGCGGTATCATTCTGTGCATGAAGCTCAGTAAACTTATTGACTATAATCCTGGAGTACCAGGGAAGTGATTCCCCAACAGTTATTATTCGTCAATCAATAAAGGCCATGACCTGCATGGGCTACCAAACAACAAACCAACAAGAGGAGTGCTTCGTGAGATATAGTTGACCTAATCATCTGGAACAAAATTCTTCTCGTTTTTCCCCCTTTTAATTCTGATATACTATAAGCCTGTATCTCTTAAAATAGCCTTATCCGGTTATCCACGTATATAGAGTCAGCAATGGTTGTTTATCATTTTTTTTTTGGGGGGGGGGGGGTGTTTGTTCGCTTGTTCTTGGGTTTTTATGATTTGCGATGTAATTAAGTATATTTTGACCTCCAAAAATATATTTTGGAATCTTTCTGTAGATTTGGAAGAGAAAATTATTATGTGGTTCTAAACAAACCAACCGAGAATGCAATACATTGTGACGAAACATGTCTAATTACACGTAAATGACTGAAATAGCTAATGAAATTCTTCATATAATGTACTCATCTTACTCTTCGCTTGCTAGTATATAAACGGGCCTAATCTAGTTTTTAAAATCTGTCAGATGATAATTTTGGTTCTAAAGAATACACAGCAATATAAAAGTCATAACCTCAATATTGTAGCTTTGAAATTGGCAGAAAATAAAGTGCCGACTGCCGAGGACAGTAAGTCGTCCGGCAAAAATGCAATTAAAAAAACTTACTTGTCATCAATAATTTAAATCATCTTAGTTTGATATAAAAAGACCAACATTTGAGGCGGAGGGTGAGTGCCCCAATCATAACTTTGACGGGCACTATAGAACGATTGAGCGAATTTTAGTCTATATAATTATACGCACTTCCGGGTTAACCATCTTCCTCTTTTTTGCACATTTTCCCATTCTCCCTGCTTGTCTATTTCTGTCTTTTCTCGCTTTTTTGGGTATACCAATACCACTGTAAAGGGGAAGGTGGGGCACGTGCCCTCTATAGGCTACGCCAATGACTGACATCATTACGATTTCAATGTTACCAGCAAAACTGGTAAGCAACTTACATTATTCGCCCGAAGATCATGACTGGTCCGTGTTTTTTTATTACGAAGAAATAGCATTTTAGTAGCCTAAAATAATATGTCAATTATTTTGCTCGCTGGCTTCGTAAGCGGACACTTTTTTGTTTTTTGTGGTAGTTCAAAAAAAGTCGCAACGACTCAGCCAGCCGAAAAGTCGCTCAGTGGGGGGTAAGAGGACACTTTTTTTTTTTTTTTTGGTCTCGAAATTTGAAAATTTGACATTTTGTTCCTTTGGAGGGGGTAAGGTCACCTTTCTTAGGTCAGCCATGGGGGTGATTTTTTTTTCAAAAAAAAAAAATCCAAATGGGGGGGGGGGGGGGGGGGGTTTAGGGATTTTTTAGTGGGGTTTACACACATAAAAATACCAAGGGGGGGGGGTTTAACCCCCTAAACACCCCCCCTGCGTACGCGCCTGCCCATCATAGTGTTAGCCTTCAGGTTAAGTCACTGGCATATTGAGATTATTATCACCAGACATTTGGGGAGGGCAGGGAAGGGGGCGGGTAAGCACCCGGATGAGTGAATTAACAATGTTATTGATTTGGGTGCATGGTCTCATTCTGGTCCTCCTCCTCCCTCTCTAAGTTCCTCCCAGCCTCTCACCCGGCTCTGTTTTGCGGGCGGGGCATCATCAACTGAGTCAGGAGCAATCGAACAAACCACTAAAAAAATCTAGGGAGAATAGACATGCAGGCATATAGGCCTATACCAGTGGCGGCCCGGGCCCCCCCCCCCTTGAGAAAAAAATCATGTAAAATCACGTGATTTTTTACCTTTTTTGGGGGTTGGGCCCCCCCCCCTGGCGCTCAAGGGGGGGGGGGGGGGTGCAAATTGAAATTTTTTTTGAGGATCAAAAAAAAAAAAAAAATGTGCTCACTACCCCCCCCCCCCCCCCCCCCCCCCCCCCCCCCCCCCCCCTGAGCGAATTTTTGGCCGGCGCGTTTTTCAAATTTTCGGGAGCAAAAAAAAAAAAAAAAAAAAAAAATTGTGCTCTGTACCCCCCCCCCCCCCCCCCCCCCCCCCCCCCCCCCCCCCCCCCCCCCCCCCCCCCCACTGAGCGACTTTTCGGCCGGCGCGATCTTCAAATTTTCGGGAGCAAAAAAAAAAAAAAGTTGGGCCCCCTCCCTAAGAAATCCTGGATCCGCGCCTGGCATATACACTTATGAAAAATGTATCATAAATTGATAATAAATGACCACATTTACATAGTATAACAGTAATGATAACATGCCTAATTATGACAATGAAGATAATAATAATGATAATCGGATGACAATGATAGCAAAGTAATGATATGCGATTTGCTCCATGGGCCGCAATCACTGACTTTCTATATAAAGTGAATTTATAGGGGCGGCTTCAGATGGGCGTCCGAAAGTTGAAAATAAAAATTTGGAAGAAAGAAAGAGAGAAATATAAATCTCATAATTTTCTTCAGAATCGTTACCGGTACCAATGAATAAGCACCCCAAAAATATCACCGCTGGATATTATAGCTAAACATTTTTCTGTATGATTGTATTAGGTTCATGGATAAATCCACGAGATTTTAACGTGAAATACTCTGGGTCTGGATTTAAAGACTAAAGATATTTCTCAACGTCTGCGATGTTACCACTATCATGAGATTTGTGCGTGTACAGAAAGCACATGCTGATTTGCATGGATGAGTTATTGAATCCAGCCGGTTGCTCGGCCAATGAAGGGCCGCGGCGGCATGGAACAATCTCTCGATTTGCTAGGAAAAGTACTGGGGAGCGAGCGGGGAAGAACCGAATCTTGCAACGGCAGCTGGCGCGCCTTTATTCATTCAGCGCGGGTATATATGAACGGACATCAGCTGATTTAGCATTCAGTGTTTTTGACGAGTAGACCTAGTCATCTGCAAGGAGACCTAGTGAACGACTGTGTGATCATCACAATTCCAACACTTTACAATTAATTCTTTGTGATCAAGTAAATCAGAAATCATCAATCATGAGCAGAGTTTGTAATTTCGCTGCTGGACCAGCAAAACTACCCGATCAGGTGAGAAAACTGTTTTCTTTATCATGTTGGTCTCGTTGTGTTTGACTGAGCTGAGCCTGAGCTGAATGAGTCCAAGGACGAAGGACGTTTGTTAATCATGCTCATGATGATGTTGTTGGTCGTTCATATTATTAGTTCATTGAGAATGCCCTAGGCCTACCTTGGGCTTGGCCAAGCCTCTGTATGTGTGTATTTTTATGTCAACAATGATTAGATTGCATCTATTAAACTGTAGATAAATGATTCCATTCACCACCACTACATCTACACCAGTTCACATTTGTACAAATTGAACAAGATTCAGGATCATTCTTACAGAGAAGAAATGTTGTTGAAGCTAGGAGTAGGAAAAAGTAGAATGTCATAGATCTACTCATACAAAGTCTTCTTCTTCAAGATAATCTGCCTCCTTCAATACTGAAGGCACATATCAAAATCTACCGTGAATTATTTAATATTTAACATTGGTCTAGACCTATTATTTAAAAAGGATTTAAACTGTAGCCGAATGAACGGAATCGGGCTAACTCGGACGAGGGGACAACTCGGCCCAGATGCCAAAACGGTCATTTTTTGCATGTTTAGGTTAAGGGTTAGGTTTAGGGTTAGGGTTAGGGTTAGAGTTAGGGTAAAATTACAAAAAATGACCGTTTTTGCAGCTGGGCCGAGTTGTCCCCTGGTCCGAATGAACATAGATAACTTCATACATTTACATCCACACAACAGTTGTTCGGATCATCATTTTTAGATTAGTAAACTTAAAGGTTGCCATAAATCCATCTGCAATCACCATCTGCAAGAATCTTCAAACTTGAAGTGAAGGAGGCAGATGTAGACTAACCCAATGAAGAAGAAAACAAAGAAAAAGCAGAAGGGGAGGAGAAGAAGAAGTAGAATTTTTTTAAGAAGAAAGAAAGAAAGAAATGGAAGAAGAAGAGCGGAGGAAGCTTGGGATAGGAGAAATATCTGTCTCTAACTATTATTTTGTATTAAAGCTAAAAGTTGGTGGATTTAAAAGTAAAGTATTCTACTTCTCAGGTCCATTCTACTTCCTAGGTCTCCAAGGGCATAATCTGCCTGCCCCGTGAAACGTTAATAGACACTAAAGTTGATGATTCAATTAACAAGTCCTTCTTTCATTTCTGATGATTATCAGTACCACTGTTACTACACTAGGGTTTCATCTGTTTTTATACATAACTGCTCACCAGTAATGAATCTGTCTGTTCAATAAAAAAATGTAGCTTAGAGTATATATCTACAGTAGAGGGTCTAGTCAGTAATGTACTTTCTAATGCACAAGCTTTCATGATATTCTAATTGAAGATGTGTTAATTCATAGTGAATATAATATTGGTATGATTCAAATTTTCCATAACATGACCTTAATCCCTATGTTACAAAGATTTACAGCTTTTGTTCAATTTAGGCCTAGGGGTAGTAGAGCCAAATGTTCAGGGATGTTGAAACATTTTTTGGAGGAGAGAAAAAGTCCTGACAAGTAACATGAATTCTGGACATATTTCTTGAATTTTGTTCTACAATTTGATAGATGCACCTACAAGTTTCTCCTTTTTACAAAACTCGCTCCCCTTTTTATGCCTCCGCCACCGAAGGTGGTGCCGGAGGCATCATGTTTTCGGGTTGTCCGTCCGTACGTCCGTACGTCCGTACGTCCGTCCGTCCGTCCGTACGTCCGTCCGTCCGTCCCGTTTGACCGTTATCACAATATCTCAAGAACCATTTAAGATTTAAACTTAAGACTCAGGAATAGTATTCATCACCATAGGAAGACGATCTGAGTAGATTTTGGAGTACGTAGGTCAAAGGTCACAGGTCACAGAGGTCAACTTATGAAATTCCTTGTATTGAGTTTGTTAGCGCGATATCTCAAGAACCATTTGAGATTTAAACTTCAAACTTAAGGATAGTATGTATCACCATAGGAAGACGATCTGATTAGAGTTTGGAGCACGTATGTCAAAGGTCAAGGGTCACAGAGGTCAACTTATGAAATTCCATACATTGAGATTGTTATCATGATATCTCAAGAACCACTGGAGATTTAAACTTCAAACTTAGTGATAGTGTGTATCACTATAGGAAAACAATCTGATTAGATTTTGGAGCACGTATGTCAAAGGTCAAGGGTCACAGAGGTCAACTTATGAAATTCCATACATTGAGATTGTTATCATGATATCTCAAGAACCACTGGAGATTTAAACTTCAAACTTAGTGATAGTGTGTATCACTATAGGAAAACAATCTGATTAGATTTTGGAGCACGTAGGTCAAAGGTCAAGGGTCACAGAGGTCAACTTATGAAATTCCATACATTGAGATTGTTATCATAATATCTCAAGAACCACTAGAGATTTAAACTTCAAACTTAATGATAGTGTGTATCACCATAGGAAGACAATCTGATTAGATTTTGGAGCACGTAGGTCAAAGGTCAAGGGTCACAGAGGTCAACTTATGAAATTCCATACATTGAGATTGTTATCATGATATCTCAAGAACCACTGGAGATTTAAACTCCAAACTTGTTTAAATTGCTCTATTGCGGAGGCATCATTTTCGACTGCGCGCAGTCAAAATTCCATCTAGTTCCACATGTATGACACTTGCAAAAGAATCGGCAGTCAATAATTGACGTGGGATTGTTTTTTTTCCCTCAGTGAAAATGCATGCATCCAGCTTTTGTCAAGAGCCCTTGCTCCAATCAGCTGTTTAGTGCTAGTACTAGTAGTCTGAAACACAGACTCTTTGAAGACACAAAGGTGAAAGGGTTTAAATTGTTTTTAAACTTTTTATACATAAATGTTTACCGGTAATGAATCAGTCTGTACAAGAAAAAATGTAGTATAGTATTAGCCTATTCTATACTAGATATGGCTTTATTTATATTATCTACATTAGAGCCTCAAACTTTTGTCATATTTTAATTTGAAGAAGTGTTTGATACACAGAGAAAATTTTCCATTGGGAACTTTCACAATTGGCAAATACCCCGGTACTAGTGCCAGTGGTGTGATTCAATTTGTCCATAGCATGACCTTTTGTTACAAAGAGTTACAGCTTTTGTAAAGTTTGGGCAAGGGCTAGGTGTTCAGATAAAAATCATGAATCATGAAACCTGGACATATTTCTTAAATTTTGTTCCACAATTTGATAAATGCATCTATCAGTTTCTCCTTTGTTTAAAACTCTCTCCCTTTTTTCCACATGTATGATGTAAGAATCAGCAGTCAGTAATCATTGACGTCAGAATGGGTTTTTCCCTCATGCATGCATCCAGCTTTTTTTGTCAAGAGCATTTGCTCCAATCAGCTGTTTAGTGCTAGTAGTCTGAAACACAGACTCTGAAGACGTGAAGGTGAAAGGATGGTTTATCAATTTCACAAACATAATTATCTCTTTGAGTTGGATTGTAAAGAATTCTCAATTGGAATGATACAAACAAACTACCTTGGAGGAAATGACATTGAAGCTTTACTGCACACATTGATCAAAACCTTGTATTGTGTTTTTCATTGAATCAATGCAGGCATTAATTTCAGAGCAATGGAAAATTCCATGTGGATCCTTTTCTTTTATATTCACAATCCATTCTTTGTCTGAAATCATTGAACTGCACAATTTATTCTATACAATGTATTTGTAAGATCATTCTTTAGCTTGGTGTTTGCAGTTAGTTAATCCAAGAAGCTATTAAACTTCTTACAGGGGTCCAATCCTTTCACCAACTTTAAAAAAAAAAACAGTTGTAAAAATTGTGTGATGCCAATTCTTGTACAGAGTGGATTGAACATTAATATGAATGTGATTTATTGAAATTAAATTCTTATGAATCTTTGACGATATATATAGGCCAACATGTACATGTACAGTATGTAGGATTTAATAATGCTTTTACCTTTATCATGTACTTTCAAGTCAGCATTTAAATAGTATTTAGGTACATAAAATGTACATCATGCTGTTCCCGATGTTTAACAATAGAGTCTGGGCATGTAGACTACTTATGAAGGGGTGTGGCTTAACTTTATGAAGAGCGCATGCCCAAGGGATGGCCAGACACTTTGTAAACTAGTCTAGCTTTCAGACAGTATTTCTTCCCAACCCTTCTCGAGGTTTGTCTTTGGTCATGACTGAATGGAATTCTGAAATATATTTTTTCAGTTAATCGTCTATTGATATAATTTATTTTAGAACAGGTATACTTTGCCAAAGTTCACTTCTTTTCAGTAAAATAGAGAGAATTTTAATTGAGATATCCATTTGAAAGCCTCGGTAGACATGTGCATTTAGACTACACTACTAGTACTAGTATGAGAAGACATCTGACCACATGTGGGTTGTTGATGCATACTACCCTTGTCATTCTCAAAGTCAAATGGAGGTGGAAATCTACTCAAGGCTGTTATATTACTCCACAATTTACCAGGGCCCAGACCAGTTAGCTTTCCTAGGGGCCTTGCTCCTCTTGCCCTTCCCCTGCTATCAGCTGTTACTTAATCTGCCCTGATCTATTTATTATTTGGTTGGATTGATTTGTAAAAAAATCAGCAGGTTTAATAGACTTTGTTTTAGAATGAATTATAGACTAGTAAAGAAATGGTTCAGTGAAGTACTATTATTTATTTTTTTGAATTTTATAGAAAACCAACATGGAATTCAGATTGGTTTATCCAAATTTGTACTTATATCAAATCATATTCCTTAGTGAAAATATGTTTGTTGCTATCCCTATTTCACTGGGCAAGCCTGAGTGAGACTGGTAGGGGCTGGTGAGATTTCAGAAATAATATTCATATATGGGAATAATGTCTTATGAAGGTAAAAAATGTTCTCATGTAAACTTGTCATATCAGTCTATTTATAAGAAGAATGATCAGTCATCTTTTTGGTCTTCCCATGACTCGACCTTCTCTTATGCTTTGTTAATTTAATTGAATTGGGAGCCCGATTGCTGAGAACACAGCATTCTTCCAGAATCTCGGGTAAAGGTAATTCATTCACAATCGAATGACTTGTTTGAATTTAGAAATTACTACAATGCACATGTATGCTTAATAGTTCATAAACCCAACCTAATTCATGATGTACTGTATATTTTAGACTTCATAAACCCAATCTAATTTACAATGTATATTTTAGAGTTCATAACCCCAACAATCTTTGTTGTAATGGAATCATCAAACAAAAGATAAGATACCGTAAGTATGTTTTATTGTATCAGGACAAACATTGTATGCCCAGACATTCACCTTAGATGCTAGTTGTCTAAAATGACAAGTCATTGTTGCCCAAGTTAAAGGATTTTAAACATACACATTCTTGATTGTAATATTATCATGATTGTTACTTGTTAGATCATTTAGATGCATACATGTATTTGTATGAGTCCCCATATCAGTATTTTAAGTTTTTTCCTTCTTTCTATGCACATTTTGTTTTTTCAAATTAGAATTGTTGGTGCCTTACGAGTTATGACTGCTTATAAGTACCAAAAATTTACAGGTATCGGTGGACATAATGATACATGATTAAAGACATTCAGTGATGCTAGTATGACAAGAATATCACTTTATTTTGTCTTATGATCACAGATCTTAATGAAAGCACAAAAGGAGTTTATGAACTACCAAGGTCTTGGATATGGAGTCATGGGTGAGTTTGACAACAAAGAGTTTGATGGATTACCCTAGCTGTGATATTTTAAATTCCTATCGATGGTATGAAAATGTTGTACCAAAAGAGCAGCCTTATAAAATGGAAATAATTCTATAAAAATCAAAGAACCGGTACTTGTATTTTCTTTGCATAGCTTCAGAACATTTTTAACCAATTCAAAAGTACTTTGAGATAATATTTATTATAAGTTTGTAACTTATGGTAACATACACGTAAATTTTTGTTTTTTTTTGTTGGGGAGGTGGGGGTTATTACACAAATTCATGTAGTCTTATGAAGGAAAAGGTGTTTTTAAACAAAATTATACTAAACACTTTGACAGAAACTGATTATCAAGCTGATGAAATCAGTATCATTTTTAAAAATCCTCTCTTCACACTTCAGAAAACCATTTTGTCCATGTTTAAGGGTTTAAAATGTTAAAAGCTCATGTGTTAATTGCTCAATATTCATTGTCCAGGTCTCTTTTTTAGCTTAATGTGTTAAATGTCTGTTTTGTTTTCTTTGACCTTCCAGAAATGAGTCACAGGTCACCTGAATTTACAGCAATCTTGACCAATGCACAGCAAAATCTCAGGGAACTCATGTAAGTTGATCAAATTTTCTTTTAAATTAATGAATTAATGAGGTAAAATGTCCTTATTCACAATGTTCTTGATGTATTCAGTACAATACCTTTTTCATATTACCCAAAAGAATGTTTCAGAAAACATCTAGACTTAAGTTGTTTTTTTAATGGCTGCATGAAAGTAAAGTCTTATGTCTGCAATTCTGTGATAACATTTCTCCCTCTCTTGTAGTTAATGTATTTTTGATATAACGTTACTCAGAATCAAGAATAATGGTGGAATTTTTCTCAAGTTTTGTATATCGTATTTGCAACACCATCACATAAGTTGCTTTGGCTTAAATGCATGTTTTGTATCGCTTTTTCTTGTTTACAACCAAAATTGAAAATTATTTGTTATTCTTTCCAACAGGAAAGTTCCTGACAACTACAAGATCCTTTTCCTGCAGGGTGGCGGCACCGGCCAATTTAGCGCCGTACCGCTGAACCTTCTGAAGAGGAAGAAGGCCGATTACATCCCAACAGGGATGTGGTCTGTCAAGGCGGCCAAGGAAGGGCTCAAATACGGAACAACGAGGGAGGTGTTCACCAAGGGAAGCAAATATACCTGTAAGTTATTATCAGTCATTGTCTTGTTATCTATGACAGGCAAACAAATGTCCTTACATAACCTGGGTTGTGTAAGGATAATTAATGATAAAGATGTTTGCACATTGCCTGAACATCTTTATGGTGTGATCATTTTATTTGTGCGTGTTCACATTGCTGGGAAGAAGCACTTAAAAAGTTTGTCTACGTGTGACGCAGTAAACGGCGTTTAAAAACTTTTGGTGAAAGGTAAACTATTTTGCATTGTAAAGAAATAGGGGGGGGGGGTTAAAAAAAAAGGATCTGCACACAACATATCCCTCAAGCCTGGCCACACATGTCCACTATAGCTAGTCAGGTGACCTTTAAAGAGAGGTGGACACTAAGACAAGTTTGACTTTATACATACAAAATTAAAGCTATGTCTCCATACTAGCCATTGGGTCTCAAAGCTGACACACTCACAGTATAGCTGTCATGTTTTAAAGCTATCTTGGTCTGGCTGTCAAATTTGGCTCTTCCAGCTGTCATGTTCCAGCTATTGGGCAAACTTTTGACAAAGGGATGGTTTTAAGTAGGGTTAAGTGTTTTAATAGATAATGAGGTAAAAGGTCAGCTTGGGTATTATGAAAGGCCTGCTGTTGTATTTAGAGAAGGTTAGGTAATTTATAATCCTCTTTGTCCTATTAAGTCATGCCCTTTATGAACTGTTAATCCTGAGCCCTGTTTTGTAAGCCTGTTTTGTAAAACTGGCCCGATTATTTATGCTAAAATTCTATGTAAAATTTGCCCTGGGCCAATCACATGCAAGGATTTCAGTAGATTAGAAGAGGTATTGTAACTTATTTCTAAAAGAGTTTCATGAAACAGGGGCCTAATATGCATTGCTTACAACTTTATGCTGCTTTGTGTGTTTTGTATAGTTTTCCCAGTTATCTAAAATTCCAGGTAGGCCTGGAAAAGAAGGGTTTTTATTTCTAGTCAAGGAACCCTGAATTAATCAGATTGTTATTATTTCTTTTGATCAATCAAGTCAGGGAAAATAGCAGGGAATTCCATCTGTCCAACTAGTCCGTTTCTTTAAATTCTGTCTTGCGGGAAATGGCAGCAGTTTAGTGTGGGAAATTCCTTCTTCAGTGATCCTGCATTTGTGAAATTCCATTAGGATATACCACGCACAAATTTAGTTTACATAAAATACTAGCAACTCTGAACAAAGCTATATATGGTCATATTGTCTTCTTGTCAGCGTGTAATACTGTACTCTCAAGGCCCTACAATCTTATTGTTACCCTGTATTTATTACAAATGCTGGGTTATATTACTATATTAAGAGGAGTATGAGTACATATTTTGAAACACAAGGAAGTCATTGGAAGAAAAAAGAAGGAAGGCTTTGCCAATATGCATACAATACACATATATCTTGTAAAATATGTCTGTTTTATTTGCACAATGAAACATGTAGGCCTACTACTACTAGAGCAAAACCTTACAGTAATTTACACATTTGATCAGCAGGCATGCATGGACAAGCTGTACTGGTAATACATGTGCATGTATATGTCACATGGCACATGGGTGTGTTGTGGGCGGGGCTATTGTTCTGTGTGCGCTGTTCCATATTAGGGATAGGGCGACCATGAATGGTCCACATATTCTTTATACACTGAGTAATTCCTGTTCTCTGTGTGATGTAACAGCTTTGTTTGAGTGATGATGTAACCTATAGGAAAGGATAGTCTATGAGTTCAGACACCTTGTAAATAGGGCCTTTATGTTGTACAGTGTATGTGTGGCACTACTACGGTACTTGCAGCACCTTTCAGGAAGTGTATTGCCCTTTAAGTGCCAGCACCTGGGTCGGTCGGTCAATTTTTTTTTGAGGGGGGGGGGGGGGGTTGTTGCTTTTTTCCCCTTTTTAGGCTGATATTTTTCAGTTTTGTATGTTTAAATACATATTTTTGATTCATTTAACTTTTCTTCTAAAAACTGTTACAAAAACAACTTTTATACAAAAAGCTAGATTTTAAGATTTTGTTAAAATATTTACCCACAGACATTATACTTATAACCAATGTCAAATGTACAGTGTAATATATCTGGATGATTAATATTGTATTTTTTTCAGGTTTTTAATTACTATTTCTCAGTATTAGTGTAATTCATCATATTATATTTTGGTTATACAGTTCTCTCAAACCTGAAGACCATAATTAGCTCATAATTAATGCCAGGAAGAAAACAAAAATTCAGATTGTGATTATGCCTGTATTAAGCTGATAAAGATCCTTTCCTTTTCTTTTGAGTTACCGGTACATGCTTTTTTTTAAACCTAGTCAAATAAAATCCTCTGAATCTGAGGCAATATGAGAATACTTGCTTTCTATTTCTCAAGGATTTTTTTCTCCACTTGTTCTTACAGCAATCCCCCATCCTGATACATGGACCATGGACCCAGAGGCTGAATATGTCTTCTACTGTGCTAACGAGACAATCAATGGTGAGTTACCAGTTGGCCCTGGCCAGTTGTCACATGAAAAAAATGTATTTGGGTGCTATTTTATCTATACTTTTATGGTGTCTATTTCCTAGAAAACTAGACTACCTTGCTCCTAGTTTCTTATGAGAAAAAATGAAAAATAGACAAAAACCTTTTTCTAGGCTCAGGATTTTAAACAAAAGATGGGTGAAAAATATATACAGAATGATGCTAGTCAAAAAACAGTTTCTGGGCTGGTTTTAAAAACTAATACAATTTTTAGTAGGGAGATTTCAATTTAGCCTTTGCAGTCTCCAGGCACACAAATGAGACCAAGGTCAGACTAACAAATGACCGAATAAACAAAACAGCTTTGACCTGCCCAAAGTTCAAGGCAACCTTTTCTTTGCTTTTTGGCATTCTTATAATTGAATCTATACTTGTAAATTCAATAAGTTGTTTGCATACACCATTAGCCATGTTCAGATGGGGCTCCCTAGTCTGAGTTAATCATAAGCGTAAGTTAATACCTGCAGCAATTAATATTTCATAAATATTTGCCTTGCACTTCTAGTTGTCCATTTGCTCCTACTCGGACTAAATTTTACCCAGTTTTACTTGGAAATGGTGGCAGATGCCCTAGTTGACCTCAACCCAGTTTTCGTATCTAGACTGAGCAAAATCTAATTTTCATTTTTCTATTGTAAACAAACGACCCTTGTGAAAGGTCACAGATACTCTGAGTGCCATGTGAGAGCATCCACATGGTTAGCTTATGCTACCCTCTCGTGTCAGAGTGTCACTCCTGGAAAAATCCAGGAGTAAATCAGTCGGCGTAAAGGTCGACGTAGCTAACATGACTATCGTTCAGAGGATCACAACGCTGACCTTTACGCCGACTAGCTCTAAACAGGAACTTTACGCCGACCAAACTTGCCATCATGTGAACACGGCTAGTGTGTCAAGGCACTTGAATGATGATGCACCTGTGGAAAGAGACCTCTTTTCTTGTCTCTGTTGAGTAGTCTTTCTATAGGTTTCATTGTGAGCAAATTAGAACATCTGAACCTATGTATGTGTCATAACATTATTTTTCTTCTCTCAATTCACAGGTGTTGAATTTCAGTACGTACCAGAGACGAATGGCATCCCACTGGTTTGTGACATGTCTTCGAATTTCCTCTCCAGGCCGGTTGATGTTTCCAAGGTAAGTGTTGACAATGTTCTTCCTGTATAGTTCCATTTTCAATATTTTTCATGCAGGCCTGTCTCCATTTATACAATCCTTGGAAAGTATATACAGTCAAACCTTCTTTAGCGACCATCTGTTCAGAAATGCCACCTGTCTATAAAGACCACTTTTTTGTTTTCCTTGAAATTTCTCATCAAAGTTTCTCATCAAAACCTGTACTTAAAGAGCAAGTGCTGGTGAATCAATATTTCAGAAAATAAGAAACGTGCCTGTCCTTCAGATACATTTGTATTTGGTATTAACTGAATTAGTTTTCACAGCAGTTAATTTTCTAAATGATCTCCATGTACATTGGTGCTGCTGGATATATCATAAGTTTTCATGCAAAATATGCTTATTTTCTATTTTGTTCAATTCTGGTACAGTTTGGCCTGATCTTTGCTGGTGCTCAGAAGAACATTGGTTGTGCTGGAGTAACGGTTGTGATTGTTCGGGATGATCTGATCGGTCATGCTTTAACAGAGTGTCCCATCATCTTTGATTACAAGCAGCAGGCTGCAAGCAACTCTGTCTACAACACACCACCATGTTACAGGTAAAATGAAAGAAAGACATATTGAGGTTTTTTTTTCCCCCCAAGTTATTTCTTCTCTCTCTCTTATCTCTTCCCCTTCTGCTTATGTAGTTCATTCATCCGTCTTTCGTACTAGGTTTTAATTTGTCCTTGTGGTATCTTCAAAACTATTTTAGTGATGAACTTCAAACTTGATCACAGCCAATGTAACATTTGACCTTATACAGGGAATTTAGATAATTATATTAAGGGGTCATGGGTCAAATTTATGTACAGTCACCTACATAATTCCCTTGTATTAGTATATAATCTAATAGTGATTCATTTACTATTAACTTTGGAGGGATCTTGATATTTAATGAACATAGAAGGCTGAAAAGTGAGCATGACCGGAGCATGTTAGTCCTTAAAAAAGGCAATACCGTATATTCTTTATTTTCTCTTCCAGCAATGAAAACTTGCTTTAACCAAAAAGGTAGATTTGTTGAATGAATGCAAATTTATGAAAATGAAAAAAGAAATTTTAATATCTATAATTTGCTGGTCATGCTACCCATTCTAACACTGTTTTAGCTTCTATTTTAACATATCAAATCATATTAAATTTCTCTCTAGTATATACATCATGGGTCTCGTATTTGACTGGATCAAGGAGAACGGTGGTGTGGATCAGATGGAAGAATGGAGTATAGCTAAGTCTAATCTTATCTTTGACATGATTGACAACTCCAATAACTTCTTCAGGTAAGAAACAATCATGATTGGATAGTCTTGGGCTAGTTTCTCAAAACCATGTTAGGTCTTAGTTCTTGATGCATCTCTTTTAAATGATTGTTATGAAATTGATGTGTGTTTTGATACTAGAGATGATAGGAGCTAGTTTTCTTTATTCCAGACTCGACTCATCACATTTTCATTCAGAGAGATAAAAGGGAAGGGGGGGGGGGCAGATTGAAAAAAAAAACCTGAATAAAACCCATAATGATAAATAAAAACAATTTGAGGCTTCTTCAATGCTTAGAATCAAAGGGTGGTAAATCATGTAATTCTACATACAATTCATAACCTTGTGGCTCTATGCAGACTGTTCAAAAGATGGCATTGACTTTAATATGCTGAGTTCCCCATCAATTTTCACCCTTGTGTATATCCATTGTCTAAAATCCATTCCGTTGTATCTTGTTCTGATGTAGCTGCCCCATTGACAAGGATGCCCGTAGCAGGATGAATATTCCCTTCAGGATAGGGGGAGCTGCAGGCAATGAGGAGCTTGAGAAGGAGTTTGTCGCCGAGGCATTGTCACGTGGAATGGCTGCCCTCAAAGGACACAGGTTAGTAAACCAGCCTAGTCTTTTTGAACCCCTAGGGGCATTAACTTTTACCCTTCACCAGAAACACATTTCTGGCTCTGAACAGGCATTATTAAGCGGTAATACTCAAAAAGATATTTTGCAACTATTCCTGACCACTGTTTATTGACATTCTTGTATTATTTAGATTCAGACCAATCATTATATCAGTTTATCTCAGCCCGTATAAAAAAAAAAGGACAAGCTACTGTATGATGTCCGGCTATTCTCAGTTTTCATAGCCATATAATTTGTTGATACAAAAAATTGCAGGGTATATCGGTTGCTGTGATGTTTTTTGTTCATGCCCGTAAATGAGTCATGAATAAGATATCAAGTAATCTTTGACATGCTGTTCTTTCTATTTTATTTGATCCTTGAACAATCTGGAAGAAATCTTTTGAACAATAATGAACATCTAGGCTTGCATCATGTACTTGTATGGCTCTCATGATGATAGATAAATATGTCACATCAACCTATTTTCCCTTTCCTTCCTTATATTATTGTAATATCAGTGGCATGCATGTAATTCCACACCTTGGATATTTTATTCTCTTTCATAGTGATTAAATTATTAAACCAGGAAACCTTTTTCCTTTTCCAACTCTACAGGACAGTCGGTGGTCTGCGTGCCTCATTGTACAACGCTACAACCGTTGAGGAGACGAGAAAACTGGCCTGCTTCATGAAGGAGTTCCAAGATAGGCATGAGGGGAATGTCAAAGTGAGTGCTACAATCACCCAGAAATCAGTTCACTCCAGCCAGCTGACCAATGGGTCCTCGAAAGCCACTTGCAACGGACTTGCCAATGGTCACACCAACGGCCACACCAACGGCCACACCAATGGTGTTGCAAGGACTTAGAAAAAAGAAAGACAGTGCAATTTGAGTGGGAGAAATTACTGGTGCCACTACTGTTCCAAGAGAGAGTCTATTGTCTTGGATTTCATGGTCTTCAATGACATATTAACCGAGAGGCCGCTCCTCTTTGCGATACCTACCATACATTGCTGGTGAGAAGATGCTACACAAAGCTAGACCAAGAGTTCAACATTCTTCTGAGAGCAGTCAATATTCTTCTGGGAGCAGTCAACATTCTTCTGGGAGCAGTCAATATTCTTGTCATGAAATGTGCCATTTTACATTGTAGACCTAGGTACTAAATGTTCACATTCAAAAATGCCTTGCCTGTTTCCAAGAAGAATAACAAAGAAGGAAAAACAACATTCTCATCACAAACCAATTTGAGCTCATCTGAGAGTCCAGAAGTGTTCATATTTCAGATATCGGTCAGGAACCTTTTTGAAGTACTTGTGTATTTATTTGACAACTATCTCAAAATTCACTTTGTTATTGTGGGAAAACAAGAAATTCCTTTTGTTGGCATCTGTGATTATAATATGTTGTAAACATGCCATGTCATGTGGTGACAAGCAAGAAGGTTATAGGTTGCCAATTAAAGCGAAACTTGTTTTGTGAATTCATCTGCAGTAGACAAAGAACACATTTACGTTGATCATTAAATCAAATCAATGGTTTAGTAATGAATGCTCTTGTAGTGGCTTCCAATGTGCCAAGTTTTGGGGCTATGCGGTGATTTTGTGAACTCTTGTAATTATTAGATCTATGTCAATTTTCCAGCTTGCGACATACAAAGATTTATTGATATATGTTATTTAGTTATGCTGTTGTGTGTGAAGTATCATTTAAAACTTTCTTAAAGTTTGTTTTCCGATTCATTCTTCTTATTGGAATACAGGGTGAAAGTGTTTAATAGAACTTAATTTTCATTTGAATTTATAGGCTACTTACATGCAGTTGACTGTAAGGATATGTTGCTATGAAGGTAGAGATCTTTTATCTCTTTCTGGCAATGTTTTGGGCTAAAATTTAATTGATTTTTCAGTAAGCAGCTATGTTATTTTGGTTACTAATTTTAGCTTTTGCTTATTTATTTCTCTTTCTCTCTTCCCTTTCCATCTCTCATGTTTCTTTCTTTCTATTCTTGCTACTGTGCAAATGCAGAAAACTTTGAGACAAAAAGACTTTGCAAAATGTATGATTAGTGTGTGCATCTGATATTCTAAATGCCTAATATCTTTGTATTGTTATTGTCGTGTATTTTATGATTATAGTTTTGAATTTTTTTGAAAAAGAACACTGTTATATTGTTACTTCCAAATTGTTAATTATTAACATTGGAGTTTCAATTGCGTCGTTGCAAGCTTTTAAAAGTAATATATATTTTTAATGACACTTCTATGTAAGGTGGGATGCAGGATTGCAGGTCCATATATCTATGCTCCACTTTCAATTGACAGAAATCTAGACGAACTAAGATGATTCTACCCGAAATCTTCATGTTCTATTTTAGATGTTGCAAGTACCTGATCTATTAACCAAGAGCAGTATTTGATCAAAGTATGGAAAGAGGCATTATAAAGTCGCATAGACTTGAGTCGTTGTACAAGGTAGTCCCTTCAACCTTCAATTTTATTTTAAACAGCAGATGTGGATATATTAAAGAGGGAAAAAGCAGTTAATGACTTCACTTGCCCTTGTATTTAATATGTGTATTATTTTTTAATGGAGTTGTCAGTTTGATATTGTTGGTCATTCCATGTTTACTCTACTTAATTCATTTACTTTTTAGACGAAGTTGGTTTGACGAATATTATTCACAGATAATATTGAAAGCGCACTATAAAAATAAGAGGATGCTTACAGAATATGATATGATACTGCAGTAACGAGAACTTTTAAAGATTTATTTTTTTAATTGTTCACTGCACACCATCAGAATTATGTGTAGTTCCTAGGAAGTCTAATCTGTGCATTTATCTGACCCCCTTAAAATTGTATTAGTCTTCAATTATAATATTCAAATATAACACATCAGCTCACTTTTTATCAAGGAAGTTTGAATTTGAAAACGTATGATTGCTGATTAATTGGATTTTCCCCCTTTTATTCAAGTTCACTTTAAATCGTGCAAAGTATGTACTTAAGATGCTTGATGAACGGAACAAAGGTAAAAATCATGTTTATTTTCTTGTGATTAATGATAACATTTATAGGGTTAGACGAGGGAAGAGTTTCATACATGGATATTTTTATGTCTTTGTGCTGCGATATGACAATAGTAGAAAAGCAGGAATTTGAGCATCATCTTCAATTTGTGATTAAGTTCTGCTTTTGTGCATAGAGTTACTCTAAATTGTATGCAACATGATTTTTTTTTCCCCTTCAAATTCGCTATACGTTTTTAATCATTCACTTTTTGTTCGATTTAGATTTTTGATTTTTGGGTCAACATTCTAAATTTAGGGTAATGTGTCACTTACCACACCATAAACTCTGTATATGAACAGCTATAGTTATATTAAAACAATGATAAATGAAATACATGTATAGTCTATGTTATCCTTTTTTAAATGTATTTTAGAGAGAGAGAGAGAATTTATATTGGGGGATGGAGTGAGTGAGTTGGAGAGAGAGAGAGAGAGGGGGTGGGGGAGGGAGAGAGAGAGAAAGAGAGAGGGGGGGGGGGAGGTACAGAGAGAGAGAGGCAATGAGAAGACATAGTTTTAAAGAAACTGCATTCTAGAAATTGTCTTGGGACAAATATATATTCTTTTATTGACAAATTGAACTTGACAAACACTTTTTAGGTGATAAAATAAAGCCATGAACAATACACCCAATGAAGTAGATATAAGCTATATGAAGGAGAAGTCCACCCTGCTATCTGTCGGAATAGGTTCATGAAAATGTGAGATACGAAATATATACATGTATATATAATTTGTTTACGTTTTGAGATCCCTTCCCAAAATAGCAATTTTGATATTCTTTTCGAGTACCAGTATCCTCTCATTGAATATGAATATGTACTTCCGAGAGAGGGAAGATTAAAAATTCATGAAATATTTTGCCTGATCATACACATTAAGTAGCTTTCAAAGAAATCGTAGCTGTCAGGTGGTGTCTAGATCTCCAAACCTGTCTTGAGACCTTATTATACTTATTAAATTTGTTTTCTTCCCTCAAATGGTCTCCGACCTGTTTTCGCCATTTTCTGATCTTATTGTAATCAACTTGATAAATGGGTGGACATCCCACATATACATGTAGGTAGGCGTGTGATTGGGACATTCAATTACACAGCGATGCTTTTATACAAAAGGCAGTAAAAATGATCTACATAATAATATTGATTCAATTCAAGCACTCAAGCGTATCAAAATAGATATATACAGCCTGTACAATTTGCTTTGTAGAGATAGAAACATCTACACATTTACTAAATTGACCTCAAAACACACAAAAGCAACCAAAATAAATTGGTCTTTGCAGACCTAAACTATAAAAGTTTATCACATCAAATACATACATTAAAATATTAGACGCATTAACAAACATGGTACAACTATTGGTTTTGAGGGTAGTGGTGGTAGTTGTAGTAACAGTAGTAGTAGGAGTAGAAGTAGGAGTAGAAGTAGTAGTTGTATACTAGTAGTAGAAGTAGTAGTAGGAGTAGTAGAAGTAGTAGTAGGAGTAGTAGAAGTAGTAGCAGGAGCAGCAGCAGTAGTACATGTAGTAGTAGTAGTTATAGTCGTCATAGTACTATTCGTCGTTGTCGTTGCGTAGAAGAAGTAGAAATAGTAGCGGTACGAAACTACGAATATGCATTTCTCTCGAGAATCAAAACCTTCAGTAATGGTTGGTGGTATAGCGCCACCTAATGTGAGGATCATTATAGTGTTTTCATGCCACACAACGCTTACAATATGAATTTTATATCACTATGTCTATGCGATTTTAAAATTACATCGTAGTGGTTTGAGGTGGAAATGATATTTACAAGGAAAAGTTGGTCTTTGCTGGTCCTTACTTATAGTGTCTTCTACATTTCCCTGTAACCTTGTATGCATTTTTTTAAAAATATTACAATAACTATAGTTCTGGTCACTGGGTATAGAATATGATGATAAAAACAGTAACGATTGATATAATTATCTCAAATGTTAGATGCTTCTTAAAGGTACTATGCCCCATTTGCAGCCACCATCAAATTCTGTAGAACTTCGCAGGAATTATGAATATGTCATGTATGTCCCATCATGAACCTATTACGGATGGACATTCAACGTGATTCTTTCTTTGATCCAATGATAGTCACCGCCTTCTGATTATGTGCATCTTAATGAGAACATTCAGCTGTTTTAACAATAACGACTGCGTAAGCATTTTCGGGCATTGACAAATGAGCAGTTTCCCTCTCTTGGGTTTTGTTTGGATGGTGTGCTCTGTAAGAGTATGTCTTCGATAAAAACATCCCAAATGGGGAGCAGCAAAGTTGAAAAGCAGACGATTTTGGTGATCTGAAATTTATTATTACTGATTTGCACACTTTTCCACGCACAAATGACCTTATAAATTATTAGAAGGCCATGATCTTTATAAGCCCAGTGTGTTGTATCTCTGGAATATTATGAGGAAATTGGGGAAAACGGGATTTTAAATCACAAACAATCCAAACAAAACCTGTCTGGTAATATCAACTTGTTTTTCAAAAATAGAACACGGTACACGGAACAACAATTTCCAATTATTAACCAGAACTGCACATCGATTTCCCATGATTTAAGCGATTTATTATCTTCTGCGCATGTAGATTAACATGTTTAAAATCACTATCTTGATTCTGTCCCGGCTTTTTGGCGGTGACCATCATGAGATCAAAGGGAAGAAACATGTACGGAATGTTATTGAGACGACATTGACGGAGACAATCACAATTAATTCGTTACGAAAACGATGAATGTCCATTCATAATAGGTCCATGGTCCTATCTATGAAATTATGCAAGGAAACCCGTTTACTTTCTAAACTTCACTGACAGACATAATTATGGATTGCCTTTCCAATCACAATATTTGTTATACAATTTTCGAAACTGCTTAATAAAGGCCTAGTCAAAATTAAATTTTTACAATAAAATGATTTTTGATTGAGCCTTTCATTTTGAGAAAAAAAAAAGATAATTAATTCCTATTTAGTAAAAACATGTCTGAAGAAAAGAAAAGAAACGAAATGGTAAACAATTGTGCTATAGGCCTATGACATTTTATTCTATCAGATAGAGCACTCTTTTAGAAGTAAATCAGTATGAAATAATATTTTTTACTTGAAATATATAATTCGTAAAACATCGTGAATTTCAGGATAAGAAACTTTAAAAACACACCATATAAAAAACATACTGCAAAATGTAAAAGTAAATACACTGACACACAAGATAATGTACCCATAATGAAGAGGAAAGGAAGGTGCAAATTCATTTTCTGTCAAGATGCTTCCATCACTGTTGATAGAGCATTCACAACAGTACTGCTTCTCCCAAACTGTGGAATAACCAATCCTGATATCTTCACAACCCGCTCATATCTCACATCTCACATCTCTCAATACTTCCAAACAAATCTCAGTTTGGAAAATGTTATTATCATTTTTTGTTATCTTTGAACTACATAACTTGTCCAATATGTCCACCACTGCGTAAAGAAGTAACACCTTAACAACAGAACTGTAGTCTGGTTTTAGTTTATGCACGTTTTTTTCACTTCACACACAAGCCCGTGTGTAACATAAACAATAAACCGCTTTCATCAAAGTTAATGAAGAGTAAATGCGTATCTCGTGGGATTAATTTACAGCCTGTCTAAATGTTTTGAACTAGATCATGGCTGAATGGCTCTATATGATAGGCTGTAAATCTGAATTTTAATTTGATAATGGAGTGGTGTCGAAAAAAAAACGGGATTGAAAGGAAGAATTACGAGTGGAACACCATGCTACCCCGGTACCCCCCTCCCCCTCAACAAAAAAGAACCATGATAATGAGAAAGGGAAAGGAAAGGAGAAAGAGAGGGGGAAGGTAGAGTGAGGGGCTTAACAAGTATAACCTTTCCCTCGCCCCCCCCCCCCATGGATGACTTTGTTCATTTATATTTCATCCACTTAGTAAGACCAATACCCCCCCCCCCCTTATAGGCTAACTGACTGGGTCAGGCTACGTCCCTGATCGAGAACATCATAAAGTTCAATTGAAGCCAGTCTTAACTATGTGGTATCACAGCATCCAAAGCAAATGGTATTTACTGAATGTTACAAAACATACAAAATTAATAAGCGATATCATTATCTGCCAATTTTGTTTAGATAAAGAGTGTACGAGGAGTGAAGATGAGATATTCAGGTTTCTGTTGTTGTAAAATAACAAAACAGCTACAGGAAACTGACAATAATCTGTGTCTCACTCTCGCATTATAAGGAACAAATTTATGAAATAAACTATTTTGACACAACATTGAAATAAATCCGTCTACAAACAGCATTTTTGTGAGTAACTTTAAGTATGGGCATCCTAGGCATACTAATTTGTTTTTGTGAACGACTCAACCTCAAGCTTCTTGGCCACATGTATACATTTTGTACAGGTTTTGAGTGATCTTTGACTTTTTCACGAACGCAAATTAGAGTTCAATATTAGGGATTGCTGCAGCGCCCCCGGGTCTCAGTAGGTCCATGTATGGGGGGGGGGGGGGGGGGGGGCTTGTACTGCTCAGTTCATCGCCACGTGCAGTGGTAAAATGTTATTTGCTTCTCTTAATTGCAAGACTATTGCAATTCAACAATTTAGAATGTAATGTTAATTGCTTCGACCACTGCGCACATACTTATCCAGGCGGTTTTACATAATGGGTCATTCGAGACACATGACAAATGACAGTGGTGTATCCAGAAATAGATTAATGGGGAAGAAATCACCTCTAACGGGGAAGGCGGAATGTACATGGACAGCCCCCTGACAAATACACACGTTATTTTATTTATGTGCCTTCAAACGGGGAAGGGTGTGGTGCTAGATACACAACTGGTAAATTCATGGGAGGGCACGGAAAAAAAACCTGCCCCCTTTCAAATCTCCGTCCAAAAGGCATCTGCAACATCCAATACCTAATACCGTTTTCATTTGTTAGCATTGATTTTTCCGGTATACGTGCCCCTCCTACTTGCGTAAACCTGACTCCACCTCTAGAATACACCACTCTTTGATATGCGAACTCTTTCCGAATGTCATGGATCTAAAACGAGTCTCCAGATTTCTTTCCTTCCTTTCTTTCTTTCTTTCTTTTATCTTTCTTTCTATCTTTCTTTCTATACCTCTCTCTCTCTCTCTCTCTCTCTCCCTTTTCTCTTTTTCTCTTTCTATTAGTTTCCTTTGATTATTCCTTTATTTTGTTATATCTCTGTTTCCTTTTTTAGAGTTGGTCTTCGGTGGTTCGTTGACCTCCTGTTCGAGACGTATCTCTGGACATCGATTCGTTGGCCGTTCTCCGGTTGAACATGATCTTGCCCATGTCTATACTGAAGTTCTTCTTGGTCTTCACCAATCCACACAGGCATATCTTACAGATGAAGGTCCTGTATACCCAATTGGAGAAGAAAGAAAAAGAAATCGCGGTTTAGATGGCTAGGAATAATACACACTAAAGATATTTCAAGACAACAACTTTTAGAGGATAATTAGGTAAAGCAAATACTGATGGTGTCGTGTTCTGTGTCGTATTGATGGTTTTGCTATTAAGTTTTTGAAATCGGACAGATATTTAAACCCGAAGTGTGCACATAATTATATTCATACCATTTCGATCATTTTTTAAATAATATTTATCTTTTTTCTGTA